>NC_137461.1:9367528-10096404 GCF_964235325.1 Thermobia domestica | reverse complement strand
CACAGAGGATGTATTATATGAGTTATGGAGAGTGAGAAGGTTCTAGAATTTGTAGAACTTTCTGGATTTATTTTTGTTGGTATACAAACTTTGATGCAAATCAAGTGGTTACATTTGAAGAAATAAAAGCACGATGCGTTTGAGTTGGTGAATTGTATTCTATAGAAGTTAACAGAGAAGAAGAATTTATCTGTAAGTACTGGCTTTGTTTTTTTCTTGTTTTATGTTTATGTTTTCTTTTTTTCGTATGAGAAGGGACATTGGAAATGAAATACACGCAAAACATTTGTAATTGTTGGGAGTATAAGGGGGATGGAAGTGTTTGTTTTTATCGGGAATTGATTGCGGATTTTCCGGCATCGAAAACCATATGACTCGATGTACTTATATGTAATTATAAATTAACTAAGGTGTAGTGTAATGTAATATGGAGGCTACAGGGATTTAATATTGGTCATTGCACTTGGATTTGAACCAGGGCCCTCCCACGTGGAAAACCGTACGCTAATTTTTTTTTGTTCGATGGAGTTTTTTACTTATATGGCACTAAAATTGAACACAATCTGTGACTTGCCGGAATCGAATTATGATCTTCCGCGCCGAAAGCCAAACACAATAAACAAATAGCAAGGAATTTTGGATTGTTTGGACCTCTCCGTTAGGACGAGACGTAGTTATTATTTTACATATTAAAAGAATAGTTGTATAGACACACAAACGGACACATTTTATAATAAATATGCGATTATTTTCTTGTTCATAGGACCATAGCATATCTTCAGAATATAAGAAGTTAGTGTTACATGAAAAGACCATTAAATGATGTGTGAAACTGATTACTTATGTAATATGGTATTAATTTTTATTATTTTTGTGTGTGGTATTAACATTTACAGTAGGGGAAAGGAACTGGGTAGCCTACACCTGCTTTGAATTTTGCTTATTTTTATCTTTAGTACTATTGAACTGAACATAAGTTTGAATTTCGGTGACGAATAATATTTTTATAATTGTTACCATATGTCAGTGGTTTCCAACCTTTTTCATTTTGAGGCGCATCTGGAAAAAATGTTGTTTGTAAAATGCAGGAGCTGAATAAAAGCTTGGTATGTGATACTTTTGTAATCATTTTATGAGAAAATTTAGATTTTTTCTTATTGTTCCTTGATGGTACAAATAATCGTATTTGATTTGAAGTTTAGCGTCCCTTTTTAGCACCATTGTTATGTGAGACATTGACCTACTGATTAACGTTGAATTAGAATCCTTGAGCTTCAGCAGGGAATTAAATCCCCACGCCAAAGGCGCGTACGCTTACCACGTAGCCACAAAGAAGATTTATTCGTGTTTGAAACAGTTACGTGAACTAAAATACGGTATATAGTTAATTTCTTTTCGTAAGCTTCGTGTTTTATATTATATATTCACCTCGTGATTTACAGCGGTCCTAAACTAATAGATAGGAGTTTTGTGTTGTAAATGAGAGGAGAGTATTTGAAAATGTTATTTAGCTCAAAGTCGCGTCTCAGTTTTATTAATTGAATGTCGGACAAGCGCCTTTTGTACGTATAGAGCATACTTTAACGTTTTAGGCTTGCACTTCCTTGCTATGAAAGATGGGAAACTAGTTTAAAAAAGTAAAACGATTATTATGGTTTATATGAAAAAAGCACTGTGAATCAAACTTGGACCTACGTGTACGAAAAGCGCCCTGCTAGCCATTAAATTCTTGGAATATATTAGACAGTATGGAGAACAAGAATTAGTACCAAGAATGTAATTTTACGTGCGTATGTGACATACACGCTGGGACGTTTTTATACTAACATTATCAGTGAGATTATTTTGTTTAGCGAATACTTATAAGTAATTTATGAAGGGAAGAAATAATAGTGGTAGAGGGAAACAGACATAATGTTTCTTTGGATGAAAGGAAGACATTTCGTATGAGACATAACCATACTATTTTATTGAGGCATTAGGTCATAGATTTTTTTAGATCAAGAATTTTTAGATGGGGATAATGTAAAAGTAATTAGAACATGATACGATATTAGTTAACGAAGAATCTTCTTTATTGAAATTCTGTGTATGAAATTAGTACACAGTACTAATACTGCGTACTGCAGTGTGCTAAAATGAACCGAGAATAATAAGTTGTCTAATATTAATCACGTTGATTGCATGGTTTAAAGACACTTTTTAAATATAGAAAACATATTTGTTTCTCGCCGAGCGACTTTGTATGAGAAGTGACTAGTAAGAGGAGATATATATGTAATAACAGGTAGTGTACGTTAGGGACAACTTGTAGTCATCTAATCAAGGTAGGTAGCGACACTTGTTGTTACGGAATATAAGATATAAACGTTTATTCGTCAGTGCAGGTAATGGCATCTAATAGTGTGATTAATGTACTTATTATTGGAATTAGCCTTATATACTGATTATAGTATTTAAGTTTATGACAAGATTTATTAGCTTTGAAATTTTGTAGGTCCGCAAATTTCCTGTACACTAGCGCCATGTTTGCCATCAGATACGAGGCAGCTCAGATAATAACAACAATTGGCTTAACCGACCTATTAGGAATTACCGTGACTGAGTTACTGAGACGCCTTGCTGTTACAATAAGGATAGTAGTTTTAATTCAGTAACAATAACTACTGTATAAAAACAAGCAAATGAAAAGTGGCTTGTTTTAAGATAGCACTGGATAAAGCATACCCTTTAACTGGCCTACACACCGTCTGCATGATGTAACTAGCTCTATTAAGAGTTAGGATGGGTTGCATTTTAGATATAATGAAAGCTTTACGCAGTATACTTGACATTTATGCTACGTAAAAATAACGTATTTTTAAATAATGTTTCATAAGTTTCTTTTTTGGAAGTTTGTGATTTCTGTGACAAAAAATTGCATTAGGAAGTGTGCTGCAATCTATTTTGTATTTATATAATTATTACTATAATTATATTTGCTATACTTCAAACAAAATCGAGACTTAGCCCTAATAAATGACTGCTTAATATTTTTAACAAAACATATTGCATTCAAATTGTTTTGTTTGAAATATAATTGTGTTCTTATATTTGATATTGAGGAATTTCCGGCTATACTATGATCGTAAGACTTTTAAGAAGGAAGTGAAGAATAGCAAGCGAAACGAAAATGGCCCTAACTGTGTGTAAATCAGCAATTCACAACTTTTAATGCAAGTTGGCTACTAGTATGTAACTGACAGATTGTTAGATTCTTGCAGATGCTCGCTTGCTGCTAACTTAGAGATCAGATAACTTTTTAAAGTTTCGCAAGTCTAGTGCAAGTGAAGCGCAAACTTATGCTATGTAGGATGTGACATACTCTGCAATGAAGCAGAAACGGAACTGGTGGGTCACATACCTAGAACAGATAGAAGATGGACGAGAAATAACATACATTGGATTTTCTAGAGATAAGAAGCGATGTACATAGAAGACAATCGAATACAAAATGTATAGATATAACCTGCCGTTTAGCAGAAACTGTACAAATGGAAAAGATCAGCTGATGGAAACATGTAGAAGAAAATGATGGAGACCTTCGTTCAGGAGATGATTGATATCATTTGAATATATATGAAAGTTACACTTTTATATTTAAGCTGAACGTTACAATTTTTTCTACAGCGACAGGAAAATGATCTAGCAGTTGGCAACACTGAAAAAACGTTAGAAACACAGACGGTGGATGATTTAAATTATTTATTTTTACGTCCTAATAGTTTTTTTTTAAGTTTCACATACATTAATTGTATTTTCGTTTCTTTATTATAAACATGAACATGCAAAGCATTTTGTTTATACAGTTAGTTTTAATTATTTGATATTGTACTGATTGGTATATTATTTCAATTACTAGAAGATAGTTGAAAAGTTTTGTGTAGCTAGACGACTATGGAAACCTTAGAGTATTGTGATATGAGCATGTTTTAAGTTACAGAAGAAGGGTGAAACAGAATCATGATAAAAAGTTGTAAAAGGAGAATGTGTAAGGAAATAAGAGATTTGTGAATTTAGAGAGACAATTGAAATCATATTTAGTTATTAAACTAAAATATTTGATAAAGATTTTTAAAATTTTCTATAATTTTATTTGACATATCCAGTTAAAAATGCGCACGCTATTCACAAGTAATGTAGTTAGACACGTATTCGAAGACATTTAGTGGTATTTTGATACATTTTTAAAGATATGCCTGAATATTATTTTTAACGATATATAATTGTTTTGACTATATAGCTGAAAAGTAATCATACTGATATGTATTTTGGCTATATGTTTTGTTTTCCAAGGTCCTAATACGTGATATAAGCTATTCAGCATTTTATGAACTTATTTTGTTCATCCACTACTAAATTACATCCATCAGTTGCACATTTAAATCAGTAAATTTTTAACTTATGAACCAACTAGTTATTACTGTGAAGACTACGTTACATCATAATAAATTATAATTGAGCAAATCAATTATTTCTAAGTCTTTAGCAGTGGAGGTTTAGATGTTAACTATCTCAATTGTTCAAAATTGGATTCCAATTGTAAGTGCACTTGTTATGATTACTTTTTGATATTTTAGTTTCATATTTAAGTATAAAGTTTGTTTGTTTATTATCTATATAAGTAAATGTTTGTATTCATACTATTTAAAAGTTCCTATAATACATTTTCAATGAAAGGAAAATTTTCTGCATCTTAGTTTATCCGAAGAAACAATATGTAGTGTATTCCCTGCAAGAGAAATGTTTCTGAAATTCAGTTTAACAGAAAAAGTTGGTAAAAAATATGCTAATAAAAAATTTTAGTGCAAAAGTTAATGTATATTGTAACCAAAACGTTTCTACATTTTAGTTTCTCAGAAGTTAGAAAAAAAATGTAGTGTCAATTTTCTGCAAGAAAAGTTTCTGGAATTTAGTTTAACAACAAAAAATAAAGGTTTGTAACGAAATGTTAGTAAAACATTTTTTAGTGCAAAATTTTATCTGTATAGTGTTGTAGCAATAAACATTCTGCATTTTAGTTTATCCGAAGAAACAATATGTAGCATAATTTTCTCAAGAAAAGTTTCTGAAATACAGTTTAACAGAAAAAGTTGGTAACAAGATATGTTAATAAAAATTTTTAGTGCAAAAACTTAATGTTAACGTTGTTACAATAAACATTCTGCATTCTAGTTTATCAGAATCGTTAGAAACAATATGTGGTGTAATTGTCTGCATGAAAAGTTTCTGAAATACATTTTAACAAAAAGTTTGTAACAAAATATGTTAGTAAAATTTTTTAGTGCAAAATTTATCTGTATAGTGTTGTAACAATAAACATTCTGCATTTTAGTTTATCCGAAGAAACAATATGTAGTGTAATTTTCTGCAAGAAAAAGTTTTCTGGAACTTCGTTTAACAAAACAGTTAGTAACATAATGTTAGTAAAACACTTTAATGCAAAAGTTAATGTTTAATGTTGTAACAATAAAAAATTCTGCATTCTAGTATATAAGACTGATGCCAGAATAAGGGTTTTCGCTTTGCTCTCAAGACAGAAAAAGAAGAAACTCGTATCCACGAAGTGAAATTTCTCGAGTTGCTACTCGCCAAATTTCACAAGTTTCGTGGATACGAGTTTCTTCTTTTTCTGTCTTGAGAGCAAAGCGAAAACCCTTATTCTGGCATCAGTCTTATATACTAGAATGCAGAATTTTTTATTGTTACAACATTAAACATTAACTTTTGCATTAAAGTGTTTTACTAACATTATGTTACTAACTGTTTTGTTAAACGAAGTTCCAGAAAACTTTTTCTTGCAGAAAATTACACTACATATTGTTTCTTCGGATAAACTAAAATGCAGAATGTTTATTGTTACAACACTATACAGATAAATTTTGCACTAAAAAATTTTACTAACATATTTTGTTACAAACTTTTTGTTAAAATGTATTTCAGAAACTTTTCATGCAGACAATTACACCACATATTGTTTCTAACGATTCTGATAAACTAGAATGCAGAATGTTTATTGTAACAACGTTAACATTAAGTTTTTGCACTAAAAATTTTTATTAACATATCTTGTTACCAACTTTTTCTGTTAAACTGTATTTCAGAAACTTTTCTTGAGAAAATTATGCTACATATTGTTTCTTCGGATAAACTAAAATGCAGAATGTTTATTGCTACAACACTATACAGATAAAATTTTGCACTAAAAAATGTTTTACTAACATTTCGTTACAAACCTTTATTTTTTGTTGTTAAACTAAATTCCAGAAACTTTTCTTGCAGAAAATTGACACTACATTTTTTTTCTAACTTCTGAGAAACTAAAATGTAGAAACGTTTTGGTTACAATATACATTAACTTTTGCACTAAAATTTTTTATTAGCATATTTTTTACCAACTTTTTCTGTTAAACTGAATTTCAGAAACATTTCTCTTGCAGGGAATACACTACATATTGTTTCTTCGGATAAACTAAGATGCAGAAAATTTTCCTTTCATTGAAAATGTATTATAGGAACTTTTAAATAGTATGAATACAAACATTTACTTATATAGATAATAAACAAACAAACTTTATACTTAAATATGAAACTAAAATATCAAAAAGTAATCATAACAAGTGCACTTACAATTGGAATCCAATTTTGAACAATTGAGATAGTTAACATCTAAACCTCCACTGCTAAAGACTTAGAAATAATTGATTTGCTCAATTATAATTTATTATGATGTAACGTAGTCTTCACAGTAATAACTAGTTGGTTCATAAGTTAAAAATTTACTGATTTAAATGTGCAACTGATGGATGTAATTTAGTAGTGGATGAACAAAATAAGTTCATAAAATGCTGAATAGCTTATATCACGTATTAGGACCTTGGAAAACAAAACATATAGCCAAAATACATATCAGTATGATTACTTTTCAGCTATATAGTCAAAACAATTATATATCGTTAAAAATAATATTCAGGCATATCTTTAAAAATGTATCAAAATACCACTAAATGTCTTCGAATACGTGTCTAACTACATTACTTGTGAATAGCGTGCGCATTTTTAACTGGATATGTCAAATAAAATTATAGAAAATTTTAAAAATCTTTATCAAATATTTTAGTTTAATAACTAAATATGATTTCAATTGTCTCTCTAAATTCACAAATCTCTTATTTCCTTACACATTCTCCTTTTACAACTTTTTATCATGATTCTGTTTCACCCTTCTTCTGTAACTTAAAACATGCTCATATCACAATACTCTAAGGTTTCCATAGTCGTCTAGCTACACAAAACTTTTCAACTATCTTCTAGTAATTGAAATAATATACCAATCAGTACAATATCAAATAATTAAAACTAACTGTATAAACAAAATGCTTTGCATGTTCATGTTTATAATAAAGAAACGAAAATACAATTAATGTATGTGAAACTTAAAAAAAACTATTAGGACGTAAAAATAAATAATTTAAATCATCCACCGTCTGTGTTTCTAACGTTTTTTCAGTGTTGCCAACTGCTAGATCATTTTCCTGTCGCTGTAGAAAAAATTGTAACGTTCAGCTTAAATATAAAAGTGTAACTTTCATATATATTCAAATGATATCAATCATCTCCTGAACGAAGGTCTCCATCATTTTCTTCTACATGTTTCCATCAGCTGATCTTTTCCATTTGTACAGTTTCTGCTAAACGGCAGGTTATATCTATACATTTTGTATTCGATTGTCTTCTATGTACATCGCTTCTTATCTCTAGAAAATCCAATGTATGTTATTTCTCGTCCATCTTCTATCTGTTCTAGGTATGTGACCCACCAGTTCCGTTTCTGCTTCATTGCAGAGTATGTCACATCCTACATAGCATAAGTTTGCGCTTCACTTGCACTAGACTTGCGAAACTTTAAAAAGTTATCTGATCTCTAAGTTAGCAGCAAGCGAGCATCTGCAAGAATCTAACAATCTGTCAGTTACATACTAGTAGCCAACTTGCATTAAAAGTTGTGAATTGCTGATTTACACACAGTTAGGGCCATTTTCGTTTCGCTTGCTATTCTTCACTTCCTTCTTAAAAGTCTTACGATCATAGTATAGCCGGAAATTCCTCAATATCAAATATAAGAACACAATTATATTTCAAACAAAACAATTTGAATGCAATATGTTTTGTTAAAAATATTAAGCAGTCATTTATTAGGGCTAAGTCTCGATTTTGTTTGAAGTATAGCAAATATAATTATAGTAATAATTATATAAATACAAAATAGATTGCAGCACACTTCCTAATGCAATTTTTTGTCACAGAAATCACAAACTTCCAAAAAAGAAACTTATGAAACATTATTTAAAAATACGTTATTTTTACGTAGCATAAATGTCAAGTATACTGCGTAAAGCTTTCATTATATCTAAAATGCAACCCATCCTAACTCTTAATAGAGCTAGTTACATCATGCAGACGGTGTGTAGGCCAGTTAAAGGGTATGCTTTATCCAGTGCTATCTTAAAACAAGCCACTTTTCATTTGCTTGTTTTTATACAGTAGTTATTGTTACTGAATTAAAACTACTATCCTTATTGTAACAGCAAGGCGTCTCAGTAACTCAGTCACGGTAATTCCTAATAGGTCGGTTAAGCCAATTGTTGTTATTATCTGAGCTGCCTCGTATCTGATGGCAAACATGGCGCTAGTGTACAGGAAATTTGCGGACCTACAAAATTTCAAAGCTAATAAATCTTGTCATAAACTTAAATACTATAATCAGTATATAAGGCTAATTCCAATAATAAGTACATTAATCACACTATTAGATGCCATTACCTGCACTGACGAATAAACGTTTATATCTTATATTCCGTAACAACAAGTGTCGCTACCTACCTTGATTAGATGACTACAAGTTGTCCCTAACGTACACTACCTGTTATTACATATATATCTCCTCTTACTAGTCACTTCTCATACAAAGTCGCTCGGCGAGAAACAAATATGTTTTCTATATTTAAAAAGTGTCTTTAAACCATGCAATCAACGTGATTAATATTAGACAACTTATTATTCTCGGTTCATTTTAGCACACTGCAGTACGCAGTATTAGTACTGTGTACTAATTTCATACACAGAATTTCAATAAAGAAGATTCTTCGTTAACTAATATCGTATCATGTTCTAATTACTTTTACATTATCCCCATCTAAAAATTCTTGATCTAAAAAAATCTATGACCTAATGCCTCAATAAAATAGTATGGTTATGTCTCATACGAAATGTCTTCCTTTCATCCAAAGAAACATTATGTCTGTTTCCCTCTACCACTATTATTTCTTCCCTTCATAAATTACTTATAAGTATTCGCTAAACAAAATAATCTCACTGATAATGTTAGTATAAAAACGTCCCAGCGTGTATGTCACATACGCACGTAAAATTACATTCTTGGTACTAATTCTTGTTCTCCATACTGTCTAATATATTCCAAGAATTTAATGGCTAGCAGGGCGCTTTTCGTACACGTAGGTCCAAGTTTGATTCACAGTGCTTTTTTCATATAAACCATAATAATCGTTTTACTTTTTTAAACTAGTTTCCCATCTTTCATAGCAAGGAAGTGCAAGCCTAAAACGTTAAAGTATGCTCTATACGTACAAAAGGCGCTTGTCCGACATTCAATTAATAAAACTGAGACGCGACTTTGAGCTAAATAACATTTTCAAATACTCTCCTCTCATTTACAACACAAAACTCCTATCTATTAGTTTAGGACCGCTGTAAATCACGAGGTGAATATATAATATAAAACACGAAGCTTACGAAAAGAAATTAACTATATACCGTATTTTAGTTCACGTAACTGTTTCAAACACGAATAAATCTTCTTTGTGGCTACGTGGTAAGCGTACGCGCCTTTGGCGTGGGGATTTAATTCCCTGCTGAAGCTCAAGGATTCTAATTCAACGTTAATCAGTAGGTCAATGTCTCACATAACAATGGTGCTAAAAAGGGACGCTAAACTTCAAATCAAATACGATTATTTGTACCATCAAGGAACAATAAGAAAAAATCTAAATTTTCTCATAAAATGATTACAAAAGTATCACATACCAAGCTTTTATTCAGCTCCTGCATTTTACAAACAACATTTTTTCCAGATGCGCCTCAAAATGAAAAAGGTTGGAAACCACTGACATATGGTAACAATTATAAAAATATTATTCGTCACCGAAATTCAAACTTATGTTCAGTTCAATAGTACTAAAGATAAAAATAAGCAAAATTCAAAGCAGGTGTAGGCTACCCAGTTCCTTTCCCCTACTGTAAATGTTAATACCACACACAAAAATAATAAAAATTAATACCATATTACATAAGTAATCAGTTTCACACATCATTTAATGGTCTTTTCATGTAACACTAACTTCTTATATTCTGAAGATATGCTATGGTCCTATGAACAAGAAAATAATCGCATATTTATTATAAAATGTGTCCGTTTGTGTGTCTATACAACTATTCTTTTAATATGTAAAATAATAACTACGTCTCGTCCTAACGGAGAGGTCCAAACAATCCAAAATTCCTTGCTATTTGTTTATTGTGTTTGGCTTTCGGCGCGGAAGATCATAATTCGATTCCCGGCAAGTCACAGATTGTGTTCAATTTTAGTGCCATATAAGTAAAAAACTCCATCGAACAAAAAAAAATTAGCGTACGGTTTTCCACGTGGGAGGGCCCTGGTTCAAATCCAAGTGCAATGACCAATATTAAATCCCTGTAGCCTCCATATTACATTACACTACACCTTAGTTAATTTATAATTACATATAAGTACATCGAGTCATATGGTTTTCGATGCCGGAAAATCCGCAATCAATTCCCGATAAAAACAAACACTTCCATCCCCCTTATACTCCCAACAATTACAAATGTTTTGCGTGTATTTCATTTCCAATGTCCCTTCTCATACGAAAAAAAGAAAACATAAACATAAAACAAGAAAAAAACAAAGCCAGTACTTACAGATAAATTCTTCTTCTCTGTTAACTTCTATAGAATACAATTCACCAACTCAAACGCATCGTGCTTTTATTTCTTCAAATGTAACCACTTGATTTGCATCAAAGTTTGTATACCAACAAAAATAAATCCAGAAAGTTCTACCAAATTCTAGAACCTTCTCACTCTCCATAACTCATATAATACATCCTCTGTGTCGCCCAACCTCCCCTGCGGGCACTTATGTTAAAACAGATGGCGGTCTCTTTTCTTAAAGAACCCTTGTCGTTCTGAATTAATTTTCCTGTCGCGTCCTAAACCTGCCGGGTTGCAGTTTTGTTTGCCTGTTGTTTCCCCAAACAATTAATCTTTAAAGGATTGCGTTTCCGTTTCAAAAAAGTCTTTCAAAATCAAACGGTTGACATTAATTATACACTTCAAAAACCATGCGTGAATTCTTTACATTATTAATTACTTCCTTTATATTAAAATGTCCACCCTACCCAGAACTAAATTAACATTATTTTCTCATTTAAACCCAAAACAATTTATTTTCAGTAACTAATGTTGTTTTATTTAAATTTGTCGCTATAATTCAAAGCACTACAAAGTCTGCCAATTCAATCCATCTAATGTCACACCCCCGTTACAAATGCATTCAGCTTATCACTTTATAAAGACCACATTCAAAGATGGGCAGGCTCGTTTAAACATTCAAAATGTTACAAAATACACAAAAAATAATTAATCAACATAAAGTACAAGCACAGCCGACCGTTTCGTTCAATTTCATATTTAAACCTTTATCAAAAAAATAATTCATCCTGTCACTTTAACATGCTCTACAAAGGAACGCATATAAAAAAAGTGAACAAAAATATGTAGGTCGTTATTACGTAGGCAAAATAATGAGACTACAGTCCGGTACAGCATAATTACATGTCAGTAATTGTTCTTAAAGTACCGGTAAAAAAAACTGTAATAATTCAAGTTCAATTGAACCTTTGTACTTCAATTTATTACTTCAATGAGAGTACTTAAAGTAATTACAATATTCATTACTTCAACGACAATATGTACCAAAAAGTGTAAGTACTTAGGTCAAAAAAAAGGACGTTTGTACATATTCACTACTGACTCAGTGGTAAAACGCTTACTTCCCGTGCGTAAGGTCCCTGCTTCGATCCCCGACCCAAGTAAGTTTGTAGTGGACAACATCGTGTGTGTGGGTTTTCTCGGGATACTCCCGTTTCCTCCCAAATTAATCTTCAGATTTCTACCTTAAGAACGAGATTAGCATACACGGATTTCTTTTTCTGTCGGAAAGCCAGGACGAAGGTACTAATTAAGTCGCCTATGTGGCGAATATGTGCGTCTTATAACAGGTACAGCAAGGTAAATAAATGTTTAGATATCTGTAGTACGTGTGTAAACCAGTGGCGTATCTACGTTTTATGGGCCTCCCCGCAAGAGAATACCCAGGGCTCCCCGCCTTAACATTTTTTTTCCGGAATGATAGATAATAATAAATAACCATGTATGTGTGAATAATGAGTTAAATAAATGCAACTACTAGGCGTAAATATTCATAAATGGAAGCCACTTTGTTACATATATATATATATATATATATATATATATATATATATATATATATATATATATATATATATATATAAGCTTCAGAATAGAAGATGGGTTTACCTCTTTTCAGTCAGGCCTTTGGCGTGGGAGACCGAGTTCGATTCCTGGCGGGGGCTCATGTGGTTCGGATTCCACCTTAATCAGTAAGTCCACGTCTCATATAGCCTCACTGCTGAAAGGGACGTTAAACTCAAAGTCAACTCAACTCAACTCTTTGCAGTCAGTGACGCCAGTTCTCATGAAAAGTAGTAGCCATTAATTGAATGGTTTCCTTCTTGCTTTCCTGCCAGCAAAATCCTTTACTAACTCCCGTAAATCCATTTTTCAGCTTCGCCCGCATTTATTGAGAGCAGTGCTAGATTACTTAATGTATTTTGGTCCATTATGTTTCTCATATATTAATTTCAATCTTGAGAACGGCCTCTCCGAAGAACTGACAGAGACAGGGAGCGTCAAAAACAACAACTACCGGGTAATAATTTCTGAAAAGCTAGACGCCAATGACTTACATTTCATAATTAAAAGCTTTGTTAATCCAAACACAGAATTCTGAACACGCATTTCAGATTTCAGTTGTTTCACAAAGCAAATTACTTCCATCTGAATCGAAGAACCAATGTCACAACCGTAAATTATTTGAAGTATCTGTACCCTTCTTAGAATTTCATCATCAGTGAGATTAACTATATTGACGGGAAACAAAGAAGGAAGATTTTAATACTGTATCACGCTAGGATGTAAAACGACAATGTAACTGTGAAGTTAGTACGTCAAATAGTTTAATATAGATGCTAATTCTAAAGTTTGATTCACTGTCATTGAGACTACTGACTATCTTCACACAACTTATCAAATAAAGTTTGAACTTTTTGAATCGTCTGCATCTAAGTGATGTCTGACAACATTCCACTTTTCACAGTTAAATTACTTCTTCCTTCAGATATAGCTGAGAAAAGGGGAGGATGGCAGAACATAGCCAACTAATACAAAACTGAAAAGAATGTTGATTCGACATATTAGGAAGCTAGGGTGAAGGGTTCCCTTGGAAGTGTCGGGCCCCCCTCATTACGGAGTTTCGCGCCATAGTGGTTACGCCCCTGGTGTAAATGATTTCCGAGTTGAGCTGTTAAATCACTTTAGAGTACTATACAGAATACTGTAATGTGCTCTAAAAGCCTCTTGTATTCTTAAATAAATAAATAAATTCTACAATTTACTTAAAAAAAAACCCCTGCGATTTTCAAAGTATTGATGAAGGCTTTCTGAATTTATTTCATGTCACGACGGTGTTTTATGACATCTTGCTAGCATCCCCCCATAAGTAATGTCTAGCTAGTAATAAGCTTTACGATTATTGCTTCTTAACGCTTACAGTTGTATACGTGTGTAGCCTTATAGTTTGAATTGTATTTTGAGTTGAATTGATTTTGACTTTAACGTCCCTTTCATCAGGGAGGCTATATGAGACGTGGACCTACTGATTAATGTGGAATCCAAACCACATGAGCTTATGCGGGAATCGAATCCGGGTCTCCCACTTAAACTTTATTTTAATACAGAATTTTTATTGTGTTTATGTTTTTGTTGTATTCAAAAAACAGTTTTATACCAGTTCCATTCCACTTTTATTCCAATTGTTCTATAAACCATTCTTTAATAATTTAACATTTTATTCAATTTGTTTAACTGTATTTCACAAAAATGCGCACATAAAAATTTGTCTATCAAAATAAAAAAAAATAAAAATAATTTTAAAAATATATGTTTTTCCGCTACTATAGAGGAACCAGCAAGAGGAGGTCTCTGACAGCTCGCAGCAGGGTTCCACTTCTCAGGTGTCAAAGGTTTTTCAATGCATCTATAATGGCAGTTTTTTTTTAAATGGTGGAAACAGAGTGACCGTGCTTGGTAACACTAGCACCAAAGTAACCCTAACAGCACAATTACATAGCAGGCATATGCCTATCATGTTTCCTCAGGTACATGGGAATGTGTACAGTATATGCCTTATATACCTCTGAGAGAAAAATCACATGGATGGCAAGTGACAGTCACAGTCTATGTCCGCCGCTAGGCACATGCCTGACATGTATCTGGGGAACGTGTCGAGTATGTTCTAGGTATGTTCCCTATGCTGTAAACGTCAATGAACCACAAAATTACTCCCCCAAAATATGTTAAATCGACTATATGCGTAATGTGTTTACATTAAGGTGAGTCTAAAAACACTTTAAACAAGTAAAAAATGTACTCCAGGGTGGGCGCGAACCACCAACCGTTGAATTACTAGCCACGTGCTCCACCGATTTGGCCACGGAGACGATGAAGACAATGTCGCTTGTAGAGGGATAAATTGTTGAGGTCTTTTGAATTTGGCTAATGAGAGTGCTCCTTTAACCACTCTATTTACTTTATTTCATGGTTCTTCCATATTCACATTCAAATGATTGGCGACAGTTGCCATCTAATAAAGTTGATGCGTTTGTTGCTTCTAGTACACAATCGCTTACAAAAAGAAGCAACAAATGCATCAAATGTGGGAGATGAATTTAGAACACTTAATGTAGCATGCCTAGCACATCTTGTGCTGTTAGAGTATCTGAAACAGCATGTACCTAAAGGACGTACCTAGAACATGACAGATATATGCATCAAGTGACGACATAAAAACAAATGACTGTTAGAGTGCGAAACTGAGCCAGGTATATAAATGCTATATTTGTGGTATCCTCATCCGCAATAAATTGTTCGCATATACTGTAACTTCCACATTTTCATTAATAACTCGCTTTTCTGACTATATTATCGCTTTTTTGTGCTTTCCTTAACAAAGCAGTGTAATAATGCATAATTATTTATTATTTTAGAGAAAAAATAAAGCAAAATAAGAAAATTATAAGCAAAAAACCTTTAATCTTATGAAACCTTAGTGTGTCAAATAATTACACGACGAATATCCCGTGGGAAAAAAGAGGGAAAATGACACAGGTATTAGGAAACACTCACTAACATGTGGAGCTATTGAACAGAAACATAAACTGAAGAGTCAACTACATATTTCTGCGTTTAATATGCAATTCACACTTCATGCACAGTTCCAATATGTAAAATCAGTCAATATCTTCAGTTGAAATTACGATATAGGGAGAAAATGACTATTTAAAACTTCAGGTGTGAACGTGAAAACCTGACCTGTGAACGTGAAAACCTGAAATAATGCTCATATATCACTCCGGGAGGCGCTTGGAGTGATATATGAGCATTATTACAACATATTCTTTCATGAATTGTCTCGGTGGTCAAGCGTGTTTAGTAGTGTTCTTGAAAGTCTAGCATCGGAGGGCGGCAGTTCGAATCTGCCTTCCGGTAGTTTTGATTTTTTTCAACATATGGAAACATTTCTTTAAATATAAAGTTCTGCTTTGAAGTGCTTGAAAAAAAAAAACTCAGATGAACTATCACGTTTCAAAGCCTGTTATATTTGTTCACCCTGTCATCATTTATATACGAAGACGCTAAAATGAGGAACGTTAACATTGTTATAATGGGAACAACTTTCTGATTTGAATACCAACCTTAAATCACACGTCCAAAATGAAAATTATTCATGTTCTGATACCTATTGTAATATACAGGTGTGTATATATAGAGAAAGAAAGAAAGAGAGAGAAAGAATGTGAGAGAGATAGAAAACAATATATGCTGTTATTTTAATTACAACGTAAAAAGTTATTGCAATTCATAATCTGGATTTTTACAAAGCGATTTGAACACTTGAAGCGACTTAATATTCATAAAGCATCTTTTTCTTGAAGTGTCGCAAATAGTCCGATGCTTTGTAATATGTGCCAAAGAAATAAATGCATGTTTTCAACAGGATAGTATCGTCTACCTTTTGCTTCAATTGATGGTATAAAATAATGTTGAGTTGATTTTAACATCCCTTTCAGCATCGAGGCTATATGAGACGTTTACCTACTGATTAGCGTGAAATCCGAACCACACGAGCTCACACCGGGAATCGAACCGGGTCTCTTACGTCAAAGGTGCGTATGCTAACCGCTTAGCTACGAAGGAACTCGGTATGAAACTAGAATAGCACACATTACCCCATATTATTTCACCGAAAGATTTGTTTTATGATCAGTTAAAATAGTATTTCTGGACACCGTAGCGAAAAATGTATTTGCTTTTTCAAGTAGTGTACGAAAAATACAAAGAATAAACAGTAGAAACGAAACCAAGAAATGAATTCAAAGTAAAGTGCTTTGCCCCTCTCGAATAAATCACTCGATGTATTACAAGTGCATATCTCGTGTATTTCCAGTAGAATTATTAAAACGCGCTGGCTTTATAACTTGGCTGTGTGGTCTAGTGGCTAGCATGTGTGTCTGTGGTGTACAGAGTACCGGGTTTGATTCCCGGTGGGAGAACTTTTGGAATTTTAAATGTTCTCGACGTGTCTGTGTTTGTGTCCCTATCATTCAAGGTTACTGTAAAACGTGTATAACCGAGTAGGAAATATACAGAAATTACTGATAAGGGAAAAGTAGACTTTGGTAAGTGAACTTCGGGGCCGCCTTTCGCGACGTAAATTACGAAGAAAATAAGTGGGTTTAGCGAGGCGCTTGAAATTACAGTAATGATTGACGGTTCGGTTCCCAGTCCGGTTTTCTTTCAATATAAGGATATTTTATTTTTTCTAAATACAACGTTATATTTTTAACATTTGAATTGGTTATAAAAACAAAATCAGATAAACTGTCAGCTTTCAAACCTCTGTCACTTTTATTCACCATCTGTTTGTATACGAAGATGACGCTATGGAAATGCTAGCACTACCAAAGTTCAAATAGATTTCTAATTGATAGATCAAATTGATAGATCAAATTGAAAACACACGCCCAAAATGAGAATATATGTTTCTGCTTTATATGTATAGTTCAATTATACCAAACAAAATCCGCTATCCCCATTCCCTTTGGCGGTAGGGGTGACTTTAAAATTTTAAAGTGGGACCCCCATTTCTTATTGGACATTTCGATTCTCCAGAAAAAAGTGACTGATTTCACTCAGAATTGAAAACAATTCCTTCACGGATGGTACTTTAATCGATACGGGAAAAGGAGGGGTAGCAAAACGTTATGAATATGTTTTTTGTCAGATCCGTGCTCTGTGGTTATACAGTTAGCATACTGGACTGCACAGTCAGAGATCCTGATTTCAATTCTTAGTAACCCTAGGGGAACACCAAATGAGTAATAACAAGTAGTGACTATTTTCATGAATATATGCATCATATAAAAATCGCTTAAAGTTTGATACTAAGATATTATTATTATTATTATTATTATTATTATTATTATTATTATTATTATTATTATTATTATTGTTACATATTACTTGAGCTTATAATTAGGAAGACCTAGGCGCAGATGGGAGGACAATATTAAGATGGATCTCGCAGAAATAGGAATAGAAAGTAGAAACTGGATCCAGTTAGCTAAGGATAGAAGTCAGTGGAGAGCTTTTGTGAATGCGGCATTGAACCTCCGGGTTCCATAGGCCATAGAATTAGTTAGTTAGTTAGGAGCTATTACTTGAGATTCAAACTATAGTTGCAATTTTGTGAAGGAATGTTGCCTAACTGGAAAGTAGAACTTTACATATTGTTTTGTCTGTGAAACATATGCTTGTTTAGCTTTATTTGAAAGTGTTAATTTTGCCAAAAATGTTGAACTTTGGAAAACCGCAATAGCATTTCCTTATACGGGCCAAAAAAAAAAAAGAGAGCTGATGTTTCTAAAGGAGGCAATCGTAACAAAAACGGATAGGAGATAAACATAAATCGAAAATGTTCTGTTGAAAACATTTTCATTGATTTTGTCTTCTGCCTCAGGCACTGACAAGGTCAGACAAATTTTGTCTATTACGTTTAAAATTGCCTAAAGGAAAGTTGAACAGAATACCACAGATCTTATCACTCAGTAATCAGTTGTGAAGTGCTCCCTTGTAGTCAAACAACATATATCGAAATAACGTGTTTTCTGCCTCTTAGCAAATAAGAACTACTATCTTACTAGCTCTTGGAGTAATCAACTGCGCATGTCGTTTAATAGCTTCAACTAAAAGGGGTACTCATTCAACGTGCAACTCGTGAAAAGGGTAGAAGTCAGAAATGGCTGAGAATAGAAAAGAGCGTGTTCTTGCTTTAGTGCAAGAAGGCTATTGCGCTTCACAAGCCGCTGAAAGGTGTGGAGTTTTACCAAGAACAGCACAGAAGTGGATAAAGCGTTTTCGAGAGACTGGAGAAACTATGCGGCGCCGAGGTAGTGGTAGGAGTCGTGTGACGATACCTGAGCAGGATGCGCAGCTTGTTGCTGCTGCGCGACTTAATCCCAACATGACCGCCAGACAACTTCGGCACGCATCAGCTTTTCCATGCTCTCGAAATACTTCTGTACGGCGTCTTAGGGAAGCTAATCTTCACGCCCGTCGTGCTGCGGTGAAAGAATTCCTCTCGGAAGAGCATATAAGACGACGGCTTCAATTTGCGGAAGAAAATGTGAACCGTGATTGGAGAAATGTTGTCTTCACAGACGAATGCACATTTTCTTCCTCAAATAATGGTCCAGTAGTCGTGTATCGTCCGAGAGGCTCCAGGCATGATCCCAGATTCGTTTTCCACAAACGTCACTGTGGACGCGTATCTGTATCTGCTTGGGGTTTCATGACATCACAGTGTCTTGGAGTACTCCATAGGGGAGAGGGGCGTCTTACAGGTGAGCAATATTTACATATCCTTCGGGATGTTATGTTGCCATCTGTGCGTTTTATCTACCCCGATGGAGTAATCCAGTTTCAGCACGACAGGTCTCCGGTTCGTATGTGTCAATGAGTTCAAAATTGGCTCTCGCAGCAGGCGATTTAGAGGTCCTAGATTGGCCACCGCGAGTAGCCGATATGAATATAATTGAGACAGTATGGGCAGAGGTCAAAAGGGTGATGAAGGAGAACTGGCCTAACCCGCCTCCATCCACAAAAAATCAACTATGGGAAATCGTTGAAAACAGCTGGGAGGAAGTCTCTCGTAGTGAACGCTTTCTCCGCAGACTTACCGAAAGCATGCCCAGAAGACTCCAGGCAGTCATCGATGTAGAAGGTCATTGGACCTCCTATTAGACACTTATATATAAACAGCCGTTTTCAGAGCTACATATTCCCTTCCATTCTTTTTTTTGAATGCCAATGAAAATGTATCTACGTCACTTTCACCGTTAAACAATGAAAATGAAAAAAAAAACCTAATAGCAGTGGACAAGACTCGATCGTGCGAACTTGTGTATTGTAATCTTTCACTTATCCCCTGAGCTACGAAGTAACACGTAGGTTTGAAAAAGATATTAGTAGTTCATAACAACACACTCCCTTTTTATGTAATTCATGTGCCCCTTGCTGCTATCGATGGCGTGAAAACAAAATGCTACACATTACCCCATATCATTTCACCAGTAGATTGCTGTTTTCTGATCAGTTGAAACAGGATTCCTGGATATCTAAGCGAAAAATGTATTTCTTTTTCATGTATTCTACGAAAAACCTAAAGAGTAAACAAAATCGAGACAAGCAACTTTCTCGAACAAACCACTCAATGTATCAGTGTCATTGCAAACAACGTCTCGCTGATGTAATGAATAACAACATATAGTAAAGATCATGGGGTCTTCAGATCAAATACAGCTTGTCATATGGTTTTGTTTTCTTCAGCACTATAGAATTTTTTTAAAAAATTATCCAGTCATGTGAGAAAAACAAATTTTGCAGAAATATAACATTTCGTTTTGAGAGGCGTATTAGCACGAAGAAATAGTTTTATTTCTTGCAATCCAAACCGTGAAGAATGAGCTAATGAATAGCGTTTATGGGTCTTTCGATAAGCACCATCCAGTGTGTTGTCGTCGGCAACGTTACGTTTTTCCTTTTCTTTTTTTCTCGTTTTCGCGCATCACATTCTGTTTTTCAATGACTTCTAATGCTAAATTTTAATCCGCTGTTACTTCGTTCGTCGTTTTCACTTCCACCTACAATATTAGATTTAGGCATAGCTGACTATCCTCTAATTTGTATCGAAGTTTTGTCAAGTTTCTAGTGAACGTCAGCTAACCATTTTCTTCCAAGTACTAAATTTATTCAAATATTTATTTCAAACGGCTGATTTGATTTCCCGTGATGATCGGACAGACAAACACGACGTCACTTTTACATATTGACTGCCTTATTTGGAACTTGCCCCATTTTCCCCTCAAAAGTGGATTTTTAAGGACAACGGAAGATGGGCTCACATATTTTAAAATAAGGTGTTTATATCCATCTGTTCCTCTTACGACATGTGTTAATGAATCCGACTGGACCAAATGCTAAATACCGTATATTTAAAAGATAATTTCAAGTGCTTCACCCGTTTTGCTGTGAAGACAAGACACAATCTCGATGTCATCATTCTTAAATATTGAGCAAAAAGGATACAAATTGCCCCTCTTCTCCATTTAGTACCGAAATTTCTAAACACGGTCGGATACGTGCACACTCGTTTTAAATAAGGAATTTATGTATCATATTTCATCTCACAAACGTGAGAGATTCTATTTTTGGCATACATTTTAACCCCCTCTCTTCTGTTTGCATATGCATTTCAATAAAAATGGCATGACAACAACCCAGTCCGAGGTAGGTGTTAACTATGTTAATAAAATTCATTTCAAACGGTTCAGCCATTTTTTGTTATGATAAACAACGTGTTTTTAATTTATATACTATGCAAAAATGGGTTAATAGTATTGTTCTGTCTTGTTATTTATTTATTTAAGTTATTTATTGATATAAAATTGAGGTGTTACGTTTAATGTTTAACAATACCTAGCATTTACCATGTTATCAACCGTGAAGTAGCGAATTTTGAGTCTAATATTTATATTATATTCAATTTAATGTGTCACGCTAGTAGCAAATTAAGCATAAATGCGAAAACATTGTTCACTTTCAGTTCTCAAGAGAATTTCTTCCCTGTCTTTCTATTATTTTGTCAATAGCTTACAAAACACTGGCATCAGAATTTTGCAATTATATTTTTTAACGTTTTTCCCATAAACTCCCCTGAAAATTTAACCTGAATCGACCCTTACCGGGAATCGAACCCGAGACTACAAGAACCAAAAACACTCGCGCTAGCCACTAGACTTTTTTTATTTTTATTCCACGTTAATTAGTAAGCCCACGTTTCATATAGCCTCGCTGTTGAAAGTGTTACGTGAATATAGACTACACCAAAATTAATTATTGGTGTCCATTTCAGGATCACTCAGTATTATGTTTTTAAGTGTTAGAGTGTTACAAAATCCAACACTTTTCAGTGCCTTATTAAACAACTTTTGTTTTTTTTTAAAAAAAAAAAGTCTTGAATGTGTATTCACTTATACAATAAGAATAAAAATCATTATTAGAAACAAACATTTGCAGTAAAAGGAAAAGCAGAAACTATTTGTATAATAAAAATTCATATCTTCGTCAAAATATTTGTGACTGGGTGTAATCTATATTCACGTAACATTCCTCCACTAAAAACATGCTACCGAGTGATCCTGAAATGGACACCAGTAAAAAATTTTGGTCTAGTTTATATTCACATAACAAAAGGAACAAGAAACTAAAAATCAACTCAACACTACTTTTATACCACCAATAGCAGCAAGGGGCAGACGATACTATCCCGAAAAAATGCATTTATTCCTTTGACCCGCATTGCAAAGCATCGGACAATTTGCAACATCAATTACAAAAGCTTGAAGAGAAAGAATCTTTATGGACAATAAGTTTCTTACATACAATATTCAATTATAAAATGCCTACTACTTATCTTTCTTATTTAATTTATGGGGCGCGATGGTTCACTGGTAGAGCGCTTACCTTTGGTGCATGCGGTCTCTGGTTTTATTCCGTCCAAGTAAGCTTGTGGTGGACAACATTATGTCCGTGACTTTTCTCAAAGCATTTCCTTTTCCTTCCACTTTCTCATTCCACCAATTCTTATATCATTTTTCTTACTTTAATTATCTTCTCCCTTAGCCTAAAATAGCAGGATTTTAGAACACTGGTCCGTATACCAATTGAGTGGTGATGAAGAAAGCAATCAACCTGGTTAACCTGCCTTCACTCGCTATCACTTGCTTGACATTACTATATGAATTGTGTATTGAAATTTGATAAAGAAAAGAACCAAACTGGTTACTAATCCAAATTCTCCTCTATGTGAGGACCAGCAATCTAGAACCTTCCCGCCTAAAGGGCGTAATAGTGGGATGTTAAATATTTCATTTCATTTTCTAATTTAATTTAGCTCTTCCACATAATATTTTATCTAATATAATAATAAAATATTATCAAGTGCTCGCAAAGCTGGGAGCGATCTCTGAATCTACCGTAATGTGCGGTAATCTTATTAAATATGTTTCACTACTAGATCAGTTGTTGAATGTTTCATAATGCTATACTAAATTCCATAAACATTCAAGCGAAATAAGTAAAATTGATAAGATTGACAATTTAAACCGCACAGTATTGCGAAGCTGGCGGTGTTAATATTTACTCCATTACGCAAACTCTGTTTCAAATACAACCATTATTATACAGTTCATTTTCATAAACTTGTTCTTATAGCAACTATATCATTTCCTATTTAAATTCAATTTATAGATAATTTTGTGTTACATATCAGCTGATACTCATGCTATAAACTATACAATAAGTTAACATTCGATGTAAATAAATAAGAAATGTATAATGCTACAGATTCTGGAATTGCAATTTAATTCAATTTTAAACTGTATACATTTTCTATATGATTGTTTAATTTACTTATAAAAATCCAGATTATGATTTACACTAACTGTTTTAATTAAAAATACAAGCTTATACAGGGTGCGGGGAAAGTCCTGGAACGGTCCAATATCTCGCGAAATATACAGATCAGCAAAACAAAAATAACACGTGTTAAACAGTTTTGAAAAATCTATCCAATGATACCAAACGCAACCCTCCATTCCCACACGGGGGGTAACTTTAAAATTTTAAATGGAAATCCCCATATTTTGTTGCACATTTGGATTCTTCAGAATAAGTAACAGTGATTTGACCCAAAATTGAAAACAGTGCCTTCACGGATAGCACTTGAATCGACACATAAAAAATGGAGGCGGCAAATCTTTATGAAAATGTGGCCTCTCAGTGTCGAGCTCTGGGCCATGCGGTTAGTGTAGGGGAATGCGGCATGAAAGGTCGTGAGTTGGATTTCCACGCAGAGTAAAATTTTTATGTGATTTTTTTTACCCACATAACGAATTCATACATTTTAACTTCCATAAAATAATGCATTTGTCCATATTTATTAATTTGCAAGAAAATACAAATGGTGACAAAAATGGCTTATTTTTGTTCTAAATAACCCTACTACTAAGAACTACTTCATAAAGCTACTTTGCAAGACAATTATCGATATTGTATTCCATGTAACTTCATCTTCGCACACACTGTTTTCAATTTTTGATCAAATCACTATCACTTTTTCTAGAGAATCCAAATATGAAATAAGAAATAGGGGTTCCCATTTAAAATTTTAAATTTATCCCCCGTAGTCCCCAAGGAGGTAGGGATAGGTGATTGCGTTTTCTATCATTGGATAGTTTCTTTAAAACTATTTAACATGTGTTATTTTTGTTTTGGTGATATTTATACTTCGCGAAATATTGGACCGTTCCGGGAATTTTTCCGCACCCTATATACAGTATTTTATCTCTCTCTTTCGCACTCTCACTCTCTATATTACAACTGAGTGTTGCAATAGGTATCAAGAACATGAATAATTTTCATTTTGGACGTATGGTTTAAGGTTGGTATTCAGATCACAAATCTGTTCTCATTATAACGGATGTGGTATTAACGTTAATAAGGATCGTTAACGTTCCACATTTTAGTGTCTTCGTATATAGCCTAATTGATGAACATAGTGAATAAATGTGACTGAGCTTTGAAAAGTGATTGTTCATCTGTCTTGTGTTTTTAAGCACTTCAAACTAGACATTTATATTTTAAAAAATATTTCACTATATTGAAAAAAAAAAGTGCTCCGCACTCAGGCTCGAACTGCCACCCTTCGGTTCTAGAATTTCAACAGCATTGCTAACCCGCTTGGCCACGCAGGCATGTTACGAAACAACGCGTTCTGATATTAGAAATAGAATCGCTTCAAGCGCAGGTTTACACTTGGAGTTTTAAATAGCCATTTTCTGTTTTTTTCAGTAATTTCAACTGAAGATATTGATTGATTTCCCATATTGGAACTTCACGTGAAGTGTGAATTGTATGTTCATCTTAAAAATACATTATTTTCTGTTCCTTCAATTTTACGTATTTGTGAGTGCTCCTAATACCTGTGCACTGTATGGAGTGAATTTCCCTCGGGATATTCTTCGCGTAATTATCTGACAGACTAAAGTTTCATAACAATCACAGTTTTTTGCTTATAATTTTCTTATTTTGCTTTATTTTTTCACAAAAATCATAAATAATTATTCATTACTACACTGCTTTGTTAAGGAAAGCACAAAGAAGCGATAATACATTAAGAAAACTGAGTTATTAATGAAAATGTGGAAGTTACAGTATATGCGAACAATTTATTGCGGATGAGGATACATAGTTGCAAATATCAATTAGGTGTAACAAGTACCTAAAACTGTAGGTAGCTGAAGTACATACTTAGCACATGAATATCATATGTGCTAAGTTTCGGGTAACTAAAAAGTAACTGGGATACCTAAATGGCACATGCCTAGCACAAACCTGTGCTGTTAGGGAAGGGCTGCATTTTCCCTCCGAACGTGGAAAGAAACTTCAGGGACCATTTCATGATGGCTTCTCTAATAGATCCCAATTACAGTTGCTTTCCATGTCCGTTCTCGACCCTCAGATTGAGAAACTCTTTGTTTATAGTTTCAGTGTAATTAGGTTCTATGCGAAAGTTCACCGAAGAATTTATGATTTTTCTCTCTGTTTTTCAGTGTTATTTTCGCTCGCATGGTGTTTCTACTTACGGTTGGAGTGATCAAATGTAAAGGTCAATTTTTCTTCCGACAAGATACGTCTTCTTCATTACCAGTAACAACAACAGAACCTCCTGTACGTAAATGGCCGTGCAAGGTCCACTATCAAGTGAATCATTACGAGATCAGAAGATTCAGGTTTCAACCGGATGCAGAGTTAGCCTATGGAACGCAATGTAACACTTTCTTTATGGGCCCTGATGGAACGCAGCTTGAACTTCATTTGTTTCATGTGGAAATACCACGCAATACCACCAACTGCACTAAGGACAAGCTTGAGATCAGAGATACTGGTTCGAAAATGGTTCTGCTCACGACCAGGTATTTCACTGTCTTCTAACTTTCATTCTTAATTAACACCAGGAATCCCAGGAAATCGAACCCACAAGGTAGTTTTTGTTTAAAAAAATACAGCAAAATGTTGTCAGAAAATTATTGTCTGGACGTAATGACAAAAGTAATTTTAACTCGAACGTTTCCGAATTAAATAAAGCATGTGCCATCTGACCACATTGACGAACAGGCAACATTTTTATACTATTGCCGGCAAAAGAGCCTGTTTTTATGTACTCCCTTGTGAACTCGACATAACCAAAGAATACTGTAGCTACCTGCAGAGAAAACGAAATAAATGTTATGTGGTTTCATGTGCAAGACGATATGGATGCTGGAGGCAGGGTGGCTCAGTGGTAGAGCTCTAGCTTACTTCTGGTGCGTCGGGTTCTTGGTTCGATCCCCGGTCAAGTAAGTTTTGTGCTAAACAACATCGCGACCAGGGTTTTCTAGGGGTATTACCGTTTCCTTCCACATTCTTATCCCACCAAGTTTTCCATCATCATTCACTTGCCTTAATCATCCGTTTCTCCTAGTCTACAGGGCATAATCGTGGAACGCTAAACTCAAAGATTTCATTTCATTTTTCATGGATTCTTACAACAAAATAACAGCTTTAACTATATATATATATATATATATATATATATATATATATATATATATATATATATATATATATATATATATAGGGTGTGATTGAAAGTACCGGAACTTTTCCCGCGAACGTCGTTTTGGTCGTAGGTCACGTTTTTTGAGCGCCGAAAATGGAGTCAAAGATTGACCAACGCTACGCCATCAAGTTCGTAGCATCAAGTTTCATCACCACTGATCACACTGTCTAATAACTCTTCGTCGGCTTCCACACAATCCAGCACTTCACGACTCATTTTCACTCGCAGTTCTTTTTGCTCCTCGGTCAACACCTTGGGAACTAGTTTGGCACACACCTTCCGCATGTTCAATTCTTCAGTCACAATTTTTTGCACTGCATAGTATGTCAAATTAAGTTCTTCGCTGATCTCCCGGAGGGTTGTCCGACGGTCCAGGTTCAGGTGTTCGCGAACTCGGTCGACGTTTTCATCGGTTTTCGACGTCGACGGCCTCCCAGAGCGTAGTTCGTCATCGGCGTCCTCCCGGCCTTCCCTGAAGGCCTTGTGCCACTCAAAGATTCGAGTACGGGACATCACATCTTCCCCAAAGGCTTCCTTAAGCAGGTCCTGGGTCTCGGTGAACGTCCTTTTTAGTTTGACACAAACTTGATGGCGTAGCGTTGGTCAATCTTTGACTCCATTTTCGGCGCTCAAAAAACGTGACCGACGACCAAAACGACGTTCGCGCGGACAGCGATGCTTTCTCAACCGCTGCTCGCAGCGCACTGGGCCAAGTTCCCCTTGAAAGAGAAAGGTCCCGCGCATATTTTCCCCCACACTTCACATTTTTTCGAACGCCAGAGAGCCGCCCGGCGGGAAAAGTTCCAGTACTTTTCAATCACACCCTGTATAGTCGCGGATCGAAGGAGAGGGCATAGGGGCTAAAGCCCCCTTGACGCTCAGGTATATATTGGATACATTGGGCTTCAATCCTATCTTCTTTACACTGGATGTAGCTGCAAATATGGTTTAGCTGTCCATGCGCGGATATATATATACAGGGTGTTTCAGATAAAACGTCCAGTGCTTATAAATCAGAAGCAGCTGAGATTAAAAAGATGGAACAAAAACTAAGAAAGGAAAATGTCATAGGGTACATCACATGGTGCTGTTGTGGTGACCCTCAGGGTCCTCTTTGAAGAGAGCCCAGGGACCAATTTCAAATTTTCAAATAGGAACATGTATTGAATCATATCTCATTCGGTAGTCCTTGAAAACCGAAACAACATTTGTAGGAAACAATTTTCGATTTGGGCCACCGTTTTCAAAATGGCCGCAAAAGTGGGTCCTGTATCAGATAAAACGTCTAGTGCTTATAAATCAGAAACGGCTGAGAATTAAAATATGAAACAAAAACTGGGATAGAAAAATGTCAAAGGGCACATCGAATGATGTTGTTGTGGTCACCCCCAGGGCCCTTTTTGAAGGTGGCCCAGTGGGCCAATTTCAAATTTTCAAATAGGAACATGTATTCAATCATACCTCATTCGGTAGTCCTTTTAAAACGAAACCACTTTTGTAGGAAAGAAATTTCGTTTTGGACCACCGTTCTCAAGATGGCCGCAAAAGTCCTGTATCAGTTTGAAGTTGGCCCCTGGGCCCCCTTTACGGAATGCCCTGAAGGTCACCACAACAACCCTACTTGATATGCTTTCTTATCGTTCCCTATTTCAGTTTTTGTTTCATCTTTGCATTCTCAGCCGTTTCTGATTTATAAGCACTGGATGTTTTATCTGATACAGGACCCACTTTTTGCGGCCATTTTGAAAATGGTGTCCCAAATCGAAAATTGTTTCCTCCAAAAGTTGTTTCGTTTCTCAAGAATTACCGAATGAGGTATGATTCAATGCATGTTCTCATTTAAAATTTTGAAGTTTGCCCCTGGCCCCCCTTCAAGGAAGGCCCTGGGGATCACCAGAACAGCATGCGATCTGCCCTATAACATTTTCCTATTTCAGTTTTTGGTTCATCTTTTTATTCTCAGCCGTTTCTGATTTATGAGCACTGCACCTTTTATCTGAGACACCCTATATATATATATATATATATATATATTGAGTGGGTTCAAGTAGCTCTACCTTAGAGATGGCTTATAACCTAACTTTGGCTTCATAGAGCTAATATTATTAACGAGTTTGAGTTCCAAAAGATTTTTATTGGATGGCACGATAGCTTAGTAGTATAGCAGTTACCTCTGGTCCGTGGCGTCCCTCCTTCGATCCCGGGTCAAGCAAGTTTGTGATAGATAACATCGTGTCCATGCGTTTTCTCGGGGTACTCTAGTTTCCTTCTACTTTCTTATTCCACCAATTATTCCATCATCATTCACTTGCCTTAATTATGCGTGTCCCTGAGCCTAACAGGTATAATCGTTGTACGTTAAAGTGAAATATTTTTTTTCTTCAATAATATAACAGGAAGCAATATAGCTCATTGGTTGCACACTGAAAAAAAAAAAATGTAATTAAATTGCCAAACTTCAATGTAAAATCATTTACGCTTCATTTTGTAAGTTGATATACAATTCCTAAGATTAAATTAGAAAATTTGCTTTTTTTTTTACAAATTTACAGTAAATTTATAAGAAAGTATGATATTCTTATTGATAAAATTGTAATTTTACACCATTTTATATTAGTAATTTTACTTTATAGGTATAAATTGATTTACGTAGAGGAGTGGCAAACAGATTGCCGCCATTTTCTTGTAAATTTACCTATGAAATGTTTTACAGTGCAGACGGTGCAGTCGAGTAGTCTGTAGTGTTAGACTAATGATCATGAAAGGAAGTCTAGCTGGTTTCGAGCACCATTAAAAATCATGAACGTTTTTTTAACTGTCTTCGGTAGGCCTATGTCTATGCTCATGTCGACTGTAGTAGACATTCAAAGAATCACAGGTAGTAAATCAGATACAGAATTATGTAGTTTAGTTTTTTTTTCTTAAAAATAATAAGAATGCAGTAAAGCGTTCCCAGGTTCGATTCTAGATCTGTAAATTTGTGCCAGGAGCATCATTTCAGGACAAAGCTGTTCGATATAATAGAAAATTCACGTTTTTCATGTGTATTATTGATAAATCAGTAGTTCAGGGCAACACAATGATACGTCATTTTTTCTACCTTTCGAGTAATCTGGAAAATAAAGATGAACATTTCCATGCAATTCAATGCAATGACACATACCAAACAAGCTTTCCGTGACATTTGCAGGTAGTAGATGTAGTAAATCTACTTTGCCGTACCTTGATCTTAAGGCAACCTCCAGAAAACAACAAATCCTTCGAAGCTAGGGTATTTTGGGGATCATATTTCAACAAATCAAGAAATCTCCCAGTAGCCAAATAACTGCCATAAAACAATAGGCTGGTTCCAAGGGTGTAATGTCCCTCGTCTTGTATAAACTACGCGACCGTATGTGGAAAGGTGTTTACTTCTAGCCCAACAACACCCTAAGATTGAGATGTTATGGGCAGCCTGTTTCCATCAGCACCTTCCACGATGATAGGTGATGACACTGCACGCCATACGACAACTTCGTTCGTGTGCAACGGAACCTCGTGTCATCTACGATTATTTTTCTCAGCCCAGTATCGGAAATTGTCCCAATTTACGAATGTAATAAGATAGAAATGGACTTTGTCTGGGAATGACAGCTTATGACCGATACGAAATCATCATTCTCGTTCAACTTGGTCAGAAGTTATGCACAAAATTCCTTACGTTGTCGGTGATCATTGGCTTTCAGCTGGAAGAGTGTTTGCAACTTATGGGAATAGAACTTTAAACCTCGCGTAGTTTTCTGGACGCATATTTGACTGATGCAGGCGTAGAGATGTTCACTGACGTCCAACAGAACATTAAGGGCTTCTGATGACAGCAACTCAGACAGCCTCAATGGTCACTCGTGTATGAGCACTACGCGGTCGTCCTGTAGATGTCATTTTTCTTAGTCAAACAACTTTCCTCGAAATTACATTCTCATAGGTTTTATTGCATAGGTGAATGAAATTTGTGGTTATTGTGCCAAGTTAAAATGTCGAAATTCTCGACGAGTGAGTGCGTTTGCCACCATTCCGCTGTTCCATAACAATTAAATTGCAAAATGTTTACGGTTTAATATGTTGTGTAGCGCTATCTGTCTTATAGAATTGTCAAAGTACATTTCAAGATTTCCCAATTTTATTATACACTATTTATATATGAATACTATAGTAACCATCATTGCAATAATAATAATAATACAGGGTAATAATAATAATAATAATAATAATAATAATAATGCATTACCAATTGTAATATACCAACTGTACGTAAAGTAAAATGTTTCAAGGAAAATATGAACATATTTCTAACATATAAAGAAACACATTTTTCCTACTTATGACAGCTGTAAAACCATACTTGCTAACTTTAATTTTCATACACTAGAACAAAGACGACATATGATTGATTTATTATTCATTCAAAACGTAACGCAAAATATTTTGGATTGTTCTGATTTAGTTTCTTTATTGAATTTTCATGTGCCCACATTAAAAGTACGTAGAAACACTGGTCTTTATTACTGCAAAAAAGTCAAGAACTAATATAATGATGAAATCACCAATCCGGAGGACAACAGCTTTGTATAATAGAATGTGCACAAATAACAATGAATTTGATATATGTGATATGTCGCCTAAGAAATTTAGAAATGCCATTATCATGAATTATCAAAAGTTATGAACTCAAGTTATGTTGTCAAGAGTTATGAACATGTAATTGCGTAATTTACAACACTGTAATCGGACTATAGCCTGTTGTGTTGACAATAAATGAATAATTCTTTTCAGTTTGCTATTAACATTAAATTCATTTATATTCCAGGTTATGTAACAGAACAGAAGAGTTTCCCCCTGTTATTTCTACTAGTAATGCAGTAAGACTACGATTCTACGTTATAACCCAAGAGGATTTTGCACTCAGCATTCGTCCCAAATATTCTTCTACAACTTCCACCATAAATGAATCAGAAACTTCAGCTCCTCTCCCAAACACTTTGGAAGATCAGATTGGTTTAACAAGTGTAAGTGACGAGTCTACTTTTGAAGACTTCGTCACCACCATAGCTAGTGAAACATCAGATCCAGTTGATTTAATTTCAATTATTAATACTGATGTTGAAGTGACAAGTGTAACTGAAGCCCCAAACTCTTATGATTCCTTAGTAGGTGACGATTTAATGGATACTAATTCTCCAGGTGAAATCACTCAAAGTGATGAGAGGGCGACAGTAGAATCATTTGATACGCTACCGACAACCATATTCTCTCCTAATCCTCCAGGTACTTACGACATCCATTCTGTTTCAAGTACTGTCTCCAGCGATGCGGAATATGATTATGACGATGATATAAACTTAGGTACACACGCACCAGATGTTGATAATTCCTTAGCAACACTAGAAATTCCAAGTACCAAACCACTTCCTTTGGACAACGCAATTAACATTCTGGAGGAAGATGTCCAAGGCCATACCTTTGTAACTGCCCAAACTGAGAAAGAAAGGACATCTTCATATACAACAGAGACAGTTGAGTGGAGTCAGAATGAAGATAATTCAGTATTACCTGTTAGTGTAAGCACAACATTCAACTCAATAATTCCAGCAGACACTCATGAAGACATTGATAATGCAGAAGAACTTAATTTCAATCTGGCCAGCAGTAATCAAATTGCAAAACCTAGGAGAAATATGTTTCCAAGAGGAAGAAGACATAGTCACAACCAAACTATGTACTCAAAACGATTTAATAACCCTCGTGATCGTAAAACAGAATATTCATTAACGTCAGACAGTGGATTCAGACCCTCTCAACATTTTTACTATATAACAAACTATAAACAAACATCGTTTAACAAAAGAAATACTGAAAGCCAGAGTTATGTTAAAGACAGCAATGTCAATACGATCGGAGAGACTTCAATTCTATCAGAAAAGTTGAACATTCCTGTACAAAATAACACAAATAAGGGTAAACCGAATATTGAACTTAAGGAATCAAACACAACAAAACAAAAACATTCTGAAATTCATAGTTATGTTCCATTCGTGGACAGAATTAATAAAGGCGAAGAATCATCCAACATTTCAATGGGTCTGGCGTTTCTTCCCTTTGAAAATAATGAAGAAAGTGTTGTAATCCTATCGTCTCGTCATAGCTTCGATATAGCACAAACGGATAATCCAATAAATCAAAATGATGAAACTCTGGAACCGAAACGACAAACGACTCCATCGTCTATTAAAGTACAGAACGTGATACAAGTGTTGCCAGAATCTTTCACTTCATCACTGGAGTCCCCACTAGACTATGAATCCAACAAAACAGAAGATGATGTTCTAATATCTCACATAATATCTAATAAGAAAACAGTGTCATCAACTGTTCGTTCACTAACTCCAGATCCTTTTCTCATCAATGGACATAACTCGATTTCTTCCATAAGTGATAATATGATTGGAGATAGTGATAAATACGAAATAGACAATAGTTCACCATGGATTCCAATGGAATCTCCTTACTCAAGGTACTCAAATGGTCCCGAAGGAACTGGACAAAATCCCTCTACAGGCAGAATATCTCCAGAATACATTCCTCCGGAAACTACCCGTTCCAAAATTCCAATAAGGAGTCAATATACAGCTGTATTCAACAGCACGGTGTCATGGTACAGGGCGCATCAAAGTTGTCTGGATCAAGGTCTGCAGCTTCTGAGCATAGAGACATTCGACGAGGAACGACTAGTAATTCAGCAGATTCAGAATCGGGGTGAGTACGGAAAATTTATTTATTTATTTCAAAAGAATAATAACACGTTGTTCTAGAACAGACTGATATATGCAGGGCTGACCCTAGGCAATTTGCCACCCTGTGCAATATAATCATTTGCAGCCTCCTTTCTTTAGAAAGAACAATTCTTAAAAGCCACGATTTTAAGTATGCTCCCCATCATGAACAACGAAAGGAGGGAAAGTGCACTCGCACTCAGAAAGGCCTAAAGACTATAAATACAATATCTTTATGTATGTTTCTTCTTTAAATAATAATCTATTATGTTAATGAAGGATAAAGGAGATACACCTACAGAGGAAAGATAGCAATCCTTTTTGTATATACAATTAAATATTGAGCTTCAATATATCAGTTTGCAATTCCAGTGCAACCAGTTCTCCTATCTTTATTTCTTGATTTCTACATCTGATAAAAAAATTAAAAACTTGTTTCCACTGTCAATGATAAGGAACTTGTTTGTGACAACGACAAGATTAGTTTTTATATCATAAGTATGATACCTAAGTGGGACAGGTGTTGGCTACTGTTCGAGAATTGAGTTATTGTATTTGACAACAATCAATCAATTTATACTACGATTTGTTTGACCATTTACTTTAGCACTGTCTATGCGATTTTAAATTAATGCAACCTAAACATGATTTATGAATGTAGTATTCAAATAAAAGATCAGTTAAGTAAATTTAACTACCATCATCATGTAGTTTGTTTCCAACAAGAAATATTTACGTATTTTAAAAAATATAGTATGACAGATTTGCTTATGAGCCTGCCTTACTAAAAATAATAGAAAATTTACAATTTTTCTTTTGCTTGTTTATTCATAAGTGAAAGGAGATAATGAAATGCAACTTACCAGAATCACAGATAATGTTATTCTACAACAGAAAATATGAACCTGAAGAATGTTCGGTGTTGCCATCCATATAAATTATTGTGTTGCCATAAAAACAATTTCCCTAAAATCTAAGTTAAGGCAGCGAGTAGAGGAACAAAATCAACTGCATTTGATTACGTATCATGTTGTTTTGGTTTCCTGTGAACTACTTTTTAAATAATAGTTGTATTTAGTTTGTAATAAACAAAATAGTTTTAACATACAGTTATTAAAACTAAATAATAATGTTAATTAAAAAGTAGTTCACAAGAAACCAAAACAACATGATACGTAATCAAATGCAGTTGATTTTGTTCCTCTACTCGCTGCCTTAACTTAGATTTTAGGGAAATTGTTTTTATGGCAACATAATAATTTATATGGATGGCAACACCGAACATTCTTCAGGTTCATATTTTCTGTTGTAGAGTAACATTATCTATGATTGTGGTGACTTGCACTTCATTATTTCCGTTCACTGATGAATAAACAACCAAAGAAAAATGGCAAATTTTCTATTATTTTTAGTAAGGTTGGCTCTTAAGGGCGAAAAATATGTGTTCTCCTATCCCAAATCGCTCAAATTTTTCACCCATAAAAAGTGACATGATCAATCATACTGGGGTTTTCGACAGCTGGATTCTCTGTAACCAAATATATCGAATCCATACGCTGGAGTACACTGTAAAGAACTTTTTTTCTTATTTGTATTGCTATATTACGTATATCTTTCCTATCAAAAATCTTTCAAGTTTTTCTCCCATTACAAACAATTGATACGATCGATCTTCCTTTGGTTTTAAATTTGGATTCTGTATAACAAAATACATCGAATTCATACCCTGGCGTTCAATGTATAGAACTTTTATTTATTTGTGTGTGGATGTGTTATTATTACATCTCGGTTTGTTTAATATAAATGGAATTAAGAATTACTTCAAAAAGTCTCAAAACTTTGAAATTGTTAGTGGAGTGTGAAATTATATATACTTTTAAAAGTATTTGCACAACCAAAAGCTTATTAATATATAAACTTAATTATCGAATTAAGAAACCAACTACAATGAAAATAAATTCATCGTGCTTTGTTCGGAACTAGAAGCTAAAATAAGACAAGTTTTCAATTATTATTATTATTAAATTAGATATTAAAATAGCCCCAAGTCGGAGGTCTTACTGTCATTAGTACACTCACATCTTATAAATATGAAAATCTTCGACTTACAGTATGTTAATAACGGAAAACTTGTTCTTTTTAATCTTTCAATTCTGAACAAAAGAAGAATGTATTATTATCAAAGTAGACTGCTTTTTCATTTGTTAATTAATTTTTTTCTTTTATATTTTTCAGTGTATAGTATGAATTATGAAATACCTAATAAGGAAAAGTTATTTGATAAATATCACTTTTATAGTATGGATGAATGTGGATGCGTATTCTCGCTCTTTCCCTCCAATTCCAGTGGTCTCCTTTCCTCTCCTTAGAATATATATTCGGAACCCTCATGACGAGATATTTGGTTTGATACGTATATTGTAAAGAACAAAATGTAGACAAAATGGCAGCTGGGGTACGACATATTGATTTTTTGAGACGCCATTTATTTTGTATTACCTGAACTGTTGCCACGATTCCTGCGATGTCTCATTTATTGAAATCGGTTGAAGGCTTTGAAATGATTTTTTTTTAAGTTTAACGTCCCACAGTTATGTCCTTTAGGCTAAGGGAGACAATGATTAAGGCAAGTGAATCATGATGGAAGAATTGGTGAAATGACAATGTGGAAGGAAACGGGAGGTCCTCGATAAAACCCACGGACATGATGTTGTCCACCAGAAACTTACTTCGACGCGGATAAAACCAGGAATCCCATACAGCACAGGTAAACGCTCTATCAATGAGCAACCGTAGCTCACCCACCCCTAGTTGAAGCGTTTGAGCTCTGTAATAGAATTGATGAATGAATATATACTTACTCACATACGGATATGCCAAATACAATACTCTCCTTTTGACTTCGCAGTAATTGGGTAATAAGAGTGAATGTAAAAGTACTTACGAGTAACATATCAACAAACTAATATGCATGTGTAAACATTGGCACAGTGCGATTGAAATGTCCATATAATGTATGTCATTTTCAAGAAAAAAGACAGAGAGAGATAGAGAGAGAGAGTTTTGGTTAATCACAGCAGTCTCCTGGCGCATCGACACAGTTTTGGAATTCCTGAGCCAAAAAATAGATTCACTGGCGAATTAAGTCTGGACTACGTGATTCAAAGAAATCTTCAAGTGCACGTTGCAGCGCCCCGTATTTAAGGAAGTTTTTCACTGCAAAGAAGTAATCGAGATGCTGCAAGAAATAGTAGTCGATGGGAGAGGTATCAGGAGAATTAGATGGGTGAGGAAGAGTCACATTGCAATTCATGTAAAGTCTACATGGTCCTTTCAGTGCACATGGGTCTGAATTGTCGTGAAACATAACGACACCGTATGTTGTTCACAATTAATGGATGCTTATGGACAAGTATGTGTTTTATTTTGTGCTGTTTAGCACTGTAACGATCAACAGTACTGGTTTCGCGCCGACGAAGAAAGATACAATGAAACGTCTCTACCTACCAGCAACAGCAACTTCTGTGGCTTTGAAAACGCTCACTGATGTAGGTCAGGATCCAGCCACTGTCCTTACCGTTTTCTATTGTCAAAGCACATCCATCTTTCATTAGACGTGAAAATACCATGGAGAAAGCCTTCCTTTTATTCCGTACACTTAGACAATTTCACACCTGTAAACAAAGATTCTTATTGATCGGTTTGAACTCACACAGCGCCTATAAGTCCAATATTTTCCCCTTAACTACTTAAATCGCAGCAGAGCACAGAACCTCGCGACCATGCTAAGCGGACATCATTAGGCAACAAATAGTGCAAACAAATCATCAACCACATTGGTTGCTAATTCACTCTTCTCTTGCTCCGGAACATAATCTGACGAACTATAACCCTTCTCTTCCTCTATATTCTACTGGTTTTATGATACACAGTATACAAAAACAAAAACAGAATTCATAAACACACACTCTCTTTCAGCAACAGATGGAATAACGATTATGGTTTGCTCATTGCTTGCAAAAGTCACGTGCTCTAATGATGACACAGCAACACGTAGACTTTGGTCCTCCCCGACCAGAATCGTTGGTACGTTTTCGTACCCATTACCATGCAAGAATATTTTTTCTTTAGTCTTGGAACCAGCTAACCGTACGCAGTGGAACCACGGACCGTAAGCAGTGGTAAGGAAGAATGCAGGCTCGACTACATACGAGCCGTACGTATTGGTAGTTAAGCAGTTAACGACTGTGCAGAGCGGCCGAACGACAAAGGTGTAGTATGTCCTCAATTTGTTTGCAATTGCATGAACAATGTTAGGAGAGTCAACTTCTACGATATTCTTGTCAGTAAGGAGCTCATCAGAGGATGTGGTCGGTCAGACTCAGTTTTCAACACGTTGTCACTGACACAGCATTTCACCAACCAACGACGTACGATCACCACTCTTAGCCTAAATGCAATGTAGATGTTCATTTGCGGATAGACTATTTCAATTTGAAGTCCTAAAGGAAAATAAGTCTGAATTGTGTCTTCTTAATGATACACTTTCACACAACCCTTTTCAACAACACACTGCTTCCTGAAGACTGGGCACCCAGGAAGCATTGTATTTCTATGGGTGCCCAGTCATAAGGATACCTGCTTTCTGAACATATACAAAGTTTGAAACCATGATCTATCTATGGTTACAATACAATGTTGGTTCACACCAGATAGAGTTGGACAGTTCAATCGAACCAACCTCATATGTAGAACTACATTTGGTTAACGATATTTTCGGACGATCTTCTGTCGTCAACTTCTACTTTCGATATTTTATCAAGCTCCTGGCGAAATGGTTATCCGATATCACTTACCCTAGGCTCCGCAAATGCTAAGGTGAATTTTCCTCATAATTTCGCAAACACTGAAGTTTTACATTTCATTGATCAAGAGTCAGCATACATAACTATTTCATACTATGTAGGCAATGTGGATATAGTGGAATATTCCCTGATTGTAGCAAATAGCAACACGTCCCTCTGCACAAGGATAACCTAGTGACCGATGGATGCCGTGTCCGACGAAATACGAATACACGAAGAGTCACGAAGAGGACTCCTACAACTCTTCCACAGGCTTCGCCTCCAAAACTGCCTTTAAAAGAGGAAGTCAAGAGGCAGAAAACATCAGTATCCAACTGACCATATCCTACCTTTCTCTCCAAGCTGCTTTGGGCAGGAGAGACTCCGAAACCTTACTAATCTACGCGCTGCACTGGGCAGGAGATACTAGCCCACTTCGGTGCTGCTACGGGCAAGAGGTTCTTTTCCAGTCTCCGCACTGCTCTGGACAGGAGATTCCTAAACAACAAACTCTAAGACCTTCGCGCTGCTCATTTTTTTTACAAACTAACAGAGAAGGATTATTAGAATCATCTACTTATTTGTTGTTGAGTGCACATAAACTTGTTTGAAAACTTTCATAATAAAAATCTGAAAGGTAAAAGCTGTGTATCTTCTTAACCTTACATTACAACAGCTACAACTGTTTCCTATGCGAGAGTGACTAACACAGGAGTACCTTGGCCGGGTAGTGCTTGTTACCATGACGAGTCATTTTTATATGGACCACTCTGTATTTTAGTAATTTAAATTATTTGATTATTTGTGTTGAATACTATGTTCGATTTTAAAAGATTTAACAAAATGTAAGGAAGGAATAATCTAGGGTCTACACAGCTACAAGTCTGGAAGGGATGGTGAAAAATCAAACTGAGGAAAGGAAGATTAAAAGCACATTTTTTTTCCTGTAGTTTACAGTTATTACTTTAGTAGATTATGTTCTCAACTTTATTCTATACATTCCATGTTTATAAATATTAAGTATTTTTACACCCGTTTCTATTTGCTTTTATTTTCAGTGGGTAACTTTGTGGTGGAACTATGGACCGGAGGCTACCGAAATTTATTCGACTCTTCGTGGCGTTGGGGTGACTCAGGAACTACAATTTCTCTCCTTCCAACAAAAGTTTATCGATTGCCAGAAGAAGAATTCAGTGAGCAATGTCTGTCGCTTAAGATTTCCTACTCACAACCAGAATGGAATGGCAGGCCATGCAATGAAGCTAAGTTCTATGTATGTGAAGGAAAGTTCTCGGATATTTCTGAACCAGAAAAATTGTAGTTATGATTGAATCATATCAGGACCTTGTGTGAATAACTATACTCGAATATAAATTAAATATATACTGACAAGGTAACATGGAACTGTTAAAGAAACCACAATCCGTCTGTGGCGGCTCCTCAGGAAGGTCACATCGGTGAAAATTTAAATTTTCTCGCTACAGCGATGTACTACTGTAATTGTACTATACGGCTTTCTAAAATTGTATGAATACTAATGTAATTCTTCTATACGGCTTTCTAAAATTGTATGAATACTAATGTAATTCTTCTATACGGCTTTCTAAAATTGTATGAATACTAATGTAATTCTTCTATATGAGTACACTGCAATTCTTCTATACGGCTTTTCGAAATTGTATGAGTACCAGGGTTGGAAAAAATAGTTTTTTTTTAAAAAAAAGAACAAAACATGTGTTTAAAACATGAAAAAGGTATTTAAAATGTTTTAAACATGTTTTAAAACACACACGAAAAAGAACATGTTTTAAACATATATTTCAAAATGGGGTAATAACTTACTTGTTAAGAGGGGCACGGTGGCTCAGTGGTAGAGCGTATACCTCTGGTGCTTGGGGTCCCGGATTCGATCCCACCCCCCGCCAAGTGAACCTTGTGGTGGACAAACACCGTGTGCGTGGGTTTTCTCGGGGTTCTCCCGTTTCCTCCCACTTTCTTTATTCCACTATTTCAGTCTTCACTCATCTCCACCGTCTTCTTTAGCCTAACCGGCATAACCGTGGGACGTAAAACTTAAAGATTTCATTAACTGGTTAAGATTTCTTGCTCTTTACTAGCAATCAGTAATGCTATTCTAATTCTTTAACAACCAGTTCTGTATATATACATACATATCATTATAGAGAAAGAGAGAGAGCAGATGGATAGGTAGATAAATAGATATAATTCTCTTAGGCAGGGGTGTAGCCAGCAGGTTAGTGTAGGAGGGGCCCGTCGTTTTTGAGGGGGCCAACTACAATGTACAAAGCCAAAAAAAAATGTGTTGCTGCTAGTGTTTTTGAGGCCTGAAAGAAAGGAAAATTCTGGTTTCCTTCTGGAAAACTAAAAACACTATTTTAGCTTCTCCTTCTTCTCCTTCTCCTCCTCCTCCTCCTCCTCCTCCTCCTCCTTCTTCTTCTTCTTCTTCTTCTCCGTCTTCTTCTTCTTCTTCTTCTTCTTCTTATTATTATTATTATTATTATTATTATTATTATTATTATTATTATTATTATCCATAAATTATAATCAAGAACTACTGCCCGGGATCAAATGCTATACTTTTGTGCATAACTATAAAGGTAACCAAGAAAGTTCTGTCCCTTTTCGTGGAGGTCTGTGTTCAATTGGACCTCACACCGTGAGTTGAATACAAGTGGAGATAAGGCGAAGGTCAGTTGTTGGTGTGGGTATGTTCAACATACTACCTGGTTGTGGCAATTCAGATACACCGTGAACTTGTATAAGGATAGAGGGAACATGGGACATCCACAGAGCGTCATAAGAACACGTATGCTGAACGAGTTCAAATGCAGGTGAAACGCCGCTGCAGCGGGACAGAAGATATGCCAGGCCTTTGGTGAGGGTGTCGTGACGACCTGGACAGTGCAGCGATGGTTTAACAAGTTTAAGAACGATGACGAAACACCCGAAAACACCACGTGCCAGAAGACCAACACATGTACAAAGAGGACATGGGGCTACAATTCAGTATGTGGAGAAACCATTCGGCAGCACATCCATCAACTTGGGAAGCACTACAAGTTGGGTCGACGGGTCCCACATGTTTTGACTCCGGGCCAGAAGGCAATGCGGCAGTCGCCTGTGTTTATTTACTGTTTCGGAGCCATTTCTGGACAGGGCATTGACATGTGATAAAAAGTGGGTTCTATACGAAGCTTCACGGCACCGTCATCATTGGTTAGCATCCCATGAACCGATTTCAAAACAGCCGAAACCAGCACTGTTCCAGAAGGTCCTTCTGTGTGTTTGGTGCATCGTGCATCGGGAACTGCTACCAGCTGGTCAGAGTATCAATGCAACTGTGAAGTGTCAGCAGTTGAGCTGTGCTCAACAAAAACTCAAAACTCTGGAGCCATCACTTCTGAATTGAAAATGGGTCCTCGTTTACGGGACAACGCTAAGTTCACGTGGCTAGGATGACTCAGGACACCATTTTCCGCCTTGGATGGGAAACAATATTGCAACCACTATATTCCCCGGGTGTTACACCGTCCGATTATCACCTGTTCCATTCTTCGGACAATCACCTTAGAGGACGCCAGTTCAAATCCCTAGTAAAAGTCCAAAATGCACCTGATACCTTCTTCGTTTCACGGCCCACCAAGTTCTACCGCAATGGATTCCACGGCCTTCCAGATCGTTTTCAGAAGGTCGTCGATGCTGATGGGGACTATTTTTGATCTACCAAGTTAGATGACATATCGATGTTCGAAGGTCGTAGGTGAAAAAGCAACAAAACTTTTCTTGGTTACCTTTATATTTAAATTTAAGACCTTGTATACAGAACCTATCTACACAACATTGATTTTCTTTGAAATTTCAGTTAATTTGTTTACGATTTCCTGACAAAAATATTTATTTATTATTCTTGACTAAAAAAAAAAAAAAAAACATAATTATATTATTACACTGAGTAGAAATAAGAGAGAGCGAATGAAATCCAAATTGAATAAAAGCATTGTTTCTCACCAAATTTTCCATCCTCTATATCTTTTAAAACACTTGTCAAAGCATATAAAAATATACTGTACTTACAAATCAGTTTAGTACCTTTGTTTTATGCCTGTATTTATAGTACCTTGCTAAAACGTTTGTTTGCAAATTGTCACATATAAATCGCAATAAATTGTGTAATCTGCTGACACAAAAAAGTATCCTATTTTTCGATCAGTATAAGGAAGAAATACTATACTATTTTTCGATCGGTGTGGAAAAACAATATTTCTCCATACTATTTTACCGTAAATTATTAATTGTGAATAAACTTTGTTACTTTTAAATGGATGAAGCAAGATAATTTACTATGATGTTTTAAAAGCTGGTCATTTGGGGGCGGGCAGGAAACCATTTGGGACCCCCTTGGCTACACCCCTGCTCTTAGGAAACAAACCGTAGAAGGTAAACAAAAGCAAATCTTTTTACTGGATACCATAACTGACAAGAAGCGACCTACACAGCATTCTAATACAAGGTGGTATGACGAAATTAGGTACTACTGGAAATATCTAGGAAAAAAATTACCCAACATAGATGGTTGTCGGAAAGTATTGGAAAGACCTTAATCCAGCAATGGATCGGCAAGTGTTGATAATATGTATGCGTTTCAAATATACGTAGAACTAAATAACCCACACCACTACACCCATGCGATTCCAGTTTTCATTCTGGATATCTGAGTATTTAGTTAAACTAAAATTTACTCTACCTGGGTATAACTGGGTAAAATTTACTGTTATGTCTGGTTATAACAAACGGTTCTGCGAACTCGAAATATTTAACAACCGGTTTGAATGAGAAGCACTTTTTAACCATTTTCTTTCTCTGACAGATTTTTTCTTTTTTTTTTTTTACAAAAATGAAATAAAATAAAAATAAGCAGATGTTTTAAAAAAGTCTTAAAACTACACGTGTTTAAAACAAAATGTTTAAAACGTATATAAAATTTGTTTAAAACAAAATCAATTGTTTAAAACAAGTTTTAATCATTTGTTTTAAACATTTTGTTTTAAACAAAACAACCCTGATAAGTACTACTGTAATTCTTCTATATGGCTTTCTGAAATTATATAAGTACTACTGTAATTCTTCTATACGGCTTTCTGAAATTTTGAGTACTACTGTAATTCTTCTATACGGCTTTCTGAAATTTTATGAGTGCTGCTATAATTCTTTTACACGGCTTTCTGAAATTATATGAGTGCTATTGTAATTCTTCTATACTTCTTTTTGAAATTGTATGAGTACTACTGTAATTCTTCTATACGGCTTTCTGAAATTATATGAGTACTACTGTAATTCTTCTAAACGGCTTTCTGAAATTTTGAGTACTAGCGTAATTCTTCTATACGGCTTTCTGAAATTTTATGAGTGCTGCTATAATTCTTTTACACGGCTTTCTGAAATTATATGAGTGCTATTGTAATTCTTCTATACTTCTTTTTGAAATTGTATGAGTACTGCTGTAATTCTTCTATACGGCTTTCTGAAATTGTATGAATACTAATGTAATTCTTCTATACGGCTTTCTGAAATTATATGAGTGCTACTGTAATTCCTTTATACGGTTTTCTGAAATTGTATGAGTAATACTGTAATTCTTCTATACGGCGTTCTGAAATTGTATGAGTACTGCTGTAATTCTTCTATACGGCTTTCTGAAATTGTATGAATACTAATGTAGTTCTTCCAGGGGCGGATCCAGGGGGGGCGATCGGGGCGATCGCCTCCCCCAGAAGAGGAAACTTTCCTATTTTATATATATAAATAAAACCCATCCCAAAGTTTGGAGCCCTTAAAAGTAGCAGTATGACAACCCACCGCCCCCCAGAAGTCGGTTCTGGATCCGCCCCTGAGTTCTTCTATACGGCGTTCTGAAATTGTATGATTACTACTGTAATTCTTCTATACGGCGTTCTGAAATTATATGAGTACTACTGTAATTCTTCTATACGGCGTTCTGAAATTGTATGAGTACTGCTGTAATTCTTCTATACGGCTTTCTGAAATTGTATGAATACTAATGTAATTCTATACGGCTTTCTGAAATTATATGAGTACTACTGTAATTCTTCTATACGGCGTTCTGAAATTATATGAGTACTACTATAATTCTTCTATACGGCGTTCTGAAATTGTATGAGTACTGCTGTAATTCTTCTATACGGCTTTCTGGAATTATATGAGTGCTACTGTAATTCTTTTATACGGTTTTCTGAAATTGTATGAGTACTACTGTAATTCTTCTATACAGCTTTCTGAAATTGTATGAATACTAATGTAATTCTTCTATATGGTTTTCTGAAATTGTATGAGTACTACTGTAATTCTTCTATACGGCTTTCTGAAATTTTATGAGTACTGCTATAATTCTTTTACACGGCTTTGTGAAATTATATGAGTGTTACTGTAATTCTTCTATACAGCTTTCTGAAATTGTATGAATACTAATGTAATTCTTCTATACGGCTTTCTGAAATTATATGAGTACCACTGTAATTCTTCTATACAGCTTTCTGAAATTGTATGAATACTAATGTAATTCTTTTACACGGCTTCCTGAAATTATATGAGTGCTACTGTAATTCTTCTATACAGCTTTCTGAAATTGTATGAATACTAATGTAATTCTTTTACACGGCTTTCTGAAATTATATGAATGCTACTGTAATTCTTCTATACAGCTTTCTGAAATTGTATGAATACTAATGTAATTCTTCTATACGGCTTTCTGAAATTATATGAGTACCACTGTAATTCTTCTATACAGCTTTCTGAAATTGTATGAATACTAATGTAATTCTTTTACACGGCTTTCTGAAATTATATGAGTGTTACTGTAATTCTTCTATACAGCTTTCTGAAATTGTATGAATACTAATGTAATTCTTCTATACGGCTTTCTGAAATTATATGAGTACTACTGTAATTCTTCTATACAGCTTTCTGAAATTGTATGAATACTAATGTAATTCTTCTATAAGACTTTGTGAAACTATATGAGTACTACTGTAATTCTTCTATACGGCGTTCTGAAATTGTATGAATACTAATGTAATTCTTCTATACGGCTTTCTGAAATTGTATGAAGCCTTCTTTCCTTAAGTTGTGGTGATAAAATTTAAACTTTTATCGAGGTGATTTCTCTCAACAGCCGCAACTGCCTTATACAATGGTTTCGATGCTATATTAATATCTTTATTGACACAAAACGCTTGTAAAAACTCAGGATTTGTCGCTCGTTTTTTATACTGAATGAGTTGCGCCTTTTCACTTGGTAGATCAGAAAACATTTCACTTTTCTGAGCCAGCTGTCCTCCTCATACATTTCTCACTTCTTCATTTGAATACCAATTTCACTTTTATAGCCAGCAACTACGAGGGTCATCCAGAAAATGAATACCGTTTAGTTATACAAAATGAAAAACACAAAATTTATTGAAAAAATGTGTTGCATATCTGAAACTACTTCACTTCTCTACATAATCACATCCTATATTTAAACATCTGTCGTATCTGGTTACGAGCTTTAGAATTCCTGTTATGCTCTTTTCTGTCAATTCATTACGGCAGGTGGTCACTGTATTCTCCAACCCTTCATAACTTTCAAAATGTTTACCGCGCAGGATCTCTTTCAGCTTAGGGAAAGGTTGGAAATCGCTAGGAGATAGGTCCGGACTATACGGTGGATGATCAAAATTTCCCAGAGAACCAATAACGCTTCTCACCACGCAGTCGGCGGGATTTTCAATCACGCAGTTCATTTTGATCACCGAACTGAACAATAGCGGACTTCTTGCAACCTCCACTCAGTGTTATAAGCGCAGTTGTTATGGAAAACAGTTGACCATGAAAAGAGAAAGATTACTGAGCTATGTAGCAGAAATGAGAGAGCGATCTTTTGTTTCAATGCAGTGACCACCTGATTTAATGAACTGATGAGGAAAGAGTATAATATGAGAATTCTGATGGTCGTGAACAGACACGAAAAATGTTTAAATGAAGTTCGTGATTATGTAGAAAAGTGAGGAAAGCTTCAGGTATGTAATAGACTTGTTTTTTTGTTCAATAAATATTGTGTTTTTGTTTTTGTATAACTAAACGGTCTTTACTTCCTGGATGACCTTCGTATTACTTGAAAGGTGATTGAGATCTAATGTCTTTAAAAATTATAATGTCGGATGATTTCGTTCGTCTTCCCTATCGACAATCTTATTCTTTTCTTCTCTTACTATTAGCTTGCCCTATTGTATATTAATAGCTAGACATCTATTCTCAATCATTACTTTTTCCATAGCTTTATTTATACCTCGCTTTTTACAATTTCCTCACCTTTCATACTCTTTTTTTTTATTATTCCGTAGTGAATTCAAAAAGTAAGTATATATATAAATCAGTGGCGGATCCAGAGGGAGAGATCAGGCCGATCGCCCCCCCCTTCCAGGAGAGGAAACTTTCTTATTTTATATATATAAATAAAAACCCATCTCAGAGTTTGGAGCTCTTAAAAGTAGCTGTAAGTAGCAGTATTACAACCTACCGCTCCCCCAGAAGTTCGTCCTGGATCCGCCCCTGATATAAATAGATTTATGGAGAGCTCCCTCGTGGCCAAATGGTTAGAGCACTCATCTTCGGCATAGAAGACCTTACATATCAAGAACTTACATAAATGAAATAAATCAAAATATAAATAAAAATAAATCTTAAGCAAATCAGTGATTTTGATTTTTGATCAGAACTATTTTTTTTATGACATGAAGGTCACACTTGGATCCAAGTACCCAATAACTATTCTTTTCTTATTTAATTTTTTTAACATTTTTTTGCATTTCTTTTACTGTTCTATGATAAGTTCTATTTATCATAAGCAATAAATTAGCACTTGTAAATGACTAGTATTTTCTTTAAGTACAGTGGCCAAAATATTACTAAATAGCGTATCTAACATCTGAGGTAAACATTTATAATCACCCTGTACTTATTTTTCGAAACATTTTGGTCTATCCTTACATTGGCAGCCCTAGCGACGCCGCTAATTGTCACAGAGATATAAGCTTTACCTCGTTGGAAAGCTTATAAGACACAAATTCTAACAAGGTAACTTTTGTGCTAAATAACAGTATTGCCAGAAACCCACAAACCTCGAAAAACTGTATTTTTTCCCGACTTTTTGACTTTCTTCTTCTTCTTTTACGGGTTGGACACGGGAGGCACAAAAGTTACCTAGTTGGAGTCTATGTCCCATAAAGTTTTCAATGAGGTATTGTCCGTGTCTCTGTGACAATTAGAGACGTCGTTAGGACTACCACTGTCAGGGTAGACACCTGAAACAAGGGTAAATTTAATACCTCTCCCATTCATCCCTCTCAAGTTCAACAGCCATACACAGGGTATCACTAGTTAGTGTGTTACTTTATTGATACTACATTTTATGCCTCTAGCTCCTTTTGATGGAGAGGTTCCACCCCAAATGCTAACAAGGGTAGAGAGGGAGATTATATATCGAACTGGAAGACGGTTTATACACCAATCGAAAGCACTAAGGACGCCTATTACGAAACTGTAATAAACATTTTCCGAATGCATATACTGAGCGAGTTATATGAATATACAGGGTGTCCAGAAAATCCGTGTCTACCCCTAAAAATCGCAAACAATGAGACAGATGCCAAAATAGTAAAACAAGTGTTTGATCATTTTAAAAATACAATTTATAAAAGCAAAAAGTGTAGTCTCAGGGCCACCCACAGGGTCCCAGGTGGGGTCCAACTCAAAAATTACTAAAGGTAAGGGGGTCAAGTAGCATGTCGTTGGAAACCTGTTGGAAAATGAAAGAGGACGGAACAAGTCTCGACTCTCTAAAATTATCCTGTGTAAAATGACCTTACTTCAAAATGTCAGCACAAACATTGTAAAGTATATGGCCACCCCCATAAAACTTGAAAAGGTGAGACAGATGTCAAAGCAGGAAAACACATGTGACATCATTTCAAAAGTACAATGATTGAAAGTAAAAATATTTTTCCCAGGGTCCCAGACGGGGTCTTACTCAAAATTTTCAAATGGCAAGGGGGGAGGGTGTGGCAAGTAGCACATCATTTAAAGCTGTTGTTAAATGAAAGCAGATGGAACGAGTCTGGACGCTCTACGATAGCACTGTGCAAACATCTTGCATTTTAGTTCTTTCTGCAGTCGGGTTTTAGTTTATTTTAACTTTAATTCTTGTACTAAACAGAAAGAAATTAAATGACCTACTGTGAGGTTGTGCTCTTTGGGCCCATATATATAATAAAATGAAAGCAAATTAAGAAATAAAGAAAAGAAAAGACGTAACATTTGACATCTTTGAATATAGAACTGACCAGTTAACATATAATGTACAGCTACGAACATAAATAAGTAGAGGTTGGAGCCATAAGAAATAAAGACTCTTACCTCTATTTATTTCTGTTTATGACTGTACAATAGTGGTACTTATGTTCGTTGTCTGGATTATGAATTATAAAGTGATTCAAACAATGCACCAGGAACAGTGAATACGTGCAAATGTCCCACAATCACAACCAGCGCCGAACACAAAATGGAAAGCGGATGCGCTCGGAGAATCGAAATGAAGATGTTCATTTTGAGCGGCCGCCATTTTACAGACGATAATTTTAAACAGTCGAAACATGTTCCGTCTTCTTTCATTTCCCAACAACTTTCCAATGATATGCTACTTAACCTCTTTTGCTATTTGAAAATTTTGAGTAGGACCCCGTTTGGGACCCTGTGGTGACCAATGGGACAAATATTTTTGCTCTCAATTAGTGTAGTTTTGAAAAGATGATACACATGTTTTCCTGTTTTGACATCTGTCTCACCGTTTCAGCTTTTTTTGGAATGGTCATAGACTTTACAATGACGTTTCTGCTGAAATTTTGGCCGGCCGCCATTTTTCTTTTATACATTGTACTTTTAAAATGATCAAACATATGTTTTACTGTTTCGACATGTCTCATCGTTTGTAATTTCTAGGGGTGGACCTCTCTACTCCTCGGACCTTCGATATATATAATCTCCCTCTCTACTCTTGTGAGGCAAGGGAAACATCCAACTTTCCTCTACCGTTCCGCTGTGGGATCCCTGACGTAGATGAAATGCATGAAAAGTGTCATCCTTCCTGAAGAGACAGACACCTAAATTATATCTCCATGTTAATTAGGATCTGAGCTACGGAGGTTTAAACCTGAAAAGGTAAACGCTTTGGACCTTGTACCTAAAGAAAATACTAAAATCTTCTACGTTACTGTCACTATCAGTATTGTCAAGCAAAAGATCAACTACTTCATCGTCTTTTAACTTTCTCTGAGTCATATTTCATGAACAGAAAATGTCGGAAATAAAGGACAATAGGTGGTATTAAAAAGAGAACAAAAGAAGAAAACGCCAAAGTACCGGTTACATTGGGGTCTGTTGGACCCCAAACACACTTCACAACCGTCTTGCGTAACAGACAATTCGCAATTGATGAAATGTATCAGCCATAATAACAGAAAGTGTTGTCAATTGAATTTTTACATGGATGCAAAATTTTTCAAAAACCTCAGAGAAACAATCAGAACGAAAATTAATTTTACTGTGGTCCGTCACACCCCAGAGTGACCATGGAGGATTATGAACAAACTACTACAACTACGTAATGAGTTAAATATTATATATGAATATATTTTCCACTGTATTATATCCTTCGAACTGTAATCCTCTCTGTAATAGTTTCCTCTTAAAAAGCAAAATATATAAAATTATACATAATAAGAAATGAAAGTGAAAGATGAACAATAATAATTAAAAATGTTTTTGTCGAAGAAAATTTCTAATTTGTATTTCTATCTGGATTAGGGTGACCAACCGTCCCGTAAAAAGAGGATTGTCCCGTTTTTTCACCACCATTCCCGATGTCCCAAAAAATTTTCCCGGGATGCCAAAATGTCCCGTATTTACGTACATTCGGTACAAAAAACCTTTCAATCTAAAATTTCTTAATTTATATTATTATTTTCTAAGCTATGTGATTATATTGGAATATGTCTAATTACTGAGCAACGTCATTACCACGTTTGAGATATTGGATGGGGTGGTTGCACTATTTTCACTTCTAAGCCTCCCCCTCCAAGACTCCCACTCCGCAGACGACAGTGCAAGGATCTGGAAGTCTTATTAAAAACAAACTGCTTTTACTCTCTGTTTTGGGCGGTGGAAGACTGAGGCGCTGCCATCAGTACAGCACAGTGTTTCCGTGATTTGACTAAGATGTAACATACTGTCATTTACGAAAGGTACACAGAAGTATAGAACTATAAAAGTGAAAGTAAAAAAGAAAACTAGCTGTAAGTGAAATAATGTTTAAAAGTAAGAAAAAACGAATAAAAGGAGTTGGAATCCGATGCTGAGAGTAGTTTGTTTATATTCTTCCGGTGACAGATTTTGTTGATTGACAGACATTGATAAATGTTCCATACATTTTTAGTAATGTATCAAAATTTCATTTTTGTTAGTTGCTGATAGTTACTTGCTATTTAATTAACTCCACAATCTTTTCAATAGGTTTTTAAAACGAAAAAGTATAAATTTTCCCCTTTTTTTGTGAGAGATACAGAGAGAAAGATAGAGAACGGAGAGACAAAAATATATATTTAGAGGAGCAACCTATTCAAAAGTAAAAAGTTGTCCCGTTTTTCTAGTTAACGATTTGGTCACCCTAATCTGGATTGAATTGAAAACTGTCTTCTTGTCAAAGAAAATAATCGACTTAATTACCAAAAACCAGGATGTACCATTTATACTATATAGTGGCAAGGCATGGCAAGCAAGTATAGTCATGGCAAACATAGTGTAACATAATGCCGTAAGATGTTTTTTTTTTCAACTTATTTTGTACTTTGAAATTTGAAGACTTACCTGGAGTTAGTGCACTAATTTATAACAATAATAATTCATTGTAATGTATAAAATTAATTATTCAAAATCACTTAAATAAACATGTTGAAACAAACAAAAAGAAAGAAAAAGTCATTATACAAATTGGTTATTTATGAATCTCAGATTACACTATTTGAGACTCCAACTTAAACTGTTTTAGGATTTCAGTGTTAGAACTTGAGTAGCTATATTGCCCAACGTAATAATGGAATGCTTGTAATCCACTTGCTTTGCGTTTTGAAAAACATTGTTTATATTCATTTTTAATCTTGCGTTTCTGATAGAAACAAGCTTTAAATTCTCGTGTGAAAGATCGTTTACACGGTTATATTCGCAGGAACGAATTCAGAGTAGATGAAAAATTGCGATATCAAAGGCGAATGTTCCGCATTTTGTTGGTAATTTTGTGAAGCTAATTTGCTGTACATGAAAATAAGGTGTTGTTTAGATGGTTGAAATTTAATATCCAAGCCATAAAATTAACCATGGTTTCCTATAAAATAGTGCAAGTCACATCTACGTTCTAGAAAACGAGTACTTCTTACAGGCTACCTTAACTTTCAGATTAATTTGGATGTTGTTTTACAATTAATTGTCAAAATTTAGTAAACATTCTTCTGCATTAAGTAAGGTGTGAATATGTCATATTGCAATAAGTTAAAAAAAATACTGAAATCAAGTTGAAATTATGGAAAATGATGAACAAAGGACACTTTTAAAACATTTTGGAGTGACTTTGTAAGAATCCATGCTAAGAAATGACCTGTTGTGCATTACTTTACTCGTTCCGATTGCCTAATTCAATATTGGTATTTGTTTACGAAAAATAGAAGCAAATATAAAATAATAACGTGCATCATCCATCAAGACAATCATGTAATCGAAAAACAATTTAATACAGATATAGATAAATTTGTAAGGTTGAATTAAGTTGAATTTATGGCAGCAATTATTTGAATTCCAAAGGGTAGAAAGGAAACATATATGTAAAAACGACAGTCATTTCGCTAATAAAGAAAGTTCCAGAAATAAAGGAATAGTCAGGAAACAAGAATTCAGTTGCAAACATTCAAATACAATGTAGTATTTTCCATTTCATGCAACATAAAGTAGAAAACGATTTGTATCGAATTATGAAGAGGCTATGTTGAGAGCTTATGTGGTATTCAATTTACTTTTAGCTGACAAGTCGGCGATTTCTTAAAGAAAATAGTAAAAAAAGAAAATATTAAGTAATCTTGTGTGAGATTGATGTATATGTAATAATACTTACCTTTTTGCAATTACTAGAAGTCATTACATTACTTTTGTGATGAATTGTTCTGGGGCGAAAGATATAAACATTTTTGTTAAGGTTCAAAATACAAAATGTTATCTGTTGTTGAAATTGTTGCATTGTGCTTGTTCGTTCTTGCACGCTATTTTAGAGCTTGGTTTAAATGAATGAGTTTTAATTAAGTTCTAACGGGCATAAATGTTTCTGTTTGGAACATTAAGAATAATACAATTGTATGATCAAATACCAATTTCTTTTTAATTCTATGTCCTTCAACAATAACAAAGAAATACCTCACAAAGTTAATGATAAATGTGGATTTACAATCATTAATTAAGCCATAATTCCACTTACTTCCATTTCCATGGAATAATTTCTATTATACTATTACAATATGATCAGTGATAACTAATTTACTCAAATTGCTTAACAAGTCCAGTACTTGAATGTCTCAGAAACTAAGACCGGGAGCTTTTCTTACCAGCTAAACTAATTATTATTCACCTCCAGGAGTAAAATTGGATCTGAGAAGGTAGGGGGACGTATGACGTCACGGCGTCCTCCGTGGCTAACTTTGCCCATTGTATTTTTAGGACGTGTTTGACGCGTTAGATATAATTTTGAAGTCAGGGAACGACGTACATCCGCGTTCTCCTTCACTTTTACCCCCTGCCCACCTCCCAAATGATTAAATTCAGAAGTTCCTCAATTATGCTGAGCACCACAGGAACTGCCACTTCCTCCGACGCAAATTGCACAGTTAAAACGCTTTCAGTCTCAAATATTAATATCTTGTAAAAATATTACTTAGGAAATATGTAGATTCGTCCGTAATACAGAAGGTCGATCCGCATATATGTGTCCAATTTTGAAATAGCACTAACCTTATGAAAATCCATGGGACCACCATCGGTTGGCCTCAATGTGATGGACATGTGTTCTGGCAATAGCCCTGCACAGTAACTTCCACTGTACAAGACTACGACGAAGTACAGGAAGTGGAATCTTCTCCCATTCCTCCTGGCAGGCTTTCCACAGGCCCCCAAGAGTAGTGACACGACGAGAAGAAAGTGCCCTTTTCAGTAGATCAAACCACCAGAAAGACATGGGACTGGCATCTGGTGATTTCACTGGTATATCATGAAAGGGAATAGCACGAATACCGGTGTCTGTCTCCATCTGCTTCAGAAAGTTCTGGGTAGAACGAGATGTATGTGAGCAGGCCTTATCCATATGCACAGACACCTGCTTTATGGCATGCCCATACAAACGAGCCAGATCTTCTGTATAAATTGGGGTCAGTATATGTTGCTGAAAGAATGCAGAGTTGATTTTACATTTTTTAGGGATCTGACGAATTGTTAACTTACCCTGATAAGAGTAACCGGCGACAACCATAAATCCTTTCGAGAAAGTTGCTTTGCAATGACGGATGAACGCAGGGCTGCTTTTTGCATCTCGCGAAGTGTAAGTTATCGAGCGAATTTTGCCACAATCTGATAGATACACCAATGCTTCATCTAGTGTGGTCACAAACTTCCACTTTTCCCCAGATAGATAGCGTTCATAGAGGCGCCTGCTGTTGGTCTTTCTCTCACGGCGATGGGCCGCACTTAGGTAATGTCCATGACTTTTAAAGACCCTCCGGAGGTTTAATTTCCCACTCCGGACGCAGTTAACAGTTGACTGTGGTATGTGGAGTCGAGCTGCTGTCACACGTTGCGGAGGGGGATTTTCTTGTAAGGCCATACGCCGCAACTTCTGAGCTACTTGTGGAGTCACTGTGGTACACGATCGCTTCCTCGACCCCTTAGTGGGTGAATGCTTACCTGGTATGTCTTCTTTTTTATACTGCTTGATTATGTTCTTGATAGTCGTCGAACCCAATGCACAACCATTTTCTTTCCACTGCTTTTGAATTTTAGAAACCGAATATTTGGCGTGGAAAAGTCCAATTACGTAGCCCTTCCAAAAACGGTTCACCTTTGGAGTCATGATGCACACGATACACAGTTTCGCTTAGCAGACGATAGAATGGACCTCCAGGTAAAGCACACGCGTTTAACCACTTGGTTCGGTCGCTTCTGTGGTCAGGGGTACGGGTGTAAAATTGGACACATATATGCGGATCGATCTTCTGTATTCTCGACTATGCCACATTTACTATTACCTTCTACAGCTAAGGCTTTTATTCCAAAGTTGGTTGTCCGCTTGTTTTCTACAAAAAAGCGTAACAACAGCTATGACAATTTAAATATATTTTTAGGACTGCTTTAAAAGGATATAATACAGTAGAGTAGGGTAGAGTAAAGGAAGATAGGGATAAGTAGGATATGGTAGGTTCGAGTTAGCTTAGTTTTCGGTAAGTTTCGGCTCATTTTCTTGAAATTAAAAGAGTGTAAATTCTCTTCCATGCGTAAGGATACCAACTGGAGTATCTCTGTAGACCTGCAGCTATGTTCAGAATACAAATGCTCATTACTTTCCCACAATCCAAGTATCTGATACCCTTGCGCGAAGTAGTTCCCTCCGCTCGCCCAATAGTTCCATAATTATATTCGCTTATTTAAAAAATCACAAACTCCACTCTCCTTAAGTATTATCAAGCACACAAATGAGCAAATTATTAATTTCTTCCGGGTAAGTTTTCAAAATTTAGCTAGAAACGAACTACTAACTTTGGAACTCAACCCATAATTAAAAGTAAACAAATCGCTGAGCAGATTCGTTTGGTCCATTTTGCATTTCAGTTATAATTTTTCCCGAGTGTTCCTAAGACTGCTGAAAACACTATCGATTAAAACATTAATTTCGTATCTATTACATTAGGTCCAATTGCTGAGATGTACTATGTGGTTTAAGCTACAATCTCGTGTCTGTAAGTGATGTTGCAGCATATCTCTGTATTGGGAAATAGCTTTTCCACGAGAACTCAACATAGGTTCTATTCGTTTCTTGGGCGGCCTTTCTGCTCTCATTTTTCCCAAGATACATTGCAGTAGGTGACGTCACGTGGAGGTATTGACAAGGATGTTATAAAATAGAGGATCTGTCCATACCACAAAATCGTGAAGCCACACGTATCTTATGATTTTGGTTATCTTCTTACCTATGAAAGGTATTTTCGGGTAATTTCTTCTCACTTCTATTTGTTCACCCATATGTGCAGCATGTAACCATTGTATAATATAAATGTGAAGCAACTAGGGATGCGCACGAGACGAGTCGAAACAGGATTTTCCAGACAAAATTACTGTCGATCCATCACTGTTACAGCACATTTTCGAGACGAGACAGTCACAAATCTTGTCTCGTGCGCATCCCTAGAAGCAACGACTTAAGTAAAAGTAAACGACAGATACACTACATATCTACATATGAAGATTGCAGTGTTTTGAGCCAACATATATGGTGGAAACGAGAATAGCCAATCAGACATGTATGCTAGGTTCATTTTTGGCTTCCCTTAGTTAATAGGATGAAGATACAGTATACAGGTTCGGACTGGCCCAGGTGGCTAGGCGGCGATCGCCGCCTAGATAGGGGCCAAATCAAAAGGGGGCCAAATGAAAATTTTTATAAAGAGAGGTCAGGAGGAAGAGAAAAATTTGAGGAAAACGTGTGCGACAACTAATATTCTTGTGAACAGTCACTGCGACAATTTGCATACAAGGTCTTTGAGCATTTCATTAAAATTTTGTTCAAACTCACGTCCCCTATAAAGGTACATTGCCACGGAACATGAATTTTGTAGCTGTCATAAAACAAACTTTGCAACCCGATCTATCTATTTACTGTTTACATATTACAACTTCTTGAAAGCAAGAAAGGTATCTCCACCTATGTAGCACTGCACTCTAGTGGACAAATAGTTAACCTTCTCATTAAAAACGTGTATTTTCGAGCACTTCCCCTTCCTGTCCAAAAGAATCTGTTGTTTTGGAAGAGGCGAACTGCTTTTTCCTTCATGTCAGTGGGAGGGCTATTAGCAGGTAGCAAGCAAGACGACTCAGAAAGTTGCACATGGTTCAACTCCTTGCAAGATGAAAGAAACGTGGTCTGTACCTTTCAATATTATGTTTACTCGGAGAAATATAGTAGGGTTGCAAGTTTTTTTTGTTTTTTTTTTATGACAGCTACAAGATTCATGCAACGTGACAACGTACCATAAGAATGGACCATGCCAGCTTTACAGTAATGTCGGTGCAAGCTAAAACAATAGTGAAATTCAACACGCTTCCTATCACGGAATATAAAAGGGAGCCGAAAGTATAGTGGCCTGATAATACAATTCTAGAAAGTTTAGTTTCTTGGCCTAGGAAAAATAACAATTTGAATCCCAACAGAAAGAGATCTGGGATTACTTTCATGATTTATGATATCACGGCACCGCGCCGTCGCCTCTGTAACAAGATCCCGTGGTTTTGGCATTGTTGAGTCCCTCTTGAGTGTTTGCTTTCATCTTTCAGTAGTTGCAAATTTTATCAGTGAAGAAGTCGAGAAGCGGTCATTTAATCAAAGTCACAGTGTGAGGGAGTGTATGTCCTTATCGTGCTGTTCCGAAAATTACCGTGGAAACGGAGGTTAATGCTATCGTAACGAGTGGATTATAAATTTGGATTTCTTGAATCTACAGCATTGATAAGTGAAAAATTAGTAAATTCTTTGTAAGTAGGTGTTTCTTTTAAATAAAACTGTGGCTGCTGTTGAATCCGGCTTCACAGTTATTGTTGTGTATTCATATACTTCAATTGTTATTACAGTACGAATTGGAAATACACAAAAATTTGGAATAAAATTACGTAAGTCGAAATGAAACTTCATTACATCACTTCCTGGTAGCAATATTTCTATTGACAATTTATTTCCTGATCTTTTATCATTTCGCGACATAGCAGGTCATTCCATTACGACCGCTCTGTAGGCCTATATTTGCACACGATTTGCATAAATCCACCCAATCTGGATACTTGGCATACTTCATGAACCATAAGTGTTTACTGATATTCATGTCCTTACGAGATTTCGTCATGCTTGTTCTGGAGAGTATATCCCACGAAAAATACTTCGGGCTAGCTGCAAGGGGCGCTATTTTGCAGCTTATCGGGGTTAAGTTCCAAAGTTGGGCGTCCGTTTCCATGAAAATTTTTAAAATTTACAGGAAAGATATGGATAATTTAATCGTTTGTGTGCTTGATAATATATAAGGGTCTCGAAAAATCTGTTTATTTGTTATACATAAGCGGTTATAAACATGGGACTATACGGCGAGCGGAGGGAACTACCTGGCGCAAGGTAACCGAACAGTTGCATTGTGGGGAAGTAACCAGCATTTATGTTATCAATATGGCGAATGTACAAGGGCAATGAAGTAACAGTTTTAGCATTTGTGAAGCAATACGTTGATAACGAGCAAAATCTTTTAAAAGTTTGTGAAGAGCACGGATTAATGAACCTAATAACAAATTGCAGAAAATGTGGAAAGGAGATAACAGCAAAAAACGTGGCGAAAGCGGACGCCCAACTTCGGAATAAATGCCGCTTATCGTATCCCTTGTTCACGAATACTGAATCCGCCAGTGTTGACTTCAAATTAATTTGTCCTTAGTTCTGTATCAACACATTACAAATCTCAGTCATCCCAAGGCGAGATATTGTTCTCACAAATATTGTTACATAGCATATATCCTAACGCTATATTATGATCTTTATGGTATAATGTACTGTGTAGCTACTAAAGAGATATGTGCATTATTTAAGATAATGGTGTGCTTTTATTGTGGGGAAAACACTGGGTAATTGGGTAGTTGTAGTTGGGGGATTGAGAATTCGTGACCAACAGAATGTGTCAGCCGCCGGAGCAGGCCTTAGCCAGCCCAAAAATATAGGGGGACCGGCTGAAGTTAGGGGGGACCGATGCAACCATATCATAGTTCATTTGCCAGTATATCGTGAAAATTTTAGGGGGCCAGCCAAAATTTAGGGTTAGGCCAGGCCCCCTAGACTCCCCTGAATACGGGCCTGCGCCGGGACCAACTAATAGCCACTCCGACCCTGTATAGGCCTATATATACTGTTTCAAGATTGTCTACCTAGGTAAAGTCCCGCCACATGACGTCTCGGACAGGGAGCCATCAGAACTCTAAACAAGAACTGGGACTACCTGTTATTTTTTATACCCTGGGAGGTATTTGGTTTCATAAACAAACATTACGGCTTGTGTATAGCTCGCTCCTCCCAGTTCTTTGTCACCGGGACTCGAAGAGTCACTACCACTACTACTACTACTACTATTACTGCTGCTGCTACTACTACTGCTGCTATTACTACTACTACTACTACTACTACTACTACTACTACTACTACTACTGCTACCACTACTACTACTACTACTACTACTACTATTACTGCTACTACCATTACTACTTATATCGAGAACAGAACCTAACCAAACCCTGCGGGGCTTCTAACCCGTTTCTACTACTACCACTACTACCACCACTACCACTAGTATCACCACTACTGCTGCTACTACTACTACTACTACCGCTACTACTACTACTTATACTAAAGCTTCCTTACCACAAGATTTAAATCTTTATAACATGCGATTCCGATTCATTATGAACTAACATGATTCGTTACAATCACTATGATTCGTTAAAAATCATTGGGGTGAGCGCGCGGGCTATACTCTATCCAACATTACCAATAAAATGCAATAAGACAACAACTTGACTCAACCTTAGTTACATACTACTAATAAATAAGCCTAATTTGGATAGTTTCGGTTGCCACAGCTATGTTTCTTATCATAACCTGGTACACCTACAGACAGGGGCGGACTGGCAACCATAGGGCCCACCCTGCTAAACTGAAATGAGGGCCCACTGTATAAAAATGTACAAATGTACTTGGCATTCTTCATAGCCTATGTATTACAATGGAATAAGGGCATGTAGCCTATTCAGGGCCGGCGGAGAATGCACAACAGATTTTTTAAAATTATAAACTAGTTAATTTTGACATGATTTTACTCATGTCTGCTGGAAATCCCAAAACAAAGACGTGTTTCAGAAAATGCCATCAGATTTTAAAAAAAAAAAAAGCAGTAGAGGAGATATAGACATTTGAGAAACGTTAATTAATTTTGAGGCAATTTTTATTCGTGTAAAATAACATATCTGAAACTTTTTTCTAAGTAACCAAACCTGCAACCACCCTACTTAACGAAGATCCGTATTTTGTCATAGCTGATCTGGGGCTCCCCTCCCCCTTGATATGTAAAAAATAACACTTACTTCAGTCGGGAGTCTGCTCGCGAATGTGCCGCAATCTCTCTCTGTACCTATCTTTTTGGCGAGAAGAAAATGTTGTAACCCACATACACAAACTCGTCTAAATATTGCTGTATAATCTCGAGGAAGTACGCCCCGCTCTTAGCAGAGAACTCTTCCCCCCCCCCCCAAGCGTGTCAGGTGAGACAACAGACATGGCGTCAGTGTTGGAAACTTGAAAAGGCTGTCACTTTGTGGCCTCAATGCAACACAAAAAAATGCGATTGGAGGTAAATTTGCGATAGATTTCGAAACGCAAGATTTTCCTTGACATAAGTAAGTCATAATATCATATCTTCATGTCGCAGAAAGATTAGATATCGTCTATCGTCTAGTGTAGTCCGCCCATTCCTCGGCTGGCCCCAACTTCTCTTTTCATATGAATACCTACTTTGCATACCACATAATTTTTACATTTTACTACACTTTTATTTTAAAATAACTAAAGAGAAGTTAACATTTACACGATATACACACTTATTTGACTGACAGCATAAGTGTTCAGCATTTTTAGAAGTTACACCAACGATTACTGAGCCCAGTGCCGGCAGCTAGTGCTCTCAAATGGGTCAGGTCAGGCTTCATCGGGTCAGGGCTCGAGTCGAACCTCCTTGGGTCACACTTCGGGTCAGGGCTGCTCTAGTCACAGGTCGGCTCGGGTCAACTTTCTTATGCGTCGTTTTGGCTAAAACCTATTCGGGTCATGAATCGGGTCGGGTCGACCTTCAACTCGACTCGACCCTCTCGACCCGAGAAGGATTTAGCCGAAACGGCGCATAAGAAAGTTGATCCGAGCCGACCAGTGGCTAGAGCAGCCCTGACCCTAGCGTAGGTGACCTGACCCGACCCGAGTCTCAAGCAGGCTTGACTCGACCCCTGACCCATGAAAGCCTGATCTGACCCGTTTGAAAGCACTACGCGGCAGCAAACAGTTCAATTAATTTCGTGTTCGCCTGTTAAAGTTGTGTAATTTCAAGTAAAAATAGCCATAAAAGATAAGCTAAAATTGACTGAAATCATCCAAACACGTGGTGTATACATTATAATTTATAAACACCTTAGACAGAAAAAAAAAAAAAACCTGGCAACTGTCCTGCAGTACTCGAATGAGTCACATCACGCTCATTTGTTTCTTGGGGCTTCACAGATTCAAATAACCTACGTTGTTTTGGGTCAGATGCAGCTTTTTGTAAATCACATCTTCGTTTGTGATCTCGCTTTTTAGCACCACTTTTATATTTTTTTCTTTACAGTAATCTTACAATCACTCCTACCATCCATACTGACACAACCACATCTGTCTTCCACGACAAACTACACGTAACTGGTGTTCCAATAATTGAATTGCTGCTATCGGATTTGCTGTTCGATGTAATATACAAATAAAACACGAGCCGAGGGCAGCAACTTCATAGTAATTGTTTGAGGTTTGTATAAAACAATCGTTGATAGTGGCGACTAATTTCTTTTCGCTTTACCGCACTGAAAAAAACAACGAAGCCTGATCCAATTTCTTTCTTCGAAGCTTGGTCTGAGGACAATGCAGTTCAAAAGCGTTCCGGCTCCACTTTCCACAATATCAATATCTACGAAACTATTGTTTCTTTAACCCTTTATTTACGACATTATGAACCAATGAAGCTAGACATGATCTCCTTAGTGCTTTTTGCTTGAATTGGAGTAAAATAAAATATTTTTGCGCAACAATTGAAAAAAATATTTCCTGAATTTTTGGCGGTCCCTTTGACTCAAAAGTACCGTCAGGTCAGAAATGTCATTTTTCATAAAATGCACAGTATACAAGAAAATGTTTTAACTCTTTGTTTTGTAATTTTTTAAATAAAATATGACATTGTAAGTGAACAACTGACCTTTATTACCACTCAGAAATAAATGTAGACATTTACTATAGATATACCACATTGAGTTGACACCTAGTCTTCTGTTCTGAGCGCTGCTGTCGACTGAAGAAATTCCACTCCCTTTCGCTAATTCTCTCCCGTCTAGCAACAGCTGAACACTTATTGGCTCAACGCGTGGGTGTGTCGAGGGTGAGCTTTAGTTCGCATTTTTGCCACGGCTCAAGGCATTTTGGCAACACTATAACCACAGTTGAATACAAGGTAGCCTAAGTACCAACAGGAATAACGTCGAAAATAGTATACACATTAATACTAATTTCGATCTATTTCTATTGAGCGTAGACTATTTTGGCACGATTGGAACGCATAAATCTATATCACTGCACCAATAGTCTTTGATTTTCGGAAGTCTGTGGTACCCAAAGAGAAACTGTAAACCAAGAAACCCATAAATCTCTTCCACACTTATTGGCTGTATCTTCCTTTGTTTTTGCACGGAATACAGATTGGATTGGCAGATGATGTTATTAATGATATTATTTTCAAAAAATGTCAGGAAATAATCAGTAGCGGTATCCAATGAATAGAATATTTCTGTAATGGGACCTTTCTTTAGTGTGAAAATCGGGATAGTTGTGCTTGCATCCTTCTTCCGCCATTTTCTTGCGATTGGAATATTCGATGGAAGCGAACTTTCTTCATCTTGAACAGCAACTTCTGGTTCCATATCTTCGGGTAATGGCGATTCTCTGGAACAAGAACTTGCCTGTTGACCAGAACTCGGATTTTCATTGTTTTCGTCGCTTGAAACCTCAGGCGTTACAGCATTGTCGTCCATCTCTTCCAAGCAAAAACGGATTTCGTCTGAGGGGAGCAGGCGTCTATGTTCAGCCATCTAAAAATGTTAGTATCGTAGGAGAATTACATAAATATCGTACAAATAAGTTAATTTTAGAGCCCTATTTACTCAAATGTGCCTAGCCTGTAGCTCAGTCGGTAGGGTGGCCGACTGCCAATCCATCGACTACGGTTCAATTTCCGGTGGGTGTAGTAGAGGAACCGTTCACCTCAGGCCTTAAGTCCCAGAGTAGTGCTCTCAAACTGGTCGGATCAGGTCAGAGCAGCTCGAGTCACTTGTCGGGTCAAGTTAGAGCTAGTCGGGTCCTAGGTCGGGTTGGGTTGGACCTTGACCCGACCCGTTGAGAGCACTATCCCAGAGGTTCACTCATCCTCTGAAAATGAGTGCCGACGAAACCGGAATCAAACCAGTGGAGAAGGTTACTCAAAACGGCTGGGAATAGCGGCACACTGACTACGTGCACCCCGCAGACAAGCTGCTTAGCTGGCCCTGGTCCTAACAGGCTGTTGCGCCATATGTTCATTTTATTTACACTAATGTTACTGAGGAATCTAGTAGAAACTTACAAATTTACTAGCACAACCGGAAGTGTGATTGCTCATCAGATTGAATCCCAAACTCTCCCCATGGGTACCTTGCTGGTCGCACCAATGAAACATCTGAATGTATTAGTGGGTGCATTATTGGCGCAACCAGCATGGGAAGATTGATTATCAGATGCTTTCCCGAACATTCCCTATCTAATTTGACTTGATTACGGTACCCATTTTTCAGATTATTTCCAAATATGCATTATGTTATATAAAAAAATTCATGGTGACGAATGCCCCCTAAACCCCTGTCCACATACGCCACTGCTTGCATCTAAGTCAGATAAATCTATGCTTCATTCATTCAAAGAAGTTGCAAACACATTTCACATTACATAGAGAAGTTTACTCAATTCTCCCATAAAAATAACAAAAACAAGTAAAATGAGCCAATGATCTATCTTTCCAGCCCGGACGGTACTTCAAAGGCAAGAAACAACAATTGGCTCTCTCGCACACAACAATCAAAAGATTCCGAAACTAAACAATGAATACATGAATACCGAGTACGTTGATAAAAATAAAAAATATCTGAGCACCTATCTGTTTTAGTTAACTCTCCAGGACCTTTTCGTGGCACCCTTTCTGAATTGCTGAAACAAAATGGCTTTGGTGGAAAAAATATTTCTTCTACATCGTGCAGCCAGCTGTTGGTCGTTTTGCAAAACAGAGTGAAGCGTTAGCAAGAAGTACCGTTCGAACACAACGTACGAATGATTTTCTATAACGTTTTCTTTCTGCATGTACTTAAAAGTACCGTCAGTAAATAAAAGGTTAAAACACCGCCAGTCGCCGGTTTGTAAAAGGACAGGAGTAGGGAATGGTATCCGAATCCAATAACAGCCTGAAATCTACTGTGTTTCTTATATTTAAAAAAGTAGTAATTAACGTGCTCGTTTTTAACAGCTGCTGTATCACAAACCCCGCAATGTTTTAGGGCCTGATTGTTTCATAGACGGAATCTTTTCAAGTCGATAAACGTGAAGAAGAATAAGGTCTATTCATGAAAGTTCAATTTTACGTCTTTTTTATGCATTTAATTGGGCACATCTTTTTAAAATTGGTAGAGGGGGCCCACCTGTTTGGGGGGCCCACCCTGCATTTGCAGGGTAGCAGGGTGGGCCAGTCCGCCCCTGCCTACAGATGGTAAATGTATCCCCTCAGATGCCACTATTTATATATATTAATCACTTTCCCACTTACTACGTCCCTTCTACACAATTATCGTAATTAATAGTTTCTCCATTGTGCTCTTAACTTGAATCACTAGGGGATCGGCTCCAATAACAATTCAATTTTCTTGTCTTGTCTTCATTACCTTTAACGGTGTTATATAAATGCACCGAACATCGAGTGCCAATGTGCTAAGAATCTGTTAATATGAATTATTTATACGAAAATTGTATATATATATATATATATATATATATATATATATATATATATATATATATATATATATATATATATATATATACAGTGGCGGATCCAGGATATGATCAAGGGAGGGGCTAAACCATAATTTGCCGTTTTATCCAGTGTAAAGCAGAATGGAAGCCCATTTTATCCAGTGTAAACTTGGGCGTCAAGGGGGGGGCTATAGCCCCTTAGCCCCTCCCTTGGATCCGCCCTTGTATATATATATATATATATAACTTGCAAATGGTAGTCCAAGATATTTGCATTTTATGGTCAATCAAAAGATTAAATTGCCTAAAGTACTAACATAAATCTAGACCTTCTCTTCTAAAAGTAAAACTACTTAACATTTAGGTACTAGGGAGAAGGAAAGAAATGTGTTCAAAAAGGTTCTGTGGATGATAAGCCTTTGATAAGCAAACACTTTGATAAGATGAGTTAGTGTAAAATAAAGCAGAATTTGAGATAGAATCATAGATTAAATTCTAAGGTGATCGTTGAATGTGGGGAGACTAAACGTTCTCTTGACACCGTAGGACAGTGGTTGTCAAAATAATTAAGATCACAATCCCCATTTCATATCCTCTTGCCAGCGACCAATAATGTCTGGTTTGCAATAAGCCTGTGTGGGATTTTTAATATATCTATTGTAGAGATATCACAATATCTATCTGTTACTATAAAAGTAGAATCCATTTCTTTTAAATAGTGGATACAGTAACTTACCTAAAAGCGAATGGATTGAAACCAAATTTGGTCAGTTCATTCATATTTCAAATATCGAATCCAATCCGTCCTACTGTTTCAAAATGGAAGCCGTTAGACAATTTTAAAACTTCATATCTCCCTTAATTTTGGGCCATATCAGGCATGTAGCCAGGATTTCGTAATAGGGGGTCCGTGACGAAACACTGTGGAGGGGCTGGATCGTTCTAAACTATTTTACTGGCAACATACCCATATTGGTTTGTGAGGACAATAAAATTAGGATATGTTAGTAAGTATTTTAATAACAAACTATAAAGAAATCTCCAGTAAAAGAATATTTTTAAAATATTGAAAAAGATAGTGTTTCGAGGTCATTCGAACTCGGTTCGTCTTGTCTTCTTTCTTCTTTTTCTTATCTTCATTTAATCCCGTCAAGGATAGCAACAAGATCTCTTTTTGCAGTAAAGACATCCTATAAAATGGATTAGTGTTGCTGCGAAATGGAAAATTTCTTTAACACGTGTAACTGGAATTTATGTTGCCAGGCTGATATTGTTGGTGATTGTGGGTATTTCTTAAGTTCTACCTTAATTTCTATCTGATCGAACCGGTTTGTCGATTGTCATTTATAGTCTATAGGATTAGCATGGAGCTAGATGGAACTCGGAATGCTCCGTTTCAATAATGTCCATTTTAAACTTGAACCCCTTCCGTTTCCTCCACACGAAGTTCCTCATTAAAAAAGAGTAACCAAATGCTTGCTGTATTTATATTTTTAACGCTGATTGCAGGGGCGTCATTTCAGACTTCGCTTGAGGGGGGCAAAAGCACCACTGACGTAAGACTTTTATGTTTTGTACTAATATATTAGTACACAATCGACTAAAGTATACGTAAACCTCAAATTCTTGGGGCCAATTGCCCTCTCCTGCCCCCTCTAAATGACGCCCCTGGCTGATTGTTCTTATTCTCGTTTCTTTTTGTTTCATCGCTCCTTAATTTTTTCATTTACGGTTTCGAAGCGAGCTGAGGTTCGGACCCCCCGGACCCACCCCTTGACTATGTGCCTGGCCATATGATAAAAAATAAAGTGATTTCTCGTTTAGGTTTTAAATAACTTGGACACTTGTTAAAAAAAAGTTATAGAGTATTTTAAATCACTTGATAATGTGCATCACGAAGATTGACCGGACATTGCCGCACTAGTGAAATCACACCATGCTCAGGTATCTCAAGCTTTTAATATTTTAATTGTAGGCCTACTTCAACATGCGTTTTTTTTTTTTTTTTTTTGGTGGGATGGAATATACAGTACTCATTAATTTCAAATCATGCCTCTTTCATTTAAATTGAATTTTAAACAACTCTGCACGTGTTGAAAATGTTTATTAGACCTATTTTTTGTTGTTCTTAACAGTATGCATAAAAATAAAAAATATGCCTATGAGAACAAAATTCAAAATAATATTTAAAATATTTTCCGGTATTAGATTCTAATTATATTTATCTCCTCCACTTATCTTTGCGACCCCCAGAAAATCCTCTCGCGACCCCTGAGGGGTTGCGACAGCCAGGTTGAAAAACGCTGCCGTAGGGAATCAGACAGATATTTGGCGGAAAGATGTGGTCTAGCATCCCTGACCTTTCCCCCAGTAATTTCCTTCTTTTTCTTCACATGAAAAAGTTGTTTTACATCGAAGTGTTACAACGACAGTGAAGTGCTCAAGATATCAGTTTGGGACTAACTACACGCTCAGTCCTGCAAACTTTAACACAGAAGATATATGAAAGCTTGTGTCACGCTACTAGAAACACATAGAAGTTCATTGTGGCTAGGTCGAAAAGTAGCCAATTTATGTACTTGTATATCTATCAGAGTAACTTTCTTTTTCTATCAAGATCCTGAGACGAATATTCGGACCCAAGATGAACGGAATGGGGAATGGCGGAAATTTATATCGTTTACCAAGCATTTTTAAGGTCATCAAGTTTAGGAAGCTCAGGTGGGCAGGTCATGTAGCCAGAATGGAAGAAAGTAGGAACGCTTTGAAAGTTTTAACTGGAAGTCTAATCGAAAAACGACCATTAGGATGACCTAGGCGCTGATGGAGGACAATATTAAGATGGATCTTGCAGATTTAGAAACATAAAGTAGAAATTGGATCCTGTTAGCTAAGGACAGAACTTAGTGGAGAGCTTTTATGAACGCGGCATTGAACCTCAGGGTTCCATAGATCTTAGAGTTAGTTTTATCATGTTCTTGTGTTTTTCTTAGAAATACAGGCGTTTATCTTGGCAAGCGTCTCGTATATTGTCTGCGTGTGATGGTTTGGTAGATAGAAATGGATGAAATTCATTCCCCATGGAAAATTATTCAATTCACACACTGGACATACGATCTCTCTCTTATATGCTTCTAACATATTTCTTTTTGTTATAGTGGCATACGTAGTATCCTGGCTAATAAAGCTGAATAAACATTTCACAAATAGTATCAAAGGCGATATTTCACAGAGAAATCTTCCGTATAAGAAAACATTAGAATGTGTTGAGAATAGTGTTAACAACATGACATTAAATCATCCTTTCAATGATTACAACGATCACAACATACAGAAACGCCTTCATACTCTTTATAAGAATATCAACCATTAAAAAAAGAAGTACAGTCATGATAAAAAAATATATATATAATTCTAACAATGGAGGAATCAGAATGTTTGTGGATTAATCTCTCATAGTTGTTTTTCATAGATGTTGTATGTATACGCTCAGAATACAAGACTAAAGTGGAACTTATCTGGAATCCGTTCTAAAAAGGGAGGTGAAATTGAAGTTATGCCATGTCGGTCACACCTACGGAGATATAGCAGGGTAAAAAAAAAAAAACAGGGCTAATTGAAGTGAGCGTAATCATGCTTTTTTTTTCATTGGATTAATGCCCTCCACTACCTGATCCACCTTCTCTTTCTAACACATTCATTTATATCAGAAATTATTGCTCTATTTCCTTTGATTTCAAATGGAATTTTAATGGTTTCATTTTCCTGATTTTCCTCTTCAAATCTACTCATATGTACCTTGGTTTATCGAGATTATCGATATGTACCTTGGACTACATGTATTATCTGTCACAAAGAAGGAAGTAGCTTCTCTGAAGGTTAGTATCCACTGCCTCTTGCAGCAATGGAAGTTATTGGAAAATCAGCTCATTCATTGATAAATTGATGAGACCTTTATGCAGTGTCGTTTCGAAGCATGATTAGCGCGTTACTAAGAATTTGGCTAATGCATGCTTATCAGAAGTGTATTCTGATTTGGACGTAGTAGTTGACTAAGTGAATCACATGTGACTAATTAATTTAGAGCAGAAGATACCCTGGTTTAGCCAGAATAAACTTATGTTATGAGAAAACAAAGGTAATTAATTACCTGTCTTTCTTTCTATCCTTTCACCTCATTGGGTAGATTAATTTTGAACCAGCTATTTAGCCGAGTCCTCTACAATAGCAGAACCATATCTTAAAGTGAACAGTGAGAGATGAGTAGAAAATTTCCAGTTTTCTGAGGGATACGTACAATTGATCGATAAATTATGTTCCCTTATGATTACAACATAATCCTTCTATTGTCGCTATTATTAATTAACTTCTACTTATTTCTGCCATAAATCCATCCCTCAGAAATTAATTAGTTAATTAAAATCAGATTTCGTTGTTGTGATGTCAAACCACAAAGAAAACATTTCGAATTTCGTATTTCATATATTTTCATTTCTACAGATTACACACGCGCACGTCTGAATTTCCGTAGTTGCCATATTTATTTTCCTCGCCAGATGTATTGGGGTTATATTAGTTAATCATACCCAAATCAATGTATTAGCTGAACTCCAAGCAGACTCTAAATACCAAAAAAGCTTTCTTAATACAATACTAATACTAACTAATTGTTTGACTATCGCTTGAGTAACGAATTCTCTTTGAATACTGCTCTTAATATTTTTAATCGTGGTAAAATAACAAAAGATATTGCATTTGGTAATGCAGTTTAAGCAACACATAACAGAAATAGTATAACAACCAGGAAAAGTAGCCAAACTGTTATATAAGTTCTACAATAGAAATATAATAATCACTAGAGTATTTAAAATGTTGAGTTGATTTTGAGTTTAACGTCCCTTTTCAGCAGCGAGGCTATATGAGACGTGGACCTACTAATTAACGTGGAATCCGAACCACATGAGCTCCCGCCGGGAATCGAACCCGGAATATTTAAAATGTATCACAGGAGTGCAATATGGGGATGCGGGGTGTAGTGGTTATCTTTTTACCTCCAGACAGTTAGTTGATGTCCAGATCTTCGTAAGTTTAGTTTTTTTTTTTAAGTCAAAGAAATAGTTATAAAAAGTAATATTACAGTTTAGATTTGGTTTCATCCTTTTGTTCTCGCTAAAATAATAATAAAGGTATACAAGTATGATTCTAGATCAAAGTGAGATTGTTCTAGAGTTTTCTTGCACTAACAGAATATAGAAATAAGGGTCACGGTCACGGTAATGTTGTAGTTTTGTATAGAGTATCGGGCCGGAGTCCCTGACTCAATGAGTAGGATGGTATAAGGAATATATAGAGATGTGCTGATAGTTACTTAGATATTACTATTGTGTTGTTATGGACGGAAGTCTACATCTGAAACTGTCGCAGAGTAGCTGATTATGATTTCATTACGAGTTCTGGAAAGATATTAAAGACGTGGCGTGCGATGGACGTTCCGGAGAGTGCATTCAGTGCCGATGTTATCTATGGCTGGATTAATATGTCTGGGTGAAGTACGCCAGAACTTACTGTGGAGATACCGTAGAACTTCTCTAACAGTGGGTAACTCTAAATCTTCCAAAATCTGGCTGTTTCGTATATATCTGTCGTGATCAGTTATTATACGACCAGCTCGAGTTTGCACACTTTCGTGACTTTGTATGTGACTGTGTGAAGCATGTTGCCAGGCAGGGCTTGCATAAGAGATTGTATATAGGACAATCATCTTGAAGATGTGAACTCGGACCTCATGAGAAAGGGAGCTGCAGCGAAAGATAGGGTATAACGCGGAGATTTTTCGTAATGCTCTTTGTATCTCTGATGTGGCATAGAAATAAATTTACATTTAGTTTAAACGAACATAGCGAGATTTTAACACGTGACTAAACCGAAAATTGTTCCTTCGTCTGATTGATAATTCTGGTAAATCTTATTCGATTTTAATGACATACGCTTAGTGAATATGTGATGCAAAATGTTCCTCTTTAAACAAATATCAGTGATCAAGTAACAATTTCTCATTAACCACAAAATTGATTGAATTCATGTATAGAAATGTTAAAAAGTGAGAGATCGTTTAAAGAATCTGAAAATCTTCATGGCTCAGAAAATTTCCAGTACTTATAGCAACAATTGAAACAATTTTTCATGAATCGAAAAAAAATTCTGCCGTGTATGGAACAATTGAAAAACATTTTATGAGTTGGAAAATGTTCATCATTTTGAAGCAAAAATAAAACATTTTTTGAATCGGAAAGTTTTATTGCTCTGTAGGAACAAGTGAAAGGAATTTCCATGGATCGGAAAATTTTCATTAAGATGTAGAAACAAGTGGAAAAACTTTCCATAAGCCGGACAATTTTAAATATTATATATAGGTCTTAGGTGAAAAAATTTCCACTATATTTAACTGCACATTGGGCTATACAATTGAATTCCTGAAGAGGAAAGTTAGACAGCAAGAAATTGAAGACTTCGAGGCAAAAACAGCTTAAGTCCAAAAAGTGAAAGTGTATCATCCGATTTTCTTCAAACTTGGCACATTTATAGTAAACCAAAAATAAATCGACACGCATTTTTTGTTTCTTTCGGAAAATAGGTTAAAGGGGGCAAAGGCCTCCTTTTCAAAAATGGGCCCACTTGATTAAAAGGGCCAAATTAAAGAAACGAAACTGTGCCGATGAAAAGATGATTTCAAAGTACGAAATACGTGTTTTGTCGTTTTTGCGAGAAAAGAGTTTCAGGGGGCAATGGCCCCCTTCGAAATGACAAAGGAGCCGCACAATCTTTACGGAAATTAGATTTCGGTGGAATTGCTTGAAATCGTGATATGTTGTAGATATTGTGTACCTGAGAAAAAGACGAAATAAATGAGACTCACCTTCAATTTTTTGTCAATTGATGCAATTTTACCCACTTGTTACTAAACAACTATCATCTATTTTGTTCAAATTTGAGATTTTTCACTTGTGTCCTTCCTGAGATATTTGATAATGAAAATACACGATTCTCGAAAATTTGCAATGTTTAAAAATTCCGCCCAAAATTAAGTATATGGTTTTCAGATCTGAAACTTGTTTGGGACGTTGTATGCTATCTAGTCTCTGTGTAGAAAAAAAAATGAAGGTGAGTCTCATTTATTTTGTTTCAAAATGTACATTCCAAAATGGCCATTTCTAGGTTTCCAACGGCAATGTTCAGAGCTTTTTCTTTCTACGTTCTGAAGTACGTCCCAATGTGCACAGAACACAGAATGTTGCCCATTCCATTAACTTTCATATGGTTTTGGTTTTAACTCATTATCTTTAAAACCTAAAAAGTTACAGCGTTAACGAAATTCTCTGAAAAATGTAATGAAATCTTGAAGTTTAACGTCCCACGGTTATACCGGTTAGGCTAAAGGAGACGGTGATAATGAGAAATGAGTGAAATGGTGGAATGAAGAAAGTAGGAGGAAACGGTAGAACCCCGATAAAACCCACGAGCACGGTGTTTGTCCACCACAAAGTCCACACGGCGCGAGCTGGGATCGAACCAGGAACCCCAAGCACCGGAGGTGAACGCTCTATCACTGAGCCACGGCGCCCACCAATTCTCTGAAAAGTTCAAAATACTCTCCGGTGCCTATACAAAATGGCCCCTACGAAAAAACCTGCGCGGCTAAAAAATAAATGAATACCCGCTTTCAAGTCAGTGAATGTGGTACAAACTTAGGTAGAAAAAATAATAAAAAACTTAATTTTATCAGCAACTATCATTGGTCGATTTAATTTGGATTGCCCTGTATAGGAGTTGAACGCTTGCTGAAAACATCGTGGCCCATAATTAAACACCGGACTATTACTTTCGAAAATTTGTGCTTCTTGGTTCCTAACATAAGCTTGAAAATCTTTAAATTTATTCTAAGAACCATCAAATAGAATCAACAATTACTTTTATGATATTGACTGGGTATTGTCTAAAAGCAAGAGTTTGAAATGAAATGCCTAAAAAAATTAAATACATAATAGAACTAATCTGAATTTTGGAACCCCAATCTCAAGTCATTTTAAAATGATCAACATTTCATTACGCCAGCAGGTCACTGCATTCTCCAACTCTTCACGTTCCAGACTCAACACTCCGAAAAGGTTTACTGCCCAGAAACTCATGCAGCTTAGGGAAAAGATGGAAATCGCTATGAGCAGCAAGTCATCCAGACCATATGATGAATGATCGGAAAATTCCTATCCGAATTGAGCCAGCAATTCTTAAGTTGCAACAGTAGTGTGAGGGCGGGCGTTGTCGTGAAGGACCACAATTCCTTCAGAAAGAATTCCTTTCTCCTATTTTGGATGGATCGCTCTTTCTTACAATAAAGATTAACATTGATTATAGTGCCTTTTGTCATTAAATTTACCAAAAAAAAAACACCTTTACAATCTCAAACGAAGGCTGCCATGACACTTCACGTTGAGAGAATCTGTTTAAAAATTTTATCAGTGTTTGAGTGATGAGGAATGATGCCACTCAAGTGATTGGCGCTTACTCTCTGGAGTGATGTGAGATACCTAGGTCGCATCAACGGTCACTATCTGATCAAGATAGGCGTCTCCATTTGTCAAGAATGTCAATACTGAGCCCAACCTCTGAGTTTTGTGTTGGCCACTCAGTCGCCGCAGGACTCATCGTGCACCAATTTGGTTGTAGCCGAGATGTTGCAAGACAATTTCACCAAGTAAGGAACGAGAAATGTCTGGAGGCATAATGTGCAATTCGTCAGTAGATATGTTCCTGTCTTGTAAGATTTTTTGTTCAGTATAGTCTTCAGGTCTTCTGTGATGAGCAATGGGCGTTCAGGTCGGGTTTCATTGTGCATATTTGTTCATCCATTGTTGAACATTTCACACCATTTTCTTACATTTGTTTCGTTCATTACATTCTCACCATACAATGCTTTCAGTTATCGTTTTCACTTTTTGAGTGTTCGTTCAGAAATCGAATAACACTCTTAACGTCACAGTCGGCGGGATTTTCAATCACCCAGTTCATTTTCACCACCCCAAATGTACAAGAGTGAGGCAACCTCCACTCACAGCGTTATGAGTACCGTTGCAGACAAGCTTATAGATCTCTTGCCCCAACCACTACCCATTTATCCACACACAAACCTCGACTGATCAGAGGCAGAACGTGCGCTGTCATTCTCTTCAATGTTGCTGTACTTCCGTTGTCTTTATAGACCCTATCGAAACAAAATTCAGCTTTTCTTTAAACAGCAATGAATGGAAGATAAACGGGCAGAGAGAGATGTGGCAACGTTGATTTCTAGGCAACGGGGGTCATAAATCTGTAACAAATGTCGCCAAGAACAGGAGGAATTGTTTTGAGGACTTTCCAGATTCAAGGAAAAAAGTTTCTTTAACTATGTCTGCTAGTATATAGCTGTTAAAGGGGCCATAGACGATCCACGGTTTGTGCAAACATCATGTTCGTGTAAACAATTTTTGAACGAGTTCAATGTGGAAAAGGTTTGCACAAACGTTTGCGCAAACAGTTCATACACCACCATACAGAGTCAAACTGCGCAAACAGTTCATACACCACCATACACAATCAAACTGTTTGCACAAATCGTGGACCGTGTATGGGCCCTATTACGGAAGCCAGTTGACAAAGAAAAAGAGAGAGAGAGAGAAGAAGAAGAAGAAGAAGAGTGAGCTGTGCGACGGAAATGCGCATGCGATGTTTTGTTTGAATTCAGTGTCCACCTGGCATAACGAACTGGCGGCAGAAGAGTATAACCACAGACTAGAATATACAGACCGCAAACTCAGCGAAAAACTGGAAACTTGCGATAGTAGCGCCTCTGACACGCGACGATGGAACTAACCCGTCAATCTGACGTCACGTACGTGGAAATTTCGAAAGTAACTATTACTCTTTCGCTCCTTTAGTTGCATTTGGGGAACAGCTTTTTCTGATATTTTTAAAGTGAACTCTTTAAAAGAAAGAAAAATCTGTTAATATAAAAAAGTTGGAAAGGAACGTCCAGTCCAGAGACAGTATAAGAAGATGTGAACATTAGCTTATCTGATCTTTCTGCACTACATCTAACACTGAGGTGCGAAGCATACGAAAACAGTCGCCGGTTACTATGCCAATCCATGACGTCACATTCCAACACCAATGGCAGCGCCATTCACACACGACGACATTCATGCGGCCCACCGAGACCGTTGATTGGTTCTTTCGCTGTGCAGACGATCCAAACTGATTTCAATAGCGCATATAGGAAGTTGTTCGTCTGTATGTATTCTAGTCTGTGAGTATAACATGGAAATTTTAAAGCTCGTGAACAGATAAGGCAAATATTTAAATGAAGATGGTGATTATGTAGAGGAGTGAAGAAAGTTTCAGGTATGTAACAGTTTTTTTTCAATTAATATTGAGTTTTTCATTTTCTATAACTAAATAGTCTTTATATTCTGGATTACCATCGTACATATGGTCTGGTGTTTTATGTGCCTCTCTTTCTGTTTACCAGTTTCAGCTATTTTTTTCTAAATCGCCAGCTGCACATGTGCTAATTGTCCAAGTGCAGATCCAAGTCCATCGATCTGCTTGCGACAACAGCTTGTGTTGCGCGATACCTTTCTAATCCCACGAAACGCACTACTCAACCTTTCTCAACCATTGGCGTCACTGTGGGTTGTACTACAAACAGCAGAAACTTTCGTCGTTTCGATCACGACCTTTTTCTCATATTGTTGTTGTAAGTTATCCATTCTTCATCATTTACGATCAGCTACTTCAGAAATGACTCGAAAAAACATGAAATGTTTGAGTTTTACGTCCCACGGTAATGCTAGCTAGGCTAAAGGAGACGGTGATGATGAGAAATGAATGAAATGGTGGAATGAAGAAAGTAAGAGGAAACGGGGAGAACCCCTAGGAAACTCACGGACACGATGTTTGTCCACAACAAAGTTCACGTGCCCGAGCTGGGATCGAACAAGGGTCCCCATGCAGCAGAGGTGAACGTTCTACCACTCAGCCACGGCGGCCCCTCTGAAATGACTAGATTCGTTACGTTTCAGTAGAGATTTGTACACAGAGAAAAATCCGTTCTCCTGACAGCGGTATGTTGTACAAATATACGGTATCTTCTTGCTTACTATAGAAATCAGTACGGAGCATACGTTATCCGTATGCTACATACGCACTGCCCTTAGATGTTACATCATACCGTTGAAAGATGTCTGACATCTAACAGTTTTCCATATATCACATGCATATACTTATTTTACCTTCGTCAGCTATATGTTATATACGTCCATTTGTATGTAACTCAGTGGTAGAGCGTTCACCTCTGGTGCTAGGGGTCTCGGGTTCAAACCCTGCTCCCGCCAAGTGAACCTTGTGGTGGACAAACACCGTGTGCGTGGGTTTTCTCGGGGTTCTCCCGTTTCCTCCCACTTTCTTCATTACACCATTTCATTCATTTCTCATTATCACCGTCTCCTTTAGTCTAACCAGCATAACCGTGGCACGTAAAACTCAAAAATTTCATTTCATTTGTATGTAGGGTCCTGACCGCCTACATTGTTTCATACGGAAAGTACGTACAGATGGGAACACTTATACAGAAAGTATTATAAAACGCGTTTTCAGTTATATATCTGCTGTACTTTAAGTCCAAAAACTACAGGAATTACGCATGTAACCTATCTTTATAAGTACGCCACCTACAATTATTTTTCTCAGTGTAGATAAAAGTTCGATTGACTAAATGTTTTTGAGTAAGATCATATTACATTGCATTTGAGTAAGACCATGCGTCCATTTTCTTTTTGTAGTCAACTTTCTCCAAATTATTTGTCATTATTTGCTGAGGAATGTTTAGGCCATTGGCAATGTCTTAATGTCATTGAGAATATCTTGACTGCATAATATCTTTGACAATGCCTTGACTACTTAATGTCTTTGGGAATGTCTTGCTCGACATTGCTAGAATCCACGTTGGTGTTGTTTCTAGCCATCTGCGAGGAGCATCTTGAACATTGAAATTCCCAGAACAAAGGAAACGGAATCATTTTTTGGTTATTAATTTTGGTAACGTATCCCATCCATAAACAGCACAAATTTCTCCATGGGCCTGTGCAACATTTGCACCTCTGTCAAAATAAAATTTTAAAATGTGGCGGTTTTGCGGAAAGTTAAATCATTGTTAATACCTCACTGTGATAATAGGTATACCAACACTTTGGACATGTCCATTAGCATCAATTGTCACGTGTCAAATGACGATAAACTTATCCCGCTTAGAGTAATCATTGTAAATCCGATACTGATAAAAGTACGCCATGTTTAGCAAAACTAATGTTGACAGAAGACATGAGAACAAAAATAATTGAGATGGAAACTGTGCTTTTGCAAGGCACCTCATTCGTAGATGATTGGCTCCAAGTCTACACTCTTACCTTCGCAAAGGTAGGAAAGGTTTCCCTGCTCCTAATTGATCAAATTATCTTTGACATTGGGCTGTTCAAGGTACGTGGTACCTATGCCATGACACAAGGTAAATAAAGGCAAGGTTTAAGTCCTCCTGGTTTTGCGAAGCTAGAGGAATTGATTGAACTGATTTTTGTTATATTGAAACCATGAAATTCAGTACCTCGATATGATGGGATCTTCCGAGACTGCATGGACGAAATTAACCTATTTTAAACGCTTAGATACAGAAAATAAATAGGCCTATTCCCTCTACCAGAAAGTGTATCAGATAGAGGACAAAATGAATGTATACCGGATTATTAACAACCACCCGTGGGAGATAGTAGTGAGAATACAGCAAATCGTTCCAACTAGTGATTAGCTGGAATTAAGCCTTCGTGTTTCACACACCAAGAAAGTTCTAATTACCCAGTTGATTTTCAGGTGGGTGTGGTAGGCTCAAAAAACATAATGTATTTAGACTAGCACAGTCTGGAATCAATTTAAAAGAGGTGGGCTGAGCATTGTTCATCATCCCAAATCTATCTGGGGTTTCCCTTTTGTTTCTTCGCTATTACTTCGTGTTGTTTCTCCGAGAATACAGATGTATTGTGGCATTTAATGTCAGCCAATTAGAAATGACTGTTTTACAAATAACCAAAGTATTCTGTCAATATTTCGTACGGTTTATCATTATGAAAATTTAAAAAAATAATAATAATTTGTGCGAAATAAGAAACAAATGCAAATCTATTTCTGGTAAGTCAATTGAGAAAGTATATAACATATCTCATTATATCCCGAATAAAATGCAATCATTTGTGGTGACAATCGTAGATAATCAATTTTATAAGCTTTACATGTATATCTTTGGTTCAAGAGAAGCTTAACAATCTCTATGTTTCCAACAAAGCATGCCGCATGCAAAGGCGTTCTTCCATACTTATCGCTTGCATTTACAATAGCTCCGTGTTCAATTAAGGCCTTCGCCATTTCAACATCATTGTTTAAGATAACTGCGTTGAGCGTTAAACGTCCAAAAGGGTTGAGAATATTAATATGTGGTCCATAAGAAAACAGAAGCTCGAATATTTCCATATTGGACGAAAACACCGCTACGTGAAAGGGCGAAACTCCGAATATGTTATGTGCATTTACACTTGCCCCATGATCAAGAAGTAATTGAATCATTTTAATATCACTTGTTTCAACCGCCAGATGAAGAGGTGTATTTCCATATCGATCCGAAATCTTTGTATTAGCATGGCTTTTAAGCAGTATTTCTGTTAACGTATAATTTTTTTCCATTACAGCCAGATAAAGGGGAGTTTCCCCAAGTGCATTACGTCTGTTTACGAAAGCTCCATTATTAATGAGTAGATCCGCCATTGCAGTGTCTCCCCGATCTACTGCTTCATGCAACAAAGAGTTTCCGAACAAATCCCATGTACAAAGGTTTACATTTGCTCCTAGCCGTATTTCACGCTCAGCATCAGCCAGTAAGGATTTACGCACAGCGATTAATAAAGTATTTCCAAAAATAAGCAGAGCATCTTCTGATAAGATAGATTGGGACACCATAAGAGCATATATCTCAGGTTTATCTAGTTTTATTTTCTCTATATAAAATCTGCTTAAGATGAAGTTAAATTCATTTCCTAACATACTTCTTCTACTACTTTGCATGCTCAATCTGCCAGAGGATCTTAAGCTTTGTCGCAGTGAGTGGCTACGCGAGCTTACGTTACTTATTAGGCGTTGCAAACGAGGAGCATTTGCCTCCAAGGCTTCTATGCGAGAGCTTTTCCTTTTGTTCATAATGTTGTTCATATCCAGAGTTTCTCGCTTCCAAGCGTTGAGCTCTGTTCCTTCGTTCCGCTGAATCATTTCATTTAGTCTTCCAAGTCCAGCCTCTAGAGATTGTTGAAAAGAATGGTAGTCTGTAACTGGCGCTGATACATCGTCTTCACTGTCCGAGATAGATTCCAGCACACTCCTTCGAGTTGAATAACATGACGCTAATGTAGGGATATTGAAATCTTCAGCAAGCTTTTCCAATTCTGCTCTTGTTTTGTGAAGAATTGCATGAATTTGGGTAGGATCGATATATGAGAGTAGCAGCTCAGTCATGTCAACATCTTCTGCCGTTATACATATATGAAGTGGCGTGTTCAAATCGATGTCACAGGCATAGACATCAGCGCCATTTTTAAGCAATACTTCAGCGATATCAGGAAGTTCTTCTTTAACAGCTACATGTAAAGGCGTTTGACCCTGAGCATTAGCTTTATTTATCGATGCCCCATAATTTAAGAGCAATTTAACCATGCTCTTGTCACCTTGAAGCACTGCCATGTGAAGAGGAGAATTACGATTTTTATCATTAGTTTCTACGTTCAGATCCGCTCCTTTCACCACGAGTATTGCCGCTTTTTGTCTCTTGTGCACTTCTAGAGCTTTCAGGAGTAACTGGCCTAATTGTTCTTTCATCTTTTTCGAAGTTTCCTCCTCATCTTCTTCTTCTTCTACTGATATTTCCATTACAGCGTCACGAATGAAAGACATTGCCTATTGGTCTGTTGTAAATGTCACTATATAATTCAATTTACAATTCGTTCTGTACACAGTTTCCATTCTAATATTGTATCTACAGATACACTTGCAACGAATACTGGAAACAATACTTTTATATAATGAGTGAAGAAACAATGTGACTTTTCAATAGTTAAGTATACAGAATATCGGCTGCCTGCATTTATTCTTTTCACGCATTACCGTAGTCAAATGTTTTTAAGTTGGTAACAAGTGAAGCGAGTGAGGTTAGATTTGCATCGAAGATACACCACTCGAGTGTGACGTAAAGTCACGTGATATTATCATGGGGCAAAGGTGGGATAAAATTAGTCCTGCGGGGCTTCTAACCGCCTTTGCTCTCTGACACTCGCTCAGCTGTTTCGTAACGTAAGTGAATCAGTTTTTTTTTTTATCAATAAAGTTGTGTTTGCAAAGTGGATTAACTTCTACATGGCATTACGTCACGACACGAGGTGGAACTTCAATGTAAATTCAACTACACTCTACAAACCCCTTACGTCTCATTCTCCTGTTGGTTTACAACGTCATTGTTTATAAGGGCTATTAGAAATATGTAGGCAAATTGTGAAAACGCACAGTTTATGCATTATATTACGTACAAGGTGAAATGACTATTATTTTCAATTTATTTTAGTGGTAAAAGTGTTATGAAAATTTAAAAAAAATACTTTCGTTGGGCCGGGTTTGAACCCACGCCAAGTGCGATTTTTATTACTAGCCTATTCGCTAGCACTCTTGGCTACTAACACGACCCGCTCGGGAGTGTAATACTCCCGGAAGTACGTATTTTTTTCGCGCTCTACTCCAACCAGCTGTTTTAAGTTGGTCACAAAATTTATATCATCGGGGTCAAGGTGGAACAAAACGAGCCCTGTGGAGCTTTTAACGCATTCCTACTACTACTACTACTATACCTACTACTACTTCCCTTACAACTACTACTGCTACTCCTACTCCTCCTACTAATACTGCCTTTACTCCTACTACTACGTCTAGTACTAATGCTACTACTACTACTACTACTTATCTGCACAAAAGTAAGTAAATAACTATTTTGAGCATTATTTTCATCTTATTTTAGTGAAAAATGTTATGAAAATTAAAAAAATAAAAATTTCCTTGGGCCGGGTTTAAACCCACACCAAAAGGGATTTCCGTGACTAGACCGTGGCGCTAGAACTTTCGGCCACGAAGACCGAGAACAGCAAGCGTTTTGTTTCTGCTATATGTATGCTACGTGGCAAGAAACGGATAACGCCAACTAATCAGAACGATGTATTTAGTTTCTACTTTCGGGAGTATTACTCTCCCAAGCTAGTCTTCTACTAAGGCAGATAACGTCTAATGTTTGATTTGTCCTATGTGTATGGTAGACGGTGAGAAATGGATAACTTCAACCAATCATAACCATGTATTTAGCTCCTATTGCTAGGGTTGAACGTTAAAACATACGTTTATCACTAGCAACGTAGTATAACGGTCGTGACCATTGCCTCCCCAAAAAAGGGTAGTAGTAGTAGAGGAGACCAGAGTTGTTTAGGATACAAAATATAACTTTCTTTACTAAATTGTATTCAATTTAGTGTTCTCAAATGCATGATTATGGTATAATCAAAATTTGTTTCTGACATTTTAAAGAAAAAATTATTTCTGACTCCACAGAAACTCTCATGAGTTCAACATACGCCATAAAACTTGCCTTCAGTGTAATGCTACTAATACTTCTGAACAACTACGGATTCTTTTATAGTATAGACAAAGTATTTAAGCTGAAACCATATCGTCCGTTTGTTTGCAAAGTGTCGTATCTTAAAACAAATCGATTTTTTTTTTTTTTTAGTTAAGACCAGCCCCGAATTCCCCTTTATTAGCTCTATAATTCTCTTTAATAGCCGTATCTAAATTCCTAAATATAACTAGAATAGCCCTAAGCAGTTTGATGTTCGTCGTATCTCAGTTGCAGAGAATTAAATTTTTCTCGAACTGCCGTAACTCAAGATACGGCAGTTTGCAAGGGAAATTAAGGTAAGTTTCTATTGTTCACGCAGAGTCGTATCTCAGATGACTCTTTATTTATGTGTGTGTGTGTGTGTGTGTGTGTGTGTGTGTGTGTTCACCTTAATGCGTAATTTGTTTTAATATGTTGTTTAAGGAAGCAGGAAATGTTTATATGCCTTCGCAACTGGTCCCTGTGATCAAGCTGCCTCTTAGAAAGCAGCCTTTTGAGGTATTGGAGCTACAGCATACAGACTTTCTTAACTTCAAGAAGCTCTACAAAGAACTTAAAGTTCTATAAATTATAGATGCAGAGGGAAGTAATGCAAAAGATGAAGGAAGCATGTTGGAAATAAGTTTTGAAGAGGTCACCGACAACCAGCGACGTAACCAGGCTAGTTATCACTCGGGGCAAAAACTCACCCTAACGCCCTCTTGACCAATCAAGCCAAAACGCTTTCTCAACTACACCTGATACGTATTGGCATCAGACAGTAATTCCTCTATTCCATCTTTTCTTGAAGTGGTAAAGCTTGATTTCAAAATTGCAATACATAATTTAATTTTCAGTACAAGATAAAACAGCAAACTAATTAGAAGTAGATTGCCAAATAATCTAAGAGTAACATGCTTGAGATATTCTTAATCATAATAACAGTAAATCACAATGTTTTGGAATTATATCTGGATATGCTTTAGAATTGAATATTTAATTATGACAAAAAGGGCAAGCTGTTGTCTTAAGTATTATACTCGGACATTTTGCAAATCTCATAAATCGATGTAAGTTAAATGAAAAACACAAAAAAGCTGGAATTAAAATTTAACTTTGCGGGCTCTTTTGTCTGCAAAGATTTTTACAATGTCCTCAAAAGATAGCTTTAAAGCTAACTTATGCTCTATGAATATGATCCTAAGGTTGGTAAATCGTGTTGTTCCGTTAAGTTTCTGAGGTAGGGTCTACTTTTTTATGATTTTTAGTTTGCTAAAAACTCCTTCCCTTGCCTTATAGTGAAAATAATTATTTTCTCAGTTTTGCGTCCCCACAATCCGGCGCCCGTGGCACAAGTCCCATTCCTTCCCTAGTTACGTCACTGTCAACAACTATTTTCTACAAAACCACTCACCTACAATTAGACTACACGGAACTCCAACTTTAGCGCCTCTAGAAGCTTAACCTGCGAAAGCTGAAAGTAGCTCAAGACAAATACCCAGACTTAATATCCCTGCGCAACGAATACCCTGTCATACGAATGTCTGAGCACCAACAATGTTACTTGCACCTTGACCATTAGGACCAAGAATGTTATAAATAGAGGATCTGCCCATATGTATCGTCATCCTATTAAATCGATGAAGCCGAAAAGTAACCGAGCATCGGTACGTCTGATTGGCTACTCTCGTTTCCGCCATCGTCTGATTGGCTACTTTTGTTTCCGCCATGATTGTTGGCTCAAAACATTGCGATCCTATTGGGTGGAGTGGACAGAGTAGGGGTGGCGAAACTGTGACGTATGGCTTCAAGATTTTGTTGTAAAGGCAGATCCTCTATTTTATAACATCCTTGATTAGAACAGTTTCAAACAAAAACGAGTTTCTTTCTTTTTGTAGTTTTGCTAACTTCAGGACTGTTTTTCGCCAATTACTTTATGGACATGGTTCTGTAATTTTCAGTATTGTATGAAGCTGCTATTAATTATGCTCATACTCATATTTATGTAAAAGTATATTATTATACTCTTGTTACGATAACTTATTTTAAATTTTATTATTTAGATGCTATCTTGGGTTATGTTTCTTTCATAAAGATTCATATTTACTTAATAGTGTTAATTTGTAGTATTAATTTCATTCCACATTGTTTTCCTTTTTTCCTTTTCACGAGCAGTCCACGAAACACTCAATGAGACCTTCTTCTGGGGTCAGTGCTGGTTTCGGCTGTTTTGGAACCGGTTCATCGAATGCGAACGAACGATGACGGCGCTTTGTACAGGACCCACTTCTCATCACATGTCAACACCCTGTCCAAAAATGGTTCCTTCCTCAGACGAGACAGCAAAGAAACACAGGTATCTGCTAGCATTGCCTTCTGGCCCGGAATCAAATCATGTGGAACCCATTGCCCCAACTTGTAGTGCTTCCCAAGTTGATGGAGGTGCTGCCGAATGGTTTTTCCACTTATACTGACTTGTAGTGAACCCAGTTCCTCATACGTCTGGTCATTGTTCGCCTCAATTGGTACCTGAAGATTGCCATTTTGTACAGGTATTGGTCCTCCCGGTTGTGGTGCGTTTTCGAGTGTTTCGTCGTCTTCCTTAAACTTCTTAAACCACCACTGCACTGTACGAGCAGTCACGACACTCTCACCAAAGGTCTGGGGTAACTTCCGCCCCGTTGCAGCAGTGTTTGACAACAATTTGAACTTGTACAGTTTACACGCTTTTGTGACGCTCTGTGGAGGTCCGATATTCACTCTGTCTTTATGGAAGTTCACGGTTGTAACTGAACTGGCACAATTAGGTAGTATGTTGGATGTATCCACACCAACAACAGACCTTTTCCTTATCTCCATTCGCTTTCAACTCAGGATGTGAGGGCCAATTGAATACAGACCTCTGCAAAAATGCGACAGAACTTTCTTGATTACCTTTATATTAAGTGGTGTTGCTATATTAAGTGTAGGCACATTCAGTTGGAAAAAAGTTATTAGAATGACTAAATGAGGAGGACTAATTTTCAAGTACTCAATGTTTCGCGCATGCAAAAAAAAAAAAAAAAAAAAAAAAATGTAAGTTTAATTTACTCTTTACCTCACAAAATGAAATGAAATGTTCAAGTTTTACGTTCCACGGTTAAGCCGACTAGGCTAAAGGAGACAAATGATGATGAAAAATGAAGGAAATGGTGGAATGAAGAAAGTGGGAGGAAACAGGAAAACCCCAAGAAAACCCACACACACGGTATTTGTTCACCATAAAGCTCGCATGGCGCGAGTTGGAATCGAACCAACTGCCCCTTGCACCACAGGTGAACGTTCTACCACTGAGCCACGGCGCCCTCTGTTTACCTCATAGTTGAAAGGACTTATAACAAAATATTCATGCCTAGCTACCAATTCATTGTCTGAACGTGTAATAGGCGATTTTTTAGGTTCACTCTTATTATGCAATGAAATGATTACTGGATTAATAGTTTATTTCTTTTACTACCAAACAAATTTATTTGTTTGTCTAATTAATAAATTTTCATTATATTATTACGGATACAGGAACAAGCAAACCATGGCTGATAGATAGGTTTGTGTTTGTATGAATTTACAATTTTGATACATGAATAAAAGCATAATGCATAATGTATTTGATTGACGGCTTCATACATAGGGTAATAGTGAACGGTGTTCGATTCAGAGCCTGCTTAAGATTTCATTGTTTCCACAGCCTCAGCCAACAATTGAAGACTAATTACAGGCCAAAAACACTGTCCTTTGCGTACATTACCAATTCCTCCTCAGACGTTTATGGTATTAGCTGAGGAAGATGAAGTTCTTTCATTTTCTTTATTTTGTATTGTGGTCGTAATTCAATATTTTTCAAAAAGGCATAATCTGGTCTTGTGGCATGATTTACATAACGGTAACTTACACATTTCATTATATTTGATGATCTAATGTGTAAAACAGTGACTTGTGATATACGACAGGGTATTGGCCGTGTACCCATCACAGTTCTTCAACTTGCGGTTATCAAAACTATCCTTGTCATGAGGTGATATCACCCAATGTAGAATCAAGGCCATTTTCTGATAAATGTGATCATACGTTTCGAAGGAACTTGCCTCTTATTCCTATGCCTCACTTTCAACTCATTATTTTTCTTCTTTTTCTTTCTTATTTTCTTCTTTTTCTTTCTTATTTTCTTCTTTATCTTCTTCTTTATTTTTCTTTCCTCCTTTAAATTGTGTCTTCAATTTCTGCCACACACTTCTTTCCCCAAGAAAACGTTTTAGAAACTGTCTATCCGTTCTATGCATAATGTCACCAATTCCTGTTGACGAAGGCATGTACGAATAAATAAGATCGCGTATATCTAAGTTCCCAGCTGCTGCAGCAATTTGTAGGGGTGTTAAATTGTGAGTATCTGATGTAGTGATATCACAACCTTTAAGCAGTAAAATGTTAGCAACACTGTAATCATTAACTAAGGCAGCCACGTGTAGAGGAGCTCTTCCCACGATGTCGATGGATGATACTTGAGCACCTTGCCGAATGAAGTAGATAGCCATATCAGAGAGGCAGTGTAGGATGATTGTGTTGAGAAGCAACTCACCGCACTCATTGAGTTCATTGATAATAGCGTCGCATTGAAGCATTAGGTCAACCAACCCTTTGTTATTATTCAAAGCTGCCAAAGAGAACGGAGTTTCGCCATATACATTTTCGGTATTAACAAACGGACAGTACTGCAATAACAACTGTGACATTTTAGAATCCTTCAATCTAAGTGATAAGTGTAAAGGCGTATTACCAATTACATCGCACATCTCAGCATGCGCTCCATGTTTTAACAGGGAATGTACAACATGGTAGTTTCTATTAAAGACAGCCTTGTGAAGAGGCGTCCATCCAAATAGATCAACATTATTTAACGAAGCGCCCTTTTTAATCAAAGTTTTAACCATTCTGTTATCGTTCAGATCCACAGCTGCATGTAGCAGGCTTCCACCGAGGTATTGGAAGGCTTCTGCATCAATGTTTGCTTCACGTGCTAAGTAATGTTTCGCCCTTTTCACATTGTGCTGGAGCACAGCTCTCAACAATTTCATGTCCTTTTCGGCAAAAGAGTCAAATTCAGGAGCGAACACACTGAATTTTTGCTGGAATCTGTGAGATTGCTTTTTGTTCTGAGACCTAGGCATAGCTAAATAGACTAACGTCAGCATTAGCCATTTGTTGGTAACAACTTTTCCATTCCATTAAGCAAATACGGTTTTATTAAGTATACTATGTCAGTATTATGTACGAATATTTGTCTTGTGTTTTTCAGCAAGCGGTAATTCAACTTCCTTAAATTATCATGGTTCCCTGATACTTTTCACACAAAATATAATTTAGATTTTTGTCAATAATTATGTTTCCTTAGAAACAGCCAAGACTGCAGAAATTTCATTATTTATCGAACTTTGTAAAGCAACGTGAAAGAGAAAAAATGATGCTATTAAGGAATGTTTGAAAACATATACAAAAGAATATAGCGATTTTGAAAGCTAGTTATAACACCCAGGTACAACTCGTAGCATCAGCGGCGGCAACTATACGAATATCTAATCGTATCAGTAGGATGCTTGTCATGCTAAATGTGGGGCTGCGAGCACTTCTCAGAACTTTGCAGTGGAATAAGTCTTTCTAAGTGATCCGTATTAGTGTCCAGATTTCTGATTACAGTGCATTGGTAGTTTGGTACACGGGGTTAGGATAACCCACAGCGTGAGAATAAAGGAACAAGATGGTACCAATAGATTGTGGAAACTGAATGTTTTGTAAAAAGAATAATGTATCTCATAATGGATGAAGAACGAGAGGAATGTGCAGAAAAGATTCGAACCATTGTTTGTTTGTAACTCTCATATCCAGAGTCTTCTGAAGGAAATAATTTTGTAAACCAAGGATGTTATAAATAGAGGATCTGCCCCATATGTATCTTCATCCTATTAAATCGATAAAGCCGAAAAACAACCGAGGATAGGCACGTCTGATTGGCTACTCTCGTTTCTGCTATCGTCTGATTGGCTACTTTCGATTCCGTCATGATTGTTGGCTCAAAACATTGCGGTCCTATTGGGCAGAGTGGGCAGAGTAGGGATGGCGAAACTGTGACGTATGGCTTCAAGATTTTGTTGTAAGGGCAGATTCTCTATTTTATAAGATCCTTGTCGAAAACACATTCTTAGTAATTTCAGAATTTAATAACATCTTATGTGTATATACGTTTTCTTAATATTTAGGTAACGAATTAATATCCTTGAACTATATTTTAAATTGACTTTGCGAAGCTTTGGACAAATAAGTGAGTGGTTGTAATTCAAAGAAATAATTATAAACTAATAATGAAGAGACAATAATCAATTATTAAGTTTTCTTTAGGGTAATCTAAGGTGGATGCTAAAGCGGTTGCTTGCTACGAACACACCCTCACGACCTGTCATATCTACCCACCAGCTTCCTTCGATCCTTAAGCCGGTTCAGGTACAAACACAGCTTGTAATGACTACGTAGTACAGGCAGGGCCGGCCCTAGGCAATTTGCCGCCCCGTGCAATGGCAAAATTTGCCGTTCCCCTTTTCTTCCAGAAACTACGAATCTTAAATGCCACGATTTTAAGTATACTTCCTCAAAGTGGGCAACGATAGAGAGAGAAAAACACTCGTACTCAGAAACACTACAAATACAATCTAGTTGTATATGTCTTTTATTTTAAAAATAATCTATTATGTTAGTGAAAGATAAAGCAAACACACCTGCAGAGAAAAGATAGTAATCCGTTTTATAGACTCATGTCCAAAATTATTGTCACATATCTATAAATATGTTGTTCTTGGAATATGATTTGATAACGAATTTGCCCGGTATTTGTTATAATGTTTGTATGTGTATAATCTGCGAAGACATGTATATGGCAAATTTCATGTCAAAAGAGCAGTAAATAAGAATAATAAAACGAAAATAAAACTTTCTTGTCCATTCAGCAACGTTTCGTTTTACTCATTCTAATTTTCATATTTATAATTCTTTTTCCTATGAAACTTACCATAAATATACATTTCCCGATTATACATATAGTATCAGTATTAAAAGTACCCTGCAAAATCATTATCAAATTATATTCTCCCAACAATACAGTTATAGATATGCGACAATCATTATGGACATGAGTGTACATCTGTTATTTTTTTAAAAAAAAATACTTGTTTACATCTTCAATGATAAGGAATTTGTTTATGACAAAGATAAAACAAGTTTTTATATCAAAACTATGATAACCAACTAAATGAAACAGGTGTTCCCCACTGTTCGAGAATTGAGTTCTTGTATTTATCAACAATTAAGCAGTTCTAGCTGAGATTTCTTTCACCATTGTGGGCGCGGTGGCTCAGTGGTAGAGCGTTCATCTTCGGTGCTTGGGGTCCCTGGTTCGATCCCAGCTCGCGCCGTGTGTACTTTGTGGTGGGCAAACACCGTGCTCGTGGGTTTTCTCGGGGTTCTTCCGTTTCCTCTCACTTTCTTCGTTCCACCATTTCACTCGTTTCTCATTATCAACGTCTCCTTTAGCCTAACCGGCATAATCGTGGGACGTTAATCTTAAAGATTTCATTTCATTTTTTTCTTTCACCATTTACTTTAACACTGTCCATGTGACCTTAAACTAATGCCACCTAAGCATGATTTATAAATGTAGTATTCAAATACAAAGTCACGTTAGTAAATTTTACTACCATCATCATGAAGTCTGTTTCCAACAAGAAATATTCATTTTAAATGAAATAGTTACGGCAGACCCTCGAAACTTGCTATCCCGTGCAAATACACGTGTTACACATATGTTAGAGCCAGCCCTGAGTACAGGTTGCTTCGACTCTTTTCCACACGAGTAATCATTTGAATGACACATCAGTTTGTAGGCATACTAAATCTAAGTAATTAATCCTATAGGGGCTATAGGATATATAAAAAATATGTTTTGCAAAATATCTACCACGAGAAAGATTTACCTGTTGAAGAAATGAAATCATCACTTCTGGAGGGAACCTTCTCCATTGATAATTTTGACTCTAATGTTCGACATTTCTTCACAGGCCATAGTTCTGTGACAGTGTTGTTAACCATCCAATCTATCTAAGAAAGTTAAAACATTGGTTTCTCGTTTAATTGAAACCTCGAGGACGTACTGATCGAATATGGTTTCAGCAAGATGAAGCACCGACACATTATTTATTTACCGTGGAATAATACATCAATGAAGTATTCCCCAAGAGATGGATTGATCGGAGTTCTGCAGAGTTACCAGCACATGTGCGTTGGCCTCTCAGTAATTCAGATTTGTCATCAGGTAATAATGAATTGTGGGGAAATATCTAACAGAAAATTGTCAGCATTTGTTACCACACAACTGGCAAACTTCAAGAACCCACTCGAAGCGCATCTGTTACTACACATCACTCCAGTAGACCTTACAAAGAATTTTTCACCGTACTTAGAGTCAAACAATTCCCTGTTACTAAAGTGATGCTGTACACACAGACACTCCAAAATAAAGCGTTGTCTCAGAAAACGTGTCTTCTGTTATTATGGTTTTGCCTTTTCAGATCAATCAACATTCATATTTGAAACATATATCGGGTGCAATGGGACTTTCGGCTCACCTCATATTCTAATTTTTTTGTTAAGAGTATTTATGTGAAATCACATTATCAAGTGGCCGAACATTTTTAATGTGCACACGGAATATAATCGAGAATCTATTTTCATTTGAGCTTCTTCCATCAGGCCAGGGGCGGATCCAGGGGGGGCGATCGGGGCGATCGCCCCCCAGAAGACGAAACTTTCTTATTTTATATATATAAACAAAACCGATACCAAAGTTCGGATCCCTTAAAAGTAGCAGTATGACAACCAACCGCCCCCCCAGAAGTCGGTCCTGGATCCGCCCCTGCATCAGGCAGGTTATAAATAACTTTTTCCCCCCTGAGAGTCTAGTATACTAAATACAGGTTAAGTTCCAAAGTTGATCGTCCGTTTTTAGCGAAAGTTTGAAAATTTACAGGGAAGAAATGAATAATTTGCTTGTTCGTGTGCTTGATAATGTATAAGGAGAGCGAAAGTTGTGCTTATTTTCTTATATAGACGGTTCTAAACATGGAACTATTTGGTAAGCGGAGGGAACTACTTGGCGCAAGGTTACTTCATGGTAGGGTTATGGAAATGTAATGAGCAATTGTTTTGTAAACATGGCTGGTAATAATCAAAAATCTATTAAAAGTAAAAGTCATGGCTTAATAAAGCTAAAAATAGATTGTAGAAAATGCGGTAATCAGATAACTGTAAGAAAATATGGAGAAAGTTCTACTTGTCAATGTAACGGTAAGTAACATAACCAACATGGCGGCAGGGTTCTAGAACACAGGTTCCCCTTCCCATTTAGCTGTAATAAAGTCTGCTTCGGGACTACGCCCATCCTTTCTCCTGGCTTAGCCTGCTTAGGGACTCTGTTGGCTATTTAACCTTCCCTCTGCTTGCATCAGAGCTTAGGGTCCCTAATTCCACTCTGCTTCGGCGCTCTGTAAAGATCCTGTCTGTGACCTCATGGTCAAAGACTACCTGTTACTTACCTTGTAAAATTAAAGAGATTTTGCTTGTATAGTATTTCGTAAAAATTCTTTTATAGTGAGAATTTTTATAATAAAAGTCGGTAGTGGGAGTCGATTCCGGACACTCTTTTTATTACCACTCTACCTCTACCTATATGAAATAAAGTTTTACATTATGCATAATCAAGACTATTAATACATTCGTGAATATGAGCTCCTTCGTGGCTAAGCGGTTAGCGTACTCGACTTTGGCGTAGGAGACCCGGATTCGATTCTCGGCGGGAGTTCATGTGGTTCGGATTCCAGGTTAATCAATAGGCCCCGTCTCATATAGCCTCACTGCTGAAAGGGACATTAAACTCAAAATCAACTCAACTCATTTGTGGATATATATGTCACATTGGTAAGTACAAAATTACATTTCAATCGGCTATAAATTTTAACGATTTAAATTACCCCTACAATAGTGCGATAAATGTGCAATATCTGCAATTAGCAGTAAATGTTCTAGTATATCATGTTGTTTTAGCACTTCAGATATCAGATTGAGGTCATCTAACCAGATCTAACCACTGACTGATCTCAGTCGTGAAAAATGAAGATTTTTTTCATTTTAGGCAGGTAAAATAGAAATCTAAGAATGACAAGAGAAATTGTAAATTTAGGAAACATCCGACGGTTATTTCTCCATGCATATATTAATCACGAAAAATACGACGCATTTTAGTTCAACATCAGGCTAGTGATTTAGATCGTTAACATTACCTTGATTGTAATGGGTATACACGCAAAATAAATAAATAAATAAATAAATAAATAAATAAATAAATAAATAAATAATAATAATAATAATAATAATAATAATAATAATAATAATAATAATAATAATAATAATAATAATAATAATAATAATAATAATAATAATAACAAGAAACGAAAAAGCCAATTCAACATTTTCTACTTTGTTGAAGTTAGGGTTGCAGTGGAAAGGTGTCATTTTTCTTGTTATCGAAGAATTTAAAGATAATACGAGAAAAGTAAAAATAATAATAGCTATAAGTTTTCTGTAAGTCAAGCACTCACACCCCCTTAAATTTTATCCCCCCCATTTTGAAATCCTGGCGGAAACCCTGCTGCCTTGTCTATTAAGCAAGAAAATATATATGGTACTATTTTGTTGGAACATTGAAAACAGGTTCCCAGGATGAGCTATATCCAGTGACTGCATACCTGAAACGTATTGGTCACTTCTCGATTACCCACATCTGGCACACAGTACCTCAGGGGTGGATCCAGGATCGACATCTGGGGGAAGCGGTGAGTTGTCATACTGCTACTTAAAGCTACTTTTAAGAGCTTCAAACTCTGGGATGCGTTTTATTTATATATATAAAATAAGAAAGTTTTCTCTTCTGCGGGGTGTTCGCCCCGATCGCCCCCTGGATCCGCCACTGCAGTACCTAATTAAGTTTCCAGGGGTGAGGTATTTCCAATGATTGCTAACTAACTAACTAACTCTAAGGCCTATGGAACCCGGAGGTTCAATGCCGCGTTCCCAAAAGCTCTCCACTGACTTCTATCCTTAGCTAATTAGATCCAGTTTCTACTTTGTATTCCTATCTCTGCGAGATCCATCTTAATATTGTCCTCCCATCTGCGCCTAGGTCTTCCTAATGGTCGTTTTCCGATGGGTCTTCCAGTCAAGACTTTGAAAGCGTTTCTACTTTCTTCCTTTCTAGCTACATGACCTGCCCACCTAAGCCTGCTAGACTTGACGACCCTATTAATGTTGGGTAAACCGTATAAATTATGTAGTTACTCGTTATGAAGTTTCCGCCATTCCCCATTCCCCATTCCCGTTCCTCTTGGGTCTGAATATTCTTCTCAGGATCCTGTTCTCAAATACCGGATACTTTCAGTCTTTGTTCTTCCCTCAGAGTAACCATGTTTCGCAACCATACAGAACAACAGGCATGATTATTGTTTTATATATTTTAAGCTTCAAATTCTTCGACAGAATCGCGACAACAAGAGATTTTGAACCGAATAGTAACACGAATTCTCTGCTTTTAGTCGACATTTAATTTCTTCGTGAATATGATTTTCGTCCGTTAATATCAATCCTAAATAAGTATTTGAAAGTATCCACTTTATCAAAAGTATTATTTAATATTTTAACGCATCCACAATTTGCTGTATTACGGTCCCGACGCACTTTCATGTATTTAGTTTTCCAATGATTGCACACACGAATAATCAGCTCAGTCAACTAATATCAAATAAAAAAAGCTGTCGGCACTGGAATTGTTTACTTCCAGTCACTCACTTAGTGTAACGATCATTTTATTTCGTCAAGACGAGTTGAGAAATTGTAATGTTTGTTTTTAATATTTTAAAATACAAAAAAAAAAAAAAAAAAAAAAAATTGAAGCTCACAAAACAATTTACTTAAGATGTATTCATATTCTTTACAATTTTTGTTTGAATAACATTTGTAAGTCTTTGTTTGAATTCTTAATTGTTATATCGTAAGGAGTTATACCAAAAATATCCTTCACCGAAACAGAGGCGTTGTATTTGAAGAGCAAACGACACATACGGACATCGCCGTACCTGGTAGCTATGTGAAGTGGAGTGTGTCCCATGCGGTCCCTAAAATTAGGGTCAGCTCCTTTGCTCAGCAACAGATCGGCAATTATGTAATTTTTGTTTGATACAGCAACATGCAATGGAGTTTGATGAAGCAAATTATACTTATGAACATCAGCACCGTTTCTGAGAAGCATTTTCACGATACATTCATCATTAACTTCAACAGCAACATGTAATGGCGTCTCTCGAAATATATCAGGTGATACAGTGTTTACATCAACTCCCAGTAGCATGAGATGTTCTGCTTCCAAGGCGTTGTGATAATAGACAGCATTCAACAGTTTTACACCTAAAACAATCTCGTCATCAACTGAAGATGTAGGCTGTTCAATGTCTTCTGTTTGTCCTAGTGGCTGCCTTCTTCGGTTACGGATGTTGAATATGCAATAGGCCTGGGGTTGCATTCTTCAAACAGTTGAAAATTAATTTTTTACGAGTTGTTTTTCTACACAGCAAGGATATTTTAGAATAACCGCTACAGGTCTAACGATGACATAGTTTCCTTACGGAACTATGAGATTTTAGAATACTGGTAAATATAAACATTTCATTGTTACAACTGACAATGTAGAATTTTTGGATATTAACAGTGCGTAGATACTTCCTTGTACATGTATGATCTACTAATTACACGCTATCTACAAATGAAAGAAAACTGATTTATTTTTTAATTAATTTTAAGTTGATCTAGGTAAAAGAGCACTTTGAGCAGAACAAGTTATTTTGGGTTATGTTTAGCAGAAGGGGCCCAGAAGCACGTAAGAAACACAAAATTTACAGGAGAAATGGATGTTGTAAGTACTTAGACCTAATATAACGTAACCAACTCTAACCTAAACTAATCTAAGCTAACCTGAACTAACCTAAACTAACCCAATATTAGTAGAAATAAGCGAAATTCTATAATTCCTTGGAAAATTATACTGGACACATATACTAACATAATGTAACATAAACTAACCTAACCTACCCTAAACTAAGCTAAACCCAAGTAAACTAACCTAATGTCAACATAAATTATCGAAATTGTGATATTATTTAGAAACAATTCCTGGACCTCTTCAGTTAAACATTAGTCGCTATTTTTGTCATAGGATGTGGCATTGGAGGAATCGAATCACCGTTATTTGTACGTAATAGGTTAGGTTAGGTTAGGTATCGGTTCCTGTGAGTGTTCTGGTCAAACTGCACTTTCGCCAGTTGATATAACTGTAAAATTTAACTTTAATCAATTCATTCTTTAGAGTGAAATTAGAAATAATATTGTAATATTTTATAATTCGCTAACATATTCTTTATCAGCGCTCTTTCCGTAGTACCTCAAATGATTTTACGGTGACCACTAGTTCAGCTTGTACGAGGTAGCTACTACAAAATAGTTTTGTACTAATCCGCTTTAGTACAGAGTGAAGCTGGATGTTTTGCACGGTAGCGTGGGGTACAGCTGTAGGGAACAGGCGCGTTAGTGATCGTGGGTATGCTTGTTACCGAAGATTAGTTTCTAAAGTTAGTGTCGGGCGTGCACAGTAATAAATGATTATGTTAATTCAACTCAATTTTAACACAGGGTAGTGGTTCCAGCGTGACTACCACTGTGTGGTGCTATTCAACACAGACCCCGCGGTGTTGGCGTTTAACACAGGGGTTGTGTTAAGTTTTTAACACAACCGGTGTTGATTGGTGTTAAATTCGGATCTGTGTTAATATTTTCGGTGTTGATTCGACACCATGTCAGAGTCAGTAGTGTGGGGAAAAGTGTTGAGTGTTACTTGTGGCGGTGTGGCATCAACACGAAGAAAGTAACACAGTGTGTAGTGTGAATTATTTCGTGTTAATATTACACCATGTCAAGTATTAATATGACACAGTCCTTGTGTTATTTCAACAACATTTTCTTATTATTTGAACACACCATCTGTCTCATAATTTAAGGTCAAAGCCATATAACTAACACCGTTTTGGTGTTAATTCAACTCTCCCTGTGTTAAAATTCAATTTTATCACCGTTTTTGGTGTTAGTCCGACTCCACTTGTGTTACTACGACACTTACTTCGTTCTTGAAATAATCCTGCGTGTGGTAATGATGTAACCCTTTTTCTGTGTTGGAAAAGTTTCTGTTGTGTATGCTTACGCTTATGGTGGTTCGCCATCTTTGAATACGAGCTAGTAAACGTGACAATCAATTCATCGCGTTCGGAAATAACAAAAGGAACGAACTTAACGAAAAGAACTGCAACAGATTAATTTGTGAACATTGTCATTTTCGTCAAGTGTTTCTGAACGCGCCCTTTTCTGAAATGCCCTGTTAAGATGTTAACAGGGCGAGGAAGGAAAGAAATTATAATTTTAAAATAAGAATGCTAAACTACAGAACACTTCATTTAGAGAAATCTTTTTTTTTTTTTTTTTTTTTTTTTTGTCGTCCCCATCGTTTATTGTGATGGTTTTCTTGATTGTGCGAAACACAATCTTCACCAATATATTGTTCAAGAATGATAGGAAACTCTTACCAATATCTTTATAATATGATTGCTTCTTAATCGTGTTTCTACTTGTTTTCCGCCATTTTTGAAGCACAATAACCGGTGTTGATTCTTGGGGCCTTATGCAGAGTCGTTCTGACGCCTGATTAGTGCCATATTAAAGAGCTCGACTAGCATATGTTTCCTGCTGTAGTCAGGTCTTTAGTATGACGCTAATCATACGTCAAAACGACTCTGCATAGAGCCCTTGAGCTCTAGCGCAGTGTAGGAGTGACACAGTAATATGGTGTTGTTTCTTGCTGTTGACATAGTTCTTCAGAAACATTATATAAAATAATTGAAAACACACCGCGCTGTTTGCATGTTGACATTTTGAGAATACCTGGATTTATTTAAGTATTTCTTTCTACTATGTTCGATTGTAGCTTCAGTACATAACCCTTTATAATTTGATGTCCAACATATTTCGCAATCACGCAGGAAACAACACTGAAGAATCTAGTCTTGTGTTCATTCAACACACAGGCTGTGTCATTTCAACTACCTGCATTTGACACACAAATGTAAATGGAGAGTGAGTGGTTCTAACGACATGTTTGTGTTATATTTTAACACAATTGCATTAACACATAGACATGTCGTTGAAATAACACAACGATTTTTTTTTTACAGTGTGAAGACTCTATATCCTTATAGTTATGTGTATTCTTGATTTCTTGTTATATAGTGAGATACATGTTACATTGTTGGTTACAATCATGTTATCACTCTTACATAATAACGGGGTTAAGTGCTATTTCGTCGGCTCAATTTTTGGAAATTTACCGGGTGGATTGGAGAATTTATTTCGGTGTGTGAGGAAGTCAGGTGAGGAGAAGAGTTAAGTTAAGAAACTGGTTGTTGTTGGCTGCTTTTGATGTTGTAAGCGGCACTGTATGTGGAGGTGGAAAGGACTAGTGAGGTTAGCCAGGTTCAGAGTTGCCATCTTCAGAGAACAAAATTTTCATTTTTTATCTTTAAAATTATTGCTCCGTATGCAGCTGGTAATTATAGAAATAAGTATAACACTACTAATAGAGCAATAACATACAATAAACTTATTTAGTAATTTTCAGTTTCGAACTCCAAATCGGAGTAACTGTCCTGAAGAGCGCCGATTTCTCTGTAAATTTGGGGGGTTCATTCAGATGCAGAAGGCATATAGCGCCGAGAAAGCTGCCTGTAGACTAGATCTACATATTTTCCTTCTAAATGCGCGCGAATATTCTCTCTGTGCATAGCTCGGAATCGACGCATTCGGTATCGAATAGGGATGGCATCGAGACGAGACTTACTACAGTCTCGGTCTCGATTGCTCTGACAAGTAGCACTTCTCGTCTCGAGTCGAAAATCATCTTATCGATCAACATACTTTTGTCCAAGGCCAAGTGTCAATATCGTTTCAGTAGTCTCGAAATAAATTGTGTGTAATTAAAAATATATAAATACGTAATATTATATTACACAGAGTGTCTATTAGTCTGGAAAACATGGAAAACCTGGTAAAGTCATGGAATTTTATAATTTCTGGAAAAGTCAGGGAGTTTTCTGTATATTCTGGAAATTTTTGATAAAGTTAGGTTTATTTCATTGCTTTTACATTTTATCTGTACAATGTTTGGAAAACAACTTTTCGCTACAGCAGAAATCATCATACAATGAAAAGACTTCTGAAAGAAGTTGGCAACTCTTGCGTCTGGAGTTCATGGTTTCTGGTCTCCACGTTAAAAATTGTCCTCATGTCCTCTAGGCTATGTAGCCAGGGAGGAGGACAATAAAGTCTAAATAACACTTGTTCCGATCTTGTTGATATTAATGTAGCGATATGTAAGAGCCTAACTATGTGTGCAGAGATGGAGTGGGTCCGTTGATCAGTGGGTCAAGTGGGTTAAGTTTTCTGTGTGGGTCGTGGGTCAACAGTATGTGACCCACTGTGACCCACCACCCACAGCGACCCACTAAGTCAGTATGATCTACCGACCCACTCTGCTCACTGCATTGTAGACAGTATCTTCTGAAGACTGGTAAATTTGTCTTCATTTTACTTTCAAGACTTTCGTTTCCCTTCCTTTTCCATTTGTTTCTGTCTACTTACCTGACGTGAGTATATCTAACCAAGTAAAAAAATGAACTTCAGGCACTTTTGGATATTGTTATTTTTAATTGTAATAATAGCAATAGGACTTATACTACTACTTGGCTTTCGAAACCTGAGAGTTTTAAAAGGAGCTAACTACTGGAAAAAATACATTTTTGAATCACTGTAATATATAAATTATTATATAAAAAATTGAATGTAACTATGTGTGCCTGATCATCACGATCAAATTGCAAAGTGAAATGAAATTACTTTTGGTACCGTATATAGTTAGGCCTTAATCCAAACTGGGATGTTATATTGCTTTCATTATAATACATAATATCCTAGTGAACATCCGAATTTTTGCGAAAAAAAATGAGTATCTCGCATGCCGTTAAACTTACAGAGCTGAAATTTAGTTTATTAACTCTTTATTGAAAATAAACAGAATGTGTCCTAGGATTTTTTTAAATTCTCCTTTATGGGGAGGGAGCACTTTCTGTATAGGGAAAATTGGTGTGTAAAAATGATCGAAAACGATCGATGTTATTTAAGAAAAAAAAATCAGAAACAAAAAAATATAGTGCTTGGCTTCATAATGCTTTCTACTATAATAATTGCTGAAGCTTATGTTTATTATATGGAGCGCTTACAGCACAGGGCAATCAACCCATAAAGATGTGAGAAAAATAGGCACAAAATTTGTACTGTAAGCTTAATTACACGGAAATTTTAAGTTTGGATTGTACGTATAATTATATGGAAAATTTTACAGTTTTTTTTTCTTTACGTTGGTCTACTTACCTTGATTTGGAACTTCACATTTCATCCTTTTTTCCACTGAAAAGTATCGATAATTCAACAAGGAAATAATTATACTGTGAAAATTTAATTGAAATTCATCGTAATTTGGCACATGGTAAACATCAGTGTGGTAATTGAAGGGGAAGAAGGAGGGAAATTCCCATTCACCTCTGAACACTTTCCAGGAACCTCGTTCCCTTTCGCTTTCTAGATGGGGGAGGGAACTTTGTTATGGCATCAAAAGTTCATGTGTAATTACAAAAATTAAATTTATAAACAAATAAGAAACCATCAGTTTATCAGGTTTTAATTGATAATTTATTGACAAGATTCCCTATCGAAAGCGTGGTAGATGAAGTGTCTGTTCTCCATGAGTCGACATTGCCAACTGACATGATCGATATGGAAAAGATGTTATATGGTGATAGAGAGATGATACTTCTTGCTGAGTGTTTCAAAACTGACCAAGAAAAATCGTTATCAGACTTAAGTCTAACAAGCAGATTGTCGATGAGGAGTTTCAGAAATCGGGTAGAAGTATTATCGATTTCCACGACAGAATGCGAACGGGGATTTCCCCTTATAAATTTACAGATGACTGATATTAGAAATAGATTAAATGCTCAAACATTGTCTAACTTGTTGATCATCAATGTTAATGGCCCACCGCTAGACAAGCTCAAAGTAGACGAGCTAGTTATTTCTTGGCTGAAGGATGGACATCATTCCGCTGCGGATGATTTACCACGAAGTTACCAACAGGAAATAAACCCGATTTCAGATTTGTTTTATTACTGGAAAATTACGAGTTATGGAAAATGTATTACTAATAGCTTATTTGTGTTATTCAACTTCGTACCTAATTTGTAATAAGTCTCTTCTTTGCTTTAGGTAAACCACTTTGAAAAGATATTCATAATAATTACAATTATGCATATTTGTAACTTAAATTTAACGTGGTGCTTTAGTAATTACACAAATTATGAGCATACTTTATGAAGATGCTCTCACATAGGGCACCTGAGCACCTTTGTACACTATGAAAAACTGATTTTTCAAGTCTTTTGTGAGAAAAATACTGTGAACTGAGAAACCATAACCTTTTCCATATTGTACAGGGGTATTTTCCTGCGAATAGAAGTTTCTTTTGGAATGCGTTCAGAAATTAACACTTGCAAGAATACTCTCTTAGTACAAATATATTTTAGGCATACACTAATTTCCCCCACCTCGGACTGTTTCAATTTCCTCACTGACAAACACTTTACCATTTTATGTCGTAAAGCTCAGATCCATCATTATTTTAACAGAGTGGTACATGAACGGTTGACTAGAAATTCAAACTCCGATTAGTGACAATTTCACAGTCTTGTTTTATTACAAGTGTAAACTCTTTAGTCAGTACAGAAGAGGCCGTGGATCGTGTTCAGAGTTGATGACGATGGATTTTGGTGAGTCAGAGTAGGTAACAGTGGATGAGAGGGGTTCATGGTGGGTTGTGGGTCAGAGTGGGTCACTGGGTGATGGGTCATGGTGGGTTGTGGGTCAGAGTGGGGTCAAGGTGGGTCGTGGGTCACGGTGGGTGGAGTGTCAGAGGGTCATGGGTCAAGTTTTCATTGAGCCACGCTAACTCTGTATGTGTGGTTAACTAATTTATAATATAATGCGTACCTACATTACTTAGATTAAAATTCCTATTCCATTTCCTTCGTATTCGATTTTCAGCGCAGTTTGGCGTTCCGTTGTGTTTTGTGATGTTTATTATTATTTTGCAGATAAAATCTGTGAATATTTTTGGTATGCTTGTAACTTTTTAATAAGATCATTTTCTGTTCTAGGGAGTGCTTATATTGTTATAGAAAACGTGAATGTAATAGACAGAGAAAATGAAATTAAATGAAATCGTTAAGTTTTACGCCCCACGGTTATGCCGGTTAGGCTAAAGGAGACGGTGATGATGAGAGATGACTGAAGTGGTAGAATGAAGAAAGCTTAAGGAAACGGGAGAACCCGGAGGAAACCCACAAGCACGGTGTTTGTCCACCACAAAGTTCATACGGCGCGAGCTGGGATCGAACCAGGGACCCCAAACACCGGAGGTGAGCACTCTGTCACTGAGCCACCGCACCCCCCGTAATAAACAGAGCTCAGCGATTATTACCACACTTGAAGAAGTACACTTATGTCGATTCAGTTTCGGATAGTAATCGAGAACCATCTTGTGACTACTTTAAAATTAACAGAAGGCCATAAAGTTTTATTTAAGGACACATCCATCATTACTAAGAGCACCAATTATTGGACCAGAATAGTAGCCGAATCTCTTGCCATAGTTCATGAACCGAACAACGTTAATAGAGACACTGGATTTCAACTCAGCCCCCTGTGGAACCCGGTCATCAGTACCACAGCAAAGAAAATGACTCACAAACATCCAGATAACCCTCAGCCAATCAGTACCACGGACTACGGAACATAGCCAGCCAATCACAGCTCCAGTTTTCAGATTCAATCAGGAACCAGCATTTGCAGCCAATCAGGAACCAGCATTCTCCCCAGCCCAGAGTATATATTACTTATATCCGCTGATCTCTACATAATTGCCCTGATGATGAGAACGATGACAACTCTCGAAACGTTGGCCTATCCACCAGTTTTCACCTGGCTGATTCCCCAAGAAGAACTTTATCATATACGCCGCCAGGAAAGCTTCAAATCTTGTTAAATCATGTCTGAAAGAATCTTTGCTTGCAGCTAAATTAGCTTTCTTCCAAACCGTTGCTTCAGACAATCAAGCATTTTTTTTTTTTTAAAGGAAATTTCAGTAATACTCACCAATGCTTCCTTTTCTTTATGGTAAAATACATTAAAATTCCGAAGTCCCTTATGATTAGATTTGTTTAAAAATCCAAGTGTGACTGAAGCAGGAAGTTCTGAAGACCTGATGAAAGTTTGCCTAGAAGGTGGTATAAGGATCTCTGTTCGGCTGCACAAGTTGATGTCGGATTTGCAACATGTAGAGCATTAAAAATCAGAGTAGTTATCTGAACTAGATATCCTTCGTTTTCGGAGAGATTGTTTGCATATTTTAACAGGTTTTTGTAAAAAGATTCTGTGTAAATTGTCATTGAAGTAGAAACTTACTTATGGTGATGCATGCCTCTCTCCTGATTCAGTTGTAAAGAAGAGACTTGGAGAGGAACAAATAACCGTAGACATTGGAAGTGCTTGTAGAGAATCTTCAATGTCTTGTGCTGCTGCTGATGAAAGTGAAACAACTCTACAGTGAAATTTGTACTGAAGATTTAATTATCAGAAGAATGAAGACTTTTGACGTGACTAAGGATCGTTTAGATCACTGATTCTTCATCTTGACAACACTAACATCAGCAGAAACTTTTCAACGTTCGTTAAGAACATTCTAGTGTTATTACACGGAAACGCTTCCATTGAACGCAGTTCCTCATTAAATAAGGAGTTTCTTGTGGATCTACACGAAGAGTCTTTACTTTTGCGGAGAATAGTACATGACGTTGTCACGTTCCACGGAGGTATTTAGGCAATGCCAATCTTAAAACAATTAATTTTCCAGAAAAAAAAAGAAAAGAAAATGTCAAATGGAAAGATAATCTCAGAAGGAAGCAGACAACAACTGAGGCAGAGAAAAATCGTTCGAAAGAAAGAAAGAAAGAGAGCAGCTGCAGAGATGGAAGAACTGAAGAAAAAGTAGGAAAAAATCCTTGAGAAAGTAGCAAAAGAAATCAACGAAGTTAAACACATGAAAAATGTTGAAAGAAAATCCAGTAACATGTTCATAATTGGAATTCTCGTGTAGATTTTAGTGTTGTAGATTATAAAAAATATATTCTGTATTTAGTATTTTACATAGAAATACTAAATATAGAATACTTGTATAATCTAGAACAGCGTTTCCCAACCTTTTTCAACTTGCGGCACACTATGGATGTTACTTGGATTCTCGTGGCACACTTATATATATTATTTGTAAATATAAAACACAGTGGTATTTTTTCTGTGATTATTGATCTCCTTCTCACAGAGAAGAAAGCTCGAACACTGGTTTGTCCCCGTGGTAAATCATTATGCTTATTTTTCATTCTAATTTAAAAATAGAAAGCAAATACAATGAAATATTGGACTCAAGTTTTTAAAAATACGCTTTCTTTTTTAAAAACTGTATCCAACCTTTTACTAAGAAGGAAGATCACTAAATAACGAACGAACAAACAAATCTCTTTTACTTTTAAAACACAATTGTAGGTTATTTGTCGAGAGAATTGAATGATATTTTAAATTTTCAAGTTGCGAAATAGTCTGCAACAATAAAGAAGCAATAACATTAGAAATGTACAGAACAGTAACACGGTATGAAACCTAAAATTGTAGATTCATAGTAGAGGTTCATAGTAATGTGAAATACAAATATAGGTACATTTTCCCCTACGTTTGGCAATTTGATTGCTATAAAATTAATAATTTTGTTTCGATTCCCCGCGGCACACCAGTGGCCCATTCATGGCACACTGGTTGGGAAACGCTGATCTAGAATAGTAAAATCCACAATGTTTGTCGGTACTTGTATCTCGCAACGACATTCTTGTTAGTATCCATATATCTTTGTGTATTGTTGTGTATGTATTAGCCTTACTTCATGTCCTGCAATAATAAAAAAATCTAATAGAAGTAAATAACTTGAATAGTTCAGTTTATGTAACTGAGTGTGCCTCACAAGTATGTGATATGAAATGTAAAATCTTTATACGCATTTCTTGTGTATTATTACGAATTTTGTCATTCCAACTTTTTGTATTTAACCACACACACACATACACACACACGTATATATATATATATATATATATATATATATATATATATATATATCGGGTGTTGCAAAATAAGTGTTACAACTCTTGGGAGGTGAATCCTGCCACTGAGACAAGAAAAAAAGTTCTCTTGAACTTTCGGCTATCGGAAAGCGTGGGAAAATGACTTTCGGACGCCAATAGTTCGGAAACTATCCAACGTAAAGAGAGCGGGTAAAAAATTCACTGAAGAAGTCATACCTGCTATATTGAATTTTGCATGTTTCACAATCCTACCATGCACGCGCAAGGGATTCCCCAAAGGAACGTAGGGAGTCCCGGATAATGTGCTAAATGAAAGTTGGTCTAAATGGATATGAATTGATGGGGTTTCTACCAGGTAACAATAATTCGTTTGTATTAAGTCGATATCTGGAACAAATACAAAATGGCGGACACTTACATGCTCGTTGTGTGTGGTTGCATAATCGCCAGGTACGGATGCTGGTCATCAATGAAGTTCTGGGTATTAAGTGTAGCGAATTTGTACTCAAGTGCTCTAGAAAGACATTTGGAGTGTCGGTAGAGCACAACAGATGGAGCAGGGTGATTCACATGTGTGGAACACGTAACGAAAAATGCCCAGAAATGCACTCATACTCAGTAAACGTGAGTTCAAAGCGTCGGAAATGTAAGGATTAGCGTCAAGAACATGAAAGTCAATTCACCAATAATATTCCCTCAAACCGACGCAATATGATGTGCACGGTTGCATACCAATAAGGATGCAACAAGTGAGGATAAGTTGAAATTGTGCAAGGGACTCACTAAGAAACTGGGTAAACTAAATGAATGTCTCTAGTGGGATCACATAATCGATATTGAAATGCGGACAATGTGTGTGTTGATATCGATATGTAGCTAGTGGAGAAATGTCAACATGTGCCACTACTGCTGGGACACCGTACCACGTGGGAAAAATAGGAAAATAACTACTCGGGTCTTGAATCTGAGGCCGTGGGCTCCCAGTAGGATTGGAAACTGCGACCACGCGAGCGAAAGCGAGCGCTCTAGCCCTGAGGCTCGAGGGAGCCTGACTTTCTCTGTATACATTTCTTTGAGGAGTACCCACTTTGTTTGGCAAGCGCTCTTGTACAGCCTCCCGACATGCTTGTGTGTTACATTTTGTTACTCCTACTGCACAGTTGTAAACAATCAGAGCTTTAAGACATTTCTTCCTATTTCTCATGTCGTTTTATTTTCCATGTGTATGGTGTTCCAGCTGTAGTGTTACATGTGCCAAATTGGTTCATTTTCGTCTTTCTCTTGGTATGTGTACTGTGTGTAAGATACATATTTCTGGAGGTATTTTGATATCGAGTACGTCATATGTCCCAGAAGACGTGAGACATGATACAAGCTTGTTATTTTCACGCTCTATCACAATTTGAACCATTAATTAAGAGATTTCTTTCCATATGTGTCGACTGTGGGACAATGTCCCAAACAAAGTGGGACATTGATACAATCGTGTTCTAGTTACGTTCTACCAGAAAGTGCACCAGATGTAATAGCAGAATGTACAACGTTATTTTCCTAGTTTTCGCATGTGAGACGGTGTCCCAGCAGTAGTGGCACATGTTGACATTTGTCCATTAGCCACATGTCGATATCAACACACACATTGGCCACATTTCAATATTGATCATGCGATCCCACTAGAGACATTCATTTAGTTTACCCAGTTTCTTAGTGAGTCCCTTGCACAATTTCAACTTATCCTCACTTGTTGCATCCTTATTGGTATGCAACCGTGCACATCATATTGCGTCGGTTTGAGGGAATATTATTGGTGAATTGACTTTCATGTTCTTGACGCTAATCCTTACATTTCCGACGCTTTGAACTCACGTTTACTGAGTATGAGTGCATTTCTGGGCATTTTTCGTTACGTGTTCCACACATGTGAATCACCCTGCTCCATCTGTTGTGCTCTACCGACACTCCAAATGTCTTTCTAGAGCACTTGAGTACAAATTCGCTACACTTAATACCCAGAACTTCATTGATGGCCAGCATCCGTACCTGGCGATTATGCAACCACACACAACGAGCATGTAAGTGTCCGCCATTTTGTATTTGTTCCAGATATCGACTTAATACAAACGAATTATTGTTACCTGGTAGAAACCCCATCAATTCATATCCATTTAGACCAACTTTCATTTAGCACATTATCCGGGACTCCCTACGTTCCTTTGGGGAATCCCTTGCGCGTGCATGGTAGGATTGTGAAACATGCAAAATTCAATATAGCAGGTATGGCTTCTTCAGTGAATTTTTTACCCGCTCTCTTTACGTTGGATAGTTTCCGAACTATTGGCGTCCGAAAGTCATTTTCCCACGCTTTCGGCACCTTGTAGATCTGAAACTATGTCCGATAGCCGAAAGTTCAAGAGAACTTTTTTTCTTGTCTCAGTGGCAGGATTCATCTCCCAAGAGTTGTAACACTTATTTTGCAACACCCGATATATATATATATATATATATATATATATATATATATATATATATATATATATATATATATATATATATATATATTAGTTGTATTGAAGCGAGAAGCGGGACGCCACCAAAAAAATACATTGTATTTACCAATATTGTTCTTGCTAGGAATAAATAAGTACTCATTTACACGTTGTTCATAGTTTTATAAAAGCTGTCGCAACTAAGAGAACAGATATTATTAAAAACTACAAGTGTTTAGAGAATATCTGTTACTTAATTTCACTAAAATGTAGCCTGATTTTTTTTTTTTTTTTTTTGGTCTGGAAAACCTGGAAAAGTCAGGGAATTTTATTTGTCTGAAATAGTAGGTACCCTGATTATAGCATAACATTTACTCTAATTTTTTAAAGTTTACTTTTGACTTTAGAACTATTGTAGGCCGAATATTCTTTCGTAGCAAAGTTGTTAATGATCGTGATTTCTGTGCATATATTCGGGGTTTAATCCCCATTGGGTGTATCAAGCCTTGGATGCAATCCAAATAATGTTTTTAGTGTGTAATTTATCCTCTGTATCGGAAATGGACATTGATTTCTTATGAAGCAACTACAGTACTTTATATCACTTTATAATCTACTGGCTAGCGAACGCAACTTGGGTGAATGGGGTCCCTGGTTATATTCCCGGTGAAAGAAGTTTGACAAATTTCAACACATTACGTGGTTTCGATCAAATCTTAAAAAAAAAAAACTGTAGGTCCACATCTGCTATAGCTTCGGTGCTGAAAGGGACCTATTCCAACCAACCAATGAATATACAGAATTTTACATCTTGATAGTTCAAGCTAATTTTTTATTTCGTTTGCTCGATATTCAAATTGTCTACTTGATAATTCAAGTAGATTTATTTTATCTTATTAGTTATTATGGAGAAACGATTCTACCTTTATGTGCTGCGTGAAGTGATCCTACATTTTGCTTTGGATAAGTGATATCTCGACTCACTAGAGTAAATGACGGTTGTGCGAGAAATAAAGAACGCGGAAGTAGGCGATTGGCCAAGAGAGGAGCCTCAGTCTGTAAGAGCCTTCATAACGCAAATAATGCAACAGGTATTTATAGTAGCTATTCCGACTGTTGCAAAATACTGTAAAACAAAATTTTCGTTGAACAAAGCAAACCGCTACAGAACGAGGCTCAAGATGTCCCAGACAGTTTCCAGCATCCGCCAAAATGCGCTGTCATTACTCGTATAACTTTACACTTTGCGCACCCCAAGAAAGCGATTACCCTATAGGCAACTGGTATTACCTTACAATCCATTTGTACGTTGTGCTTGGAGGTGGACGAAGGAGAATGCGCTGATAACTACACGATTCTTGCTGCAGTAAGTATCTAGAAAAGTGGTTTCTGCTACGTTCCCAAATCGAAGACATTTTAAGTAAGCGAGACAGGCTGTGTACAAAGATTGTAGTGGATGTTTCTAAATACATAAAGTTCTCAGAAACTTGTATATTAATATTTTGCTGATTGAAACGGTCTTTTTATTTTACCTGAAACAATCACTTACCAGTTCTACCGAGCTTTGATTGGGGAGAGAGTAATAGAAAGTTTTATTTTAGCAAACTCTTTTTTCCCACCCTTTCCCCCCTCCACACTTACCGCTGTACATTCCTTTCTCAGCAATTGCTACATTGTTGTTCAATTCCCTACAATATCTGGTTTTAATTTTAGCAAGAAACGTGATTCTTCACAGTCAAAATTGTGTAACTGCCACAAGTTTGCATGCAAAGCACACTGCACCAGCAAACCGCTCTGCAAGAACTGTCAGGTGTAATCAAAATACCATGTGTGACATTAATTACTCCTAACAAAGAAGCGTATTTCTATGAATAAATTTCTAATGTTACAGTACTATAATTCAGATATTTTTTGAAGGTGTCACGAGCCGCCACTGACAGTGTATATGCAGTGTATAAAATTAATGAAGGATCATGTACATTGCCCTTTTTATTGTATTGCATTGCCCTATTGGAAATTTCAACTCCGTGAATCGATCTTGATATACATTTAACTAAAAACACGCCTGGGTCAAAATGACGCAGGCTTAGTACTTTACGTAACATTTTAAGCTTGGTACTCTAAGGGTTAAAAAAAAACCAATAAAGTTCTTTACTTCGGATCTCTTTTTTTTTTTTTTTTTAATCTAGAAGTTTTAAAGAACACGTTACGTATGGTTTCACGCCTTTCTGTGTCAAGACATAGGAGGTGATGACGTCATAACTTTAAAAAATTGTTATAACTTTTGGTGGCCTTACTTTTGCAACTAGAAGATTCAAATTTTGCACAAACATTCAGTCCACCGAGTAGTATTGATCGTGTATGTTTCAGATCCATGTGTTAACAAAGGAGGGGTTCCGAGGGCCCAAAAAGTAAAGAAAAGCGATATTTAACAATCTCTCTTTCGCGATTTTCACGCCTCAGATACATGATGGAAGCATGAGAATGGTACCGTTTGAACGGATATTCTATTCTGAAGAGAATGAGGTACGAACCATGGTTCTAGGATAAATTGTAATGTTCAGGAAATTTTTACCTGAGATTCTAAAAAGAATGGGTTAGGCCTATTTTTATTAATTTTTGGCGGGCTTAGTTTTGCACCTAGAAAGTTGAAATTTTGCACAAACATTCAGTCCACTGAGTGGTATTTATCATATATTTTTCAGTTCTATGCGTTAACACAGGAGGAGTCCGAAGGGGAGAAAAGTAAAGAAAGGGATATTTTAACAAAACTTTTTTTTTCGATTTTTCCCGCCTCAGATACACGATGGAGACATGAGATTGGCACCGTTTGAAAGGCTGTTCTATTGTGAAGAGATTGAGGTACAAAACATGACCTCAGGATAAATAGGGATGTCTGAGGATTTTTTTTTTTTTTTTAACCTGAGATCAGGGTCTTTCGAGGCAATATGGGGCATTGTGGGGATCATTGGTAAATATTTTTCCCTTCCTTACTATTCAAGATAGAAGTTTGACCTTTTGTACACACATTTAGTACACCCCTTATTATTTTCAGTTGATTTTTATATGTCTGCGTTAACACAGGGGGCCAGAGGGACTTAATTTTTTAAAAAAAATCAGAGAAAAAATCCTGATTTCTGTCAAAATTTCCAATGTCAGGGATATGATAGGGAAATGTAAATGGTACCATTTGAAAGGTTGCTCTATTGCAGCGTTTCCCAACCTTTTGCAACATGCGGCACACTACAGGTGTAACTTGAATTCTCGCGGCACACCCATATATATATATATATATATATATATATATATATATATATATATATATATATATATATATATATATATATTATTTGTAATTATTACTATTACTATCATTATTTGTAAATATAAAATACCGTGGTGTTTTAATGTGATTACTGATTTCCTTCTTACAGAGAAGAAAGCTCGATCACTGATTTTCCCCCGTGGTAAATCTTTATGCTTATTTTTCATTCTAATTTTAAAATAGTAAACAATAGCAATGAAATATAGGACTCGGGTTTTTAAAAATCCACTTTCTCTTTCGACAACTGAGCTCCTCCGTGGCTAAGCGGTTAGCATATGCGCCTTTGGCGTGGGAGACGCGGGTTCGATTCCCGACGGGAGCTCATGTGGTTCGGATTCCACGTTAATCAGTAGGTCCACATCTCATATAGCCTCGCTGCTGAAAGGGACGTTAAATTCAAAATCAACTCAACTCTTTCGACAACTGTATCTAACCTTTAACTAAAAGGGGAGTTCACTAAATAACGAACAAATGAACAAATCTCCTATACTTTTAAAACACATATGTAGGTAATTTGTATGCATGTTCGCTTTGTTGAATTTATTGAATGATATGTTAAAATTTCAAGTTACGAAATAGTCTGCAACAATAAAGAAGCAATAATGGTCATGACAATGATAAACACGTTTTTCAACATTAAAAATGTATAGAAAAGTAACACAATATGAAACTTAAAATTGTAGAATTATAGTAGAGGTTCATAGTAATTTGAAATACAAATATACATTTTTCCCTATGTCTTGCAATTTGGTTCCTATAGAATTAGTAATTTGTTTCGATTTTCTCGCGGCACACCAGAGGCCCATTCGCGGCACACCAGTGTGCCGCGGCACACCGGTTGGGAAACGCTGCTCTATTGTGAAAAAACGAGGTATGAATTATGATCCTAAGACAGAAAGAGATTGTGCTGTAGCCGCTTGACTGAAAGTCTATAATTTATCTTAAAGAAAGCCGGAATTTAAAAGCACCATCTCTAACATAGATGCTGGTAATATACCCAAAAAAGTAAAAATAATTAAATAAAAAAATTAGAAATTCTCTTTGTTATTGCTATCAGTATTTTATACAGCAGGACTGAATATGTGATATGTGAGTTGATTTTTGTTTAACAGAAGAAACATATTAAATGATGATTAAGAAAATATTTCGTATTGTTTAAGTTGTTAATGCTTGGAAGTTGTTTGAACACTCATTCTGTTCGAAGACCTCCTTCCACCATGCGCCTCAAGTAACTCCAAGGTCTGCAAATGATTCCCTGCTGCAGCTAAGTCGGCCGGTGTATCATTTAACATATCCTTACGGCTGGGGTTAGCATTATAACGTAGCAACAATCTACACATGTCGACGTCACCCACACGTGATGCTAAGTGAAGTGGAGTATGGCCAAATGGGTTAGGAAGATTTGGGTTAGCACCGTTTTGAAGCAAAATTTCAGCTATTGTATAGTTTCGGTCCAACACAGCAAGAACCAGTGGCGTCTGGCCAAACTTGTTCACTGAATTTATTAATATTCCATGTTTGATGAGTATTTGTACAATGAGTTGGTTGTTGTTATCGACTGCGATATGTAGTAACGAATTTTCAAAATGATCAGGCGTTACCTCATTCACATCACAACCATCTGCAAGTTGATGTTCTGTTTCTAAAACATCGTTATTACGCACCGCGGCCAACAATGGACTGTTCAGTTTCAATAAATGCACCTGCCGAACTTCTTTTACAATGCGTTTGGTTGGTAAAAACGTTTGTCCTTTTTTCACATAAAGGACTTTCTCTTTTCGAGGTGCGAAAGGAGGAACAGGGTTAGCCATTGCTTCTTACTGTTAGTTACATTTTACGGAAATTGAAGTTCCTGTGTTCCAAGTTGAGCTTTCAAGTAGGCTGCATACATTTTTTCGAAATATCTGAGTCCAATGATAAAACACACAATTATTGGTCGTCCATACTTGATAAAGATTTGTAATATGCTTCCGTGGCTTTCATTAACTGCAGTGTGTATTATGTGATGTCCATTTATAATCTATGTTAAATCTAAAGAGCATTAAAAACTTATTCTACTGAACAAAAATTTTGCTAATGTGTTTAGTTGCATGCTCACGGGAAAAATTCTAAAAAAGCGAGTTAATATATTGTTGGAACGTTTCCTTGGAAATATAAAAATGTTTTTTCAGTGTTTTTATAATCGTTCTGTGCTTTCAGACTTGTTATTTACTGGACGGATGTTTCAATGGGATCATAACACTGTATATTTTTAAAATTTTACACAATTCGAAAGAAAATATCCCGGTGTCGGGATGTGGCGCTCCCATTGGCCAATTCTAAGGAAGTGCAATCGTCCACTGCTTCTTCAGGTTGGGCTTGTGTCGGGCTGATCACCTGGTATCGAGCAAAGCAGGCCCGTATCCAGGGGGTCTAAGGGGTCCGGAACCCCCTAAATTTTTGCAGACCCCTAAATTTCTCACGATAGGCTTGTAAATGAACTATAATATGGTTGGATCGGGCCCCCTAATTTTAGCCGGCCCCTCCTACATATTTGGGCTGGATACCTGCAATCGAGCAAAGCAGGCGCGTATCCAGGTGGTCTAGGGGGGCCGGGACCCCCTAAATTTTTGCAGCCCCCTAAATCTTTCACGGTAGGCTTGTAAATGAACTATAATATGGTTGGATCGGGCCCCCCTAATTTCAGCTTGACACTCATACACATTTGGGCTGGATACCTGCAATCGAGCAAAGCAGGCCCGTATCCAGGGGGTCTAGGGGGGCCGGGACCCGCTAAATTTTTGCAGACTCCTAAATGTTTCACGGTAGGCTTGTAAATGAACTATAATATGGTAATGAACTATAATATGGTTGGATCGGGCCCCTCTAATTTCGGCCGGCTCCTCCTACATATTTGGGCTGGCTACCGGCCTGGAGCAAAGTACAAAGATAAGCCTTGGATGTGGACTGCTTTTTCTGGAAGCCAGCCTTGCTAAGGCCTGTTTCTGAATTGGATGTGTGACTTGAAACATGAATGGACCCTAGCCATTTGACAGAGGAGTGAAGCGCATGCGCATCTACGAGGACTGCATAGAGTGGTATCCAAAATGGTTGATTTGGAAGTCTTGGGAAATGGATGGTGTGCGGACGTCAAATTCCATCGGGGTGGAAGTGAACCCATTTTAGCCGGCTGTTGTGTGTGTGTCCATTGTTCGTATTGTCCGATGGCAGTGTCTTTGAAAATATTTTTGAAAAAAAAGCAAAACCAAAAAAACTATTAAAATAAAACAAATCAAAAAATAACAATAAAAGCACAATAGACTAAAAAAATCCGCACATCTTGTTCTCTTGTGGGCTGGAGGGGTCTCTCCTTTATAGACAAATTGTTTTAGTTCCAATTTTTGTTTGTTTGTATTTTTTCGGGGCTATACAAATGAAACGAAATGAAATCTTTAAGTTTTACGCCCCACGAATATGCCAGCTAGGCTAAAGGAGACGGTGGTGATTTGATGAGAAATGAATGAAAATGGGGGAGAGAAGAAAGTAAGAGGAAACGGGAGAACCCCGACGAAACCCACGCACACGATGTTTGTCCACCACAAAGCTGACGTGGCTCAAGCTAAGATCGAAGCAATGACCCGATGCACCACAGGTGAACGCTCTACTACTGAGCCATTACCGCTCAGTGACCGCCCCGCTCGCCCCCTCCCCCTAGCTACGGCTTTGGCTTTGGCCCTTCCATTCCTAGCTCGCGTGATTTGTGAGTGATTCGCACTAAAAGCATCTGTTACACTGGGGCCGCGGTGGCTCACTGGTAGCCGGTGGGTGTAGCCGAGCGGTCTGAGGCGTTAGGCTGATGATCGTGAGGTGAAGCCCATTGAGGGTTCGAGTCCCTCTGTAGTAGCAAGGATGGAATTTTAACTATCCTCGATGTTTCTGTGTTCGTGTCCCTGTCGTGTCTAGTAGTCCTGAAAAATGGTTGAAGTAGAAAATAAGTCAGGATTTAAAAAAAAAAAAAGTGGTTCAGCGTTCACCTCTGGTGCTTGGGGTCCCGGGTTCGATCCCAGCCCTGCCAAGTAAACTTTGTGGCGGACAAACAGCGTGTGCGTGGGTTTTCTCGGGGTTCTCCGTTTCCTCCTACTTTCTTCATTCCACCATTTCATTCATTACTCATCATCACCGTCTCCTTTAGCCTAACCGGCATAAACGTTGGACGCAAAACTAAAACATTTCATTTCATTTTTTTTTATCTGTTACACTGCTTGAAAAATCCTGGATCCACATCAAATGTTTTTTTTTCATATCTCTGCGCTGTTTTACTCTGCAATATTAACTGAGACTATGGAGGTCAACCTGCACACAGACTTTTCGTTTGCCCGCATTCTGGGTAGAACGAGATGAGCAATTTTAGTGAGCTCCTTATACAAACTCCACCATTATTTGGACGATTTCGTCAGTTCGCACAGTTACTGCTGATCCCGGTAGTATGCATCTCTGGGATGGATTGGGTCAAACACATGCCGAAAGACTTTTGGGTCACCTGCATTTGTGTGCTATATGTTTCGTCTTAGTGTCAAGAAGCTACCGTCTCCAATAAAACTCGTTTTCTAATTCATTTTCAGAAACATTAAATTGTTTTTACTCCCATACCCCTTCTATAAAGGCATCAGTAAAGGGACGACCCCTCGCCGTTTCAAACTTGCTTCGAACAATAAGACTGCCTGTATGGTTTACCGACCGGTACGTGACGTTTGGGCGCGGACGTTTGGGCCCCGCCGTTTGGACACTGGACGTTTGGGCGCGAAGCCATTTGGACGCCAGACGTTTGGGCGCGAGTTAAATTAAAAAGTCATTATGTTAGGCGCTGAGTACTAAGTTCGAATCAAGATATCACAAGGTGTCTACTGTAGTGGAAGTCCTTGAATTATACTGGATTTTGTTTTACATACTAGAAATACTGGAATTTGAAAATTCTAAAAACTGAATTAACAATTAAATTTTGTAAATTTAAGTTTCAACCAAAGTTAAGTGTGCTTTTTATTTGATAACTTTTCAAGCCAAAGGTAAGTAGACCAGACTAGATATGATTGACTGCATTACGCACATAGTGAGCCTATTCCATTAAAAAACTTAAAGCAGGATTTCTACTGTAGTTATGCAATAAGTGTGAATGTCAAACACATTTCTAGTTGCTAAATGACCAATATATGTACACTTAACTATTATTTTTCACTTTGAAATCGTTCTTTTTTCTTCTTCTTCTTTCGCCACTTTCTTTAGTGCAGATTAAATGCTTACAATGGGACGAAAAAAAAGTGTGTTAAGTTTTGATTTTTATATTGGAATGTTAATAAAAAAAAAAGTGATACCAGAAATACAGCATACTACAGTTCCTAAACTCAATGCCTTAGACACCCTGTATTAACAGCTTTCCCTGAACTCGATTAGGATTTAGGATTTTTAGATTTCTGGGCTCTCGGCATGTAAGGCCATTTAGCCCGTCACATTTGAGGGGGCACACTATCCGGGGAAAACAAAGGAAGAAAGGATTGGGGAAGGAAGGAAGAGGCCTGGACCTATAAATTAGGTATCACCCCAGCATTTGCCTGGTGTGAATGAGTGAGGAAAACATCATTCAGGGTGGCCGGCCTGAAAAAGCTTTTTACACTTTTTCGACCGAGTGCCCCCACCGGGAATCGAACCCGGGACCGCTCGCACCAAAGGCGAGAGCGTTAGCGACTACGCTACGCGGGGCCACATCTCTCAACTTGAGTGCGTGGAAATCTTTTATTGGTAGTTCTTTATTGGACTTAAGGAAGAGTTTGGCAAACGTAATACGAAAGAAAGCAAATTTTAGTATTCATAAGTATGTAATTATTAACTTTATTTAAAAAATACAAAAATTAAATCAATATGTTTTAATTAACATTAAGATAATTATTAACAGTTCGTCTGATTCCTTCATTTCCTATATAATACTTCCTATATATAGCTTTCTTATATAATACAAAAATTAGACCAACATTAGATCAGAAGTACAAGAATCGTGAACAAGCGAAAAATCAATCCATGACGAGGTTAGGCAACAAATGCCACAAACGCATTAAACTATTTAATTTAGATGAATAAATAAGATAGAAAATAGATAGATAAATGAGGTTAGATAAAGATAGAAGTGTAGGAAATGTATATATATCTTGATTTGCGCTTAGTTTTCAGTGCCTAGCTTACTTTATATTTCGTAAATTGTGATTTTTACTATGTACCTCGCGCCCAAACATCTGGCGCCTAAACGGCTTCTCGCCCAAACGTCCGGCGCCCAAACAGCAGCGCCGAAACGTCCGCGCCCAAATGGTGGCGCCCAAACGTCCTGTCCCGTTTACCGACTGTATGGATCAATGGAAGAGGATTCATTTCTGCCGTTCTTTTTCTTCCCACGACCAACTTCTTTCTCTTCTACAGGTTTTGCGGCTTTTTGATAAACTCGCTGAAATTATGATAGATTTGGGCAGGATGCTAAAAGCAAGATGCTAGATGCTAAAGACATCCAAATTATGCTAGATCTAGCATCATTATGCTAGATCTGGCACCGCTGGTACGCATTCACTATCGCTGATAGCGCTTTGGAACTTTGAAGGAAAATAGTGACTATGCGATTCATGTAGTTTTTCATAGATGGCACTGGTGGTTCCGTGGCAAAAAAAAAAAAAAAAAAAGAATCACCTTTGTTTACTGGACAAAATGTATAGTTTTTCTCGACTCCTTTATTAGGACTAGCTCAGGAGAGTAATGCTCTCGGAAGTAGGAACGAAAAACGCAGTTCTGATTGGTTGCCGTTATCCACTGCTTGCCACATTGCCGTCAAACAGAAGAAATCAAACACTTGCTGATGTCGGTCTTCCGGCGGAGTGGGCTAGCGTTATATGCTAGGAAATAAAATCTATTTTGGCGTGAGTTCAAACCCTGCCCGAGGAAAGTTTTTTCTTTTTACATTTTATAACACTTTTTAAATTAAAACAATATGAAAATAATACTCAAAAGAGTGATTTACTTACTTTTTTGCAGATAAGTAGTAGTACATGTAGTAATAGGAACGGATCAGAAGCCCCACAGGACTCGTTTTGATCCCCTTGTACTCCATAATATACATTTTGTGACCAACTCAAAACAACTGATAGGATAGCACGTAAAACAGCTGACTACAGTAGCGCGCGAAAAAACGTACTTCCGGGAACATTACTCTCCCGAGCGGGTCGTCCTTTATTTGGGTGCTTCGTAATATATATTTTGAAAAAAAAGTGAAAAATATGACTAACTGGTTCATATTAGCTTTGCTATTTTAAATAAGTTGAACTAGAAAATAAAATCACAAAAAAAGCAACGTTTATTTTGAAATTATAACTGTGTGACAGTTTCGCATACTAACTGAACATATTGCCTTCATCAGACACTGTCATATGCATACCAGTATGTGACGAAGCCAATATGTTCAGTAAGTTGGCGAAACTGTCACACAGTTATAATTTTAAAATAAACGTTGCTTTTTTGTGTGATTTTATTTTCTTGTTCAAAAAGTAGGATATGAAAAAAAATAATTAGAAAGTGATATTCTCAAAAATCAAGTGGTACAAATGTTAAATGACAATTTTCTTCTTTCATAAATCACTTGAACTAGAGGAAAATATGGATATTACCCGTACAAACTAACGTTTATTACTATGGTTTCAGAATAAAGCTATGATTTCCAGAGATACAAGTATGTGTTGTAGTAATAATAATTCTTGATGTAATTTTATTTACAATACACAATAAATGTTTGTGTTAAGGTTACGAACAACAGGATTCTTTTCAGCTCCTTTAACGTGTATAAACATACATATTCAAATATACAGAAAGTTATACAATCGTTAGTATGGTATGACACGATTCAAATAAGACTACATAAAATAAATAAGACTTGATGTATGTTACACAGAATATTTATCTTCATCTACACGTCGATGTCAATATAATTCTGAGCAGCAGGTTTTGCATTGTATTTTAGTAGTAAGTCACACATTTTACGATCCCCTGTTCGCTTTGCAACATTTAAGATAGTACTTCCCATCAAATCTTCGACATTAGGATTAGCATTATTCTCAAGGAGTAGTTGAGCTATTTCATATCGCCTTTCTAAAGCTGCTATGTACAATGGAGTTTGAACAAAGGAATTGTACACTTCAATTTTGGCACCATATTTCAGAAGAAGTTTCGTCATTTTTTCATCCCCGTCACTCACGGCCAAATGCAGTAACGTATCTCCAAACATATCAGGTGTTCGTATATTTACATCAGCTCCTTGCAATATGTGGCGTTCAGCTTCTTTTACGTCGTGTTGAAGTACAGCGTCCAATAGCCGTTTCTGTCTTGCTTCTTCACTGATATTATCATTGGGTTTACGTGTTTGATTGTGTAGCTGTTGAGAAGATTTACGTGTTTGATTGTGTAGCTGTTGAGAAGTCCCTGTCTTTAATACTTCCTGAACTTCCATGGTTGTTGTCACAGTATCAACATCTAGAGTTGATAAATTTTTCTCGCGTTTATCTGAAAACTCTGATATCTTTGCCTTGCCTTCAGAACGTGAGTTTTGATAATCACTTGAATTGTCTAATTGAATATCTTTCTTCTGTTTGATATTCTCTTCAAAAATTCGGTTTTTAATACAAGGGTCATGTGTAAAACCCTCAGATCTATCATCCTCTTCATCTGAGGTAACTTCACTAAAAAGTGGATTTAATATATAATCGCTATATTTGTTTTTAATGGTTTCAGTACTGTGGTCATGCATGGAAATATTTGGAGCTTTTCCGTAAATTATAGAGTCTTTGGATATACTATTATTCTGGAATGGTATGTTAGAATTACCTTCTCTTTCACTTGAAGAATTTACGTAGTTATCATGTTGTGGATGAAACTGTAGAATTCCTCCAAATTCTACCTGGTCTATATCATCATCTAACGACACACTGGTAACCTGATGAGGTATTTTGAAGGGTAAAACATTCATTTTTTCTCTTTCAAGCTCGTCTACAAGAGTGTTTTGAGTAGAACTAAATTTTTCTGATTGCTTGGTGATTTCCTGCTTCCCTGAAACAGATTTCTGAGATTCTGGAACGGTTGACACACTCTTGACTCTAACAGGACCGGCTTGACCTTTTGAAGGTTCGGAAACGCTTGATAGAGTTCTATCTAATGATTCTTCGTCAGATATTCCTCGTCTTTGACCATAAATGGACAGTGGGACTTGTGAATTCTGAAAATCTTGAGTAAGTCCTTCCTTCTTCTTCTTCATATAGAATGAAGTTTTATCTGACATTTCTAGATCGTCGCTGTTATTACCAAACAAGTTGATTTTATCTAGTTTACTTGCGTCTGGTTGATCCGAAATTCTATCCACAGTTTTCGAATGGCTACTTTCTTTAGAGGTATTGTCTCTCGTAGGTTTGTTATATAAGGGGTTAGATATTTTAATTTGCCTGGTAACCTGTGAAAAAATATCACTTACTTTAGATGCTATTGGAATCTTGTCAATTATGCTGTTCGTTTCTTCTTTTTCAATGTCAGAATCATCGTGACCTTTATTTTCTCTTCCCAGTAGAGACGAGAATGAAGGTAATATATCTATAAAAAATATATAAAAAGAATCATATTATTATCTAGTGCATTATTAGGGATGCACACGAGACGAATCGAGACAGGATTTTCCTAACAAATTCGAGTCGAGACACGGCTCTTCCAATAGAGAAATATACATTTTTCAAGTCGACACATCACTTTTACAGCACATTTTCGAGACGAGACAGCCACAAACCTTGTCGTGTACATCCCTATGCATTATGTGTATTTTGCAAAAAAAAAAAAAAAAAACATATTTTTCCTCTGTTTAATTATAATTATATATTTTTCTTCTGTTTAGGAATAATTAAATGATTTCCTTTGAAAAATAAAGTTGAATCTAATTATTCTACTTATTCTTCTAAATAAAATTAAGCGCAAACACTTTCCAGTACTTTAAAACCTGACTCAGTACTGATGTTGCCCTTCCACACTTACATAAATTATACTTTCGACTTAACATGATTCTGGGTCATCTGGAGAGCGTGAAGGAGAAAAGTAACAGTGGGTTGTAACTTTATTATTATTATTATTATTATTATTATTATTATTATTATTATTATTATTATTATTATTATTATTATTATTATTATTATTTCTTAAAATTTTGAAATCAATCAATGATTACTTTGATCATTATACTTTACAGAAGTAGGAGGGTGTCTTAAAAGTTTCTGAAATATCACGCCACTGGTTGTAAGCTGTTCATGGTATATAGTGTCATTTATGGAAGACAATATTTATCAGGTTAAACTGTGTAATGTGCCAGTTCGTTGGAGGCTGCCATTTGCTCGAAGGCTGCAGTGAAAAACTTTGGTTTCAAGGAAACTTCAGCACTCACCATACAGTCCAGATTTAGCACCGTAGCCTGGCGACAACAGCCATGTAGATTGGAGCATTGTCATGCACTGTGTAAGCTCAAGAGACAATGACTGACTCAAATGACTGCCTCCAACGAATTGGCGCAGCTATACAGTTGGAAGTGATACATTAGTTCTTCCATAGATGGCACTGTATACCATGAACGGATTGTTACAAGTATTACAATATTTTAGTGTCAGTCCGGAAGCTTTTGGAAATACTCTCGTGCTTTTAATAGACACATAAACATCTCCTTTGTTTTGTTTGGCGACAGCAACTCTGGAACGAGGAATCGATCAAGTTTGTAACTTAAAATAACACGCAACGCTTTTATTAAAATATTTCGTTAACTTTACTCAACTACAGTATTGTTACGTAATTTCTATCTTATTGACTTTTATTATCAAGGGTGGATTGGCTCCATAAAGATATTGCGAAGATGCCACACCAATTGGTAAGACAAAGAGGAACGATGTTATTTATTTATCCTTGTTGTTACAGATACGTCATATTATGTCCCTAACCAAATATAATTTCATCTCTAACATACGACATAAAAAAATAAATTTACTTGAAACAAAAGCGTTGCTTTACTTTGATATTCTATTATGGAAGATAAAAGCAGTACCCAAAAGATATTGTTGTAATTTGAGGTGGCCAACCTTACACACGCCTTGACAAGTTATTACCAACAAAGAGTCACGAGATTGGGGAACTTTTTTGTGTATTATTTCAGAAAAATAGTGTAAATATTTCAGAAAAAAATAATTCATTTTATTTCCGTTAATAAATAGATTTTCGGAGGGGTTGTGTCATAAAGAGCAGGAAAAGTGGGCCAGTACATTCCAGCTCATAGCAAAATCAGCGTTCTTTAATAACACATGGTCTTCGCAGTGGCGTCTAATAAGGGAAGTAACATCGAAAAAAAATTAGATTTCGTCCCTATAAGCTAAAGCAATCAGTTCATATTTCAAGCCTATCAACCATTTGTATAGGAATTAGTAAACGATTTACGTTCTCTTCTTTCTTTGTAGCCTACCGTGTGCGTGGGTTTTCTCGGGGTTGTCCCGTTTCCTCCCACTTTCTTCATTCCACCATTTCATTCATTTCTCATTATCACCATCTCCTTTAGCCTAGCCGGCATAACCGTGGAACGTAGAACTTAAGGACTTACGTTAACATTTTCCTATCTATCTTTCCCAGGGCGGATCCAGTGGGAGCGATCGGGGCGATTGCACCCCCAGAAGAGTAAACGTTCTTATTTTATAAATAAATAAAAACCATTCCAGATTTTGCAACTCTTAAAAGTAGCTCTAAGTAGTAGTACTGCGTACAACCCACTGCCCCACCCCTCAGAAGTCAGTTCTGGATCCCCGAGGGAAGCCAAGCACACGTGTTCGTCCACCAGAAAACGCACTTCGCGGAGGCTGGGATGGAAAACCAGAGTGAGTGATGCTAGTTTGCAATACACAGTATATTTTAGTAACTAAAAAGTTGATGTTTTGTTTGTAAGTAAATGTTTTAAATGAAAATAAATAAGATTACGAGAAAGTAATGAATGTCTGAAGAATCTTGTTACCAGTGGCGTAAGCAGAATTTCATCAACAGAGTTCAAGCACTGAATTTCATTTTCGTTTAGGACAAGCGGGTTTTTCGTTGCTATTCAGCCGGTTTGCAGCGGTTTGCTGGAACCGGTTGTTAAAATATTTCGAGTCCGTAGAACCGTTTATTATAGCCAGACATAAACATACACACGCAGGACCTAACCAAGAGTGAAAGAAAGAAGCCAAACAAATTAGTGAAAACATTTTCCCGCTCGTTATTGTGAAAACAAACAAGTTTCAATTGTTTTAATTCAATGAGCAGGGACAGATATAAATTTGAATATTAATTCCGGGACTTAGTCCGAGATACTGGATCTGTGAGTGTAATTAATGTGATACATACCTAAAAAGGTCGTCCACATATTACGTAACGCGGCAAGGGGGACAGGAGGTTCGGTCTTGCGTTACGAAGTATAACACGAAGGAGGAGGTGGTCAACGTTTTTGTTACGTAACATGTTTTTCCTGTAATCTTTATTTTCATTCTCACGTTCATATGCAATCTTTTAAAATAATAATTTTATTCAGCTCTTTTCATCTTTGTAAATAAATATTTAGCTATATTGTTTTGGAAAATTGAAAACATACAACTGTTAGGGCAGAATCTGCTGTAGTTTTGGTGCACATGCCTTCTTTTAGAGAAGAAGAGAAAGAAGTTGAATGTTGAAATATTCTAGAAGTATGTGGAACATAGTTTGTAATAGAAGATGTGTTCTGAAATTAGTTTTATACTGATAGTTTCTTGTGACACTGATTAATAGTTAAATATATAAAAAAGTATAACGCTGTTTAGTCGATATTATACAATTAATTTTTAGCATTGCGGTAGTTTAATATTTGGCGCAGTCGCATACAAGAATTTACGTTCCTGGCAGACGTTAGGGAAAGCAAATGAAAAGTATATATGTGTCTTATTTCAATTAGGAAGAAGAAGTGATCGCTTGAGGCATGGTGGAGAGTCCTGTATTGCCTGGCGTGGTGGATAGAGTCCTGTATCGCTTGAGGCATTGTGAAGAGTCATGTATCGCTTGAGGCATTGTGGAGAATTTTTGCATCCTTTTAGTAGAAACTATCCTGTATCGCTGGGGATAAGGATGAAGTTTCTTGACATTGTTCATGGGGATTTAGGTGTCCTTTTACTGACTTGTTGTTAGGTTAGATTACGTATGAATATATTATTACCGGTTAGGTTAGGTTAGGTTTGTGACTGAAAATTTGATTTTGAAAATTTATTTGGTAACTTTTTAATTGAATTGGATGAGCTGTTGATAGAAACTGCTTTTAAAACAGAATCTAGTTTTGAGAGTATGTTTTATATACTGTGGGTTTGGAATTTTTTTTTATTAATATAAACGTGTGTTTCTATGAAGATACATTTGATATGTTTATATGCAAAAAAAAAAAAAAAAAAAAAAAACGCTTATTAACAAGTTATTATCTATGCATATAAAATCATATTTGTACTTAGTAATTTATTCTGTATTGGTATACATTTCTGAAAGAGATCTACTAATACGAAATTATATACTTATTTTGGGGATATGATTAAACATTTCTTAGAGGGGAGGAGGATGTTAGGGCAGAATCTGCTATAGTTTTGGTGCACATGCCTTCTTTTAGAGAAGAAGAGAAAGAAGTTGAATGTTGAAACATTCTAGAAGTATGTGGAACATAGTTTTTAATAGATGTGTTCTGAAATTAGTATTATACTGATAGTTTCTTGAGACACTGATTAATAACCTGCATAAACTCAATCACGCAGAAGGAAATTAAAGACGCTACTAGACACTAGCATGACCGGTGACGAACCCTGCGTGTATTACAATACAATAAAGCTCTGACTATCGTCGCAATGCATTTACGGTTCACGCTTTCCTGGAGTTAGTTGTTAGCGGTCGTAACTACCGCTTGAAAATGCTCTCCCGTTCGTACTCGTATCGCTATTTCTGAGAATAGATTTAAAATTTTGATTTGAATCATTTCGTACACAATTTTTCCAAGGGGTTTCGCATGTGAAAGAGAAGAAACTCTTTTTGGTGAAATAATATTTTCCGCGACAGAACGATCCAAGCAAAATAAGATATTCTATTACAAACTGAATTCGTTGGATATTCATCTCATACTGAATTTTTTATCTTCAGATTTGAATTTTCCAAGCGAAATCGAGTTTATTCGCATTCTGGCGCTGATGTAAGGCCAGAAGAATTTGAAAAGGGGTAAACTGAAGTCCAAAGAAGATGGTCGAAAGCTTGTACACAAACGTGATGTCCCAGTTCCTTCACTTGTGCAGCCACGTCGAACGGGAAAGAGAACTTCTTTGTATCGTCGACACTGAGAAACTTCAAATACAGCAAGCATCCTGGATTCCAGATAAAAGAGGTCAATGTCAATTCTCTAGAAACTGTTTCACCTGCGTCTTCCTGCAGCACTTCCTTCTTGCCAATCATCGGTGACCTAAGAGGTTGGGTGCGATCTCCTTGGGAAAACGACAGTATGGAATTTCGAAGAATTAAGACTGGTTAATTAAACAACCTTATGAGGTTAAAATATTGTTACGGCACTACCACTTTCTAGCACTTTGATTTGATGGCGAAAAAACACTACAAATATATTCAAAATACAAACATTTTGTAATTCAAGTTCTGCCATTAAAATTAATTTCTTATTGTGATAACCACGAAAATAAGCAAAATTGGTGAAAAACAAATGTCAAAAAGCGTTACGTAACAAAGGGAGAGGGGTTCAGTCTTCATTACGAAATGTGACAAAGGAGAGGAGAGGGGGTAAAATTGATCAAAAACAGTGTTACGTAATATGTGAACGGTCCCTAATGCCTATTACGTGTGCTACCAATCTGCAACACGTTTTTGAATGATCGCAATGTCTTTATTAATTTTGGAGATGTGTACCTTCGAAGCAATGTGTACAAAATAAAGTGGTGTCTTCATCGATATCTAGACCGATTGCTTGTCATGACCAATACTGCAATTCCTCAAAATATGGCCCTTTCCTAGTGGGACACCCTATATATTCAGAGTGTTAATGAACTATACCGACAAACTGTAGCAGGTGATTCCTCACATCAAAATAAGAGAAAAAATTCATATGGAGATATGGCAAAAAGAGCTAGGGCTGTCCAAAATTACGAAAAAGCCAAATTTCCAGAGGCCCTAGTTCGAATTCCTGAAGCTGTGGATGGTGGTCCTTATCAACGTAAAGGAAGTCCCACACACACAATCCAAAAGTGTATATTTCATCCATTTTCAATAGGTGTACAGAGTATTCCCTACAGGTGTAATTCTCAGATATACTCTCAATAGAGTTTTTAGATATATCCTCTTTTCAAGGAGGGTCTAAAGTAGGCAGGAGGTAAGCTTTAACAACGATGGACACCCAATGCTTCGGAGGGAAGCCGGAAATGTTAGGAACCAGCAGCTCCATGCATTTTTGTGTTCGGAATAACGTGTGCTGCGATGTATTTCTTCACGGTATATTTCACGTTTTCTTCACTAATAAGCGTGAAAGAAAGCATCGCAGCATGCGTGTTCCGGAGTACGAGAGAACATGCTGCTGACGATCCTTAACACTTCCGATATTCTACCAAAGGATTCCGTGTTCATTGCTGTCAAGGCTTATTATTTACCTACTTTGGACCAATCTTAAAGTCAGAGCATATCTCAAAATCCGGTTGATGGCGTGTCTGAGAATTTCACCCTGCAGGGAATACTCTGTACACCCATTGAACATTAATGAAATATTCATTTTTCGATTGCGCATGCGTGACTTTCTTAACAACGATAAAGACCATCATCCATACTTTCTCGAATTCGAACTAAGGCCTCTTGAAATTTGGCTTTTTCGCGATTTTGGACAGCCCTAGCATCTGAAACTATGTACTTTTCCCCACAGATCAATATGAACTTTTTCTCTTATTTTGATGTAAGAAACCACATCTTACAGTTTGTCCATATGGTTCATTAACACAGCCTATATATATATATATATATATATATATATATATATATATATATATATATATATATATAAGCCACAATTCACGAAGGAAAATTTTAGATTTTTTTAATTGAAGTTTCCCTGGCGAATTTAAGTGGAATTTGAAGCTCCTAATCAACACATTTAATACTCTTCCATCGAATCTGTTATTACGTGCACCAAAGACTTCTGCTTGCTACTTCAACCATCGGGAAGAAGGGCTTAAAAGAAAAACGTATGTTTTGGAATCAGTCATGCCAACCCGTGGGAAAAATCCAATTTTATGGGATTTTTTGACATTAATTATTCGGAATGGGATAAACAGAATTTTTATGAAAATTGGGAACATATATGGGATTTTTCAGTATATGTATAATCCGCTATATGGATAAAAACATCTCTATGAGGGGGAAGTAGGTATAATGAGTCATCATTATTCGTATCAGTGTTGTTAACTTTAAGTCTTTTTTTTTTTTTTTTGTTATAAGTGAAGTCCATGCTAGCGATTCTTAAAAATCAAGTACTGAGAGACGAAATTTATGTTCTGGTATTTGAAGAGAGAAGAAAACAAATTATTGAACGAATAAAAGAAAGAAAGTAAAACATCAACACAGTAAAATACTAACATATGTTTTTAGTTTCATTCAGCTCAGTATTGGGTCGATGCATAAGTTCGTGCGGTTTTCTTTTGGGTTGGCAACAATGCCGCCTAAAGTGATTGTTTATCGTTAATCCGTTGTTTTACCTTAGTTTGAAGTTTGTGTGTTATGAAACACAGATTTTCTTGATTGTGAACGCATTATTGTATATATGTCAGACAAACTAATATAGAATGATCAAGTTGAGAAAAGTGATCATTTCCGTCACATTTTACTTTTCGAGTTTAACCGAGAATCCAGTGCAGAACAATTTGTGCAGCATACGGGAATGAAGCAATTGCTGCAAGAATAGCTTCTCTTAACCAATTTCTAACTGATTTCTTCTAGTCAAAACCAAAACAGTTCTACGGACGAGGCATTGAACTGCTACCTAAACGTTGGCAGAAGGTCATAGGTAGTGGAGGTGATTACACCACTGAGTGATTTTGAGTTAATATGAGTGACAGTAAAATAAAATGAAATCTTTAAGTTTTACGTCCCACGGTTATGCCGGTTAGGCTAAAGGAGACGGTGATGGTGAGAGATGAGTAAAATGGTGGAATGAAGAAAGTGAGAGGAAACGGGACAACCCCGAGAAAACCCACGATCACGGTGTTTGTCCACCACAAAGTCCACACGGCACGAGCTGGGATCGAACCAGTTATCCCAAGCACCGGAGGTGAACGCTCTACCACTGAGCCACCGCGCCCCCAAGAGTGGCAGTAAAATGTATGCAATGTATTGTTCCACTCGTAGAATATGTTAATGTTATGTCTGTGTTGTATTTGTCTTTCAATTAACAGAACAGCAGAATAAGAATAAAATATATAGAACTGCACGAACTTATGCATCGACCCAATATAAGGTAATGGTACAAAAGTGTGAACTCACTGCATCTCTAATAAAATAACAAAATATAATTGTTCTCAATTGAGCAAAATAATTATTCAAAAACTATGTAATCAACGTGGAATTTCGGAATTTATAGATAATTCATCCAAAATTTGAAAAGAAAAAAGTAATACAGGACATCATAAGTTTAATTTTCATATGACTTATTATTATTATTATTATTATTATTATTATTATTATTATTATTATTATTATTAGTAGTAGTAGTAGTAGTAGTAGTAGTAGTAGTAGTAGTAGTAGTAGTAGTAGTAGTAGTAGTAGTAGTAGTAGTAGTAGTAGTAGTAATAGTACAACAACGTTGGAAATTCAGATACAAAATAGAATTGTTTGATTATAGAAATGGAATTTTATTTCGTTTACGGTTGACATCACTGCTTGGAATATTGTTTGGGAATTAAGTGTATGGCGAGAGATTTTCACAAGATTTGGTGGAAGGAAAAGGAGGGAGGAAACAAAGAATTAGGTTACGACAGTAAAACGGGCTCTTGTGGCTAGCGTATGTGCCTTTGGGGAATGATCTTAAAGGCTCTGTTCTCAATGGAAAGGCATTGAGCATATCACGGTATTCAAACTGTAAGTGCCTGTCTCTTGTGCCCTTGGTGCTGAAAATACACAATTAAGTTTAACGAATAAACACGTGAATAATTTATACCTGCAGATACCCACATTATCGTGGATCTATGTAAATATTTTCGATGGTTATTATGATGATAATGTATTATGAAGACATTTTTTTTTTTTTTAAATTTAAAAATATAGTTAAAATTCTAAATGAGCTATATTTGTGTTTTCTTACCAGTAATGTTAAATTCCGTTGAAGTCCTATATTCTTCAGTTGCTTCCACGGTACTTAGTTGAGCATCATACTCATCCTTTTAAGAAAAACAAAGAAAAACATGTATTTTTAGAATTTCAAGTTATTTGATAAAAGTTTCCTTTAAAAGTATAATACAGTGAAACCTGTCAACTTAGCCACCTCTCTAAGTTGGCCACCTGCTTATCTTGGCCTAGTTCGTCTTGAACCTGCATTTTCCCATAAGACATTCGTTACTTACTACTCTATAAGTTGGCCACCTGTCTATCTTGGAAGTTGGCCACATTGAAGCAATGTTTATTCTATGATGATGATAAATTTACCTGCGTATCTTGGCCACGCAAAATACCGTTTTGTTATTTTTCTTAACTCTTTCGTATTCCCATATGAGAGGCAGATCTGTATTTGTGACTGGAGAAAAGAAGCAAGGATTCGGGCGATTTGTTCTTGGAAGTCAATGGCCAGAAGACTACCCTGATAAAGGAGTGGTGAAGGAAGATATGAATATGAAAAAGCACGTACAGGAATTCAGGAAATGGTTATACGTATTTGTGTACCCTGTCTGTTTTAGTAAAACCATTAGCTATATCAACTCCTCTCATCAGTGGGGAGCTTTAGTAATGCCGGAAAATTCTCAAGGTTAAAACTAACCATCTCAATTGTCAACTATTGCCACTTGTCGGCTTGTCAAAAAAAAAAAAAAAAAAAAAAAAAAAAAAAAAACGGAGTTTTTGAGATATGAATTCCCTCAAGATTTTCTCAAAACATCATCTGCTCCGAGAGAAACACTTCTAGCTCATTAACAAGAGGTAGTTAACTAGAATATTAGAATGTGCATATCTGTCAAAAAGAATAAAACGTCTAGAATGAACCACCATTCAGTAACAACTGAAAAGAAGTCATATAAATTGCATATGAATTTCCCAATTTATAACTTAGCTTTTCTTGTTTTCAATCTTAATAACTCAGTGTGCTATAATATCAATTTCAATAAACTGCGTACATACGCTTCTATTTCATGGTTGTTTGTTTTATTGTGTTTTCAATTCGAATAATCCAATGTACCAGACTAGATTTCAGGAAGAGAAAGGTATGCACATATATTAAACATACTATAGTAATATTTTCTAGTACTGTATATTTTTACGATTACTCTTTATACATTATTTATAAGTAGCTGTCGTGCCACTGCTTATTAAAATTTTACGATCAAGTAATACTAGAAATCCTATTTTAAAAATACACCAATCACACTTGTTTTCTGTAAGTTGGCCACCTGTCTAAGTTGGCCACTTTTCAGTGGAACCGATGGTGGCCAACATAGACAGGTTTCACTGTACTACATATTTTGTTCTTTAATAATATGTATTACTTACGAAGAAGACACCTTATCAATGTATAAAACAGCTCTCCCAAGAGAGAGAAAAGTTTTAAAATTTGCATTTTGCCCACCAACCTATTGTTGAGGAGAGAAAGAAGAAGAAGAATATGTAGATAAGTTCCACGAAAGAATATTACAGTTCTTTCATACACAGCAACTGAGTTGCGCTACCAAGTTGTGCCACTAGTATGAACGGAAATATAAACCAAGCAACTGATAGCAAACAATGTCCGTTTTATTTTATTTTATTTTATTTTATTTTTTTTTTTGTTTTTTATCTTTCAACGCCCATCTATTTTCTCTGTAGTGGGACGGGATTACCAGAACACAAGAAATATATAGCACCTAGGCTACTAGGCTATATTAGACGTAGATCCGTGGCTTTAATTCAAACTACAGTACATACCACCAGGAATCAATCTCGGCTTTCTGCACAGGCGGCGAAGTTCTAACCACTTAGCCACGAAAAATCCCATCGATGTATATCTGGTTTTGTCAACAACATATTTCCCTCCTTTAATTGTTTCCTTAATGGTTGAATAATAATAATAATAATAATAATAATAATTGAGTTGAGTTGAGTTTAACGTCCCTTTTCAGCAGCGAGGCTATATGAGACGTGGACCTACTGATTAACGTGGAATCCGAACCACATGAGCTCCCGCCGGGAATCGAACCCGGGTCTCCCGCGCCACAGGCGCGTACGCTAACCGCTTAGCCACGGAGGAGCTCAATAATAATAATAATAATAATAATAATAATAATAATAATAATAATAATAATAATAATAATAATAATAATAATAATAATAATAATAATAATAATAATAATAATAATAATAATAATGATAACAGTTCCTTAATTGCTTCAATGGCAAGTAAAGGTGGCTGGAAATCAAATGATTAATATACACAAAGAACAAAATCTAATAGGCGACTAGTTAGCTCTCATGGGCACGTTTCACGTTACAAAAGAATCTGGATTATAAAGGTAATTTCGAAGATAGTAGTAAGATAAAGAAGCAGGCAGCAATCTGCTCCTGCTATCTTATGCGTTCATTATAGGGATGATGAGTTGATTGAGTTGATTTTGAGTTTTACGTCCCGTTCAGCAGCGAGGCTATATGAGATGTGGACCTACTGATTAACGTGGAATCCGAACCACATGAGCTCCCGCCGGGAATCGAACCCGGGCCTCCCACGCCCATTATAGGGATGATGTCACATATTAACACAAAATATAGGAATAATCTATAGTTGTTTTAAGACAGTCGAGAACTCCAGTATATGGTGTGAAATAAGGTGAATTTTAAGCGATTATCAATTGTGCATATTTCGTCCCTTATCAGTCATCCAACTAACAAGGAAAGTACTAGAAGTGGTTCGCGGGGATTTGTATGCGTTATATATCGTTGGAAAGGTCACACTGAGTACACCTTACATGTGAAATATCTCGCTTGAATGGGGCCTATAGGGAGCGTGGCTACTATTTGGAGATCAGAACTAGGCAGGCTCGGAAACAGGGACGTACGCAGGGGGTGGGTCCTGGGGATCCGGACCCCCAGAAAATTTAGACTTTTGTGTAAATTTAGCCTAATTATAGGAGCAATTTTAGGAATTTTAATATAAAATGCTCTTATATTGAGTTTGGACCCCTCCCGAAATAAATTCCTGCGTACGCTACTGCTCGGAAACATCAGAAAACGTGGACAAAATAGGAAGCTGTGATGTAATTGTTTTGAGACGAGGTGTATATATAGGTTTAAAAGGTAGCAGAATATGAATCTGACATGAAATGTTTACAAATCAAAATGGGGGATCCAATATGGCGGACACAAATTACAAAACAAGTTATGGATCTAAAATTTCGTATAGAGAGATATTCGACGTCGCTATGTATGAATTGGATATCGAAAGTTTAAAATTCAAAATGGCGGATCCAAGATGCAAAATACTAATATGGAACTGAAACATTGCAACAGTAGTTGCGCGTTTTGGAGTGACAGTATGCGTTATGCTTCGACAACTGTCTTTCTTGTATCATTATGAAGTTTACGCAAGCCCTTAGGTATGCACTGCTATGGGTAACATGTCTGTAAGAGGTTGAGGGAAAGAGTGTACAGTGACTAGTGATAATAGTAGAGGATAAAGGAACAAATGTAACATAGGCTTTTACGACAAAATGCATAAGAACATGCAATGCAAGATTTCTTCTGTTTAGAGGAAGTATTATAGTGGGAGGAAACTGAGCCCCAACCTCTTGGAAGCAAACGAACATTGGCGATAACAACTGCTCCTCCATAGACAGAACAGGTTGTATAGCTACGAATGTGTGCTGCGAGTATTTAATTGCGGAATTAATGCTGTTATTAATTTTCCACCTCTGTGCGATAATATGTAGTTCCATAATAAAGTATAATTAAATCCGAGTTGGTAGGTATTCAAAATCTGATTTAGACCAAAGTTTGGGTAAATAGAGATGAAATTCGATGCCCTGATCGACAGTGTCTTCTGTTTTGAGAGACTTCTTTGTAGATGTGAAAACACAGATTCTTCTGGATGACCAACGAAAGCGTTTCGTAAATGTTTGAATCAAAATATGTGAAGCACTAAATCCCATCAGACCAATAAGCTTGGCTTGATAAAGGGCTCACCGTCGAATTGTTTGTTCTTGAACTGATAGCCTTCGCTCTCGTGCTAGAATGAACTATTGAAAACAGTATTTGCTCACAAACGAATACTTTTCATGCTATATTCCCTGTTCGTCAGCATTGTTTTAACATCTACCTAAATACGTGCGACTTTGTATTTTCGGAAACCGTACCTTAATGGTAGAAGACGACTAGTGCGAGTAGTCCTTTTGCACCTGTACGGCACGCTGTGAATATTCCAGAGGTATAAAATTATTTGCTGAAGCCTGCGAGTGTTCTGAAGCATCCGTGTTGTCACAAATGTCATCAGTATCGAAAGCATCATCACAGTGTATTTTCATCAATCATTTCGTAATCTAATTGATCCTCGTTGTCCATCGAATTGACCATAGAAACTATTGTCTCTACTAATTGTATCCCTTTGTCATACTTGCTATAGTGGATAGTTGTCATACTTATGGATCACAAGTATACTTGGCATAATGTGATACCGGAAAAATAGTTATGGAAGTATAAATAAATGTGTTCTAAAATCCAACGCACAGATTTCAGTGTCTTTGTTCGGGTCTTCAGATGGCATCTTCAAATAATCGCAACGTACCCTACAAGTGCCATTGAAGCGAGATGGTGTGTACTTGGTGCGAGCATATGACGATCCCTGCGTATCTCTTCGGAGGCGGGGAGGGAGTTGATAGTAAAATAATTATTGTCTGTGATTGCAATCTGTTCGTATCGCAAAACTTTCATGTGCGCTACAAACACTTTCCTGCATTCCATGTCTCAATTTTGACATGACTGTATAGCAAAACGTGCTCCCTATTTCTTGTAAAGCATCATCTGCTCATACTCGTCCCGTTATGTAGGTCAACTATACATATTCTGCTACTACATGTGCAATAATCTCATATGTCCGTTCAATACATATTTTTTGCACTTTTGCCCACCATATTGGATCCATCATATTGTATTTTGCACTTTTCCCGCCATGTTGGATCCGTCATATCCAGTGTTTTCCACTTTAACACTCCGCGGCTAGAAAACCTGTATGTACCCACTTTGTTTCGTAGCAGTATTTTGCATTTTGTCCGCCATTTTGGATCCGCCATCTAGAATTTCACACTGTTGGTATCTGATTCATACATAGCGACGTCGAATATCTCTATATACTCAATTTCAAATCCATAGCTTGTTTTTTTTTTTTTTTTTGTAATTTTTGTCCGCCATGTTGATTCCACCATTTTGATTTGTAAACATTCGATGTTAAATTTTTATTCAGCTGCCTTTTAAACCCATATGTACTACGTCTCACAACAATTACATCATAGCTTTCTGTTTTGTCCACGTTTTCTGGTGTTTCGGAGCCTGCTTTGTTCTGATTTTCGAATGGTCGCCACTTCCCCTACAGGTCCCATTCAAGCAAGATATTTCACAAGTTTGGTGTACTTTGTATCGCCTTTCCAACGATATATAACACATGCAGATCCCCGGGTATCACTTCTAGTCCTTCCCTTGTAAGTTTTTTAAATTTCTTTTTACAACACATACATTGGCAGCCTTGTGCGGTGGCGACAACTGTAGTGTCCTGTGCGAAAGCTTCATTTAAGACAATGCTTCTCCACGAGTGGCGGATACTGAGAGTTGCTCGAGATAGTTTCACTGACAGACGGTGGCAGTAACTATCTTACAGTGGAAGCAACTGCAGATGCTCCGTATGAAAGCTCAAATTGAGGGCAATGCTTCGCAAGCAGTGGCGCAACTCGATGATGTAACTCACTGGCTGCATATGAGAGAGGGTTTACAGCTAAAGGTAATAAGAGAGATTTAAGTTTTAAATGAAGTGTATCTTAATTCTTATACTTTTAGCGAACATATACTTTACATAATGCATGGCAGGTCATATTTGCAAATATTTATACTTTTTCTATTATAGGAGATGTTATATCCAAGCAGAAACTCTAAGGCGAGAAACTATGATTTGCTTATTTTCGTTCCATATTTGTAATTGCTAAATAGCCGACTAGTACTTATCGTATATAACGTACAACGATCTTTTCAAAATCAATAAAGTGATTTTATCGATGTCTTACCTCCTTCCACGCATAATTGTCCTTCACAACTCCTAATCCGGACAACGTTTCTTGAGCTTTGGTTGCCCAATAGTCATCCCATTGTTTCGTTTCACTATCATAATGGAAGGTACTTGAACCAAGGACCGATGTAGATACGACTTTCCAATCCTCCTCAGAGAATACAGACACTGGAATGTTGTTGGATGTGAGCACAAGAAGCGGGGCTTGGTCCACTGAGCCTGAAGGAGTCAGTCGGAGGGAAGAACACCAAATGGACATTTGTAGAGGGCGCTTCTCGCTTTGTTTGGCTTTCAGGTGGGCAACCAAGCTGCAAGCACATGTTGTGCAAGGTGTTACGTTGCAATACAAATAAACAGACCTGAAACAACGATAAGATTGAAAAGTTTAATATTGGTTTTCAACACATAAATAGTCGCAAGGAAAAGTCATTATGTTCTAAGCCAGTGTTTCTCAACCTTTTTTCCTTTGGGGCTCACCAAAGTACGTTTCAAACTTTCGCGATATCCCAGCATGTTATTTTTTTCCTAGATGCAAACCAGCAAACTCATGAAAATACATACATTTTTTATTATTATGGAACGACTGTGAGATACAGTGTGAGAGATAAGTGTGAAATCAAGTCGATTGGTGATAAATTTTATTTTCTTCTAAAGAGAACTTCTTTGCGGAATACCTTAGAAAACATTAAAAATCTCGCGACACATCTGACATGTATTCGCAACCACTGGCGTCTCTGCCATGTAAAATTTGGGGGGGACATCAAAGAAAGTGATTTAAATGGTACTACCTACCCTAACTTGTTTATTATCTTCGATTCCATTTGTTGCCTTTCTGCTTACTTTCACGGACCCCCTAAGGTATATTAAGAACTCTGTTATAATTGTTTCGCAGCCTGAATATTATATTGCAAATAAATACAATGATTAATATTTATATGTTATTCTATCGTTAGTCAGTAAATTAAATTAGAAAAAATATATTGAATATTTTGTACTCCAAAATATTGGAGGGGACGCGTCCCCCTCGTCCCCCCCTTGCCAGAGACGCCCATGTTCAGAACACACCAATGTGTCGCGACACAAAAGCGCTGTTCTAAACAATAATTTATTTTGTTAATGATCTCAAATTTGATGTAGTGACTTGAGTACACCTTTCAAAAACCAAACAAGCCGTTTTTTATTAAGCAATTTGATTTACCAAAACTTCTTTATATATTTAGTTTATTCCTGTGTCCATCCATCCGTCTGTTCGGGAGACAAAAATCTCAAAAACTACTTGAAGGGTCACCAATAATTTTGGCCAGGTTGTACAGAGTCATAAGTTAGGGTTCGAGTTCCTTGGTTGGAGGTGATATTCGAACCGAAATTAACATAAATCAACAATGTCCGGGTGTAACGTTATTCATTGTAGAGGAATAACGGTAATAGATAGCGAGAAACATTTTTTGCAATCGATTAAGTGTTCCAAGAATACATTTCATCTGCATCCTTCTCTCTACTAAACTAAACTAAAAGAGATAGTAATTCACTGTAGCACCCGGTTTCAATATTGTGGTAAATATGGCGAAAATGGTGAGATCAGGAAGATGTCTTCTTGGAATCGATTTACTGTTGCACGAGTAGATTCCATTGGCCCTTTTTATTTATTTATTTATTTATTTATTTATTTATTTATTCAACCCTCAAATACACTCAGGGGGTAGTGGAGCACCCCACACTGAGAAAAAAAGGACTAGGATTTCCGTATGGATATATCGTATTTAGGCGGGTGCGCTCTTTAAGTAATGTAATTTTATTTTGTAAAAGTACAGCAGGTGGGAACATCATACCAAGTCTAGAGTTCGGCGTCGTGTTAAAAATATCTTTCGTCTCTTTCCTTCTCACAGAATGATATGACGTCTTATTACTCTCGTAAGATAGGGAGTCACAGATTTAAAAAGAACCAAGAGGGGACAGTCGTAGGAAGATGGTAACATTATATACGTAAGTTATCACCGCTGGAATGGGTATGGCGTTAATTCTAGATTTGAAGTGGTGGTCCTACAATACAAAATTTTCGCTGAACGGTGGTTAAGATCGTACTACGGATAAAACAACATTACTTAATGTGGTGACGCGCATAACCTGGTAAAAACAGCATTTACATACTGACTGGATTATGCATTTTTCTCCGTGCAGGAGTTATACTAATCGTCACTGTAGCATTGTTTTCAGGAATTTTGGTTAGTAATTCCGTATATTCTCATTTTAGAGAGCGCCATTCCCGGTGATAGTTCTCAAGCCATTTCTTTTGTTTCACAATAGAAGATAAATAAGGAGCGAGATTCCGCAGCATCCCATGTGTGTATTTACATTTGTGAATTCCAGTATTATCGAGAATCGTTTTAAGTACTTTACGTGTGCTTTTGTAATATTTTCTGATGACAGGTTCAAGCACGTTTATAGACTTTGTACTGAACACACTAGATGTCAAATTATTCATTTCTACAACCAAACAAAAGTAAGTGTTTATTGTTTCAATCAGTTACTTCACGTGTATAGTGTCAGCAGGAAAACTCGTAGATTGCCCCTGAGTTTTCTTTATGGCATATGTTGGATCAGGCTAGTGTTAATGCAATGCTTCAGCTCTCCAATCCTTTGGATCAAAAGAAGAAAATCATATGTAAGGAGTTCCTCAAAGAACTGGACCCTACATGATGCAGCTAGATAGACCTTACATGAAGCAAAGTTAAATATCCCCACGGATTTGTCTCCTGGTCTCAAAAATATTCTTGGTATTGAAGACCAATCATCATTTATGCGTGATTCAATACTTAATCTTCTGAAGCAAGCATAATGCCGAATGTGCCCCAGGAACAATAGAAAAACAAAATAGTTTTGTACCAGGTGCAAGATGGCTGTTTGTTCTGAGCGCAAAGAGGAAGTATGCACTTCATGTAGTAATAAATGTTTGTTTAAAATAAAATAAAAAACAATAGTATTTGTTTATTCTTATATGTAACAAAGTGCTATAGATTTATTGAAGTTCGTTTATTATTGCTTTTAGTAGTATTTAATTATATGATGTTCTCTGCCACCTCATGTGTGTGTTCACGTATGTGTGTGTATTCCAGGATTCTTAAAGAAGAATGAAATGAAATGAAATCTTTAAGTTTTACGTCCCACGGTTATGCCGGTTAGGCTAAAGGAGACGGTGATGATGAGAGATGAGTGAAATGGTGGAATGAAGAAAGTGGGAGGAAACGGGAGAACCCCGAGAAAACCCACGAGCACGGTGTTTATAAAACCACAAAGTTCACTTGGCGGGAGCAGGGTTTGAACCCGGGACCCCAAGCACCAGAGGTGAACGCTCTACCACTGAGCCACCGCGCCCCCCTTCTTAAAGAAGAATCAAAGACTACCCAATTACAGTATTTTAGTTATAGTAATTATATTCATTATATTATCTAATTAATATAACAAAGTAAAACAATATTGTTAAGACTAGAGATGTACGTTATTAGAATATATGCACAAGACACTGATTATCTAAATATAATTTATCAAGTTGTATTTTTAATTTATCACAAAGTAGTTTGCCCTGTTGTAGGAAGCACACATCCGCCATGAAGGAGACTTCTTTAAGGTGTTTGTTTAAGCTTTATAGGAAAGGAACATAATTTTATATGGCACGTGTTTGGATAAGTCACGTGTTTTTATAATTTGAAAAGATTAAATTGATCTTTCCTAACAAGCGAATAGAGTAATTCGGGGGGAAATGACCATAGGGGTGAAGTGAATAGAGTTAAGGTTAATGATATGTTTCAACAAAGCATGATCGGATCTGATTTTGCAAAGCCCCTCTATGTGCAGTATTGAGACTATGGTTGACGAAGAAGATAGTGTACAGAGGAAAGAAGCGAACTCTTGAATGCAGCGAGCATGGACAGCAGGGAAGGCGAGTAGAGTTGTAGCCTTTTTTGTTGCTATTGTAATATGAAACAGTAAGAAACTAGGGCAATTCTTTCCCGAGGTAATTGCGTTGTACCCAATACTTCCACAGTAGCATGAGGCGATTATTAAGTACGCATGTATATAGATGTGCCTCAATATACTGCGAACATAAAAATACAAAACATGTTTTGAAAAAAAGATGACGAGGTGGGGTGAAGTGACGAACATATTTTGGGGCGATGTGAATAGTCCTGTTAATCATTCCATGTATGCAATATGGACTACTGTCCTGCAAACCAGTCATGTATAGGAGAACCCTAGGTTCAAGACCTATTGTAAACTCAAATATTATGCTCCGATCCCAGCTCCCGCCAAGTGAACTTTGTGGTGGACAAACACCGTGTACGTGGGATTCCTCGGGGTTCTCCCGTTTCCTCTCACTTTCTTCATTCCACCATTTCATTCATTACTCATCATCACCGTCTTCTTTAGCCTAACCGGCATAACCGCGGAACGTAAAACTCAAAGATTTCATTTCATTTTCAAATATTGTGATCTTTCTTGTAAGGACAAACAACTGAATGCTCCTGAGACGGTTCTTTGGACACGATCTCGGGATGGTACTTCTGTTTGCTTCTTAAGCATTTCTACAACAATAGATTATATACCTTAACATCATGTAGGTGTTCTTCGTTAGCTACATACTCGTTATTTAGCAGTTTATATCTTGTTGTTTACATTATGTCAAGGACACTTCTTCTCACCACTTCACCCCACATGTATATTCCAAGGATCTTATAAAAGAGAGGATCTGCCCTTACAACAAAATCTTGAAGCCATACGTCACAGTTTCACCACCCCTACTCTGCCCACTCCACCCAATAGGATCGCAATGTTTTGAGCCAACAAACAAGGCGGAAACGAAATTAGCCAATCAGACGATGGCGGAAATGAGAGTAGCCAATCAGACGTGCCGATGCTCTGTTGTTGTTGTTTTTGACTTCATTATTTAATAGGATGAAGATACATATGGGCAGATCCTCTATTTTATAGGATCCTTGGTATATTCACTTTATCCTCACATGTGGGATGAAGTGAATAACTTACCTTGTATGATTCAGTTGTTTCTGTGCACGTTACTTCAGACACGATATGAACCATACTTTATTTTCGGAATGCAGAAGGTCTGTCCTATTCATATATAATTGTCAATCAGCTGTAGTACCATTTCTGTATAAGATTTTTTTCATTTTCATGCTTACTATGTTTACTTCCCCCCGAATTACTATACCGTCAATTCTATTGTACAGCATCTTTTGTAAAAACACAAGATGATGAGTAAGTCTTCTCCTTTTTAAAGATGGTAAATTTAAATTAGTTGGAAAGCTGAATCAAAGTTTGGGATAGTTCGAAGTCTGATTGAAAGTGAGAAACCTTAAAGAAATTGTTTTGTACGTTTTCGATTTTGCCGGTATATTTGATGTAGGTACTCCGAATTCCATATTTAAGAAGCATATTTCAGTTTCAAGCTGACTTAGGGGAAAAAAACTTATTTTGATAGATCATTTTCTTTCTGAAATCAGTACTAACTCTTAAAATCCAACCTAAATTCCTAAAAGTTTCATTTACTATGAAAGAAGTGAGATTTGCAAATGTCAAATAACTATCGAATGTAACATCAAGTTCTTTAACAATCACTTCATTAACTAATGGAGTGCTATCTAAAGTGTAGGAAAATTGAATCTATTTCTATTACGTGTGTAGAAATGGATTTGGATTTGTTAACATTTCTATTTAGATTACTTTCTATACAAAGTTAAATACATTTATCAAATCATCTTGTAATTTTACATAGTCAGCAATCGATTTAATTTTCGTATATTTTAAGCTCATCGGCAAAAAATAACTATTTTGAAGTTTGACAGAATTGAGTAAGTCATTAATAAAGAATATAAAAAGTAATGGTCCAAGATTCGATCCTTGAGGTACTCCAGATCGAACGTATATCAACTTAGAAATGTGCTCTCCATAAAGGATAGACTGCGTATGATGTTCTAAATACGAAACTAGAAGTTTTAGAGCATGTTTTGCAAAATTAAAGAGACTGAATTTATGTAGTAATATGTCATGATGGACACTGCCAAATGCCTTTGTTATGTCGGGGCATATAACATCTACTTGTCCACCTCTATCAATAAGATCGTGACAGGTAGCAATCATAATTCTCAAGCAATATTAAAGCTCATTCCGTACTGGTTTGGACCAACGCAACGCGACATATTCATTGTAGTTTGCAATAGTCAGTATAGTACTTATACGTAGCCGCACGCAGCGGTAGGCGAGGGGGAGCTGTTGCTCCTCCCTTCCCCATCAGGATCCTGCCGCCTATAGTTGGACAATTTGTCCATGCCGACCAGATGCCGCGGTCGGATTGCCGACGCCGGACACCCTCTTCTTTCCGCGCGATTTTCGACCGCGACGAATAGTTGCCTTGCCGAGCAGTCGGCAACAGCCGCAAATGAGCATTAAATGCGCCGGCGCCGCCGTCGGAAAGAGGCCGGCATAAGAATCAGCAGAGGGTCGGAAAGACTCCTTTCGGACTGTTGTGCCGACTCTGACGGTCGTCAGCAGTCAGCAAAGAGTCGGCAAAGGGCATTATATTTTACGATTTTTGACCGCTTGCCGCCTCGGCAAAAGTTGGGCAACTTTGAACAAGTAGATCGTCGTGCAGCCACGGACGGGTGCCAGCTGCCTCCAGCGGCCTGCCACCGTCGACGGCGGCAATCCCTCTTTCCGACTGCGACTTCCTGATGGGGCTGGTTCAATTCTTGAAATATAGCTATGTCAAAACATATTAATTTGCTCGCACATACTATAGTATCTAATATATTTTATATTAAAGGTGTTTTGAATTATCATTTAAAATCATTAGAGATGTCTTTCCGAGTTTATTAAACTTTGCCCTAGAAGAAAATGAGGTTCAAGGAAAAAGGAGTTGGGACTACAATTATTGTGGTAAGATATCCAAAAATTTCGGAATCCATTAACGACAGAGACATAAAATTTGGTATTTAGACTTTTCATTTAAAATAATTAGATACATCTTTCGGCATTATTTTTTATATTCCACCGTAGAGTGGTTTTATGGGGGACTGAAAAATCTTTCCCATGTTATTTATATGGACGTCTTCTACACCCCAAAATGTTTAGGCACTTCCGGCAGGATTAGAATAATGAAATTTGGCATGATTGTAGCCTTCTGGAACTAACGTACAGGAAAATTGCCAAAAGTGAATATTTTTAATTTTTGGGGGGTCTAAAGGGGGATGAAGACATTCCCATGCTATTTAAATGGGAGTTTTCTTGGGATACAAAATCTTATATTTTAGATAGTTGAAATAGGAAAAGAAACGATAGAATTGTGGGTTCAAGAGGTGCGAGGCCGTAGGACGAGCAAAGACAATGTGTGGGAGCGAAACCCAGGTTGAGCAGATTCAGGAGATACAAAGAGCTAGTTTGATCTAAAATTGAAAGAAAATGGTGTGGGAAGAAAAAGCGGGAAGGAATCAGAACTATTAAAATGAGAGTTTATATCTCGGAATATCTGAAGGTTAGAGAAAGAAAATGTGGTATTTGGGCATTTAATTAAAAATAATTAAATGTGTCTTTTAGTGTTCATTGATATTTGGCCTTGAAGAGAAGGACAAAGTGGGGATAGAATAACTAGGCTATACATAAAAGAATCCTGATTGACTGATCAACTCGTGGGCTAATACTTAAGCTAGAAGGTTAAAATTTGGAGACAGCATTTGTGACGTAAGACAGCACTAATAAAAAAGGGTAGGAAGCAATAGCACTGTAGATTATAATTATTATAATAAAATACCAATATCTCGGAAACTCTTAAGGTAAGATACGTGACATTTGATGTTGTGACTTTTCATTTAAAATAATTAGATATGTATTTCAACACTTTTTCATATCTAATTTAGAAAAGAAACAAAGAACATGGTAAGAAAACGGGTCAGGGACACAATTATTGCAATAAGAGTCTATAACTCGAGGTCTCTTAAGATCAGAGACAAAATTTAGCACTTATTTGGTCTTCTTATTTAAAGTAATAAGGCACGTATTTTTTAAAGGCATTTTTTGTATTTGAGGTAGACAATTTTCATAAGGTGTGTATATTACCTATAATAAGATCGAGATATCTTCTTTTCTGTGGCTTATTGGAGGTTGGAAAGAAAAACGGTCCTCGGAGTTTGAAAGTCTAATACCTTCAGTATTAGATTTACAAAATGTTTTAAAGAAAGAAAACAGTTAAAAATACAGGCTGGTACTAATGAGTAACTTCAATCCAAATATTGTGTGTTTCCAGTCGTGAAGGTTATTTCCAGAACTTGCCAAGTCCATTTTCAGCGATAAATGATTTGTTCCATGTTTCGTTGTACTTACAGCGACGCAATTATGCAACTACGTATATTCTCCTATTATCGTAAAGACATTATCGTATATATTATTAAGGGTTGGGGGTTGCAGTGGCTCGATGGTAGAGCGTTCACCTCGGATGCATTGGATCCTTGGTACGATCCCAGCTCGCGCTAAGTGAGCTTTGTGGCGGACAAACACCGTCTGTGTAGGTTTTGTCTGGGTTAGGGAAGCGCACGAGACAAGATTCGAGGCTGTCTCGTCTCGAAAATGTGCTGTAAAAGTGATGTCTCGACTCGAAAAATGTATTATTTTCTATTGGAAGAGCTGTGTCTCGACTCGAATTTTGTCAGGAAAATTCTGTCTCGACTCGTCTCGTGCGCATCCCTAGTCTGGGTAATCCCGTTTCTTCCCACTTTCTTGATTCCACCATATCATTCATTTCTCACCATCACCGTCTCCTTTAGCCTAGCTGGCATAGCCGTAGAACGTAAAACTTAGATTTTATTTCATATTTTCAGTAAAGCTTAAATTATCGTATATCACGATAAATAATATCATATGATTGGAAAGCCATTTGTTAAGTACTAAAAATGGAACTAAATTATTTTTATAAGGGAAGAAATGGTACACAAGGGCGCCGATCTTGGGGACGGTGGCCCGGGCCCCGCAAAGCTCATGTGAGCCCCCACATTGTATTTATGAATATACAACATTTGGTGTGATTTGAGTGCAATTTGTCTTAAAAGCCTCATATATGCCTTCTGCATTTGAATGCATGCCCCCAAATTTATAGAGAAATCGACACCCTTCGTGGTACAGATGACATGTAAGATAAGTTATTTGTGCTACAATAATCATTCCTCTGCTAAACAATAACTGTATAGTTTTATTCAGGGGTAAAAGTGAGGGGGAACGCAGGAAGACGCCGTCCACTCACTTACAGAAAATATCTGTCCCGTCCCCCACTTTCTAAAAAAATACAATGGGCAAAGATAGACACGGGGGACGGTGTGACATTATGCATCTCCCTGCCTTTCCAGATCCACTTTTACCCCTGGTTTTATTAAGAAAGTATAGAAAATACGTAAAATTACGAAGTTTTTTTCATAGGGAGAATGTGGCGACTCGATGGACCCCCAAGTGGATGTGCCCTGGTGGTCAATATCATGTTCTACTAAAACTGTTACTTGTTTTGAACCCTAGTTAATTCATTAGCTCAATCACACTGTTGTAAATGAACTTACCTCACAGACTTCTGTAGGTGTTGTTCCAACTCGTATAAACTTTGGATCACTTTCTCTTCGGGATGTTTCTCGTCATCTTCCACGTGAACAATGCCTTGTAAAAATCCCTCGACATCCACATGGCATAAACACATTTCACGGTAACAGAAGTCTGGTCTCCCATTCTTCGAAAAATACTCCCAAATATTCATTACTTAAATATATATGTATATTAAATAAGTCAAATGTTTCAAATAATACAATCTTCGGTGAAATGTTCTAATCATAATCATTAAATGATAACTTTGATGAAATACTTTATCTTGAGTCCGAGCCTTATCTTTGGCTGATATCCATGTGTTATCAGACGTTGCGCGAATGTGATGATTTACGTGCAATTTCCATTATCAGAGATTTCGCTGGGTGGAGGATGCTTATCATAAATGTTATTGATAATACTTCCCTGACTGCATTCAAAACTGCTTGGAATAGCAGGGGTTTGGGGACATAGCACTTATTTATGGCGAGTAGAATCGTAACTTTCATTTATGCAAACTGAATCTTCTTGTCAGCAAGTACATGTTTATTTTTCATTTTGAGTTTCGTGTCATTTTGGCTAAATATAGGACAGTCAGTGTGACCATGGTGCCCACAAGCTGGTTTTAGGATCAGGCAAAGTCCATGAAATTATTTGGAGGAATAGGGTCAGGTGGGGCTATTCTGAGACGCTCTCTTAAAAAAGGGCTACTATGAGACACACGCATAGTATTAAAACGATGTATACTAAAGACTTCTGTTGTTATCCCGTTGAGTGTTCTATTATAAGCATGTATGAGAAACATTCTTGAGCGCTGACTAATGAAAAAAAAAACTCTCAAAACCCTCCATCTTGTGACAAAAATCGTTCGTTTTCTGTCAGCAAACTTTTATTATAACTCTTGAACTATACATGGTAATCCTAAATTCAAAATACAAGCAGATTTATAACTCTTGAACTATACATGGTAATCCTAAATTCAAAATATTAGCAGATTTATAACTCTTGAACTATACATGGTAATCCTAAATTCAAAATATTAGCAGATTTATAACTCTTGAACTATACATGGTAATCCTAAATTCAAAATATTAGCAGATTTATAACTCTTGAACTATACATGGTAATCCTAAATTCAAAATATTAGCAGATTTATAACTCTTGAACTATACATGGTAATCCTAAATTCAAAATATTAACAGATTTATAACTCTTGAACTATACATGGTAATCCTAAATTCAAAATATTAACAGATTTATAACTCTTGAACTATACATGGTAATCCTAAATTCAAAATATTAGCAGATTTATAACTCTTGAACTATACATGGTAATCCTTAATTCAAAGTATTAGCAGATTTATAACTCTTGAACTATACATGGTAATCCTTAATTCAAAATATTAGCAGATTTATAACTCTTGAACTATACATGGTAATCCTAAATTCAAAATATTAGCAGATTTATAACTCTTGAACTATACATGGTAATCCTTAATTCAAAATATTAGCAGATTTATAACTCTTGAACTATACATGGTAATCCTTAATTCAAAATATTAGCAGATTTATAACTCTTGAACTATACATGGTAATCCTAAATTCAAAATATTAGCAGATTTATAACTCTTGAACTATACATGGTAATCCTAAATTCAAAATATTACCAGATATTAGACATTAAGGAGTAGCAGAATTACCAAACATTTCAGAATGTCAAGTAGGCTGTAGGGGCTAGTAGCTTTCGAAGACATGGGGCTATTATGAGACAGTTTCCGGGGCTATGAGAAATCCGCTATCACCATTGAAATGCACTGCTCTTCTGTTTATGTACTAATTTTTGTTCTTATTATTATAAAGGATCAAAAGTGTATCATTATTCAGATAACTAGCACCATAATGTAAACAACTAATTTATATGGCGTATAATATCTATCCTATTCTTCGAAGCTTTTGTGTGTATCACCTTATCTAATTTTCATTTTAAAAGTAAGAAACCTGACAGAAACAAAGAAAACACTCTGAAATAATTCTTACTGAAGCAGAAAGTAATTAAAAAAACATTGCATGCTATTGCTTCATTTTCTGGACTGTGATAGTACTGATTTTGAATAAATGCTGTAATATATATATATATATATATATATATATATATATATATATATATATATATATATATATATATATATATATATATATATATATATATATAAATAGATAGATAGATATAGATATATGTCGGGTGTTTCAAAACAACATCGACAACATTTGGAGGTGATTCCTCACACCAAGATAAGACCAAAAGTATAGACAAAACCTGAGTGCACAAATGCTTCCTTTCAGAGTTATAGGCTGCCGAAAATATGACAAACTGAACTTTAAAGGTCCTTAGCTCCAATACTATGGGACCTACCTTAGTCGGGTCAAGACTTCACTTAGGAACTAATATGTGCTCTATCCAAAAATACTTGTTTCAGAATCTTGCAATACTTGTGCAACAATTTTTATAGAGGTGTTTGGCTAAGGGTATATAATTTGAAGTATTCCCCAACTACCTCTATAAAAATTGTTATGGAAGTACCGCAGGATTTTGAAACATGGATATATATGGATGGCACATATTAGTTTCTAAGTGAACTCTTGACCCGACTACGGTAGATCCCATAGTATTGGAGCTATGGACCTTTAAAGTTTATTTTTTCATATATATGGAAAAATAGGGATGCGCACGAGACAAGATTTGTGGCTGTCTCGTCTCGAAAATCTGCTGTAAAAGTGATGTCTCGACTCGAAAAATATATATTTTTTCTATTGGAAGAGCCGTGTCTCGACTCGAATTTTGTCAGGAAAATCCTGTCTCGACTTGTCTCGTGAGCATCCCTATGGAAAAGTCCATCACAGAGTCACCAAACTTGGTTTTTCTGACAGAGGATGCCTATGAGTGTTTTACAATAAGCATTACATATTCACATGACCATCTGCATAGGCCTGAGTAAAAATCATGTCCCGTAATAGTTCCACCACTGTCTCATAGCTCTAATAGCCCGCAAGTGACCCTGTTATTTTTCATTAAAAAATGTTGCAAACAAACTGAAGAATGTTGAATTTGGGAAGTTGTGTCTAAGTCCTTGTGGGGGGGAGGAGGCGGAATGGTGGGCCTGATTGTAACTAAACTAGAAACAAACTATGGAATTGCGAAGGGTTTAACTCCCTTCCCCTCACTGGTCTAGCGGCTAGCGCACATGTCTTTATTGCACATAATACTTAGTTAGGTTCCCAGTGAGAAAGCATTAAAATTTGTACGCATTACGAATGTTCGGATTCTACCTTAAACTGTAGGCTCATTGGCTCAGTGGTAGAGCGTTCACCTCTGGTGCATGGGGTCCCTTATTCGATACCAGCTCGCGCCAAGTGAATTTTGAGGTGGACAAACATCGTGTGCGTGGTTTCCTCGTAGTTTTCCCGTTTCTTCCCACTTTCTTTATTCCACAATTTCAGTCATTTCTCATCATCGCCGTCTCCTTTAGTCTAGCGGACATAATCGTGGGACGTAAAACTCAAAAGATTTCATTTCACTTCATTTCGTATAGGCTCATATTTCTTATAGTCTCGGTGTTGAAAAGAGACGCTAAGATTCAAACAAAGAAAAGTTTTAAGACAACTGTCTGACGCATTTCCAACTGTGATGCACTTCATGAGCCTCTTCACCCTCTTTGTTGGTTTTCTCAATCGGAGATCGCTATTTCTTTGTTTCATGCAACTCACCACTTGTCCTCACGACAATGAGCGAGTGTCTTGATTGCCAACACAACATCATATTTTCTTTCTCTGTAACTGTCATTCACAGATGCCTATTGCAGATCGACTCTTAGCGAACTCGGTCTAGAGAATCATTCTGGCTGTCTATTGCGCAAAAACAGAATCCAAAAAATTCGTTTTCGCTCAAGAGTTACCGTGTGGGAGAAATAATGGATGAACACAGGGTCGGCTCTACCATGTGTGCACGGGTTGGCAAGTTTCAAGAGGCGACAAAATCTGTTATAACTATATTATTTATAATAAATATTTCTTCTTGGAAACAGACTTTATGATTGTGGTAGTTAAATTTAGCAAACTGACCTTCTATTTGAATACTACATTCATAAATCATGTTTAGGTCGCATTACTTTAAGGTCACGTGAACAATGCTAAAGCAAATGGTCAAACAAATCGCAGCATGAATTGCTTGATTGTTGTCAAACACAAAAACTCAATTTTCGAACAGTAGCGAACATCTGTTCCATTTAGTTAGTTATCACAGTTTTGATATGAAAACTAGTCTTGTATGTGTCATAAACAAGTTCCTTATCATTGAAGGTGGAAACAAGTCTTAAAAAAAAAAAAAAAAAACTAAGAGATGTAGAAGAGGAATCAAGAAATGAAGATAAAGGAGCTAGTTGCATTGGAATTGCAAACTGATATATTGACCTTGAAGCTTAATATTGAATTCTATATAAAGTATTACAATATTTCATTTGTAGGTGTATTTGCTTTATCTTTCACTAACATGATACATTATTTATGGAAAGAAAAACACATAACAAGATTGTATTTGTAGTGTTTAGGACTTTCTGAGTGGGAGTGCACTTTTCTCTCTCCTTCACTGTTCATCATGGAGCAGAATACTGAAAATCATAGATTTAAAAATTTATTATTTCTGGAGAAGTGGCGGGCGGGAAATGAAGCCATTTCACTTGTTGGCAAATTGCCTAAGGCCGGCCCTGGATGAACATACAAACATTAGAATCTTGTAAAGATACTTACGTTATTGTATTAGGGGAACAACACGTACTAGTCAAGACCCTCTGCTTCAAAAAGTTGTCGTGTAATATCTCCCTGTGTGTAAAACTATCTTTTAAGATTTAATGCCAGGGAAATAGTAGATCAGCAAGAATAATAACAAGAAATAAGCACTTTGTATCTGCTCTTATGTAACACTCAATATTATCCATTTTCTTAAAGTAAAAAGTGTGTCACAGTCAACTAAACACTGGCATGACAGTCCTTATAGGCCTATCTTCAACGCTATATGTTAACGGTTGGCTGAAGTACTTCCCTTCTAGCAACGATCACATAATCAGAGTGCTGCGTATCCCTGTTTCTAAGGGTAAAGGCATACCGAAGAGTCCCCGCGATCGAGATGGAGGTTCAAGTCGCGGGCGCTATCTCCTTGTCTATGTCTAGATGGATGAAGGGCGCACATAGCCAAGAGGTCGCAACCTCGCTGTAAGTTCTCAGTTTGAAGAGAAATATTACTGTGACGCGTATGAAATTATTCCGTCAGTGCATAACAATAACTGCGAAACCACATTTTGAAATTGAAAGAACCAAACAGTGTATAAATAGGGATGGACGCGTGACGAGATATGAGAAATGCCATAGTCTCGTCTCTTCTTTCGCAAAAATATTTGAGTCTCCATCTCTTGTCCATCTCTATCAATAAATCAAAGACTTTGACCTCTTTTTCAATTTTCTGTGAAGAAATGCCTCTTTCAGCACTCAGCGAAATTATTCCCCAGTAAACTTTATATATATATATATATATATATATATATATATATATATATATATATATATATATATATACTGTCTTTACTGGTATTTCTTTATCTTATGTCAGTAACGAATTTAGAAGAAATATATTTATATATATATATTAATATCGGAATTTCGGGGGGGGGGCGGTGTGGAGTTTTTAAGCATAGCTATAATTAACAGTAGTTTGTTTTTTCTTTAGAAATTCCATAATTTATGGACTTCAGCCGGAAATCCCCCTCTCCGTAACCACCACTGTCTTATATAATAATCAGCTACAGTATAATTCTCAAATAAATATGAATAACTTATCTGGCATTCCTATTTCATTTGTTATTTTCTTCCATTCTCTATTTAAAACGTGCCTATTATGATGTTGTCTGTGTTTCTTATCCCATATTACTGAAACACGCCTCACTAGTTCTATTAATATGTGTTTTATAATCAAATTTAATAGTGCTGCAAGACCTCTTGAGCATAGATACACACAATCCTATGCAGACGAAATTCTAAACAAATGACGACTTTATTTCGTGCAGCGCTTCAGAGAGAGCCAATGAGAACACGGGCCACAGGGATGCTTTCGCTGAACATCGATGTCAAAACAAACCACTAATTCACCCTCGCAGTCGACCTCTAGGTCTCGATGTAGCGTACATCTTCAGCATGTGCTTGCCCATTTAAATCCATGTGTTTGTGCCAGTATCGAGGTAGCGACCGCGACTTAAACTTCGATCGCGAGGTCTCTTCGGTATGTTTTTACCCTAACAGGAGTATCAGAAATTTTCTACACTTAGTGGCCGTAATGGTTTTTATTCATGTGAATTCCCAGTTTGCCTCACGACACTGGGCGGACTCTGAAAATAGGATAGCACCGGCCGAGAATCGAACCCCGGACCACTCTCATATGAGTCCAACGCTGTAACCACTAAACTACGGTGTCATTCTGTCGCCTGTGTTTAACAATTATCCATAATTTTTGGTTACTTGTAAAACAAATGTTGAATACGTAATTTTCACCGTTTATGCATATTAATATATCGCTGGAATATAAAATTATTCTGTATGCAACCAAAGTTCCAGTTTGCACATAACTTGAATTTACTGGTATTTCTGTCTTCCTGCACGTGTTCCGTTACTTTTTGTTCACTGGCATTTGCAGTAGAACTACAAAATAGGCAAAAATTGTGCCTATAGCCTGGAAAGAGAAAATAGTAGGAGAGAATTAGTAACTTGTTATATACTGTATAGGCTTTACACCTTATCTATAATATTCAACGATATTGTAACTTAACCAAAGAGGAATTAAATGTATGATCTGTATTCAGAGTATAAATTGAGAATAATCAAAATCATTTGCAAAACCATTTAAGCTTTACGTTTCCTCAGGTATAACGATAATCTTTCAACAAGCAGTAATCACTGACGAAATTTGAAACAAATAGGATACCCCTACATAAAACATAATAACGATATATGCTATTCCCATATATTTCATGGGCCTAATCGGTTTGCAAAATTCCCCTACGTCACTGATCACTTTCTGGTTAATGATTACGATAATCAAAAACATCCCCAATAATTGTTAAACTACTCCAAGATGATAGGCTCTCAATTCTTCTGCAAAACAATTTAACTTGGAAAATTCATTTTCACGTCTCCCATCTCAACATCTGACGTTTTACTTTCCTATGACAACAGGAGAATAGGAACTACGGGGAAAAAATATAATTCGTTTTTGAATGAGACCACGGTTGCTTAGACCCCTAGTGGTAGAGCGTTCAGCTCTGGTGCATGTGGTCCCTGTTTCGATCCCACTTCGCGCCAAGTAGACTTTGTGGTAGACAAACACCGTGTGCGTAGTTTTCCTTGGGGTTCTCCCATTTCCTTCCATGGATCACCGTCTCCTTTATCCTAGTCGGCGTAACCATGGAACGTAGAAGTGAAAGATCTCATTTCATTTTTTGTTAATTCATGCATTTGCATGTTTCATGTACTTACAAGGCAGAAAAAGTAATGTTTCGATGTCTGCCTGTCTGTTCGTTTGTGACATGTTGGTACAGTACACCTATATAGAATACGTACCGTTCAATTTATTTAGACGAAATTTTAAGGACAAGGTTGTCATAAATAATCCGGAAAATAGGATTCAAAATTTCTTCCAACCCCTAAAGTAAGAGTAGTTTACTTGAGACTGAAATAAAAGAAAAGAAGTTTTCTTTTTTCCTAGGTTGCTCCAACGGTTTTCCTTGAACTTCGTAAATCAGTAAGTGTCCTATAAGACGGTATCAATAATCTGTCTTGGAAAATTACTTAGGTACATAAAGACTAGTTTTCTTTTGGAGTGTCGTTTTTCGGGGATTATTTTGAAAAGCGACTTGGATAATTATATTAATATTTCATGTTTCATTTATAATCCTAGAATAGGGGATAAGTCATTTCTCCTCACTCTAAAAGCGGTATAGTTGGAACATATATATATATATATATATATATATATATATATATATATATATATATATATATATATATATATATATATATATATATATATATGATTAAATGCAAAACTACTGAATTGATTGTATGGCGCCGGAAGTACTTATAGTTAGGAGGACAATATAAATAATATTGTTAAAAATATCGTATGAACAAAAAGTATTGCTGTGTCAGTCATTTTTATGATATTAACAATAATCTATGTCAATTATGGTACTTGTAACTATAAAACTGAAACATAGGGTTATCTGGAATTACCAGATAAATTGCTTCTCAAAACTTTCGCAAGATTTGTTATGGCTCTCCTCCCAACCATACAAGATGCGTTATTCATTGTAGCTTTGGAAAATTGAAGATTACTAATAAAACTCCAACTGACCAAAGCAGAATATATAATGTTAAATTATATATACTGCTTTGGTCAGTTGGAGTTTTATTAGTAAATCAGATATGTTGCTGTAACCATGATCGAAACGCCAAGGTAATTAAGGTAAAGTGTGCATATGTTACTATGACTATACTTTATGGATATTACAAATAACTGCTTTGTTGTTCAGTTCAGTTTCAGTTATCTCTCTTAACGGGAGATTTATAAAAAGGAAGTTCCGGCCTTGCAACCATCTTTTCTGTGCTGTGATTATTATAAACATTGTTGTCAGTAATATTATATCTTGAAAGTTCAAGCCCAAGTTTAATATATTTAAATCAATATTTCAATACTTACCTCAATGTGTTGTGATGTGAGTGTTGAGTAAGGTGTATCACCAATTAAAAAATGTTGGGAATCACTAATTCAATGTGCTACATTCATTAGGAATTGAAATATTTCTGTGCATAACAGTATATTGTTGTTTAATATCGAAACTAACTATTTTATGTAAATGTTAATGGTAACTATCCTAAAAGGAAATTGGCATTAAACAGTAATTAAGACTGCACACAAGATGATTATTAATCCTATGTATGAGACGTACTTAGAATTTGTTGTGGTCATTCTAGCGCATGTACTCTTACCGGGAACATTCATTGTTTCTTATATGTAAAATTTAAAAACTGTGCATTACAAATAAGCTGTGTATTTCTCACCCCTGCGAAGAAGTCCATGGTTAAAGGGAAAAATCCTCCAGCTGTGAAGAGAATGGGCATTTGACACCTTTGAGATATAATTTGCAGAGCACTGGAATTTCATCTGAAGCCACATAGATCCAAGGAGTGTTGTACAACGCCTTAGCAAGATCCATGCTCTAGAAAAGATTTAGAATTCATTATTAAATCCATGATTCCTCAACTTTTACTCACAAATGAAAGGAAACACAGGCGAAAAATATTTCAATATATTTAATGACAATTAAAGCAGTTACAAAAGCAGAGATGCCCATACTCGCCAGTCACAAGCTCGCGGCTTTGGTAACAGTTCATCCTCAATAACTGAGCATCGGTTTGAGCAAACGTGAGTTTACGTATGGGTATTAAGCACGAGTTTCATTGAGGTTGACATTCTCTAGTTGCACTAAGGCTAGAGTGAGTTAAACTATAGCAAACCCCATTGAATTTAACCACCTGAATTTCGAACATGTTAGCGTGCTCTAGTTGCATGAAGGCTACAGTAAGTTAAAGTAGTAACAAACCTCATTGAGTTTAACCACGTGAGTTTCATTGAGGTTGAAATTATCTAGTTTCATTAAGACTAGAGCGAATTAAGGTGGTAGCAAATCCTATTGAGTTTATTCACATGAGTTTCATTGCGGTTGTCCATAGCGAATTCAGTTAAGGCTACCCGCTAGTTCATGTGAGTTTAAGTTTGAAAAACACAAGAATGATTGACAGGGCTTGAAAAATCCATTCGCCTGCTCGCCAGTGGCGAATATAAACAGTGTGACTGCAGAATGGTTGGGCAAGTAGATTTTTTTGTCTAGCTAGTACATGCAAGTAAGATTTTTCAAGCCCTGATTATTGATGTTGGTGACCTTGAGTAAAGTTCATGTTGGTAAAGGTGAAGTTTACATATTTAATGAAACAACTGACAACTTTTTTTTTTTAAAAAAAATATTGAATTTCTCAACAAGTACATCAGGAACTGCTGTGTACAAAAAAGATGATTGTAGATTGTTTTTAAAATTTAATATCCCACGAATGTACATCTAGCCTAAGGGAGACGGTTGTGATGAAATGACTAATAATGATAGAATAAAGGAAGTGAGGGAAATGGAGAAAAACAAGAAACCCCACGCACACAGTGTTTGGCTACAGCAAAATTCACTTGGTGTGGACTCGGATCGAACTAGGAATCTCACGCTCCAAAAGTGAACACTCTACTATTAATAAAGTATATTTAACTTAAGGCGGCAGACTACTAAATATTTTTCAAAAGCTAACAATTTTTCTTTTGCCCGTTTTTCGTAAGTGAAAAGAGATAATGAAATGTAACTTACCATAATGATAGATAATGTTATTCTACTCTCGAAAATACGAATCGGAAAGTTTTGCCATCCATAAACTACAGTGTGACCGGAATTTGAATTACCCAAAAATCTAGGTTAAGGCAGCAACTACAAAAATGAACTCAACAGTAATTGATGATTTATCATTACTTTGTTCCTTGTTAACTACTTTTTAAATAATATTTGTATTTATTTAAAAATGAGTTAACAAGGAACATGATAAGTCATCAATTACTGTTGAGTTCATTTTTGTAGTTGCTGCCTTAACCTAGATTTTTGGGTAATTCAAATTCCGGTCACACTGTAGTTTATTAATGGCAAAACTTTCCGATTTGTATTTTCGAGAGTAGAATAACATTATCTATTATTATGGTAAGTTACATTTCATTATCTCTTTTCACTTACGAAAAACGGGAAAAATAAAAATTGTTAGCTTTTGAAAAATATTTAGTATTCTACTCCCTTAACAAATGTAAAGAATGTAGTTTACGCACCTTGATATCCGATCAACTAACGCCCATCATCAGTTGATCCCTGGCTTCTATTCCAGGTTCGAACTCAACCAATCACAATCGAGTATACAGATTACGAGGTCTACGTCATTTTCATTACCAGCTGACACCAGATCATTCAATATAATTTCCCAATGCATATCATATCTCAGTTTAAGACCAGAAAGATAAAGAGGAAAGGGCAAAGGGAAAATAGTCATAAGTTCATATAGAAATAGACGGGGCCACCTACTTTTAACAAAATCCATAACAATATTATTAGAGCTTGTTACGTACCTTGTTGGGTGAAAACATTTATATGCCAGACTTGGTATTACTTCAGAACTTGTGAGTGATCATATAATACATTCTTTTAGAGTTGAAATAATGTAATGGGTAAGGACAAACTCTTGATGACATAATTTTACACTATTTTCTGTGAGCTGTTGTTGCATCAAATGTGGTTCTGAGCCTATGTAAATGAAATGTCCCGTCCATCACAATTTTGATGTTCTACATGATCATAAAACCTCGATCATGAAGAATAAATAAAGAAGCCAACTGAGGTGAAACTCTTAATCTCTCTGGAAAGTTTCCAAATTTACTTTTATATAAAGTTCTGTTTAGCAAATAAATTTCCGTATACAGGGTGTCCGAGAAGTCCTTCCCTGATTACAGAAATTGATAACTCAGGCTAGAAATAAGATAGAAATATGAAACTGGTGTTGAATTGTTTACAAACTATAAAAGTTTTGGTCACATCAGTACACTTCCACATGAGCACCCTTGGTAGCACGTAGCACATCTAGGCGATATTCAATTTCCAGCCACGCATTAGCCAACATCACTGGAGGGATCGATGCAACGACTGTGGTTATTCGTTGCTGCAGGGTTTCAAGATCTGGTACACGTGTTCGGTAGACCTCATCCTTGACATAACCCCATAAAAGGAAGTCTAATGGGGTTATGTCAGGAGAGCATGGAGGCCAAGCTGTTGGTCCATCACGACCAATTCATCGCCCAGGAAATGTCCTATCGAGATAGGCACGGACGTCCAAACCCCAATGAGGTGGTGCACCGTCTTGCTGGAAAACGACATCGGGGCGATACTGAAGCAACTGAGGAACAGCATACAGCTGCAACATATCCAGGTACACTGCAGATGTGATGGTATCCTCAGCGAAGAAGAATGGCCCGATAATTCGATCGTGCAACAACGCGCACCAAACATTCACCTTTGGACTGCCTCTGGTGAACTCCCTGACCTCCCTGGGGGGTTCTGGACCCCAAATGCGTACACTATGGCGATTCACTACTCCACTGACATAGAATGTCGCTTCGTCGGAAAAGGCAATTCGTCTGAGATAACCATTATCGTCCTCAATACGTGATAGCATTTCTACCGCAAAGTCATATCGACGTGTACCGTCGTCGGGCAACAAGGCCTGAACGAGTTGCACTTTGTAAGCACGAAACAATAAACGTTTGTGTAAAATGTCATGGATAGAGCTTTTTGGCATCTATAATTCACGTGTGGCCCTGCGCACCGATTTCTTAGGACTTCTCAGAAAAGACTGCCGCACAGCCTCCACCGTGTCTGCTGAGGTTCTTGGTCGACCAGACCTCGGAAGGTCAGCAACCGACCCTGTGTTCTTGAACTTCTCATACCAGGCTTTAATGCTCTTGACATCAGGTAGAGTCCTCCCAAATGTTGTCTGGAACTGTCTCTGCACCGTGGTTGGTGATCGTGTCTCATGGTACCACAGGACACACTGTGCCTTCTCCTGGTTGGTTGGCATGGCTTCTTGGGCTTCTTACTTACGTACTACAAACATAAAACAAAAAAAATGAGACTTGGTAAAACAGAACAAACCTAACACAGACCAAAACTTGTATAGTTTGTAAACAATTCAACACCAGTTTCATACTTCTATTTTATTTCTAGCCTGAGTTATCAATTTCTGTAGTCAGGGAAGGACTTCTCGGACACCCTGTACATCCTTTAATACTCTTGTTTCCAGTTATGATTATTAATAGCTATTAATAAGCCGCCTTATGCGCTCTATCCCAAGCTTTTTAAAGGTAAGATTAAAATATCATAAAATATACACTTTCAACATGTTTTTATCTTGGTATTGTAGATTGGTGGTGCAAGGGAAATTAGTTCTTATTATAATGAATGAACATAATCAAAAATCCAGAAAATAACAATCTACATGTATAAAAATGAAAGTGGCTATGTTTGTAACTTAATAACTCTTGAATAACCCGACCGATTTGATCAAATTTTCAACATAGATGAAGTTCGGATATACGATGTTTTTTATCATTTCACTTTGAGAGTGCAACTTATTCGGGAAGATATAAAAATGATCGCAAATGACCTACATTAGTGTCCAATCTATAGTTTTCTGAGTTATTGAGATGAACAGTAACACTTCCGATGCCCTTTAAATCCAAATTCATCCCCGCAACTTGGGGCAGGGGAGATGTATAAAAATGATCGAAAATGACCGATATTAGTGCCGAATCCATAGTTTTAGGAATTGCTGAGACGAATAATAACACTTCCGATGTTATTTAAATTCGAATTCAGCCCTGCAATTTGGGGGAGGGGTATATACATGTAAATGATCGAAAATGACCGATATTCGTGCGGAACGCATAGTTTTCGGAGTCGCTAAGGCAAACAGTGACATTTCCGATACAGTTTGAATCCAAATTCAGGCGTTTATGTGCAAAATGAAACGTATTCTTCCCTTGCAAAAACGGGTATTTTGCTGGTAATAATATAAATAAACAGATTACCATTTGTTACTTAAAAGTTGTGCATTTTCAACAACGTTTCTGCAGCTAACGCTTCTCATGCTGATAACACATTATTAATCTATATTCATTATTCAAAAATGTGCGATACCTTTTCATTATGTGCGTAATGATATCTTGATAATTAAATTCTGTTTCACGAATGTTAACATAGATGCTAACATGTGCTCATGTTATCTCAAGAAGTTTTGACGAGAAATGACCTATTAAAGTTTTAGATATTTTTACAACGATCATGTCCTGCAAAACTACCCTATATAAACACTTGGATTTTAATACTGTAATAGCTACTCTACCTTTTCCTTGATTTGATTCCCGTAAGCACAGTAGAGGTAGGTCTCCGCCAGTAGTACAAGTAAATATAAGACAATACTCGTAGCTCCAATAACATTGTTTACCTAAAAAGAACAAAATTGGTACATGTGTTAATGTTTTGCAGAACACATAAAACAGTATCATATTTCAAATAGCATTCTCATACTATACTAGAAAAAATATCCACTGTAGAAGGTACGTGTAACCATCAGATTTTAGATTAATAGTATAAGAAGGGACTAAATAAGTTACTCTGGGTCAATTCATATGAAATTATCCAATAACTTTTTTAAACAAAAGAAACACTGACCAAAACTCAAACCCACTATATTTTAAACTATAATATGTAACTTTTTTTTATTGTTGTTGCTTGATCACTTTAATTTTACAATTTTGTAGAAAAAAAAAAAACTATTGCTATATTACTTACATACTATTACTATAACGACTGAAGGTATTTGGGAATAAAATCTTGAGACGAGTATTTGAACCCAAGAGGAACAGGAATGGGGAATAGCGGAAACTTCGTAATCAGGAACTGTATAATCTGTAGCGTTTACAAAACATTGTTATAATCATCAAGTCTAGCAGACTCAGATGAATGGGTCATATAGTCAGAATAGAAGAAAGTAGGAACGCTTTCAAAGTTTTAACTGGACATCCAATCGAGAAACGACCATTAGGAAGACCTGGGCGCAGATAGGATGACAATACCAAGATGAATCTAGTAGAAATAGAAATACAAAGTAGAAACTGAATCCAGTTGGCTAAAGACAGAAGTCAATGGGAGTTTTGGTGAACATGGCATTGAATCTACGGGTTCCATAGGCCATAGAGTTAGGTAAATAGTTAACTATTGCTATTGTTACGGACTATAATTTTGTAATTATTTTATATACCCCTAGGCCCCGCTTTATTTTTTTTAAATTTATTAAAAATAAACTTTATTATTACTATTTTTGCTTTATATATGCATTTCTTATAGCAACAACAATTTAAATGTTCTTTTATTTTTTTTTTTTACATTTTTAATTAACTTTTAAGAAATTAGTAGTTTAAGAAGAGAGGAAATAGAGAAATAAAAGTTGAATAACTAATACATGTATGTTTTATTTTAACCTGGAAATTATGTAAACACTTTGTTTTTTTAAAAACGCAAAGGTATTGAATAACTAGTTAAAACATCAAACAATAATAACTTAAGGTTATGTTGCACAAACAGTGCATACGTAGTGATTTGCAACAAACAAAGATATGAAGTTGATATAAATTAACAGATGCTACAATGTAGGAAATTTTAGTATAATAATATTAAAGATATTTAGCTATAAATGATGTAATGCTTTTAACTAAGAGTAATACTATTTTTAAAATATTTGATTTTTTCTTTTTCCTGAAACAATTGTTTATTTTAATTGTTAAAGTAAATAAGTTTTTAATAAGCAATTGCGTATAACTCTTTCTACTATTTTTTTTTTTACATTAACACGTAAAGAAGAGACTTATTATGAATTCTGAAAAACTCCAGAATAATACACCACCACATGCGTTAACAATAACGAAGTTGGGCATGATAAAATAACCAAATTTGTTAAACATTAGGTGAGTTTAGTGCAATTAACAATGTAGTGTTTATTAGTGTTAACACCTTTCCCGAAGCCTAACATTACTTTTTTTTATGTAAATATGTTTTTGTTTTAAGTAATCTTTGGTTGGCAGGCAGCCTCAAAAACAAATATAATATGGCAAAGTATTAGTGAAAAACTGTTAACAAAATTTATTATTTTTTTAAATGCTAAAATAACTTAAATTTTATAATAAAGGTTATAACCAGCTTGATTAAAAATGGTTGCAATTAATATTTGTTGTTATAATTTCTAATTTAAATTTGTACTTTATTTTGTAATTACTTAAACATTAAAATTTGAAACAGCTAAAACGTTATAATTTGTTAAAGCCATTTAAAGTATTGTTTTAGCACTCCACTGTTACATATATATTTAAAGTGTAGCAAACTACTCTGTTTACTTTTTTCTTTTTTCGTTATTTTTATTTTATTTTAAGAAATTATATATTGTTAAATAAAAAAAATCTTGTGGGTCTTATATCTTCAGAACTACATATCGTCGTGTGAGAACCAGAGAAACGTAACTCCAAAAATGTGGTTTTCGTTTTCTTCATGTTTGGACATAATTTTGAAAGCCCCAGTTGGTGTAAATGGAACGTAACGCCATCTGTTCTCCTTGTCGATCATCTGTTGTAATATAACTCAATTACCATCTTATTAAAAACACACCTTTCTAAGAAAATAATATTTTTGTCCTCTCGCCTGTAAACCTACGAAAATGGAGTTAGGTTCCTGTGGTTCTCATACGACGATATAGTGTAGCGAAACCCAAACTATCTCTTAACTTAGTATGATATGCGTATTCCGTAAAAAAAATACAAAGACCAATTTGTGGCTCCTGATCCAAAAACTAAGATCACAATCTTTTGATCCATTTTTTTCATGATTCCTAAGATTCTTGTTTGTATGATTTCGTTGTTTTGTCCAAGCACACTGAGCACTTTCAGAGCATTTTGCAGTTTTTTTTTAACAAGTTTTATTGAATCGTGTACGGACAACATAACTCAATAATTTTCGTAGGTAAATTCCAATCGAAGAAACCAACAAACCATCCAGTGGTGTCATGTAGATCTTCAGAGGGAAGAGCGGTAATACTCCGCCCTGAGTTTGGTATACGTATGCATGTTAATCAAAATTATAATAATGTAGCTATGGAAAACATGTTCTACTTATAGTGGGAAGTTTTGTTTTGTTTTCTAGGACAAACCTGAAATGAAATTGCTGTAACCAGGAGTAGTGATGGGCAATGGAAATATTCCCGGTGGGAAGGTAAAAATAAAAAATTGGAATATTCCCGGTTTTTTTCCCTGGCATATACATTCCCGGGAAGGAATTTATTTCCATTTCTTTAGATTATCTTCCAAATTATAAGAACCATGTGACTAATTACTTTATTTTCATTTATTATTATTTACTTCTAGGTTTTAAATAATTTGAAGATTAAAAAAATAAAATTCTTTGACAGAACTTTAAATAACTAATAATATGATATTTAAAGTTCCATTTCCATTTGCACTAAAAAGTAGCAAAATACTAATTTACAAATGATGAAAAGGAACCAGTTTGTAAAGCAATGTAGAAATTATGTAGAAATAGAGATGAAGTATGATCAATACACTCCAAACCACCGTTAGTAATATATGTTGGTCTGTCTCCTGGCTCTGATTCAAATCAGACTTCTCTTACATGTGAATTAACGCATTAAATTTCGAGAAATAGGTAGGAAGAAAGTTCATGTGTTAAAATGTTACGTGCTAAATTATAAAACTAGGTAAGTATCTTGCAAATATTGTGAACATAAATATGCGTGCGCAAATGTGTCTTGTGAGGCATGGTGAGACATGTCTTCTGACAGTTACCCAACCTAATTTGTTTATAACATATAAAAATTTAATATGTTTATAATATCAATAATAGAGGTCAAGTTTAGAAAATCCACTTACATATAAATTTAAACTGTTTAGCGGTGTAAAAGTATGTGGATTTACAATAGCATTTTCCCCACATATTTACTTGCATAGAACATATTGTAAGTAAATATACATTTATGCGTATTCTCTAAATATAATAAAATGTTAATAAAATAACATAATGCCGTTCAGAATATAAATTTTGAAGAATCCTCTTTACATAACAGTAATAATATACGGTGATAAGAAACGAGTTTACCATTGAAATCATAATATAGTAATATAATTCAATTTTCTTTGTGTTTGTACATAAATTCACGGAATATTCCCATTTTTCGGAATCTTCCCGGGAATTTTTCCAGGGAATATTCCAGAAAAATATCTTCTCGGGAATTTACCCATCACTAGCCAGGAGAGCACCCACGAGGGGGTCTACCGGGTCCGAACCCTCCTAAAACTTCTTAACTCAACATACATTTGTACAGTCTCTCAATAAAACTATATTTGTTTAACAAAGAAATGATTAATGTTGGGTATTTCATTTACCTTACATTTCATTTGCATTCTTTCTCTTGTAAGAGCTCATTTGTGGCTAAGCGGTTAGCGTACGCGCCTTTGAGTGAGAAACCCGGATTCGATTCCCGTCGGGAGCTCATGTTGTTCGGATTCCACGTTAATCATTATGTCCCGTCTAATATAGCCTCGCTGCTGAAAGGGACGTTAAACTCAAAAATCAACTTAACTCTTTCTCTTATAAAAACAATCTAGTTCTATCACTTTTTTCTTAAAATATAGGTGAAAGTATTTTACAATTACTTATCGTATTTTCGGGCCCAGAATAACACCCGTTCAACACTACATAAACGTAGTAGCTTCTAGTATTGGACGCCTTCAAAGCTTGGACCCTCCCAACAAAAGTTTCACGTTGCGCGCCTGACTGCAACGAACATGAAGTTTTGAAGGTTTCTTTTTAGTTAGACAGTACTACTCCTAGGAAATTAAAACTCATTAATTCTTTCTCTGCCAGTTCCATTCTTTGTAATTTCGGAGAACACATGTACCAACCATGAACTTTTCGATGAAACAGGGCCTTATTTTGAAAAATTAAAATTGGTTTGCGTGTTCTTTATACGAGAACGCGTATTTAGACAGCGAAAGTGATTTCAACTGTACTATTTAAAAGGAAAAATCTTCAAAAGTTTGTTACCTGTGTGGCCATGTAAGCTAGGAGACATATTGTCAAGCCATCGATGAAGAAAACTGCGAACAACAGTACAGATATATTCCTATTTATTTCAGTGGATAATCTGAAATGATAGTGTTAATTATTATTCTTTATTACATGGAAAGATGGTGCATAGCATATACTCTTATTTATACTATGCACGATACAGCAGAATTATCATTTTACGAGGGTAAATCAAAAATTATCCATAATGTAGCTATAAGTATTCTTGCCTTGCTCAAACTGACCTCTGTTCTCGTTTATTTTATTGTTATGCTGTTGAGGTCATGCTATGAAAGTTTGATCCTAATTCCTAGATTTGTCTTTCTTTTGTTGCAGATAAATCTTGGCCGCTCCACTAGAAGTTTGCACCAAAGAGAAACAAAGAGCAGTAATCCGGTTTTTGAGGTCAGAAGGTGTATCAGGGGCCGCAATCCATCAAAAACTTTCGGCACAATATGGGAACACTGTCTTGTCGCAATGGAGTGTTTACGAATGGATTTAAGAATTTTAAAAATGGTCGGACAAATGTTAGGCACGAGGAAGAATCCGGATGACCAACTAAGGCTACAAATTATGAGAATATTAAGCGTGTACGTGACATATTTCTGTTAGATAGACAAGTGACTATTGATGAAGTGGTACATTGTCTGCAAATCAGTCATGGTCAAGGTGACCAGAACTTTTACTTTCAAAAACGGGACGCATATGAATCGGCGACGTTGTAGGGGGGGGGGGGCAGTGACTTCCACGTTGCATTTTGGGACTCAGCAGTTTACAAAATATACAAGTAAGAATAATAACACAGAGTTTCTAACTTAAGTATTACCCAACAATACTTTTAACTACTTGAACACTCTATTTTCATTTGAATATTCAGAAGTTCTAGGCACGGCTGAAGAGCGTAGAATTTGCACTGATCATTTATATTTTCAATAATAATTACGGGACATCTGGGTCATTTTTGCTTAAAAACGGGACATTTAGGCGTCCCGTTTGAGAATCAGAAAAAAACGGGACATGGGTTGAAAATAAGGGACTATCCCGACTAAAACGGGACGTCTGGTCACCTTGGTCATGGTTCCTGATACACCTTCCGACCACAAAAACCGGATCACTGCTCGTTGTTCCAGTGATGCCAGATGCCTAGAGTTGAATTTCTCACATCAATTATGAAAATTTCCCACATCTGCCTGATTTTTCCCACAATATTTCTTTTATCAATTTTATAACTTTCAATTACCGAGTTAACATGGGTTTCTACAAAACCCTCTTCATTACCAGGAAGAAAAATTTACAGACTAAATATTAGCAATTAATACGAGGATGGTTTGCATTAACTAATTAAACCATTGTTCTGCACAAATCGAAATTTAAAACTATCATGTGCTGATAAACCTCATATGGATTTGCAACAAACAGTGGCTTCATTGATTGATGCAAAACATCATAGGCCTTATGCAGAGTCGTTCTGACGCGTGATTAGTGCCATACTAAAGAGTCCGACTAACATATGTTTCCTGCGCTAGTCAGGCTTTTAGTATGATGTTAATCATATGTCAAAACGACTCTGCATAAGGCGGCATATTTCTAATTCAGTATATGAGCCATTAGATTAATGAAATCATAAACAACAACAACAAATCAAAGTTTCACATACTGAAGAAATCTGACAAAAATTAACAATAATATTAACTCACCACAGGGACATCAGAACAGAGGGTGCAGAAGGGCCTTCAGCATCATTAGTCGTACAAATCATCGGAGTTGTGGAGAGAAAGATGAGCGCTGCTGGCCTTGAAGTAAGAGCAATCTATGTTCTTCGCCTGAAAAGCTGATCTCACTACTGCCACTGCATTAAGAGCATCATCTCCAATCCTGTTCCTCTTTTTTGTTTTCACATAATTCACAATGGAGAAAATTCTTTCCGATTCAGCATTTGAGTGGGGCAATGTGAGTACAAGTCTTGCAAGCTTGCCTAAGTTGGGGAACTTAAGTTCATTATTAAAATCTTTCGTTTTTGAAATGAAATCCCACATGATATCCAATTCTATAGCCATTAAATTACTTTTTTCGTTGGCATTAAAGAGGTGTGGCAGAACCCTCCATTCAATAAACAAATCGTTTTCGTCAATACGCTTACTGAAATGTTTGGATAAATGTGTAAGCTCTTTTAGCTCATTTCTAGAATTTACTTCTAAGGCTACAGAGGGAGACAGTAACCTTAGTTCACGAAGGAGAGGTTGATTCACTGGTAAGTGTCCTTGAATTTCAGTCACTACCGTAACATAAAATTCCAAACATCTCTTTCGCACTTCTTCTGCCCCGGAAGTTGGTAACTCACTTAACAAATTCTCAGCGTCCGGGCCAAGGTACACTTCGGACAAGGGAAGAAAGTTTCTGGGACATGAAGCATTCACTATATCTTGTAAAGCACTTGACACTAAAAAGTTCTGCCCTATCTCCTTCAGAAGACGCACAGAAGATTCGGTTAAGGTATGAATAAGTATTTTCCGAACTTGAAAAAGTACATTAAAAGTATTAAGGTACCTCAACACATATTTGAGGAAAAACATGTATGTCTTTGTGAATAGATTGTTAAGTTCTGTCAATATCATTTCTGCACTTTTCAATTTATCTTCGAAGACTGCTAATTGAAAAAAACTTTTGAGCGCCTCCCAATTTTCAAGAATACGACACACGCACGCATGCATTGCTAACCATCTCGTAAGGGCAGGCTTGAGAATTGTTTTCCTTTCCGTGTTCAAAAATTCTTGAATTTCGTGAAATTGTGCATTTCGTTTTGGAATTACATGACAAATAGGAGGAAATATTCCTTACGAGTTCTTTCGGTGCCCGCGGGAGTTTCTCACAGGCTTTGCTAGCGATTAAAGCTGCAGAGTGACAGATGCATCCCATGGAAATTAGGTCACTCGAATTCTTTTTAAGACGCGAAACAAATGAGTCTCTGACCCCCATAACGCTGGCTCCATCAGAAGCAACTCCGACTATATTATTTAAGGGTATATCCTTGTAAATAAGGCACTCTTTAAAAGCGGTATATATGTTTTCTGCCGAACAGTCTCGTGAATCTAGATTTACCAGCTCCAAGAGCTGAGTTTTCACTGTCCCTGTTTTCGGTGAAATATAGTGCACAAGAACACAAAGAAACTTTTTTAATTCAATATCTGTACTTTCGTCAATTAAAATGGAGAAAGAGGTATCTTTGATATCATTCACAACTTCATCTGTTTTAAACTGAGCAACAACATTATTAATCAAACTCGTACATTTCGTTCGTTTTAATTTTAGTTCCTGAGCAATTGTAGAATCTTTGAAAATATCTTGAACAACGGGAACTAGGTGCTCAACTATTTGGATCGCTACGTTGTGCTCAGCGAAGAAAGCGGCTAGTTTTATCTCAGCTTCTTTTACTTTCGTTGAGGACGTAGGAGTATCTTTAGTGTTTGTCTTATTTTTCTGCACATATCCACTGATTGATGGTGTTGCCGAAAATGATTTCACTGCGTTTTTGTGTTTTAGACCTTTGCTATGTTTTTGAAGATCACTCTTCCCACATTGTACTTCAACATTGCATACAACACATCTACACTTACAGTCATTACCCGGCACTCGTTTTAACCAGCCTTTAAAATCTGGATCATTTAGCCAGTTCTCTTGATTTTTTTTCTTTCTGCTTTGTTCCCCTTTTTCTTCAGATGAAAGTTCTCCGCGAATCTTCCTTTTCTTTTTTTGGCGTTCCTAGTATTTTACTCATTTTACTGAACACAGCGCTACAACACCACACACTGCACACAATCGAAAATGTTCGTAATCCAGACAAAACACTGCCAGAATCCTATTACGTCTTAAGCCTCGTGCCTAATGAAATCCAAATGACGATATTTTATATGACGCTCAGTTTCAAACAAGACGCACAAATATTTTTAATACGTGTGGACGGGATGCCACATCCTACCTTCACTGCAATAATACAAATAATCTAACGAAAGAAAATATTATGTGCAGTACGTTACTTAACATTTACACATAACAATAATCATACAAACGGTAATTGAGTTGGAAAGCAGTAGGTGAATATAGTAAAGTTTAAACTCCGCCTACCCTACTCCAGTTTTGGCTTCCTCCTACATAATGCTTTCGATATAGGGACTGGAGGTATACTCCTTAAATTAGATGTCTGTGAGTTGAATTTTCTCGAGTGTTGACAGATTTGTTTATATATATTGTGGAAGAAGATAAAGACAATGCGTGAATTGTATAACTCTTGAGTGTTGGCATGCTTTTTTTTCATCTATCTTACTATTCTTGCAATTGTTGTGAAATCGCAACGGTTGGTGCGGTTCTTTCTTTGATTGACGTTTACTTATCAGAACCCAACAATGTGCTATAAATATTCTAAGGTGAATGTAATACTGTAATAGTTATATTGGTTTAAATGTTTGCAGCAAAAGGAGACATTTTCAACATATTGTACAGAGGGTAATAAAACTATTTCTCCTTAACCCGTGAGGAGTGTGCTTGTTTAAAATAATATTGGTAGAAAACCCATTATATTTCCTGCTCGCTGAATATAAGAAAATTTTATTCGCTTGACTTGACCACTAAAAGAAAAAAAATATTAAATAGAATGTTGAAATTTCCCACGTTTTCGTTCTATTTTCGAATATTTTCCCTTTTTCCCACACTTTGAAAATTATCTCCATTTTTCCCACGTCCGTGGGAAATTTCCCTCAATCTGAAATCACTGCGTTGTTCCTCTTTAGGGTAAACTTCTAATGGAGTGGTTATGATCTATCTGCAACAAAAGGAAAACAAATCGAGGAATTAAGGTCAAACTTTCATAGCATGAGCACAACAGCATAACAGTAAAATAAACGAGGACAGAGGTCTGTATCAACAATGTAAGAAAAGTTATAGCTACATTATGGATAATTTCTTACTTATCCTTGTACATTGCAAATAACAATATAGTCAATGATGGCAGTCCATCGAAAATATTTCATTTTGTGGGATTTTTCCTTGACACTAATTTTTCAAATAGGGATAAAGGGAATTTTCGCCAAAATTGGCAGGATATAAAATAGGAGTTTTCATATATTTATTTTATCAAAACAAAAAAAAAAATCTAAATGAGCAGGAAGTAAGTTAAGCACGCTTTAATAAATGCGGAATCGGTGCTAATTGTCAAATTTTGCTACATATTTGTGTGAAAGTGATTTATGCAGGAAATTATGAATATCAGAAAATAAGCACCAAAGAACATAAACTGTACTCTGAAATTTTAAAAGAAAATCATGACGAGAGGAAAGTTCATTACCAAAACGACAAATAACTAATTTCTAAAACGTCGCACAGGAAATAACTGAAGAATGAAGTTTGTCTAGTTTCATTACATTCAATAGAAGATTATGGTACAAAAGCTTGATGGAAATAACTAAATTCTAATAACAAAATGAATTTTTTTTCATCAGCAATTTCAATAATCTCTTTTAATTAAGGAAAATACTTATTAGGAGTTCAGAAAATAGAAATTTACAAATAATTCACTCAAATATTGAAGAAAGTGACATACAGGAGTTTCAGTTTCTAAATTTCATAAATTTTGAAAATTTTGTAATTAGTATAGCAAAATTTAAATTTAAATTTTGAGAAATTTAACTGCGAAATAGGAATTTCTGACTTTCGAGGTGGGATATTATAAAGTTTTAAGTTGACATCACTGAATACAGTACCCATCAGACCAGTGCTTCTCAACCGATTTGTCGCGACATACTAGTCTGTCACGCAGTTCCCTAAGATGTGTCGTAAAATTTTGCAATGTAAAAATCATGTAATAATAATTAGTTAAAATAATAATTAGTTAAAATCGAGACAGACTACCAGTTAACACCTCCAGCGATAACAATAATGCTCAGTGCTATATACGAGTAGAGTCATTATAAAAACTAATTGGTTTCACTATTAAATTATAATAGATATTATTATTATTATTATTATTATTATTATTATTATTATTATTATTATTATTATTATTATTATTATTATTATTATTATTATTATTATTATAAAATAAAGAGTTTGTGTTCCAGTGTGCTGTCTGGGGACCAGACGATTGTACCGAGAGTTACCAAATTTTTGTCACGGGTATACTACCTTGATCCAGGCCCCAGAGCTAGACAAAGCGTTTTTTTTTTCAAACTTCGGATCAGGGTGTCACCGCGGGAGGATACCGAGACATGTAAAAAATAATTGAAAATGGCCGATATTAGTGTCAAATCCATTTGTTTTTGCGGTCGCTGATATGAATGGTAATACTCCCTCAGGTGTTGAGTTCCAAATATACTCCCCCATCGGCTTGCAACCAGAGGGTCTCAGGGGGCATTTATCGGGATATGTAAAAGTATTTTATAGCAGAAAATGACCGATATTTTTGCCTTTCGTTGTTCAGTTTGTTTACATAAATATTTTAATTGACCCATGCGAATGGGTATTTCAGCTAGTTTATAATAAAATATGAAAGCAGTGGGTCGCTATACCCTGGACTTTCAATAAACTGTATTGTCAGTCCAAAAAAGTTCAGGTTTTAAACTATTAGGCCTCCGTACTATTCGACCTAGTTAAAAAGGGAAAAAATCTCCCTAATAAAATGAATATAGGGTCTATACGCTATTCATATATTTATTATATTCATATATATTCCAATATATATTCGGGGGACGCGGTGGCTCAGTGGTAGAGCGTTCACCTCCGGTGCTTGGGGTTCCCAGTTCGATGCCAGCTTGCGCCGTGTGGACTTTGTGATGGACAAACACCGTGATCGCGGGTTTTCTTGGGGTTCTCCTTTTTCCTCCCACTTTCTTTATTCCACCATTTCACTCATTTCTCATAATCACCGTCTCCTTTAGCCCTACCGGCATAATCGTGGGACGTAACCTCAAAGATTTCATTTCATTTTCCAATATATATGAATATATATTGGACAATCTACTTGACTTACAACACTTTCATAAAAAAGGGACTTTGGCAAGTAGAAGCAGTATGCTATCAGGAACTTTTTTTTTCAAAAACTAATAATCTATGCTTCGACGTTTCTACCTTTAGCTTATCTTTCTACATTTTTATAATCATCTTTCAATAAACAGTATAAGTTTAAATATTTTTTTTAAATAATTAGACCTCCATTTTGTGTCAATGTCTTGCTTAAAATTGTATGAATTAATTCTGTACAATTCAGCATACGCGTCTTTGGCGTGGAAGATCGGGCTTCGATTCCCGGCGGGAGGTTATATAGTTTGGATCCCAGTCAAGCATATTGTTTCGCTACTAAAAAAGGACGCTAAACTCAAAAAAATCAAATCATATGCATTATTACCGCATGTACTGTATATCATTTTGTTTTCTTTAATTCAAATGAGACATTACAAAATTTATCTTAAAATACGCACAATGTTTTTATTCTTCGACTTTCTTTTCTTGTTATATCATTTTAAATATATAGTACGGTACACAACAAACATTTACTCTGTACTAAGATATCAGAAAATACAAATACTAATGGATATTTCTATAAAAGTGTTTTTTTTTTTTTTAATAATGTAGGTAAGAGAAAGTGAGAAATTATACTACAGACTTTTGTTGTTGTTGTTGTTCTTGTTCGGGGTGCCCTTCCACAACATTAGACCGGTTAGTCGTTAGCGAACTGTAATAATAACAGAAAATGAGGTAATATTAAGAGAAACTATGAAAAATCAAAATCCTAGCTATATGTATAAATAGTGTATCCCGCAGTTTGCCTAGAAAAACAAATGGCAGACTACAACGTAACTTTGATACATTCTCCCAATCCGTAACAGAGATTCACAAAGGAAGAACCAAATGAAAACTGTAAGAGTGCCATTAAAAATCTTTTTTCTTTTTTCCTAGGCGTTTGGAAATTTGCAAACCGTTCTTGACGTCTTTCTGAGCTGGTAGTACGAAGAGGTGCCGGTAGATGGGATTTGGAGTTAAGTCACTGTTTATAGTTTGAGGGGAAATTTCACTAACCAAGGGAAATTTAATGGGTAAATTTAACAGGAAAGGGAAAAAGGAAAATTTTCGATAAAATGTGGAGATCCAGGGAAATTATTGTGCTGACTAGTTGACCAATATAAATACTTATTTTATTTTATTTTATTTTTTTATTTATTTATTTTTATTTTATTTTATTTTATTTATTTATTTATTTTTTTTGTTCTTCAGAAATGAAACAAATAATATAGTAATAGTTTTGTGTGTTCAACGTAGCATAATTACATAGTTTTTGTGCAGATCAAAGTAGCATAATTTGGAATATTAAGTGTTTCCAACGTACTAGAACAAAAATGGCGGACATTTCAAATGTTGCCTTCTTTATTGGATACCCTTTATTAGTAAAGTATTACAGCAATAATAGATAAACATATTCACTAAACACAAACTAAATAGAAATTTGAGGTCAAAATTGATTAAATACTTACTTGTAAAGCTTTTGGTGAATTTCCAACCATACTGTTAGTTTTCCTTTTAATTCTTCTTTTTTCCAGGGCTTGTTGATAACTATAAAATCATTTACTTCACGATCAGCAACCAACGAAGCTCTTATCACGTCATAAACTGACGACTCATTTTGGTATGATAAAGGATAATTGATTCTATTAAGTCGATTCTTCCATTTGACTCGTGAATCATTGCTTGCGATCAATTGTCTCAATGCAAAACTGAGACGTTTGAGTTCCGAGAGCAGCAGCATAAAACAACCAAATACCGTTCCGTCACAACTGAAGATACAGAAAGAATTCTGGAATAAAATAAACACTTGGAAAGCAATGGATATTTCGAATCCAGGCGTTGTTGTGTAGTCGAATGGATACCAAGAAACCATGACTTGTGTAATCACACCAGAGGTAGAATTACCACTTTGTTCATCTCGGACAAGAAATGGTAAAGTGGTCCAATATGCAGAAGCTATTAGAAACACTGATACGTATATATAGATAAAAGTTCTAAACTGGCGACATAAATTTTCGCTGTGATTACTTTGAAAATCTTTAGATACAGAGATATCAGTTAATAACTTAAATTCATTTACAATTTTTGATACTTGTGTTCGCTTTAAGATACCGAAAACTCTAACGACCATAGTATGAAGAACATACAACGTAGTAAGCAAATTGAAGAGAACTAAGGATATATCACTTACTTTAAATACAAGATCAATACATCCAAAAATTAGTAATAATAACGTAGCCAAAAACATGAAGATATTGAAAGCCAAATCTAACGCATTCTTGCAGCGTACTGTGGTCATATGGTTTGGATCTCGAATCAATGTAAATCCAGATATTGTCCCTGTAAAAATAGGTATTTGGAATGTCTTATCTACGCACGACACCATATTGCTATCTCCTTGAATTTCTTAAACACTTGCTTCCATCTAGTTCGACTTTCTCTTTTATTTACAAATGTATTTACAGTTAGGTATACTTTCTAAGTAGAAATAATCATAAGGTCTATACTTTAATATATAATAACACAAAACAATGTACCACCGCTTCAAACAATGTAATAATAATAATAATAATAATAATAATAATAATAATAATAATAATAATAATAATAATAATAATAATAATAATAATAATATAGATTAATAAAACTATTTCAAGCTTATAATTTGACGTAATCATCAACTTTCTAATACAAAATAGCTCGTGTTTGTTTAGTGACTTAATAAAATATGATCTATCTCTAAAATGAACGAAACTTCAATTTATAACAAATCAATTGAAAGTGAAATATTATTACTTTCTCAATTTTGAATCCTGATTGGTTTATATTTATTTTATTCGTTTACTAATGGAATTAGCATGTTCTGTACAACACATAGTTTAATAAATAAATAAATAAATAAATAAATAAATAAATAAATAAATTAGTGGTCTTTCATCTATGTTTCTTTCTTTCTTTTCTTTTCTTTCTTTTTCTAACAATTGTTACATAAAATACACATAGATAAATTTTAGTATTTTTGTTTTCCAGTAGTATACGTTTAAAATTTAAGGGCCCTTGAACTTGTGTTGTGAATATCTACAATACTAAACTCACATCTGCTATTCTTAAGCTAATCTTGTACACGTTATAGTATTTTAAAAGAAATAAAATCTTATTTAATTACTAATACACAAATTTATTATTCTAAATTTATCTTCTTTAAAATTATTGGCATAATGTCTTTCATTTATTTATTATTCTGTGTTTCGTCATGAGTTAAGTTGAGTTGATTTTAACGTCTCTTTCAGCAGCGAGGCTATATGAGACGGGACCTACTGATTAAGGTGGAATCCCAAACACATGAACTCCTTCCGGGAATCGAACTCGGGTTTCCCACGCCAAAGGCGCGTACGCTAACCACTTAGCCACGAGTGAGCTTTTATTTCATCATGAGTATGCATATGTATTGTAATTTAAACTGATAATGTTTCATCAAATTTCATGCTTGTTATCTATTGTATGCTTATCCAAAATAATTAAATGTTGAACTTATATTTCAATGTTGAGAAATTTAGTATAAATTAACGTTTCCGTATTTTAGAAAGATCTTATCACTCTTGTCGGAATATTGGATATAAAATAGTAGTGGTAAATGTATTTTGTTTTTAAAAAATAATAAACAGAATGTTGTTTGTGTTACACATCAAACATGATATAATCTTGTTTTCAGTTTTCTAACTTGTTTTGCAGCATATATTCTGATAAACTTTGAAATTATGTTATAAAACTATGTAAGAATAATAATAATGAATGAAAAGAAAAATTGAATCTAATAAAATTCAGTTTTGAATTAAAATTATCTGACTTCTAAGAAACGTTCAGAAAACATGTTAGAACTATAACACAAGTAGTTGTTTTACATGTATACCTCATATTGAAGAAGAGAATGAACATGATTGGTTCACGGAACACTGCTAAAGACAAATGAATAATAATATTAATACTACTTTATTAAAATATGTCTACTGAAACACTACTAATAGGTCTACGAAACTGAAAGCATGGTAAGAAAATGAAATCATTTTTTTTTCACTTCTTGGAAATATAGATGTTGTTTGTTTACTGTTTTCACCTCTAAAATTACGAGATACGGAACGAAAGTTTAATGTGGAAATAGGAACTTGACGTGTTTTTACCGAGAAACAACCTCAGGACCACTTAACATATAAAATAGATGTAGTAACTGAGGTATCGTTTGTTCGGTGAGTAATTACATCCTGTTGAACATATAGGATAAGAACCAACAAAGGTATCACATAACTTTGTAACCCTAATAGTAGACAGGAAGTTGTAATCCAAATGGTGGACAGACCGAGTATTAAAAATCTTCTAGCACTGTTGTATATTGCGATAGAGATTTCAATAGCACTCACTAATTCCCTTATCAGTTTCCAAGTGTTTTTATGCAGCTTCCTCTAAAACTATATAAATAAGAATTGTGTCTATTTTAATCGGTAGCATTCTCAAGTGGAGTTAGAATTGTTTGCACATTCCGTTAATCCTACTTTACTAGTAATGTAATTAATTTGTTTGTACACTCAACTTCTGAAATGCAATAAATAATTGATATTAATTCCGGGACAATAGGTTTAGAAGTCACATTTCTTTGCAAAAATAGGAACGGTGTATCACATCAAAATGATTTTGTTACTTCAAAAATTTGTTTAGGATAATACAATTCATTACTATGAAAAGTTACTCAAAAAAACGATTCCGCAAGAAATATGAAGACGATTTGTTTTGAGAGTCACTTTCTTGTAAGTAGATTTACTTCAAAAGAAGACAATCATAGCGCATCATTTTGTTTGTTAATGTATTCAACTATGTCACGCATATCGAAAATGTTTTATCTATCTCTGTGTCAAAGGTACACAGTATAACAAATAGCACACACATGACATGAAAGGGGAAGAACTTAACGTTCCCAAGCATGTCATACATTCCGTAAAGGCAGTTAATCATTATTTATAAAGTTAAAGGTTACACATTCAAATCTGATTCTATCTACTTTCAGGATTTCTCGTACATATTCAATGAAAACTTATGTAGTAATCGAACTCTTTTGAAAAACGTTTTCAACCAGAATTGGGCAAACTTCAATTGAGTTAACAATTAATCTGTAATTTTAATTTTTTATTTGCAATTAATTAATTAAAATAAGTAATGATCAAGTGCTAATTGCAGCTGATCATTAATCAATGAGAATTAATTGCAATTAATCAACCAATTGAAAGTAATTGCTATGAATAGTAATTGCAATTAAATTCAGTAATTCAATTGCAATTGAATGTAATTTACAATTATTTTAATTGCAATAAATTTCTACAGCAATTACTTTTAAATTATTAATTAATTACAATTGATTTTAATTGATCAACGCCCAACACTGTTTTCAACTATGCTTAGCAAAATTAAGGTCTTTACTTTACCAATAACTAACCTTTCAACTAATGTCTCAGTTGGAATGTAACTAATAATAAGTTCAAAATTCTATTTTTGGATACAGCGTAAAATACGAAAATGTTGCAGAACAATATCAATTTTCTATATTCATCATCAAATGTCATTATCAGAAAAAACTAAATGATGTCAGATCAACTTCTAATGTTAGGAAGCGGAACTCGTCCGATGTAAAACTTCATGTAGGAAAAACAAAAGAAACCCAATTCTTTCTCTTTTCTAAGATTTTTTCTAATTAATTGAAAATGTCTAAATGGAAATGATGAGACGTATTCTAATTGATTAATTTTTAAAAGAATAAAATTGTATAGATGACTCCGAATCCTGATTCTTATTTTCGAGAAAACTATTGTTTCTTGCAAACTTATCAGTGCAGAGTGGCGAAGGAAAATTTTAATTGATGTAAAATGGTCTAATCAACATAGGAAAGAAAACATTTAATGATTGAGATGCATCTACAGAGAATGCCATTTACAATGAAGTTAGATGTTGTACTTACATGTTTCTTCATTTCTTGAAGAAGACATCGGAGAAATGTGTCCTATCTCGGCACACATAATATGATAAGAGAATGTTTTGGAAATTTGCTGAAATGCTCCAAAGGAACATCTTATATTGATTGCAGCATCGTCCAATCAAACAATGCGCAATCGATAGAGGAGTGAAGAAAAGTGAGAAATAAGACATTCAAAGTTTTACGGGCTGACACCCAGAAACACAGGAGATACAGAGAAGAGAAAGATCTAGAATCGTGTGAAGATAGCAATGCAAAAGATACACTGACGCAGAATGAACTTCAAAATGACTAAAGTAATCCAAATGACATTTACACAACAGTAATATAAGCATTGTACCCACAAACATGCTCAATAACATCATATGTAATGCAGTGTTGCCAACGGAACACAAAATGAAGGTTTGTTAAATGATACGGAACACAAATTATAACATCTAGAAAATCTAATTATGAGTAGAACCATACCTGTGAAATCATGATATACAGTGTTGCCAACATTTGAAGGTATGCTTGTATGAATTCCTATATGAATCTCGGATGTAGAAGAGTACATAGAGTACACGTTTTGAACTAGCTGAAACCAAAATATGAGACCACAAACAAGAATATAATCACTGAAGTACAAAAATAAGGGACGAAGCACAGTGTCGAAGCATTTTGGACAAAGGAAAATGTCAGAATAGTACCAAAACACACCACGTAAGCTGAATTAATCCATGTGCTTGGATGACCAAGTGGTCCGCAGGTTCGCTCTAGTGCACATGTTCAGGTTCCTGTCCTCAAGTGTTGGCAACACTGTACATCAAGATTTCACAGGTATGGTTCTACTCATAATTAGATTTACTAGATGTTATAATTTGTGTTCCGTGTCATTTAACAAAGCTTCATTTTGTGTTCCGTTGGCAACACTGCATTACATATGATGTTATTGAGCATGTCTGTGGGTACAATGTTTGCTTACTATACTGTTGTGTAGATGTTACTTTGATTACTTTAATTATTTTCAAGTTCTTTCTGTGTCAGTATATCTTTTGAATTGCTATCTTCACATGATTCTAGACCCTTATTTTCTCTATCTCCTGTATTCTGGGTGTTGGCCCGCAAAACTTTGGATTTCTTAGTTTTCTTTACTCCTTTATCGATTGCGCATAACTTTTCCGTGTAAGTTATCTAGACATTTTGGAAATTTCCAGAATCACAATTTCTTTTATTTAATAAAAAAAATGGGAAAATCCATTTACAGTGAAAATAAAGACATATATCATGAAACGTGCCAAAAAAAATAAATAAATAAAACTTTCGGAAAAATTAAGATCGGCAACCTTACACACAATGTAAATGTCAACTAACTCAGTCAGGAATACCTCAAGATCAAATAAAATAACATTTAATTTTTCTACCTTACAACGATAATATATAAATAATCAACTTTTTCTTCCTTCCATCCCGGGTTTCGGTACCAACGATAAAACTGGTTCCTTTATAATTATTAACTTGAGCCATAAAAAATGACAGCTGCTATGCAATCACTTCCATTTTATTTTATATCTTGTTTTTTCTCGTTGTCCTGCCAACGACGTCCCAAAACCTTATTATTTAAAACATACACAGACATATGAACATTTTTATATATTAACATTATAATTATTTTCTTTCTCTTCTTCTGATATTAAAATTCAGCCAGCTTAGTACAAAATATACAATGTACCTTTGTAACCTGACGATTCAAATTACTCTTATATTGTTCATTTTAAGAATTATACAGGATAGAGTCCTCACAATCAATAATTAAAAAGAACAAGAGACCAGGGTATTTACAGACAGGTGCGGATTTAAATATATTCGAACAGTCACGTGCCCATGCATTATCCAAAAACAAGTGGAAAATATAAGAATAATATTAAATATATTAACTGCCACATTTTCTAAATACTTGCTTTCACAATGGGATGCCACGGCTAAGCCGAGCTGCGTTTGGGAGCTGGGACAGAAGATAAATGTGGTTCATTTGTTAGATGAAACTTGACAACGTAGCAATGGATGCATTATGGCTGCGACCGTCTATTATCATTAATATTATTCCTACTTTCAGGTCTGTGGGAGGTGAAGGGATGTTATAAATAATTCTATTATGAAAGGACATAGTAATGTTGAGATTTGAAGCATTTGGCGTTGTGCGCTGTCTAATGGAACAGAGTAAATCTTGCATAGAGCAAAAACCAGGAAAAGAAATAGCTTCCATATAGTTTCCTTTGCTCCCTCAGTAGTTGAACCGCCTGGCAGATGGCGCTGGCGTTAATGTTACATGAGGTATTTACCCAACCCAGGGAACAATCCACGTGATATACTAGATTGGGACTAATATAAGCGTATTCGAAAAATTAGAATGAAATTTTTAAGTTTTACGTCCCACAGTTATGTCGGCTAGGCTCAAGAAGAGGATGATAGTGAGAAATGAATGAAATGGTGGAATGAATAAACTGAGAGGAAACGGGAGAACCGTGAGAAACCCATGCACACAGTGTTTGTACACCACAAAGATCACTTAGCACATGGGTCAAACCAAGGACCCATGCACCAGAGGTGAACGCTCTACCATTGAGCCACCGCGGCCCCCTAACTATTATTCGATGTTTCTAGTCAATATTCTTACTTTTGTTCTTTTGTTTTTTCTTTACTGTTAGTCCATGTTTAAGTGTAAACTGGCCGATATCGTAACTATATATAAAACTGCATGAGCTGACATAAATTATTGAGCACTTCTTGTAGGGCTACAATGATTAAATTTGGCATGATTGTAGCTTTTCGGGACAAACCCACAGAAAAATTGCCGAAAGTGAATATTTTTTATTTTTTAGGGGATCTAAAGAGGGGATGAAGAATTTCCCCATGTTATTTAAATGGGCCTTTTTTTGAAACTATAATCTCATGTTTTAGGTAGTTAGAATTAGAATAAAAACTTGAAATTGTACGTATGTTTGTACGTTTTCGTTAGTACGTTTGTATATATAATTACGGTTCGTGTCCCGTAAGTAATCCTAGGTAATTATTTACTGGGGAAGATACATCCTTTAGTGTATATGGGATGGGAGTCAGTGGTAGGATGGCCAAGTTTGATGTTTCAACCTCAAACCCAGGTCTGTAGTCAGAATAATATTATAAGGGGACCAATATACTTTTTGGGGAAGAAGTCTAACTTGAATTCACCTTACATTAATATATACATACCAAAAACAATTGAAAGGAGAACTTATTGTTGTCGCAGGAGGAACTGAGTCCTCGCATTCCGAAGAATGGACCCTGCCCGGATCATGTAATATTATGATGTATTCCATTTTGTCTTCCATTTTATTGTTTTGCCAATTCCTTTATCACCATTCATATCAGTTTATTCTTTCTTCTGCAGAGTGCTATCGAGGGCCATCAAATGATAATAATAATAATAATAATAATAATAATAATAATAATAATAATAATAATAATAATAATAATAATTTCATTTCGAGCAATGATTCTAAGCAAGTTGTTCTTGTTTCCAAATAGACACTGAAACAAAAGGTCCTATTGAAATTTTATGACATTGTTAGACTTTTTTCTTATTATTGGACGAAATTCATTAGGACTAGTTCGAGAGAGTAATACTGTCGGAAGTAGGAAATAAATACACGGTTCTGATTGGTTAACATAATCCGTTTATTACCATGTAGCATACATATAGCAGAAATCAAACACATGCCTCTGGCGGTTCTCGTGGTCGAGCGAGCTAGCGCTACGGGCTAGTAACGCACATCGCTTTTGGCGTGTGTTCAAAACCAGCCGAAGGAGAGTTCTTAATTTCCTTAAAAAAAAATCGTAACACTTTTTTTCATTAAAATAAGATGAAAATAATACTCAAAATAGTGATTTGCTTACTTTTGTGCAGATAAATAGTAGTAGTAGTAGAAACGGGTTAGAGGCCCCGCAGGGCTCGTTTTCTTCTACCCTTGACCCCCATGATATAAATTTTGCGACCAACTTAGAACAGATGGCTAGGGTAGAGAGAGAAAAAGCGGTCGGGTCATAATTCATTATGCTTTTCACGAATTATCATGTTTAACCCCCCCTTTTTTTTTTACAAGTAATAATGTAGATTTATCAAATGCTGATTTTGTGAATTGAATCCTTTTTCTGGTTCTAACACAACTTAGTCAAGTTTTACTTCCAGCCCTCTGCATGAATGGAGTGCTAGGCTTCAAAATGTTTAGAACCATTGATTTAGAGCAATGGTTCTCAACCTAATTTCTATCATGACCCCCATTTTTTCACTTCCTCTTGCCAGTGACCCCTTATAATTTCTGGTTTGTAATAAGCTTGTTTGTGATTTTTAATATACCTATTGCGGAGATCTCACCATATCTATCTACTTCTATAACAGTAGAATCCATTTCTTGTATATAGAGGATATAGTAACTTCCCTAAAAGAGAATGGATGAAAACCAACAAGTCCTTGCAACTGGTTTTCTGTAAAGAAGACTTAGACAAGTTCTTGCTGAAGAGGAGAGAAGAATATCCTGGTCTGGTATCTGTTCCTTTAAAAATAATAATTCCATTTGCTAAATATTTTTTCTTCCATTGTAAGCAGTAAAACAGAAAATAAATTGTTTATCAGTTGAAAATGACTTGATAATGTGCGTTACGAAGGTTGAATCGGACATTGCCGCACTAGGGAAATCACACTATGCTCAGGTATCTCATTAGTTTTCAATTTTATTTTACTTCAGTATGCAGATTTTGTTGCATTTGCAGTTTTTCTGGTATTTCAATATGCAATTCTTATTAGTTTTATATCGCACCTCTTTCATTTAAATTGATTTTTAAACAACTCTGCACCTGCTGAAAATATTTAATAGACCTATTTGTTGTTCTTGACAGTACGTATAAAAAGTAAAAATATTCCTATCAGAACAAAATCCAAAATAATTTTAAAATCTTTTCCGGTATAAGATTCTAATTATACCTTCTGCTTATTTTCGCCATCGCCATGAAACCCTCTTGCGATCCCCCCAGAGGTCGCGACCTGAGGGTTGAAAACCCCTGATTTAGAGTAAAGAATGTTATTGTAACATGTTGTGGAGCAAGATGCATTTTCCTCTGCGTTAATTGATTGCTGCTGCTTCGTCAACAATGGATCAGATGTCTTATTGGATATGGATTACCCTTAATATAAGCAGACAAAGAAAACTAATATGTCTGGACACACACGAAATTGACTCCCTGTCTTTATATATATCGACGACGTAATATTACGAACTCCAACTGGGCGTTGTCAGTTTGACCCGAATTGTAGGTGTAACATATTTTGTTCATTGTTGCGTGTAACTTTGAGACTGTACATCATAATTTTCTTATTTCTGTATACAATGTGAAAAAGAGAGTACATTAACGGAGGCCAATCGACAAATATTCATCTGTCAATTGTCATGCAAGAAACAAATTACAAGTAAAAAAAAAAAATTGTTGTTTTTAGATGTATTGCATGACGAAGTCATTCAAAACTTAAAGTAACGTTCGTTTAGAGAAGGACATTGGAAAATATTCATTTCAGCGTAATCTACTATCTATTTTTTAAAATTGTACTCCAGTATAGTTGACACAAGTCTATATTAGTTCGACTTATTGACTCATACAAGGACTAATAATTATCTTAATTGTTGTGTTTATAATCTTCATTCGTTTAGACTCGACAGAATCTGTAAATCATCTTTATAATTTCAGATATTTGATTACATGCCTCATTTACATACTGAATATTCCATTAAAACATAAACAAACAAAACAACGTGAGACAAATTTTGTGTAATCCGACAATGTGGAGTGTTTATTAAAAATGTACGAATAATGTGGTTTGCGTTTAAGTGTTAAATATGAGTCTATGTGGATCGTATTTCAAAATACAGAAAATTCGTTTAGATAAAAGTATCCAGAAAAAAGGACTTTAAAGGAACCAGTGCAAAGATCATCTGCGTATGAACTAAAATTCTAAGAGCCACAATGGAAACAAGTCAACAGAACACTTTTCTTGTAGTATGTTAAAAGTAGTGTATATTAGTTTCGTGGTATGCGAAACACAGTGAACTAACTTATATGAAGAATTGCCACATGTCAGAGATTATGTTCAGAAGTTTGTTTAGTTCCTAATATTATCAACAGGTGCTGAAGAAACATTTTGCAAATCGATCTTGGTGTAAATATCATCAGTAAGAAGTTGTGTCATAGTAACCTTAACATTTTGAACTTTCATTGTGTCACCTTACTAAAGCAGATTTTATTGTTTCTACCAACCTTTTCGTAAGGTATTTACTATGAAAATTTTGAATCTAGAGGATCTTTTTAAGTTTCCTGCTTATTTAGGATGTGCTACAGGAATTTACATTCCAAATAAACTTAGCAAATATGAATGTTTCCGAAAGTTTAACAAAGTGTACTGTGTTTGCATGATCTTTGATTCAGTTATTTTCTTCATTTCCTGTATGATTGATTTAAGTCTTAAAACGGATGATCATATTCAATTAATTTTCAACATTCTCTCGACTTTCCATCAAGCTTTGACTTCATTTAAATATATTTACTTTTACGTAAGAAACTCAAAATTACAACAAATCATCAAAAGAAGTAACAAAATGGTGAATGGTTTGTTTTATCACAGAATGAATAAATGGAATTTCAGAAATGTTCACTTTAGATTTCAAATAGTAATGTTTATTTACTTTTTGGTTGGTCTGGCCAGTTACTGTTCGTGGATTGCAACAGCGTTTTATCAAGCAGCTCAACAGAATTCGACCGAGACGTCACGTGAGGTCCAAGTTAGAACTAGCTGGTATCCATTTGATCGTATTTCTTCACCAGGTTACGAAATATCCATTTCGTATCAAATATTCGAGAGTTTCAAAGGTGTGTTCTCAACCATCTGCACGGATGTATGTTTCTTTGCACTCTTCTCTTATCTGTCGTCGCAAGTAAGATTTCTCCAAGCAGCCATGAAGGAGGTTTTACGAACCATTGGAATGCAGAAATGTGCTGACAACAAGAGATACAAACGACCAATTTCCAATAGAAAACTCAGTGACCCTGTCATATATGTTGGAAGCGAACAGATCACGAAGGAAGAAATTGAAACGAATATCCACATGCGTTTTGATTTGAAACAAGGACTAGGTCAGTGGTTGGATGTTCACCAATCTGTTATAAGGTAAGGGCTTCAACTCTTTTCATTGCCTTGTAATTTATTAATCCTTGAATAAGTGGACTTACAGAATCATACGTGAGCTCCTTCGTGGCCAAGCGGTTAGCGTACGCGTCTTTGGCGAGGGAGACCCTGCTTTAATTCCCGGCTGGAGCTCAGGTGGTTTGGATTCCACGTTAAACAGTATGTCCCGTCTCATATAGCCTTGCTACTGAAAGTGAAATTAACCCTTTCGCAATCCCATGGTATGTACAATTTGTACCATACGGGTGTTTCATGGTACATTGCGTTATAACTCTCCTCTTTGAGCTTTTTCGTCCGGATATTTTTTGTTTTTCAAGTCCAGAGGCATTGTAGAAGACCTTACGTATGGTTTCACACCTTCCTGCGTCGAGACATAGCAGGTGATGACGTCATAATTCTAAAGTATATATTTTCTTTTATTATTTTTTGGCTGGTCTATGTTCATTATTTTTTGGCGGGCTTATTTTTGCACGTAGAAGATTGAAATTTTGCACAAACATTCAGTCCACTGAGTAGTATTTACCAGATTTTCACCCCAAATTTCTGCGTTAAAACAGGGGGGATTCAGAGGGGCAAAAAGTTGAAAAAAGGGATATTTTTACCAAAAAATTCCTTTCTTCGGGATTTTCCCGCCTTAGATACATGATGGAGACATGTGAATGGTACCGCCTGAAAGGCAGTTCTATTCTGAAGAGAATGATGTGCAAACCATGATCCTAGGGTAATTAGGGATGTCTCAGGGAATGTTTAAAAATATCCCTCTGTATATGGGAATATGGGACATTGTCGGTATATATTTTTTTGGCGGGCTTACTTTTGCACCTGGAAAATTGGAATTGTGCATAAACATTCAGCCCACCTAGTAGTATTTATCAGCTTTTTTTCAGATCTCTTCGTTAAAACAGGGGGTCCAAAGGGGCTAAAAGTTGAAGAAAAAGGATATTTAGACCCAAAAATCCCTTTTTTCGGGATTTTCCCCACTTAGATACATGATAGAGACATGTGAATGGTACCGCCTGAAAGGCAGTTTTATTCTGAAGAGAATGATTGGCGGATTATAGTCCTAGTGTAAATAGAGATGTCTCAGGAAATTTTTTACCTGAGATCATGGTGTTTTACGGTAATTTGGGGCATTGTGGGGATTCTTGATAAAATTTCTCCCGCCCTTAGTATTCCAGATATATACTTGAAATTTGGCACACACATTTAGGATACCAAGTACTATTTATCAGATTTTTTTTTGAGATCTCTACGCTCAAACAGGGCCGTTCCAGAGGGGCACAAAATGTAAAAAAAATCCCTCGAAATTTTCCCTTTGACATCACTTTTCCCTCTTCTGGTATATGTTATGAGTATGCAAGTGGTACCATTTGAAAGCCAGCTTCATTCTGAAGAGAATTAGCTATGAACCATGATCTTAGGATAAATAGTGACGATGCAGTAGCTGCTTGACTGAAAGTCTAAAAAATACCCCCAAAACCCCGGGTCCGGTAAGGGTTAAACTCAAAATCAATTCAACTCAAAATTATACCTGAGACCTCTATTGTATAAGTTGCTCATTTATTTGGGCTTATGAAACTCAGGATGTCAATTAACATATATGACTTTAGGGGTTGAGGAAAATGTGGAAGCTTCCAACAATTAACACCATCACCTGTACACTACGCGGAGGAGTTTGGTTTGCATAGCGTGATATTTTCTCGATAAACATTGAAACCAAAAATGGTAGATTTCTACGATTTCCGGTTCTATAAAGAGATCAAAAGTAGAAATAAATACATTCTTTGGATACTTAATTGATTGGGGAAAACTCATTCTCGCTATCTATGGCCATTTATAGTCTATAGCAATGAAATTAAATCAAAAATAATTGATTTCTGCCATTTCCGGTTCGAATGAAAGATTAAGAGATAAGATGATACCTTAATCGATTGGAAAGAAACGCTTTTGGCTGTATCTTCAATTTCTGCTCTGTGTAGAACAATATTCGAACCAGCAGTTCTTGTAGATTTCTACCACTTCCGGTTTTAATAGAAAATTAAGAATAAAAGTGAAATGTATCCGTGGGACGCTTAATCGATTGCATTGCGAAAATGCTTCTCGCTATCTATTACCGTTTTTGGTCTATAGTGATCAATTTTAAAATCGCAAATAGTTTATTTTTACCACTTCCGGTTTGAATAAGGTTATCACCTCTTTCAGCGAACTCGATTTCTAATTTTTGACCCCTCTACACTCTACACAACACTTATGGTTATCTATCAAGTACGGTAGCTCTGAGATATTTTTCGGATAGACAGAATAAATAAACATGATTGGAACTAGTTATCGTATTATTGTATTAGCAGGAGCATTTAAAAATGAATCATAACTTACAAAACGAAAAGTTACCCACAACTGCTGTTATGATTTTTTTAAGAGAAATATGAATACGACACGACGGACACTCACGCTTCCGTCTTCTCTACGGACACTCACGCTGAATCACAGTTACTCAAAGATTTCCGTGTAGGCATTTCTCGTCACGGCAGATATTTAAACGATATTCAAGTTCTTACCATACACGTGCTTGTTTGTGATTTCTTTCTTGCCCAGGTAAACGTGTTTCTCAAACTATTTCACACATCTTAAAAGGTTAGGCCAGTGGGGTGCTTCTTATACCAAATTTTGTATCGAAACGGTTACTGATGAATGATGACATTCTAACGTATTCGAACAGACTAAAAACCTTCTCCACTATAGTTGCCACTTTACTCTAGTGCTGCTACAGAAATAGCAGATTCTTCAGTGTTACCAAATGAAACTTGAAAAAGTTTACGTTCGCGTTACAAAGGTATTTAAGAACAAATTCAAACCAGCAATTACAGTTAACTTCCGTTTTGGACCGTTCATTTTGATTTATCATGGACATATCAGAAGGCGTTAACTGCTGACTCTGTGGGGAAGACTGTTAATTAATACAGCTACAGATAACGATCAATGTTACTGAAACTCCTAACAATATGCAGCTTACTAGATTAATACGGTTTCCTCTATCTTTGGTCCTCAGAACAGTTCTAATGCAACATGAAATGAAGCCATAGATGTCGGAATAATAGTAAGTGGAATTTTACACAATTCTGCGTGTAGTGTATTACTCAGTCCTATAAATCTAGGTAGGACTTATGTCTCATAAACGAATCACAGATGTTTATGTCTGAGAATTGAGTGGGCCAAGAGAGGGGTTAAATTTATCCCGATCTTGCTCAGACCATGTCATAACAGATCCAGGTGTGCAAATTTTCACATTACATTCCTGGAATATGGCATAATTGTTGAAAACTACATGAGAGCCAAGCATATGTTCCCATAAAATGTCGACATAGTAATTATCAGTAACACGACCTGTAAGAATCACCACGGTATGAACTGAAAACCAGGATATTGCGACCCATAATACCTCAGAGCCGCCGTCATGTTGAGCGGAGGCACTACAGATCGCACGACTCTCTGGGCGTCCGCCACACATAAACAAGGCTCGTGGTTTGAAATAAGGTGAACAATGACTGATCCGACCATATCGTTTGTTTGCTCGTATGTTTCCAGCAATCAGCGGTCCATGTTGCATGTTCACAGTACCATTTATGTCATGCTAAAGCGTTACAGTTCCTCGTCAGTGGTTTCGCCCATGCAATCCGACCGTATGTCGATGGTATTAAATTGATGGCGGTTTTTGATTGCCAACACAGACCATGGAACGTGCTGTTTGAGCTTCTTCATAACTTGTATTGCAGTCACATGAAGCCTCTGAGTTTCTAAAGCTTTTCTTCCGACCATGTTTCCGTTTCTCCGAGTTTTAGTTTACGTTTTGTAGAGGGTTATGTTAGAGGGTTTATAACGCACTTGCCACTTTCGTCACTCTCGTACCATATAATTAAGCGGCAATAATTTGCCCTCTTTCGAAATAAGAGAGACTATCCATTGTACACAATAATCATCTACTGCGCTCACTGCACGTTACCGTCCCACTGTTTCTCACACCACATACCACTACGAACAGCCTGACCAGATATCTGAAGTACTTCCAACATCATCAGCTTCAATTAAAGCCCGAAGAACCCTTTATCATCCTCGCCTACTTCGTTTTTCTACTCTACCATCTACGTCAAATGGTCTATCCCTATTTTCATATAAGTCCTCAAAATTTTCTTTGCGTCTCTGCAACAAGTCATTTCTCTCGCTGACTACCTTCCCAGTCTTATTTTCTACTGTTATCGATCGTAATGTTCTCTTGTTTCGTCCAAATTTGCATAGATTTCACCTCCTTGTACATTTCCTCAAATTTCCTAACTCTTCCTAGTTCTTCTCTGTTCTCGCATTTTCTTTTGTAGAACATTTCCCTTGTTCTGTCTGTTTTCCTTCGCAACTCGCGTCGATTATTTCCTGTGCATCTTTCTACCCTCATCGGTATGAACCTGTTTCCACGTCTTCCTCTCCCTCCTTTACTGCAACATCTGTTTTGTGACCCATAGTTTCTTAGCCGTTTAGTGTTCGCGGTAACCTGCAACTTTTTCTGCAGCCTGCTGCATGCAAAGTTTAACATGATCCTACCATCTGTTAATATCCTTTCCTCATTTGAATATTTTTCTTCGAATTTCTCAACGAAAATATTTTTTCTTTCTCATTTTCCAGCTTTTCAGTATGAAACACCTTTTTGCACACTCTTCTTCTGCCTACATTTTTCAAGTGAATGTCTACTTCAGCCAGCACAACAACATAAAAATAAGAAATGTCAGAGACATTTCTTTCTGCAAAACACATTGTAAAATATTTATCTATAAGATTTTATTGACGGAACGTAACATGCAGAATACTATATTTAAAAAATTATTTACTCAATGAAATATTCCTTGTCACATGTTACGGATTCCATTCAATATTGATTATTTTCCTGGCAAAAAATAACTTGTCAGTTTAATGTCAATGCAATTTGTTCAAATTTTTTAAAAAATCAAAACAAAACACAAGAGAGTTTAGATTCATTTAATTCATTGCATGATCTTGAATAATTTATGTTATCACATTGTGAAGTAAATTTCCAAAAATGAACAAAACGTTTCTTTGTAACAAAAAATAATTTTCGTGAGCGAAATGTCATTCTGTATCTTTCGACATTGATGTAACTTGTCTGTTAGAAATGCAAACATTTAGGAAAAGCAAACATTTGTATTTCTCAGTCTAGTTAGAAAAGAATGAATCGTTACTTTTATATCACTTATCTACATTCATATAATACACCTCAAATAGGTTTGTGTTTCTTCAGTAATTGAAGCATGACATTTACAATGGATAAAAACATGCATTTAATATGTATATTGCTGTATTATAAAAAATAATTCAATTTATTCGAAAGATGCAGTAGTAAAATCATAGACACAAGTTTTCTGATAGTGTTCTTACTGTACATAAGATTATTAAATAGCAAATACAGTGTGCGAAATAATGTTTTCTCGTGCAAATCAGCTGCTCTTAGAATTTTGTTATTCAGAGATAGGCGAGAGATAAACATAGATAAACAAAGGATTTGAAATATTTTGTTATTGTTTAAGTTATCTTTGGACAAACTGCATAAAATATACGTAGAACGTAATGTTTGACGAAATTCAAAATTAGGTTTAACTGACTGAATTAATAATAATTTTGGACTCTTTGAAAATACACGAATTTGCGTTAATAATACAGTACGTTATATTTGCATATTTACTTCTGAATGTAACTATTATTTGGGACATTTTCAAGTAAACCGATAGTTATGTATATCGAAAATCTACTTAAGTTTCCAGCTTTTTTAGCATCATTTGCAGGTGTTTATATACCCTGTGGAAAATACTGGAAACATGATACGAGTGTTTGCAATTATCTCAGATCTATTTACGTGACTTTTACAATTTGTGACTTATTCGTTTTCTCTATTTTGTCCATAATAGACTTAGGTCTGAAAGTAGACGAATATCTCGCATTCACGTTTAATCTACTTTCTACCTTCTATTCTCTCCAAGTGCTGATTAAAACCGTTTATTTTTCTTTGAAGAAAGACAAAACTAAACTAGTGGCTAGAATATGGAACAAACTGGTAAATGGTACTTTCTTTTATGCCCTACAAACCCGTTGTTCTAAAAGACTACGTCATAGATACCACATAATATTAATCCTTTATACTTTGCTTGCGTTTTCTAGCTCCGTTTTATGGGTAGTGGTGCCATTTGTTATAGACTATAAACAAAATTCGACAGCAACACTGTATCGTGGACAAGTAAAAAACAGTTGGTATCCATTTGATATTATGTCCACACCAGGGTACGAAATATCCATTTCTTATCAAATCGATCAGTGTTTTAAATCTTTCTTGATCACAAGTAGTACTGATATGTGTTTCTTTTTATATTTTCTTTGTGTTCAATCTGAAATCGAATTTCTTGAGGCTGCGATCAAGGAAATATTGCCAAGTACAGGAACAGATATACTGGTTTATGATAAGTATAAAAGTTTACCTAGATCTGATATTCCTTTTTGCGTGAGAAGACCAGATTTACGTAACCGAACATCTGAATGTAATTGCGTATGTGGCTTGCATCAAGGGAATATAGTGCAATCTTTCATTTGGAGCCAAAGTCAGAAGAAATTACATCATTGGCTGACACTTCATCAAACACTTATAAGGTAAAGTTTTGAGTAGAAGTCATTCTTATGAAACACAGGTACGTGAAGGTTCAGTTGTCAATATGTTTCAACATTATATTAAGTACTAGCTGAATTTACTCATTCCTTGCATGGTGTTGCATTTGGAAGTCGACGTCTGTGGGAGTATCACCATTCATTTCAGCGACCTCGAAAACATTGGATTTGACACTATTATCGGTCATTTTGGGCTATTTTTCCATGTCTCGTTCTTCCCCTCCCAGTGGCAGGCGAATCGGGTGAATTTGGAAGTTAAAGTGATCTGAATTTCACCATTGATCTCAGCGACCGCGAAAACTATAAATTCGACAATAATATCGGTCATTTTCTACTACTTTTATATGTCCCAGTAAACGCCCCCCTGAGCCCCACTGGTTTGAATTTTGAAAAATGCTTTGCCTTGGTCTGGGACCTGGACCTAGGTATCCGTGACCAAACTTTAGTAACTCTCGGCCAACTTGTCTGGTCCCCAGCCGGTCACGATAAACGTCCCCACCACTGAGATCCCCTGGTTCGAAATTTGAAATAAACGTTTCGTCTTGATCTGGAGCCTGGACCAAGGTGCCCATGACCAAATTTTGGTAACTCTCGGTCCAGTCGTCTGGTCCCCAGGCCGCACACAGACAGACAGACAAACACACAAACAAACTCTTTATTTTATTTATATCAGATTAGATTCAACCTGTGTGAAATATGGACATCATATAATGTTTTTTTTAGCAGAGTTTATCTTTATTCAAAATATTTTGGAGTTTCATTTTCAGTTTTAAACTAAAAGTACAAATCGCTCAGCAAACCAACGTTTATTTAAAAATAATAAATGTGTAACAGTTTCGCCACCTAACTGAACATATTGGCTTCATCAGAAAATGTAACCAAGCCAATATCTTCAGTTAGTTGACGAAACTGTTACACATAATTATTTTTAAATAAACGTTGTTTTGCACAGCGGATTGTGTTATTAGTTTAAGTTATTTGAGATAGCCAAGCTAGTATGAGCCAGTCGTAAGAAAGTTCTGTCGTTTTTTGTGGAGGCCTAAGTTCAATTGGCTCTCAACACCGTGAGTTGAATGCGAATGGAGATAAAGAGGTCAGTTATTGGTGTGAGTATATCCAACATGCTAGCTGGTTGTAGCATTTCAGCTACACCATGAACTTGCACAAGGATAGAATGAATATGAGACCTCCATAGAGCATCATAAGGGCGTATGTGTTGTACGAGTTCAAACTAGAGTCAAACGCCGCTACAGCGGGGCAGAAGATATGCCAGGTCTCTGGTGACGGTGTCGTGATTACGCGAACAGTGCTTCGGTGGTTTAACACATTTACGGACGGTGACGAAACACTCGAAGATGCACCACGTGCCAGAAGACCAACACATGTACAAAATGAAGATCTGCAGGCAGCAATTGAAGCGAACAGTTACCAGACATATGAGGAACTGGGACTACAATTCAGTGTGAGTGGTGAAACCATTCGATAGCACTCCATCAACTTGTGAAACATTACGAGTTGGGTCGATGGGTCCCACATCATTTGACTCCGAGCCAGAAGGTAACACGACCAGACACCTGTGTTTCTTTGCTGTCTCGTCTCAGGAAGGAACAGTTTCTGCACAGGGTGTTGACATGTAATGACAAGTGCATCCTGTACGAAGCTCTACAGCGCCGTCATCATTGGTTAGCATCTCATGAACCGGTTCAAAAACAACCGTACCGTGCGCTGCACTAGAAGAAGGCCCTCCTGTGTGTATGGTGGATTGCTCGCGGCATCGTTCATCGAGAACTGCTACCAGCTGGTTAGAGCAACAATGCGCCTGTATACTGTCAGCAATTGAGCCGTGTTCAAGAAAAACTCAAAACTCTTTAGACAGCACTTCTGAATCGCAAAGGGGTCCTTGTTACAGGACAACACTAAGCCCCACGTGGCTAGGGTGACTCGGAACACCATTCTTCACCTTGAATGGGAAACATTATTGTATCCGCCATACTTCCCGGACATTGCACTGTCCGATTATCACCTGTTGCATTCCTTGGACAATCACCTTATAGGACGCCAGTTGAACCCTAGTAGAGGTGCAAAATGATCTTGATACTTTCTTTGCTTCACAGCCCACCAAGTTCTATCGCGATGGAATCCATGGCCTTCCAGAACGCTGGCAGAAGGTCGTTGATGCTGATGGGGACTATTTTTGATGTTCCAAGTTCGTCTTAAGTTTCATATCGATGTTCGAAGGTGGTGGATGAAAAAGCGACAGAACTTTCTTGGTTACCTTCATAGTTATTCATTTTCTGGAAATTTGGGGAAAATACTATTTTTTTTAGTATAGTATTATAATTATTCATTTAAATTTGTTCGTCAAAAGGAGAAGTACATTAGTATTTTTGGTAAAGCTGGAGGTACTTTAATCTGATTATTTTGTTTTCATTTATTTCGATAGTATGTGATAACTGTTATTACCAGAATTAGAGAAAAACATATAGAAGTAATAATAAAGAAGCAATAACGGAAATTGCCTCTCAAAGTCAAGAGATCAAAAAATAGATATAATGTGTCAGTTTGGTAAGTGGTCATCAGTAGCAAGTGGCTACAAATATTTGTTGCTCAATTTCCTTGTAAACACCATTAGATCTGATACCCAATCCATTCTTTCTAATAGTTCTTGTCTTCTGCGATAGATTAATCCATTCACAGTGAGATCAATCTTCACAAAAGCAACGGCATTAAACAAAAAAGTTACTGGATGTGTTATTGTGATAATATCAGTGTTATTTATCTTGTTGAATCTTCCACAGTACAACCAACATTAACATCTTCTTCTTTTTAAGTTAAGTCACAGAAGTTCTTCCATATCTTTATGTCGTGTAGCTTATGATTTTATACATTTTTCTTATATCTTAGTGATATCTGTCTGCCAGTTTTCAACATAAGTTCCGCCTAAATCTACACGTCGTTCAGTTTTGTTTGTGCCAGAATTTAAATTGAAGCTAGGACTTATTCATCACGGATTCCAGTTTTAAAAATTAGATTATTTCTGTCATTAAGTACTTTATGAAGTACAAAGATTTCTTATGGTTTAGGAACAGGGGTTTATATTACAAAGCCTTGTAATTTCGTTTAGTAATTTAATTGTATACTTTGAAGGTATTTGGTTTGTGGTTGTAAACGAGAGTAGAATTAGTAAAAGCACTTGGCTGATTTTCATATAGAATTTGTACACGTATTACAGAAAATTTGTGTTAACTTCGGTGGTGGTTCTTCAATTATCTGATCTGGAGATCGTCTATAATATCCACAATTAGTCCACAGTAAAAATTTGGAAGTATTTGATTCTTGTTTATTTCGGTCAAAACACTAATTACCCATATAATATTTACAAGTAATCATATAATTATATAACAAGCCCTCTCGAATGTGCGTACTTTCAGCCTTCCTTCAGCAACCATCGCTTCAGGGCGCCAAATTCATATAAGCAAGTTAATCTGCCCCACCCTGTATATAGTTTACATGTTTTTCTTATGTCCAGAGTGAAAAGTATTTTAACCCTTTCGAGACGGGCATTAAATATAAGCACATGAACTTCTAGAGTGTCCCTAGAAAATTAAATAATTTCATCTGTTCTTATTGTTGAGTAATTGCTAACTGTCGTATTTCCAAAGGGTATTAATTTGTATTGTAAGTGAGTCCGTCTCGAAATATTACAAGTAAATTCAATTGCATTTCTATAAGTGAAGTATAACAAACTAGAATAATAATGATAATAATAAAATATATTTCTAGTTAATAGTGAAAATACCTGTAAGTTGTTATAATTATTACGTATGAAATTCTAAAGCTTTTGATCTTTTTCTATTCACTGGTATTACAAAACTAGTATTTGATTAAGTACGTAGTTCCCTATCTTCTTACATTTGATTTTGAACAATGTCTGAACACATACAAATAAAAAAGAAACCTTGGATAGTCCACAATCTTCTAAAATGTTTCACCTATTTGTCTCCAGGTGTAGGTTTGTGGATTCCTTGGCAACTACAAGAACAGTGTTCTGTCCAAAACAAAGTTTGCTCTTTCTTCAACTGTATCATGGGATTAGATACTGGTATCGCATTCATTTTGTCGCTTGTTAATTTCATTCTTAAATTACCAGCATTTCTTCCAGCTGTGTACAGTTCGCTGGCTTCACTCATCCTTCTTCAGTGTCTTGGGAAAACAGTTTATGTCTTCGTGAGAAGAAAACGTATATTTGGACTTATTCAGAATTGTGATCACATTTCTATTCACTCCAGTCCTTTGGCTCGTTTTGAAGGAGACAGTTTCTCGAAACTTGAACGTTGTTTCAGAAGTACATCATGTATCTTCGCTTGCTATTATTTTATATCTGCATCTCTTTGGATTGTGTTAGGTTTTACAAAAATGAAAGTAGACAAGGCAAATGAAGATATTTATTGCAATCAGATTTTCCAATCATGGTATCCTTTCGATTACCAATCATCACCTGGTTACGAAATTTCTATTGCATATCAAATTTTCGAGGTTCTCAAAATCTCTTCCCTTCTCATCATAAGTAGCATGTACTTCGTCGCCTTCTGTATATGTCTCCAAGCACAATTGGAGTTTCTTGAAGAGTCTATGATAAAAATATTGGAAGAACTAAATTTGAACTTGAGTCTTAATGAAAAAGCGGGAATGTGTCATAGAGAACTTCTCCCAGTTCTGATGCAAAATGACGTATTCTGTGGGAATCAACATGCTTCCTGTCGGAAATCTAAGGCAAGGCCTTCTTCTACCTTAGAGGAGACAAGAGCTTACCTTCGTGAGTGGTTAAGTTTCCATCAATCAGCAATAAGGTATGTTAAATAGGCTTACTCAAAAAAGAATTGATATGTTCGAGGAAATTTTGTGAATTGTTCTTATTGATTAGATATTTGATGAGGGTGTGAGCAGCGAAGTTATTTGGCGCAGTTGGTTGCCTTAGTATTGAAGTTACAATTCACGGTTTAAGAACGGTGATGAAAAATTTTGGGACTTGAAATATGATATGTAATTATTAAAACTTATTGACATAGAGCAACAATTTCACACTTTAACTTAAAACTTATAGCTTAAACTCATTGGTGGAAAGTTATCCATGATGCAATCTGATTGACTGATCACTTTCAAATCTCTGTTTAAAAGTTTCAAGAGTTTTTGAAAGTGTCTCATCTTAGTTAAGGTCAAAATACATTACATTTAAATTTTGGCAATGATTAACCATGCATTGTTTTAACCGTGCAAAGGCAAATTTTATTCTTTTGACAATTCCTAAATTTAAGAGTGTGCAACATTTCATTTAAAGTAACTGGTGTATTATATGCACATGTTTGTCTATGAAAATAACCTTTCAACTTTTCTTACAGAGAAGCGCATTATTTGCTACTGCCTACGCAGCTGTGACGTATTTAGAGTACCTCTGTGTTATTATTTTTTTAACCCTTAACGGTTCACTAACTTTTCTGTCTGCTTCCGGCACTGTTTGCAAAACAATATATCCACAGACTACTCGCGTAAAATTAACCAGAGTTGTCACCAGGGGTCAATAGCTGCTTTACTATCGCGGAAAGTATGTACACAAATAACCACAACGAACAATACCTAAAAATAATACTCTTCAAACGCAAAAGGCAATATCAAAAATGTCTAGTCCAATGGTAACGAAAACTCGTTAAGGAGGCATAGCAGATATTCAAAAATATAGAAATGCATAGACATTATTAAGAAAAGAAAGAATCAATGTTTCAATGTACTACTACGAGATACCATCAGAAACTGAACGTATTCCCTCGTTTCAAAAGTTAAATATTAACCAATTACTTACAAAGGAACCTTATATGATTATATTCTAATGTACCACGTGCTTGTGTTTATAAACATTACACGTGCTCCTGTTTGCAAACAACATCCACATATATTTTACGATGGAGTACTACACCTCATGTTGGATTACTATAGAAACAGACGTTGATTTACTATAGAAGAAGATCCATCAGCACCACCTACAGTCACATGACGACAAGGAAGCAAGAGCGCCACCGCCATCCGGAGTTTCTATATAATAAAGAGGATTCAACGGACAGCTACCAGTCTGTGATTGGTCACCCCTCCTCTAGCTTGCCTGGAGCTTAGGAGACACGCAACCTAAAAGCCTCTAATTTGCTGCGGAAATCTAAGCTTCCCTTCCTTCTACCTTAGCTTCCATGATGCTCTGTCGGGATCCCAATTTCAGTTGCTTAACCCCTTCAGTGTGGGTGGCGAGTTAACTCGTGTCTTCAAAACGCACCTGCTGTGCGGATGGCGTATATATACGCTTTCATTTTGCTTTGGCTATTTTGTATTGCGTATGGCGAATATACTTGCCCATAGTATGAGTACTGTTATCTCGACAATATTTAGCGAGTTTCCACTCAGCTGGTTTCAATTGTTGCTGAATTAAAAGAAGAGGAAAAAGAAATAAATTAAGATAGAGTTTGTGCTTCGTCAAATACAGCTTTCATTCTATGTTTTGTTTGAGAGCAGGCAGCACAGTAATGGCGTCAAAACGATATTTCAACGATGCTGGCATCGAGAAAGAGTTATTAATTAGTGATTCTGATGTAAGTGATTTTGAAACAGATTTAGAGTCAACAGGTTTGGGGGCGGAGGAAAGTGATGATGGCGCTTTTAGTGATAATGACAAAAAAAAATTTACACTTTTTACAGCGGCTCGCATCTGAAAATTACGCACTGAAGGGGTTAACCTGCTTCGGGGCTCTGTGACTCTTAACCCACTCACTGCTTACTTCGGAGCCATTGAGATTTCCTACTTCACTCTACTTAGCTTGCTTCGGAGCTCTGTAGAGATTCTGCTCTAAAGCTGCACGGTCTTGGGCCACCTTTTCTTTACCTCACATTAGAGAAAATTATATTGAAGTATTCCTGTAATACTGTTGTATTTTATTAGAAGATTTTATAATAAAACTGGTAGTGGGGGTCAATTCCGGACTCTTATTTACTCTCCGTAGCTCTACCTACCCCTTCAAATGGAAGAACTTTACACTATTTAGTTTTGTGGGGTATGATTATGCACTGTACGCTACAAGGGATGAGTGATAGTTGAAAGTGAACAATTATGAAACTATTGATAGAAAGAAAAAGAGGAAGAAAACATGAGAATCCTGACAAAACTCACTCATGCGATGTTGGTCACCTCAAATTCACATAGTCTGGGATCGAACCAGTGATTCTCTCTTACCAGAGATGAGCGTTGTGCTGCTGACCAACCGCACCATCTTTTATCATTTTCTTTCAAATGGAAAGCGTTGTTTATATTATTCTATTTGTTCTGTGCCTGAGTAATGCTTGTCATTATACCATTACTAAAATTAGGTTGTATACGATCATCCAATATTCATACTCTACACAACATTTAATTTTAATGAAATTACATATTTTGTTTACATGCGATTCATCATTTTCATTATGGACATGGATGCTATAGCAAATTTGTATTCAATTTAGTACATGTCCTAAATGTACGTGCAAATATTTATAGTAGTAAACTTGTGTAAGGTATATTTGCATTTAATTTAGTAAATATGATCATTTCATTAATGATACACGCAAAATTTAAGGTTTCTTATAAACGCTCAGCGATTCTCACGTGAGACTAATAGTGTTTAAACGTTTTCAAAGTGAAATCGAGAGTTAGGTGTTAATTGTAGGATATTTGTCCCTTAACTCGATTGTCTATGATTTTTTCAACTTATGGAAAATTACATTATTTTTATGTGAAGTGATTTCGATTAGAAGATTTACTATTGATATTGACTGCTAACATTGAGTTATATCAAATGCGGTATCCTACTTACAGTGGGAGACGCTTCACTGTTTGTACTTGTATCTGAGATCAGTGCCCTTATCGGGGTTTGAATTCAGGTTCATTTGCACAAAAATCGCATGTTTTAGTCATTTGACTAAGAAAAAACATACAATCATTTGTGTGTGTGTGTTTTTTTATATATAATATAACTTATTAGTACATTTGTTCTAACATTTTATGCCCACCGTCTTAAAGCAATGGTGAACAACCTTGTTATCTGTACGTTTTCTTAGGCTCTCTTTTTTTTCTCACTTTTCCATTCACCAAATGTTTCATCACCTTATTTGCATTTTATCATACCCAAGTTTACTTTACAGGGCATAACCATTGGAAGCAAACAAAAGATTTCATTTTGTGGAAAGCAAACAAAATAACAATGCACACTTGGTCCATGAACTCAATATTACGAAGTGTAAAACATATAGGAATATTTGCAGGACTCCATATTCCATGCGATTTGACAGAACAGTCCAAAGTCTGTTCCAATCTTCAAAAATGTTACTCTATTTTCCATATCTGTGATTCTGGCATTTTCTTATTGTTATCAATCATCGACTTATTCCTGAAGTTTAACAATATTTTAGATTTAATTTTCAGCATAATTTCCACTTTACATGTAATTCAAACTCTTCTCAAACCACTATATTTCCTTCTTTTGACGAAGGCGTTTCGTAAAGTGTTTATGAAATTGAACCAAATAGCAAATCAATCTTCTTTGGAATTAGTACAGAAGCAAGTTTTACTGGCGTTAAGTAATAAATGTTTTATAGTAATATATGTTTATTTTTTGTTCCATTTGTTAAGTGTGTTTGGTTGGATAGTAGCACCCTTTTATGGCGCTTCTGAAAAAAGTTCAATGGAAAAGTTCCGTTGCCATCAGGTAAGGTCGAGCTGGTACCCCTTCGATTACAGTTCATCGCCCGGATACGAAATTTCTGTTTCGTACCAAATTTTCCAAAGTATCAAAGGTTCTTTAGTAAGATGTAGTACTGATGCATGTATGTTTGTATTGGTCTTGTTTGTTGAATCTCAGTTAAGTCTGATGAGAGATGCTCTAGCAGAAATTCTAAGGAGCAATGAATTGGAGCAATGTCGTAGCGATTCAAAATGTTCATCTCCTGTTGAAGATAGACATGATTCTCTTCATTGTCCTACATGTGGTTGTAATCAGAGATACTGGATTCAGTCAAACGAAGCAAAGTCGTTGAAATCGAAGCAATTTACAAAACTACGCGAATGGCTAGAAGCCCACCAGTCACTAATAAGGTAAAAGTTATATATATATATATATATATATATATATATATATATATATATATATACAGGGTGTTTCAAAAAGACCATATGTATTGAGAAAAATACACTACAAAAATTTGATAAATTGCAAAATACACACAAAATCTTCGTTTTAGTTATGCTATTACAAATGCTGTACGTGTCTACCAGCAGCAATACGAACAACATCTATACGATAGCTAAATTCTACCATTTCATCCCCAGTGCGAGGCCGACCTGGACTCTTACCATTGCTCAAACATTCCGTCTCTTCAAATTGGCGACACCAGCGACGAATGTTTTTTGGGTGCATGCGGATGAATGCCAAAACGCCGATAAAAAGCACGCTAGACCGAAATCACTGACTCAGTCTTTGCAAATTTCAGCACCCAGCAGACGCCATCTTACTTCTGACTGACTGCAAACTGAGAAAATGCATTGACTGACATCTAACGGCGATTTTCTCAAACTCAAGGCCACGCCCACTCAAACAATACGCATTTCCTTGCCGGGCGGTAATTAGTACCGTTCAAAGTCAGGTCATTTTGTTTGAAACAAGGTATATTTTGTTCTTTAAATTGAAATTCAAATTATGATGAAGTCAATAGTGTTATTACAAGATCACATCCTTAGGAATATTTTTTGTAAGGAGATTACGAGTGTTTGGGTATTCTTAACATTTACATTAATCTTTGTAGTACAAGTACAGAAAAGTAAGCTGCTAAAATTCAAAGATTAAAAATAAGCCTGTAGTAAGCAACCTATGATCCAACACAACTACACCTGAGATACATTTGAATATAAAGGGAAAATTTTCAATTTACGAATTTTAAATCGACGGAATTAACTTTTCATTCCTCCTCATTAGGTAAAATTCGTTTTTATGTAAAATGAAACCATTTAAGAAGTAGAGAATTATTTTATTGCAAGGTAGCTGCAAGATAGAAATTTGCCACTTATAAAACTATGTTTCGAAGTAGAATGAAACAATGAAGACAAGTAAATAGATATATTTAGATGTGGGCGAAAATGTTTTGAATTAAAAATGGGTCAATAGATTGAGATCTTGACCGAGAATTTTAGAAATGACACCCCAAAAAATGCATCAAAAAATTGCGATCTTGGACAAAAATTAATTTTTGGAAAAAATGAAATGAAATCTTTAAGTTTTACGTCCCACGGTTATGCCGGTTAGGCTAAAGGAGACGGTGAAGATGAGAAATGAATGAAATGGTGGAATGAAAGAATTGGGAGGAAATGGGAGAACCCCGAGAAAACTCACGAGCACGATGTTTGTCCACCACAAAGTCCACACAGAGCAAGCTGGGGTCGAACCAGGGACCCCAAGCACCGGAGGTGAATGCTCTACCACTGAGCCACCGGGCCCCCAATTAATTTTTGGATCAGAGGCCACAAAATTATTGAACGGCTCCTAAATCGAGTTTTCTTTTTTTTACGTAATAAGAACATCATACTGAGTGAAGTGATAGTTTGGGTTTGGCTACACTATATGTAGTTCTTCAGATATAAGACCAACAAAAAATTTTTGATTGAAATATACTGGATTTTTTGATCCAATAATAAGAAACTAAAGAAGATTTATAAAATATAAAATAAAATTGATAAAATGTTTAATATGTAAATGAATACATGAGGCTCTTAGTAATATTAAGTAAAATTTTAAATATAGTTTCACTTATTTTTTGTGGCAGTGAAAAGTGAAATTATTGAGAAGTTACATTTTTTTTATACATAATGTGATTATTTCAGTTTATTTAATTTCATATTATTTTTGTCGTTTCATTTTTGCATTTATTTTGTATCTTTTGTATTTCTCTTAGTTAGTGCATCTATCTAACGTAAACCTCCTGTAACTGTAGTTTGTACTCTGTTGACGATAAATAAATAAATTTATCCAGCTTTTACTTAAAACGAGTGCCAAACAAGGTTACTTGAAATTCCGACCTTAGAAACTCCCATTACATTACAGAACTATTATTAGAGATGACGTAAATGCGGATATCTGCAGTTATCCGAATAAACATAACAATGATTAATTAAAGTAAAGCTATGCGTTAATGTATTATCTATGGATGCAGACAATGATATTTTGGACCCAAATGCGGATAGAAATATTGCGGATTCAATACGAATGGGGTGACTGTATTTTATATTTTATATACTGTACATAGATATACTCTGTGTATACTCTGTGTAAATAATATAATTATTTGTATTTTGCTAACCATAACTTGAAATATTAAATATTCTTTCCGCTGTACATATCCATACATATTCTATGAATTTTACGACCATTGACCTCAACTTTAGTATCTTTTTTCTCACATGTAATTAATGTCAAATGTGTTTTAATCTTCTTGTTAAACCACTCTAGGTAGTAAAGCTAACATAATGTAATTACAGCACGTGATAGAAACTCGTGTTTTACGAGTGCTAATATTAGTTCATTTCGTAATGTAGAGGACGATAATCATCAGAAGTCATTAGCCTAAAGCTCCATTAGGGCTGTTCAAGTTATAATTTAGCAAAGACAAGAAATGGACGAAAAATGGAAATCAATAAGAATAAACACATTATCTTCAAAAGCTCACTTTTCCTTAAATTGTGTTATTAGCAAATATATGCTCTTTATTTTCCCAAGAAACCGTCATTACATCATCAAAATTCCCTTCCCCCTTATCTCGATCTCCTTTGGGGATTTCGTGTGTGTCACCATCCATCAAAACAGAAAAAAACTGGTATTGATTAATGAAGAAAAGACGTCACAGGACAAAGAAGCATGCGTGTAACGAAGATCATTTTCACAGCGCGTAGCATACGATACAATACCTCAATTTGGATAATTTGTTTTGGCTTGCGCTCAGAAACTTTTGTCACAACAATACTTGTCTCTCTTGACTTGAGGATCGATACTTTTCATTGTTGAGCTTGTTTCGCTTTTTGACATGTCGTGTTAAAAATCATCGTCGCATTTAAGCATTATCCTATTAATTCATTACGTATCCCTTTTAGCAGTTCTTTTGAACTAATTTTTTGAAAACCTCTTAAGTCGATTGTTATTCTTGTAGTCAAAAAAGACAATTTATTAACAACAATTTGAGGCTTGCCACTTCACATTCAATACTTTATTGTACTGTATGTGTCCACAATATTCTATGGTTAATTTCGAAGGTTAATGTCCAGTTTAAGTGTACCACTCCTAGGGTCTGCTACTGCGTTTAGTGTTGTGTGTCAGGAATTGAAACTGATTGGTGGATAATCTAACATATTCAGAATATTTTTCAACTTATTGGAGTATCATGAGTGAAATCACTCACACTTTTCATGAGTGAAATCATTACTAGTATTGTCAGATACTACTTTGATTATGTGATACCTGCAGATTGTTTATATAAATTTTAGCAGTTGCATTACATAATATATGCACAGTGTCCATGAGATTGTTCCAAGTGTGTTACTTATATTAAGTCATGAAGTTGTAGTGAAAGTTATTATTATATTACTTTGATTAAGCCTTGATGAACAGTTCTAATCAACTTGTTTGAAATTCTTGATGTTCTATTTATGTGGTACGCTTATAATAATGTTTAACGTTATTCACTATATGAGAATTATCTGATAAGTACACATTTCCAGTTTCATTATATCTAGAATACAATATATCTAGAATAGTATTTTATATTTAGATCTATGTCCAACTGAATATTGTGATATTCTATTTATTTTTTTCATTTGCAAGATTTCAATGTAATATTAACGAAAGAAAATCATATTTTTTTTACATCCATGAGAAGACATACATTTTGTATATTACGTTTCTTCATCATAACTATATCATAGTTACAGTAAAACAATCAAGTTAATACTCATTAATACTTCACGATTAAGTTTCATCCTTATTCTGAAGAAGGAGATTCTATTTTACATCAAAACTTATATTGTTCTTTGACACATCGGAGTATATATTTAACTATACCTAAATTAGAAAAACAAATCTGATATCTCAACCGAAATGCAGTTCTAGGAATAATTGATGCCATGTTCATAATCTTATTCTTATGTTTTGTTGGTTGATAGGAAGTAAAACCATACTGGTTATTGCAAAGCTCAATAGTTACATATAATGTATAGTTCGATATAGTTTCATGTAAGTGAAATTCTTTCATATCCTCAAATTGATAGAAAGTCCATTTGCTTCTTTCATTGAGATTACGGTAATACACTTGGTTGTCGAAAGTAGGTAATAGGATAAATATATTTGGTACTCAACCTATAATATTTTTTTTTGCTCAGTCACTATAGCAAACAACAATTTTGTTCCTAAATAAAATATCATATATTCGTTGCTCACACTTTGTGTTGCTAAGCTAAGTATCAAATTAACACAGAATTACCCCATTTTCAAATTCGATACTACTTTAGTCTTTCTCAACTGCAAGTGGTTGCTCTTTCCTTGAAAGTTTGAGTATTGAAATTTACTTAGAATATTCTACTGAGATATAACAATGCCAGACGATATATGTGGAAAGAACAAGTCATGGATCATCCAGAATCTTCTGATATGCTTAATACACTTAGCTAGAATTGTAGGTCTGACTCTACCTTGTCAAGAACCACGGATGAGTGTACTTAAAGTATGTCTTCAAAGAGTTTTCAGTATCATCATGTGCATTGATAATGGAATCATATTTGTTTTAGCAATTGTTGATTGGTCTTTAAAACTACCAGCATTTCTAGCGGTGATTTACAATTCATTGTCCACACTGTTCGTTCTCCAGTCGTTTATCAAGATGGTTTATCTATCGTTTAGAAAGAAACTCTTGTCTGACATTTTTAAAAAATGTGATTCTGTTTCTAATAACTCAACATTCTTTGCTCCTTTACATAAGCAGAGTCTGAACAGTGGTGAACGTTGTTTTAAAAAGACGTTTTACTTCTTAACTGCGATTTATTTTCTATCTGCAACGTTCTGGTCGGCTCTTCCGTTTGCTGTAAATAGTTCAGGCGAGCTTTCACAGAATGAAACTGTTTATCGAAGTCAGGTAATGGCTTCGTGGTATCCATTTGACTATAACACATCTCCTGGATATGAACTTTCTATGTCGTATCAAATATTTCAGACTTTTAAATGTGCTTCGATTGTTCTTATTTCTGATGGATACTTCATCGCGTTCTACGTGTACCTCGCTGCACAAGCTAATTTCCTCGGAAGGGCCATGAACAAAATTCTCCTCGAATTCCAGTCTAATATATTTCGGTGTGTCAAACGAAGAGGTTCAAAGCTGAAGCATAGAAGGCTCTTATCAATCGTGGTTGAAAATTCAATATTCCCCGATAACCAAGAACTATGTTCCTGTGAATCTGACTGCAGTGGTGCTTTGACCTTAAACGAAAGAGAAAAGTACCTGCGGGAATGGTTGGAATTCCATCAATCAACAATCAGGTGGAGTACTCTTTGTAACAATATTTGTCTTTTATTATCTTTTTGGTTCAGAAAAATTAATTGTTTATATATTCAATTAAGTTTTTTTAGTAATAATAGAAGAATTTTTTAATGTTTAATATCAATATATTACAATAATGCGACAAATGTTTCAAATTTAAATTAAAATATTTGATAGTAATTTATTCCTTCCATTTAATATTTTCAATGATTAAATTTCATTGTTTTTTTTCTGAGAGCTATCAGTCGGTATGTCTTTAACATATGAAATTTGATAACAATATACATAATGTATGTTGTGGAATTATAACTTTGTACAAAATATATCCATAAAAAGTTATTTCTTTCTATTTTTAAAAAATTCATTTGATATTAAAAATACTGCTAGGATCATGCATGCCTCACAGAAGCCAAATAGAGACACTGAGAGATTTTTCTAGTGCTGCATCTTGAATAACCTAAACAACAATCGATATACTGTAATTCCATTTTCGTTGAGTACAGCTACACAATAAATGCTGCCAGGAAACATCCGTAGGTTTCTCCATTAACCCATTGCCTTGTTAAAATATAATGTTCCCAAAACAAGCCCAAATGTTTTCTTCCATCCATTTTGACAGAAGCTGCTTCGTTGTCTGATTTTATCAAAAGCCTGAATCCCTGGCTATATTTTCCTTTTAAATAAGAAAAATCTCCAAGGCATTTGAATTCACCTATCACCATTACTATCACCTCTCACCATCTTGTGACACCTTACTCTCCTTGAGTTGAGTTCATTTTGAGTTTAACGTCCCGTTCAACAACGAGGCTATATGAGACGTGGACATACTGATTAACGTGGAATCAGAACCACATGAGCTCCCGCCGGGAATCGAACCCGGATCTCCCACGCGTACGCTAACCGCTTAGCCACGAAGGAGCTCACCTTACTCTCCTTTCTAGTGAACATCATTCGGGTTTAAAAGATTTAATATTCTTGGTACTTAGGCCGATCTTCATCCTCAATGTCCCCTACAACTATTTAAGATAAAAAAAACTTCTTCCATAGTAGGATCAGAGAGAAATGATTTAAAAATACAAGTTGTGTTTCCCCGCTGAATTGCTAAACTAAGTCTCTGTATTAAAAATTGTTTGCTCCACGGATCTCCTGTTTTTGCAATTAGCTGTGAACCAATTTGTTTCACTAGATTCTTTGTCTCTTTGCTGAAAACACCCATTGTTTCAACAGCAGAGGGAATGCAAATATGGTCCTCTTTTAAGCATCTACATATTTTCAATTCAATTCAAGTTACATATGCTAAACGTTATCAAAGTTGCGAAAAGTTTTGGTTATATTTTGCATGTGTAGAAATTTTTTAAGTTAGAATGGAATTATCACCAACATTTCTTTTCTAAGTGGAATACTTTCATCACCTCATTTCACACCACAAGTAATTCTTAAGCCTACCACTGACTGGCTACAAAACAGTTGAGCAAGTATCTCGTCGCTGTCGGCTACAGTCAGCAACTTCACAGAGACAAAACATTTTTGTTTCTACAGCCCCACTCACTGGCGACGGCAACAGAAAAGTTGCCGGGCATTCGATATCATAATTTGGCGGCATCGGACGCAGTACGATGGACATTTGTCATTGTTTAATCTTGTCTTACACACGGAACTTCGAGCTTTTCTGTGAGAAATGAATATGCCACGTACGTCCAAAAATCTTTTGTTGGCTTCTACTGATTAACGCCATAAAATAAAAATGGATTTTCCCCGTTCTTCCCGCGTACTCTTCTCGTTTTAAAATCAGACATTTTTATACTGTATACTTGATTTTAAAAAAATGAAATGGAAAGAAAATTGACAATGTATTTTTTTCTGGTTGTGGGAAACCAATAAAAGTAGTAGTGGGTAGTATGACAGCAATATTCAATTACCAAATAATGTATCTACCTGTGTTGTCTTCTTCTTGGCTCAAAGCAAACTTCCTTCCACAATTTCTTCTTTAAATTTATATCTGAATATTCTTGAAAAGTTTATATATATATATATATATATATATATATTGTAAAACTTTGTCTCATATAGGATTTGTGGGTAGAGCATTTAATAAAAAGAGCGTCCGGAATCGATCTCCCACTACCAATGTTATAAAAGGTTCCACTATAAAAGTATTTCCACAAAATACTGTACAAATTAATCTCTCTAATATCAAAGGTTAGTTATATGTGGTCTTTGATCGTAAGGTCGCAGACAGGATCTCCAACAGAGCCGCGAAGCAGGCTAAGAGGAGTGGAATTAGGTGTCCAAAGCTCCGAAGTAAGCAGTGGGTAGGTTAAGATGGCCAACAGAGCCCCGAAGCAGGCTAAGCGGCTGAAGTTAGGATTCCCAGTCAGAGCGCCGAAGCAGGCTAAGCCAGGAGAAAGGATAGGCGTAGTACCGAAGCAGACTAGAGGCCCTGGGGTTAGGTTACTCCTAAAGTCCCGTAGCAGACTAGAGGAGGGTCACCAGAAAACTGGTACTGAATTGCCTTTGTCCATCCAATTTATAGGGTCCTTAGGGTGGTGGTGGCGCTGCTGCTCCGATGTCGTCTTCTGCTCCGTAGGAGGGGCCAGAAGCCGTCGTCTGCATGTGACTGTAGATCCATCTGGTGGGAGATCCTCTTGCCAAACCACGTGGTGGTGTTTGTAAACACTGATACGTGGAATTGTTTGTTTACAACATCACATAGGATATTACAATATATAGTCGCTTATATGACGTAGACGCGTAAGCGCCAAAATTTTTAAAAAATAATGAGATCTTTCAATTGGGGACTCTTGAAAGCTTTATCCATCATCTGATGATCTGAAAAAGTGGCATAATTCTATCTCTTATACATTTCCTCCAGTAAGAAATGTTAAACTGGTGTAAACGACATTCTTGTATTGTTTGATATTTCTTTAAATGTTTCCCCTGCAAAATTACACTTTTTTTTCGCTTACGCCTGTATGTCATGTAAGAGACAATATATAACGCTGTGTTTCCTCAAGTTTTCATTGCCTTTATCGCTAATCAAAGACATATTCGCCTCCTTACAAACACTTCCTTTCACGTGTTGTACACGAAACGAATTGCGCGAAAAGAGCTTGCAGAAAAGTTTTTTTTTTTTTTTTTTGATCTCCCTGCTTGGAGACATTTCGGCAACTTTCAACCGTCGCGTCGGCCGTCACCGAAGTGAGCGGACTTCCATGAAACTCAATGCTTTTTTAGTTGTTGTGCATCTATTCCGTCGCCGAGCTGTTGGTTTGCTTGACAACAATTCGGTAACTTTTCTGTCGCCATCGCCTCAGTGATCCGACTCATAAAATTCAATTCATCTAGCCAGGGCTACAAGATAGTTGCCCAACAGAAAGTAGCGGTAGGCCTTACTCTTGAAAACCAAGCTTTTAAAACAAGTTGTATAGTTTTCTAATGACGATGAAGTTATGTTAGATATCCGAAACTGTAACGCATTATAGTTTAAATTATAGTGTGTGTTAAAGCTTTGGTTACTGTTTATTTTATTGTAATATCCAATCCGAAGCCATGGATAGTGTTGTTATAGGATATTACATGTTTTAAAATTTACGTATTAAACAAGAACATGCAGTGTCATGTTTATTGTATAATGTTCAAGACTAAGAAACCTACAGTATCACAAATGTCAATATTAGGGGGCAGGGTAGCTCAATGATAGAGCGCTTACCTCTGGTACGTAGGGTCTTTGGTTCGATCCCGGGACAACTAAGTTTGTAGCGGACAACATCGTGTCCGTGGGCTTTCTCTATGTACTCTCGTTTTCTTCTACATTATCATTCCACCAATTCCCCATCATTCACTTACCTGAATCATCTTCTCCCTTAGCCTAAAGGAATTAATCGTGGGACGTTAAACTGAAAGATTTCAGAAAAATAAACACACTGCTGAACAAGACTGCACTTATTTAATATAAAAACACATTTACACGTGACGTTTCGATCTTCTAGTCAAGATCCTCATCAGACGTACACTGATGTGGATCTGATGAGGATCTTGGCTAAAAGATCGAAACGTCACGTGTAAATGTGTTTTTATATTAAATAAGTGCAGTCTTGTTCAGCAGTGTGTTTATTTTTCTGATTTTATTCGCAAGACGTTGTCTATGAGTGTGTCAGTTTGAAAGATTTCGTTTTTCATTTAGGCCTCAGCAATAGTAATAACAAGTGAGATATATGGACAGGTGAACATGGACAGTATCTTAATGTTGAAAACTACCGGTACGATCTTCATAGTGATTATTTGGAATAAATAGTAATAGAACTAAGTGAAATTATATATTTGTCTTCCTTTCAAAAGGGCTCATTTCAAAAATAAATACTTGCTGTTAGACTAAGTATCACATCTAATCTATATTAAACTAAATATCTTAGGCTAAAGCGTCACACCTAATCATCTACATGGTCTCCAATAGATCCAGAAATCATAATACCGGTTAGAGCAAATTCTTATTCAGTTTTTGATAATTGTAAATAGTATTACATTTTCTCACAGTTACATGGTTTTAAGAGTGCTGTAAACTTTAACAATGTTTGCCATATCACCGGAATGGTTTAACGTATTAAATTGCTATAAACGATATTATGATCTTTATGTCTAACATATAGTATAAGAGGTTTCAGCTGCTCTTCCCGCTGAAACTGTGAAGACTGTGGCGCCGCCACTCAAGAAAGTTGGGTACTACGAACTACTAAAAACAAGAACGAATCAAATGATTCAGAGCGCGTGAGTCTAATAGTATTAGCCAATGATATACTTAGCTCCAACAACTAGTAGACGTTGCAGTTAGTTGCCACTCTAGCCGGTAGTGTCACAGAGTCACTTTTGTTGCATTGTGGGAACGATTTAAATTTCTATTAGGAATATGGGGAGTGGTTCATCAGGATAATCCAGTCTAATGAACAACTATCCACCTAATTGGTACAGATTGCTTTACTGCTAAAAACGAGGTAATTGTGGGGCAATTTTTAAAAGTAATTGTTGCTTTTCTTGTGTTTCTTTCACATTACAGCAACAGTCTTTGGTAGTTGAAGTTACCACACGCTCTCACAGTTACACGGTTTTAAACAGTGCTGTAAACTTTAACAGTGTTTGCCACATCCCCGGAATGGTTCAACATACCAAGTTGCTGTAAACGATATTATGACTCTTACGTGTAATGAAAAACTATCTACTTGATCGAATATGGTACTTAACAAGCATGTTATCAAAACAAAATCATTTGGAAAAAAAGTAAAATATTCAATTTCTTCTAAGTTTCTTCCTATTTATTCAAAACACTTGATGTCATGAATATAGTATTCCACACTAAAGTACTGTATATATATCGGGTGTTGCAAAATAAGTGTTACAACTCTTGGGAGGTGACTCCTGCCAATGAGACAAGAAAAAAAGTTCTCTTGAACTTTTGGCTATTGGACATAGTTTCAGATCTACAAGGTGCCGAAAGCGTGGGAAAATGACTTTCGGACGTCCATAGTTCGGAAACTATCCAAGGTAAAGAGGGCGGGTAAAAAGTTCACTGAAGAAGTCATACCTGCTGTATTGAATTTTGCATGTTTCACAATCCTACCATGCACGCGCAAGGGATTCCCCAAAGGAACGTAGGGAGTCCCGGATAATCTCTCAAATGAAAATTGGTCTAAATGGATATGAATTGATAGAGTTTCTACCAGGTAACAATAATTTGTTTGTATGAAGTCGATATCTGGAACAAATACAAAATGGCGGACACCTTCATGCCCGTTGTGTGTGGTTGCATAATCGCCAGGTACGGACGCTGGCCAACAGTGACGCTCTGAGTATTAAGTGTAGCGAATTTGTACTCAAATGCTCTAGAAAGACATTTGGAGTGTCGGTAGAGCACAACAGATGCAACAGGGCGATTCACATGTATGGAAACATTTAACGAAAAATTCCCAGAAATGCACTCATACTAAGTAAACGTGAGTTCAAAGCGTCGGAAATGTAAGAAATAGCATCAGGAACATGAAAGCCATTGCCAATTCCAAAGCCATTACCAATAATATTTCCTCAAACCGATGCAATATGATCTGCACGGTTGCATACCGATAAGGATGAAACAACTTAGGCCAATTTGAAATTGTGCAAGGGGACTCACAAAGAAACTGGGTAAAGTAAATGAATGTCACTATGGGGATCGCATGATCGATATTGAAATGTGGCCAATGTGTGTGTTGATATCAACATGTAACTAATGGACAAATTTCAACATGTCCCACTACTGCTGGGACACCGTCTCACGTGCGAAAACTAGGAAAATAACGTTGTACGTTGTGCTATTACATTGGTGCACTTTTTGGTAGAACGTAATTAGAACACGATTGTATCAATGTCCCTCTTTGTTTGAAACATATGAAAAGAAATATCTTAATCCATGGTTCAAAGTCTGATAGAGTGTGACATGTGACAATAACAAACTTGTATCATGTCCCACTTCTTCTGGGACATATGACGTACTCGAAATATAGGAAAATACCTCCAGAAATTCGTATCTTACACACGGTGCACATGCCAAGACAAAGACGAAAATGAACCAATTTGGCACATGTAACACTACTGCTGGAACACCATATGGTAAATAAATGGACATGAGAAATAGGAAGAAACGTCTTAAAGCTCTGATTGTTTACAACTGTGTAGTAGGAATAACAAAATGAAATACACAAGCATGTCGGGAGGCTGTACAAAAGCGCTTGCCAAACAAAGTGGGTACTTTTCAAAGAAATGAATACAGAGAAAGTGAGGCTTTCTCAAAGCATAAGGGTTAGAGCGCTCGCTTTCGCTCGCGTGATCGCAGTTTCCAATCTTACTGAGAGCCCACGGCCTCAGATTCAAGACTCGAGTAGTTATTTTCATATTTTTCGCACGTGGGACGGTGTCCCAGCAGTACTGGGATATGTTGACATTTGTTCATTAGCTACATGTCGATATCAACACACATATTAGCCACATTTCAATATCAATCATGCGATCCCCATAGTGACATTCATTTACTTTACCCAGTTTCTTTGTGAGTCCCCTTGCACAATTTCAAATTGACTTAAGTTGTTGCATTCTTATTGGTATGCAACCGTGCAGATCATATTGCATCGGTTTGAAGGAATATTATTGGTGAATTGGCAATGGCTGTCATGTTCATGACGCTAATCCTTACATTCCGACGCTTTGAACTCAAATTTATTGAGTATGAGTGCATTTCTTGGAATTTTTTGTTAAGTGTTTCCAGACATGTGAATCACCCTGTTTCATCTGTTGTGCTCTACCGACACTCCAAATGTCTTTCTAGAGCATTTGAGTACAAATTCGCTACACTTAATACTCAGAGCGTCACTGTTGGCCAGCGTCCGTACCTGGCGATTATGCAACCACACACAACGGGCATGAAGGTGTCCGCCATTTTGTATTTGTTCCAGATATCGACTTAATACAAACGAATTATTGTTACCTGGTAGAAACCCTATCAATTCATATCCATTTAGACCAATTTTCATTTGGGAGATTATCCGGGACTCCCTACGTTCCTTTGGGGAATCCCTTGCGCGTGCATGGTAGGATTGTGAAACATGCAAAATTCAATACAGCAGGTATGACTTCTTCAGTGAACTTTTTACCCGCCCTCTTTATCTTGGATAGTTTCCGAACTATGGACGTCCGAAAGTCATTTTCCCACGCTTTCGGCACCTTGTAGATCTGAAACTATGTCCGATAGCCGAAAGTTCAGGAGAACTTTTTTTCTTGTCTCATTGGCAGGAGTCACCTCCCAAGAGTTGTAACACTTATTTTGCAACACCCGATATATATATATATATATATATATATATATATATATATATATATATATATATATATATATATATATATATATATATATATATATGTGTGTGTGTGTGTGTGTGTGTGTGTACAACAGCGAAAATGCTTCTTTCCCTTTGATGAAATTAGTTTCGTAAATAACTTCAGAATGGAAGGACAATTTGAGTACAGTTTTCAGTATATTAGAAAGAATTAAATTTTCTATACGTTTCAGCCATTCCACCGTTATTTCTAAAATAAATTTTAGCAAACGAAAGGAACTTTTTTTGTTGCTGACTGTACATTGTATCATTCATCTTACTTGTTATTACTGTGGTAGTGCCGCATAAAATTTTGTGATACTATGGCGTCCTTAATTTGCATACTTTGTTTTAATACGTGCTTTGAGATTTATAATAATCTGACGAAGTGCCATTTGAAAAAATACAACGAAATAATGTATGTTAGATTGAAAATACTATCTATCTGGTAGCATTGCAGAGTGTCAAACAATGTCCGCTGCTGCTACTTACATAGTGGAAAATTTTTGTTATTTTTTAATCTATTAGTTTACAGCAGAGCTTCAAGATAAATGGTCTACCATATATACAGAGTGTCCCAGGAGTAAGTGGAAATAATTTGGGAAATGGTAATATGAGTGATACTAAGCAAAAATGTTCATATGAACATGGATCTTATTCTCAATGGTTTGAAAGCCACAGAAATGAAATGAAATCTTTAACGTCCCACGGTTATGCCGGTTAGGCTAAAGGAGACGGTGATAATGAGAAATGAGTGAAATGAAGAAAGTGGGAGGAAACGGCAGAACCCCGAGAAAATCCACGAACTCGGTGTTTGTCCACCACAAAGTCCACACGGCGCGAGCTGGGATCGAACCAGGGACCCCAAGCACCGGAGGTGAACGCTCTACCACTGAGCCACCGCGCCCCCTTGAAAGCCACAGGTTGTAAACTATGATGTTAGAATAGTTATTCTACAAAGGCGAGTAAAAGATGATGGAATTTCCATTTTAACAATATTCGAACATGTGGTAGTGGTGTATTTGGAGAAGAAGACATTGAGAGGTATTTAAGGAAATTGGATGGCAACACTGATTCCTAAATTTCACTCCAAACCTTCCTTTCAAAGACAAAAGTGTCACATTGTGTGTACTGTTGGAAATACCATTTTATTATCTTTCAAAAGCGCTATGTTTTACCTCTGTAGAATAACCACAAGGTGAACAATAAGCATCATAAGATCAGAAATTGTTCACAAACTGTAGCTCTCAAACCATTGAGAGTGGATCTCGTATTCATATAAACACTTTTGCTTAGAATCACCAATACTACTATTTTTCAAAGTATCGTCACCTAACTCCAGGCACACCTATATATACGATGACCATTTACGAGGGCAATCCCCCAAAAAAAGGTCTCCTATTTTTTGGGGACGTAGAGGAACTTTTAATACGGTTGTTGGCAACACTGTTGTGGTTGGTGGCTTCTCCGCTACCACATAAGCACGCAGGCGCTTCGCTCGGATGCTCAGTCTTGGCTTGGCAGCCATTCGAAATGGAGCTCCCGATTAACGTTACCCCCAAGTGCGAAGTTCGCGCAGTTATTCGATTTTTGAACGTAAAAGGTGTTAAACCGGTTGAAATTCATCGCCAATTGACGGAAGTGTATGGACAGTCGTGCGTGGATGTCAAAAACGTTTGCAAGTGGTGTAGAGAGTTTACAGCCGGACGTACTGAAAGGAGCGGGAGGCCATCAATTGCCGACGAGACAATCGTGAAAGTTGAGGAACTCATGCGTAAAGATTGGAGGATCACTCTGGATGCTCTCTGCGTTTTGGTTCCTTAGGTTTCCAGAAGCACCATCCACAGGATTTTAACGGAAAAGTTGCAATATCGGAAGGTGTGTGCAAGATGGGCATGACGGCAAGCTGGTATGACATGGGCATTGTAAAACTGCCACAGCGTCTACAAAAATGCATCGACCGAAATGGCGATTATGTAGAAAAATAGAGCTTTCTTCAGCCTTTAAAGTGATGTAGCAATTATAGAAAATAAACGGTTCTTTGTATATCTAAAAATATAGGAGACCTTTTTTGGGGGATCTTGAAGCTCCTGTAAACTAACAAACGAAAAACAACAAAAATTTTGCATTGTGAGTTACAGCAGCAAACATTATTTAACACACTGTGTTGGGTTCTGTGAACACAATCGATATCTCAATTCCGAATCATATCTAATTAAAAGGCTTATTTAGTTTCCGCAATCGAAATTCAAAATATTTTAGGTTACATTACTACAACAACCATAAATGATAAGGACATATCGTTTCAGCCTGTAGTGCTCTTTTTTTTGGGGGGGGGAATTGGCGACATGCGTTATACAATTAATTTAATCATTCAGGTATTGTAGTAGATAAACTATTGTCTGTGTTTCCTTTTGTGCTTGTATAATAACAGCCTGCAGATTCTTTTCTTACAATACAGCCGTACTCGTAATCTAGATATCGTATTTTTAGGACCTTATTCGAATGAACTTATTTCATATCATAAATAAATTATGGAAAAAGTTACGAGAGTTTTCCATAGTTAATCTTAAATTAACTTCAAACCTTTATGTCGTATAGTATGCACATGATAAATCTGTGATGCATATCATGACCATCATTATAGGTATTCTACTATTATTGGCAGCCCACTTGCTGCAACTGAGAAGCTTCCATGCTCCACGGTCATCCGCTAACCTCTTCGTCTTTACGTATTATTTCTCTGTTTTAATATCGTCCATTAATTGTAGTCTACTTCTCCCCATCACTCTCTTTCCTGCTACTATACTCTCTAGGACATCCCTCATGATATAATTTCTTCTTATCTAATGTCCCAACCAGTTTCTCTTCCCCTTCTTAATAATATTTAAAATTGTTCTTTTCCCCCATCATTTCTAAAAAAAAAAAAAAACTCTCATTCGTTTTCCGCAACACCCAGCTAATTTTCTCATCCTTCTCCTCACCCACATTTCGAAAGCTTTCAGTAGTTTTTCATCATTTTTGCGTAATGTGCGTGCTTCTGACCCATGCAGTACAATATTCCACATGAAGCATTTCATAAGTCGTTTTCTTAACTCTGTATTCAAGGTGCCACAAAATTGCATTATCTTCCTCCTAAAGACTTCTTTCGCCATTTCGATCCTTGCTTTTATTTCATATACACATTTCATGTCATTGCTAATAACATACCCATGTATCGAAAACTACTCACCTGTTCTATTTTCTCTTCTCCTATTCTATATTTGACACCGACCCATTCGTTCCAATCACCATGCTTTTGTCTTTCTAACATTTATTTTCATTCCATATTCTTCAAAGCCCTTCCTCAAGTTTTTAACATCGTATACATTTTTCTTCGAATTTTGCAACAAGCAATTTTGTAAGTAATATATAATTAGAGGATTATTCCTCATCAAAAGTATAGTACGTAGCGCCAGTTTAAAACAAAACTTACACAATGTTCTTATTATGACAAGCTTTGAAAGCCACATATATATGAATGAGACTGCTTGATACATATTAGAACAAGATGGCAAGAATCTCGATTATCCTTGGTTCATAATAGAACAAGATAAAAAGAATCTTGATTATCCATGGTTCATAATATAACAAGATGAAAAGAATCTCAATTATCCTCGATTCATAATAGAACAAGGTGGGAAGAATCTTATTATACTGAACTCATAGTAGAAAAGATGGATAGAATGAAAAGAATCTTATTATTTTTAATTCATAGTCAAACAAGATGGAAACATCTCAAATATCTTTAATACACAATAGAACAAGATAGACATAGTCTGAATTATCGTTGATTCATAATAGAACAAGATGAGAAGAGAGTCTCGATTATCTTGGACTTATAATACAAGGTGGAAAGAATCTTCTTAACTTTAATTCGTAATATAACAAGATGGAAAGAATGGAACGAATATTATCACCCTTAATTCATAGTAGAACAAAATGGAAATAGTCTCAATTATCCTTAATTCACAAGGAAAGAATCTCAATTATCCTTGATTCATAAAAGAACAAGATGAAAAGAATCTCGTTTATCCTTGATTCATAATAGAACAAGGTCGAAAGAATCATATTAACTATAATTCATAATAGAACAAGATGGAAAGATTGGAAAGAACCTTATTATCCTTAATTCATAGTAGAATAAGATGGAAACAATCTCAATTATTTATAATTAACAATAGAACAAGATTTAAATAATCTGAAATATCTTTGATTTATAATAGAAGAAGGTGGTAAGAATGGAAAGAATCATATTATCCTTAATTCATAGTAAAACAATATGGAAATAATCTCAGTTATCCTCAGTTCACAATAGAACAAGATGGAAATAATTTGAATTATCCTTGATTCATAGGAGAACAAGATGGAAGTAATATCAATTTTCCTTAAAATGGAAAGAATCTTCCAAGTCCTTGATTCATAATAGAACAAGACGGAAACAATCTCGATTATCCTTGATTTATAATAAAACAAGATGGAAAGAACCTTATTTTCCTTAATTCATATTAGGAAAAGATGGAAATAATCTCAATTATTTTAAATTCACAATAGAACAAGATGAAAATAATCTGAAATATCATTAATTTATAATAGAGCAAAGTGGAAAGAATGAAAAGAACCTTATTATCTTTATTCACAATAGAACAAGATGGAAAGAACTTCAATTTTCCTTGATTCATAATAAAACAAGATGGAAGGAATCTCAATTATCCTTGATTCATAATAGAACAAGATGGAAAGAACCTTATTTTCCTTAATTCATAATAAAACAAGATGGAAGGAATCTCAATTATCCTTGATTCATAATAGAACAAGATGGAAAGAACCTTATTAACCTTTATTCATAATGGAACGAGATGTAAAAATGGAAGTAATCTTATTATCCTTAATTCATGGTCAAACAAAATGGAAATAGTCTCAATTATCCTGATTCATATTAGAACAAGATTTAAATCATCTAAATTATCCTTAATTCGTAATCGAACAACACGGAAATAATCTGAATCATTCTTAATTCATAATAGAACAAGATGGAAAGAATCTAAATTGCCCTTGATTCTTAGTAGAACAAGATGGAAATAATCTCAATTATCCTTCATTTATACTGGAACAAGATTGAAAGATCTCAAATATCCTTGATTCATAATAGAACAAGACGGAAAGTATCTCAATTATGCTTGATTCGTAATAGAACAAGATGGAAATAATCTCAACTATCCTTAATTCATAATAGAATAAGATGGAAACAATGGAAAAAACCTTATTATCTCTAATTCATAGTGGAACAAGATGAAAATGATCTCAATTATCCTTGATTCATAATAGAACAAGATGGAAAGAATCTCAATTATCCTTATTTTGTAATAGAATTAGATGAAAGGAATCTCAAATATCCTAATTTATATTAGGAAAAGATGGAAAGAATTTCGAATATTCTGGACTCATTATAAAACAAGATAGAAAGAATCTAACTTATCCTTAATTCGTAATATAACAGGATGAAAATTATCTCAAATATTTTTAATTTATAATAGAACAAGATGGAAAGAATCTCAAATATCCTTAATTCATAATAGAGGAAGTCAATTGGAATCGTATCCACTGAGCTTTCACAACAATGTATTTTGTAAAGGTCACTTTTGATTTGCTTTTATCCGTTGTATGTTGACTCTGGTTGATGGGCATTAGAAGAAAACCTTTTTGGGAAGTTTCTTGATTGCATAGCAGCATATCTATTTGTATGACTTCCTTTGTATTTCGAATAGATATTATCCACATTCTCGGTTTCAAATTAGCAGTTAACCCACTGGATTCCAGGTGTTATTTTCCTATATGCGTGCTGTAATTCAAGGTTTTCATTTACTGTTCAAAGACTGTCTAGACCTTTATAAAGAGCATAGTTATAGTGCAAACGCGAGGATAGTGTGTACATTAGTTACGGAAAATCTCTAGGGTTAATGCAATCCTTAATAAACAATACATTTTCATGTCTTCCCCATGGACGTAACTGGAACTCAAGGGCCTAATTCGATTACATTCTCGTTGGTGGTTCAATACCTGAACCATATATCTATACCTTTTCGGAGATCATCTGACACGCTTATTGGGTGAATCTGCCATGAAAGAACACTTTTCGTTGTTTCTATGTGTGGAAACACCTGGAGCGTTTTGCAACGTTAAAAAATATGTAGCACATAAATTATACAACAGTTATATTTTACCTTATATATTATTTATGACACGAGAATGTTTTTTTTTTTTGCTGTTTATGTGTTTACTTAAGTAAACATATGTTAAAGCTTTATTAATTCGATTACGTCTTTAGAAATTATTATGTTTACAAAACACAATAGAGCTATTTCAATGGATTCTTTAGATTAATAAGAAATGTCTCTTAATCATTACTTGTATAAAACATTATTAGAAAAGGCAATTTATTCTTCCCCAGAACACTTAATGTATGTTATACCAATATTAAAGTAATCGATAGAAATATTGACTGAAAGAGCAGCAATGTTACATCAGACAAAAGAAGCATTGAGTTATTATTTTCACAGCTTTTGGCATACACACATGTATTTCTATATATGTGTTTTGGTTGACGTACCCGAAATTCGTTGCAACAATAGTCTCTCGTGATTCGACACTATAGAACATTGATCTATGAGTCTTATTTTTGAACCAGTTTTCTCATTTTGTCTTCTACAAATGAAATCCATATTTAAAAATTCGTCAACTGTCGCGATCTAATCATTTTACCATGATACTTCTCAAGTTTTTCATTCTTTAATACTATTAATTAAGCTCTGGAATAACGTGGTTTTTCTCTGCTCGGAAATTGGCAGGAAGCAGAGTAAGGATTTGATTAATATTTGTATGAGATAATACTTATTTTGATGTGTCTTCAATATTCATAGAACAATCGTTTATGGGAAGCATAGTTATTGTGTAGGGTCATACATCTTATTTACAACATACACTATTATAGTACACAAAATACTCTATTATGTTATTGTATACTAACTCTAAATCCAAAGTTTGAGAACATAAAATACTTTCCAGCGAGTTTTGGTGGTTAATTCTTTTTGCAATCTACAGAAATACCATAAAATCAGAATGTAATTATTTTTCAGTAATATCTTAGATATTGCATTGTTTGTCATCAACAAGCTATATGTTTGGTCTTGAATGGAAATGTATGAACTGTTTCAATGCAAGATATGTATGTTATAACTGATATTCAGATTTGATTAGATTTCTTTTGTAATTAGCGCAACTAACAGAGTAGGTGCCAATACCATTGTCAAGTTTCTTTATATAGCCTGATATGCAAAAGGAGTTTTATCCTATAAACTACAAAACCGAATCAATCAATCTAGAGAACTTGTTATTTGATATTCATTTTGAGTATGATACTTGTATCTGCATATCTAAAGAAGATTTCTAATTTTCCTTCCTATTTTCTTAATTAATTAGGAAATCATGTCAGGTACAACATTCTTGAGGGAAAATTCATGGGCTATTCAGAATATGAAAGGTTTCTTCCACGTAGGGAGGTTTGTCGGTCTGTGGGTCCCTAGTCAGGAACTAGAGAAAAATATATTCAAGAAATACGCTGGATATATTTACAATTTCATTATGTGCATCAATACCTTCGTTTTACTTACATTCGCTGCAATTGATTGGTCACTAAAATCACCTGCATTTGTACCGGTGGCCTACAATTCATTGTCATCTCTAATCATTATTCAGACATTTGTGAAGATAGTTCACAGCTTATTTCGGAGAAGGTTCTTGTTTGAAGTATTGAAAAAATGTGATTATATTTCTAATACCTCAACCTTCTTTGTTCCTTTACAAAAGCTTAGCTTTGAAAAAGGTGAACGTTTCTATAGGAATACATTTTTCATCTTACCTATTACCTTCGTTGCTTGTGGATGTTTCTGGTGCTCACTTCCGTTCGTTTTGAAGAATTCAAGTGAACTGAGTCATAATGAAACTTATTATCGAAGTCAAATATTAGCTTCGTGGTACCCCTTTGACTATAACACGTCCCCTGGATATGAAATTTCTGTAGCGTATCAGATCATTGAAGCCTTGAGTTGCTCTGTAATCATTGTAGTCTCTGACGGTTATTTCATCGCGTTCTACACGTACATTGTAGCGCAGTCTCATTTCCTGGGAGAGTCGTTAAAGCAAATTTTAGTAGAGTTTGATTCTGGTATCTTTCGTGGTGTCCAGCGAAGAGGTCCAACGCTAAAGCATAGAAGATTTTTAACTCTCGTGGTAGAAAGCTCAGTTGCCCCTGATAACCAACAGATTTATTCCTCTGGGTTTGATTGTACTACTGCTTTGACCTTGAAAGAAACACGAAGGTATCTTCGTGAGTGGATAAGTTATCACCAATCAACAATCAGGTATAGTAACTAAGAGAACTACTTTTGGTACATTCGGTGTTGGGAGTTGGCAAATGTAATAATTATCTCCTGTATACGCACAAACTGCATTTCTAAGCAGGGGCAAGGTTGTTAAATGCAAATGACATCTACGGTAATGCATCTTAAGATTGTTTAATGCTTTCACTATCTGAGATAAGACAGAGACTAATTTTATTGTTGTTGAATACCTACGACATCTACGGCAAGGCAAGGGAGGAGTTTAAAGTTTTTGAATGCCTACGTGATCTGGGATAAGGGAGAGAATAAGCTTAAAGTTGTTGAGTGCATACGCCTCTGGAATAAGGAAGAGGGTAACTTAAGGGTGTTGAATGCACACGTCTTCTGTGATAAGGCAGAGGATAAACTTAAGGTTGTTGAGTGCTTACGCCATTATGAAAAAGCAGGGGATAAACTTAAGGTTGTGTAGTGCCTAAGTTGTTTACGGCAAAACAGCGAATTGGCTTAAGTTTGTTAAATACATACAACCAAGGGACTAAATTTGGGATTGTTGAATGTCTATATCATCTGGAGTAGGGCAGATACACATTATAAATAAGCTTAAGATTGTTAAATACTTATATTGTTCATGGCAAGCAAGAGACAAACCTAAAGTAATTGCATATCTATGCCATCTAGAGTAACGCAGGAGGTAAATGTATGATTTATGAATACCTTCGCCAGGTAGAGCAGGGCAAGGAATATGCTTAAATTTCTTTAAGACTACTCCATCTTAGGTTGTCAACCCATTGACTTGTACAGGGAAGCTTTATTCTCTCTTTTTTCAGAACTAAAGGAGTATTTCAACAGCTTGATTGAAATTGTTGCACCTTCGAGTTTATTTAAGTGTCCCCTATATATATACAGGGCGTTCAATAACTTCCAATACTACCTGGAATTAACATACTTAACGATACTAGAAAAATTTATTAGCAAGTTATCTTTCTCCATACATTTCTTCCCAAGACCACACAGTCGCGTGACCGCTCGCACATGTTCTGGAACACCCAAGGGGAGTCATGCGCTGGAATGTTGTTTTTCATTGAATCGTTCGTTCGTTTGAATCGAAGCGACATCCTTAAAATGCTCCTCCTTGGCAGGTTATAGCTTAGGAAGGCGATTGAATTCGTTTCCGAGGATCGTCTTCTGAGGAGTCACGAGCATTCTTGAAATGGCAAGACTATTTGAGCACTTTGCATGGACTAAGGCAATCATGTTCATGCGCGTTCTGCATCATTTTGTACAGAAACTTTGCGAACGGTTGCTCCTTTCTCTCAACACTGACAACGCACACAGAAATACAACGAATAAAGAATGTAATAGCAGTGCTAAACACCACTCAATTGACGACTTTTCTCCGACATTCCAGAGTCTTCATGGAAGATTACGTGAGTGTGTGACGCGGGAAGCGATGTATGTTCAGAACTAATACTATAATGCGTTTTCTCTTATATCGTTAAATATTTTACTTCGAGGAACTTAATGATTGCACTGTATTCATGTTTTGTTGAACAAACAAAGAGTTATTTAACTAGACTTGACTTGAAGAGGAAACCAAACCGTTAAAATTACAGTTCATTTGCAAGAAAAGGAAATAGTACTTTTGATGTAAATCAATGTCCCTCCCCCTCGATAAAACGAAAAAACACGGAACTTGAAATGGCACGCAATAAAAGAAAACGTCTAATTAATTAGTGGTACTGGCTTCAGAAGATTGATATAAAATGTAAATTGTATTGAAAGAGCTGAGAAACCTCTGCAATTCATATTGAACAGAAAATATTGACAGCGCCATTTTTAATGACGAAAATCTATTGCCAAATCCTAGAAAGATTTCTCGTATATTAAGCCGTCAAAGATAAATGATTGGTCTTATTGTTGTCTACCGTTTGGAAGAAATATTTTAACAATTATTATTCGATTACGTATTGAACCTAATACAAGCTACGATTTTCATGGTAGGAGCAAATGGGCGAAAATAACACACACAGCTCATTTGTCAAGTTTTGTAGGGCAATAAGTACATGAATGACTAATATGTTTCGTCTGCAAAGTGTGGAAGTTCCATTTCTTTTCTTTGTCGCAAAAAGAAAAGTTTCTTATAAACAAACCAAGGAGAACACAAAAGATTTTTTTTGATCCATTTTTTGAATGAAATTGTGTTTGAATGTTATTCAAAGTGCACTGATGAAAGCCAGAACTCGAAGTCTCTGCCATAACTCTTTATTTATCAAAGAGGGTACAAACTCACTTCACCTCTTTATATTTTAGTACTTTACTAATTCTGTTTTCATAGACGGAGTTTGCCATAGCATATTGGGGGGGGGGCATCCAAGGGGTCTAGGTAAAGGGTATTTAATGACTTCAACGGCTTTACTGTCATGCTAATAGTTGGTATGATATGTAAAAGATGTAGTGGAAAAGGGTAAAACAAATAAAGAATTGCATTAATTTTAAATCTTTAATAGTTAAAAAAAATATTAAACGAGTATTAAGTTAAAAGCATTAAGTTAAGGATTTAACTTCTTTATTAGTTAAAACGTATTAAACGATAAACAAAAACATTAAGTTATGACATTGAAAATGATAGGTCTAACTATTGCATTGAGAACTTCGAGAAAAACACATTTTTAATTATTCAGTAAATGATCAATACTTTGAGGGTTTAGGCCTATTTTTACCTAAGGGTTATCTTTCTTTTTTCCTTTTTTGAGCTGTAGATATTAACCAAACTCTCTATATCCAATTTTCTTACAACATCTGATTCTGAGTATAGGACCATTAAGTTGTTCATCCTTTCCTGGCCCATAGTGCACCGCAACCAGTTGTGAATCCGCCTCATTGCTGAAAAGGATCTCTCACAGGTGGCACTATTTGATGGCAAAACGAGAGCAATCTTCAAAAGGGTGCCAAAACTTGTGTATGTCTCTGAGCCGGTCGTTAATACAACTTCCATTAATTTTGCAACAATTTTTTTTAGCTGGTTTCTTTGTAGATCTATACCAGAACTTTCCATAACTCTTCTTAAAACTACCATTTCTGCCTTTAGTATATTTCTATCAACTTCAGGTATAGAAAACATTTTGATGAATGGTTCTGCTCCAGCTTCATCTACTCGGATAAACCGTTCGCTGGCATCAGCTATTTCCAAAGCTTCGCCGCTGAACCTTCTTTTAAGCTCTTCGGTTAAAATGTCTAGCAAAGGGTAATAAAAGTCATTTTTGTACTTATTTTTGACAAATTCATCCCTTTTCTGCAAATTAGTGGTTTCAGGATACATATCATCTCTATCTCTCTGGCCTACTGAACTACAAATTACAAAATCATCTAGGGTTTTCGATATCACTCGAGGTCGTTTAGGCTTGGAGCTATTATCTATAGCTATAGCACTCTCATCTTTGTTTTGAAAAATCCTTAGGTCAAACTCGTTATCAAAAGCCTTTATGCCTAGCCATTTCTTGTCCCATGAGACTTGGTTTCGATTGTTAGTTAGCTCTTCGATCACACCCCTAGCAACATTTGAATTTTGTGCAATTGATGAGTCAGCTTTTTGTAGAGCTTAGCTAAGTACATTGATTAATGGCAAGCACTGAGAAAACACTGACAAACATACGATAAAATCCAGTGAGGTTACAGACGAAAGCAGACCCTTTGCTTCAGGGTTTTTGGGATTCCTTATGTCAGAAGCTGTAGCTGTGAGTGCAGCGATAACTGCGGAGTAGTTTCCTTTTACAGATAAAACTGAATTGGATCTGCAAGGCCATCGAGTATCGCTTAGTTTGTGAATTTCATGAGGTCCCGGGCTGGTAATGTTTAGCTCTCTCTGAACTATATGAAACTCAGCGTGTGTGTCAGGATTAGAGATGCAAGGGCTCGAAAAAAAAACGGCTTTTTTGAAAAAAAACTCGGTTTTTTCTGCTTCGCTTTTTTGCTTGGGAAATTTTGGACTTTTTTCAAAATTCTGCTTTAAATTGATAAACCAGATTTTGTTCCGCTTCTCTATAACACAAAAAGTCATTTAATTAGTGGTTGATGCCGATAATAATATAAAACCTCGAAAATAAACCATGAATTTCGAAAAGATATTTCAAACAGTTTTACTTCTCAACATATTTACATTATGAATTCCAAAGGATTAACCAATGTATATAATAAGATTTTTTTAACCTCCTACATACAAAAGTAAGCAGAGTTGGCAAGAACCGTGGTTGTTTTTGAAAATGCCAAAACCCCGTTTTTGGGGGGGAGTTTAAACTAGGTTTTTTTGGTTTAAACCAGGCTTTTTTGGGTTTAGATATTTTGCTTAATGTATTTATATTACATATTGACAGAAAGAAGTTTGTTTCGCCTTGGTGTTATTATGCAACAATGGGGTTATGCTGGAAGAGGTCACATAAGCTTAAAGAAGTCCGGACAGTAAATTTCTTAAATCAGGAAACTCCCGCCCATCGGGAAAATCCCGTCATTATCTAAATGTAAAACAATAACGGAAAAATCCTGTTATTGCTTTACATGTAAAATTTAGAGGTCAACATATCATAATCAGTACGCTAAAACTGAGGTATTAAATTACAAATTTAGTACGTACATATCATTGAAAGTCCAATCTAAGCTAATGTTGGAAGCTACATAGGCAATCGATAAATTTTGCCAATTTCTATCAATATATTCAAGTAACCTTGGCTTCTTTATAAAACAACAGGCATTCAGGCATGCAGAAATATACAATTTGGTTTCGTTTCGTATGTGCAGGCTTAACATCCTTACGTAATACCGAGGTTATCAAGGAGAAGACTTTTGCTTCAAGTTACATCCGAACCGCTACTTGGTTTACGCATGAAAGAAGGGTTGTGGTTCGACCGAGAATTGAACATGGGACACCTTGATTAAAAGGTAAAAAGGAAATAAAACTAAAGCAGATGGTTTGATGAGGGAAAACGTCATGAAGTTCACACGATTCGCATTTTTCGTTCTTTTTAATTTTTTGGTTTAAACCAGTTGTTTATTTTTTTAAAAAAGAAAAAAAACAGCTAGTGTAAACCAGCCAACCCTAAAAGTAAATACTTATTTTTTTAAAAAAATACACAAATAACTAGCAAAATTCTATGTAGTATTTTTCAAAATATCCCATACCCTCTTTTTGGAACAAAATAAAATTAAAATAAAACATAAGAAAAATACTTAGATTTATATGATACACTTAAAGGCTGCACATCTAGAGCTTAGGTTTTGTATATTCTTGAAATTCTACAGTTTTATATAACCACCATCACGGTTTACTCAGTTCTCAAGTTTTCTGAATTTTTAACAAGAGGGATTGAACATATGAAGGGTGTGAGGCAAGAACATGGTAACCCACAATTTTACTATTTTAAGAAATTAGAGATTTTCTGCTGCACAATCCATTTTGAAAGTCGGAAAGCTAATTTTTCACATAAGACTATACATGAAGGATTAAACGAAGCGGTATGCGTTGCTGTCTATCTGGTGCTGCATAACTCAGCAATTGAAAATTTGGTAGTTATCATGTTCTTGGCTTACACCCTTCATATCATTATGAAACTCTCCTCACCCACCCCCCCAAAAAAAAGGACTACGGAATATATTTAACTTAAGATAAATACAACTGCACAACAAACATGACTGAGTGGAGCTTTTGCGCTTCTATCGGGAAGTCCGGGATTCAACTCAGCATTCGACCATTCTGACAAAGCTTTTCTTCATTCCATCTGTGAAGTAGAAATAGTGCGTGTACTGTGAATTGGCCGACTTCCTTTCTTATTGTTTTTAAATCGTAATTATTACTAATTACCAGCAGTGACGGTTTTGCAAAGGTTAGGGGGGTGGTCTTTCAGACTGAAGCCTGTTTCCCAAAATTACTTAATGTCTAAAACAAACGAAATATCTATTAGTCATACCTTTACTCATAAACTTGAAGCTCCCGTCAAATAAAAATTACGAATGTTTAGAAAAACTAAACATTAGTAAGAAAAACCTCTCCCAAAATACTTTTCTAAATCCGCCACTGATTCTCAGTATAAAATGATTTTCAATGAGGTTGTATCCGGAAGATTATCGCTAAATATATGAACGAAACGAAATATTAGTTATGCCTGTACTCATAAACTTCAAGCTCCTCCCAAATAAAATTAGGACATTTTAGAAAACGAAACAATCACAGAAATCCCTCCCAAAGTACTTTTCTAAGTCCGCTACTGATTATTTGTATAAATTAGTATTCAAGGTTGTATCCGGAAACTTATTGCTAAATCGTTGCACAGCTACAGTATAACAGAAATGTGGAAGTACGGTTAGACGGATATATTGAAAAACGTACGCTTTGACGGATATATAGAAAAACGTAAGTTTAACTTTTGCGCTAGAAGCTAGAGTACTAAGCTCTTAGAAATGAAACACGGATGACAAACTGAAATGATCCCGAGAAGGAAAAAAAAGTCGATAACTCAAAAGTTAAAATAAAGTTAAATAGCCTCTAAAATTGCCCTCAAATACTACATTCTTCACGTTAGCTTTAATTCTTAAAACATGTGCTCCATCCATCTTGATGGTGACTTTTAGAGCGAAATATGGCATTTAGGTCATGAAATTCTTATCTAACTATAGAATATACTATAAGAAAGATATTTAGATAGAGAAATCATGAAAATGAAAAAAGCCAAAATTTCCAAAATTCTCGTTTTTTTTTTTCAAAAAAGCCGGCTTTTTATGTTAAAAAAACCCATCGATTCAAAAAAGCCGGCTTTTTTGCATCTCTAGTCAGGATAGCTGAAGTATTGGTACAGACATTGCATAATGTTAAAGAAATTGCAACTTAAATCGTTGTCCTTGCAAGCTGCAACTAGAACTAGGTTTACTTTGTGGGCCAAGCAGTGGACATAGATTGCGTAGGGGTTTTGTTTTTTGACGATAGCTTGTAAACCATTGTTTATTCCATACATTACACTCGCTCCATCATATGCCTGGCCAACCATCAACGCACTTAATCCAATATCTCCTAATTTTTTAAATATAACATCAGCTAATGAAATAGCAGACCTTGAAAGTGACACATCTTCAATGGCTATTACTCTTTCTTTGATCTCTTGTCCTACTAAATACCTGACGCAAATGCAAAGCTGCTGAGTTCTATGGGATTTTGCTTCATCTACCATTAGTGCAAAAAATCCAGAGCTATTTATTTCGTCTACAATCACTCTTAAAACTTCTGTTTTTATGATGCACAACAACTCGTTTTGGATATCGGGGCTAGTCATGTTAAAATATTTATTGTATTTTTCTTTGAAATTTTCATCGTACTTAGAAAAAAGTCACATAATTCCAAGAAATTTCCTTTGTTGCCTGACATATCAGACTCATCATGACCCCTTAGAGATAAACCCTGCTTTAACAGATATAGCAATATATCTATTAACTTTTTCATATAGTCTCTGTTTTCTAGTACTAGTTCTTTGTGGTTGTCGGACAATAATGTTTGCACGGACTGACATGGTTTTCTGTATTCAACCCATTTTGTCATAGAAAAAGAATGTGCTATACTAATGGCATGCTTATCTAATTTCTCACCAGCCTTTTTCCAATTTTTCATACCCTTTCCAATTTTGTAGGCAATAACTCTGTTGATTGAGGGAAATTGCCTACAGGCAAAACAATAAACTGCATCGTTTTTAATGCTGTATTCTACCCATTCATGCTTTTTGTAGTACAAAACAGAAAAGTTGCGCTTTCTACTACCTGGAAAGTCTGTCAAAGGAAAATGCTGCAAGATTGGACGAGCTGGTCCGCTACAAAGATCACCTAGGTCATTTGCTGAAATTCCAAGCGAAGGCGCAAGTTCAGTCTTTCTTCCTTCATTACGAGATGGCAGCGTTTGCAGGTTAGGAGTCTGTTTACAAGCGTCACTTTGCACTGCTGGAGTGTTATCCATAGTTGAAATACTATTATTTGCAATAGGTTTTTGTTCTCTTTGTTTAAAAAACGAACGAATGTCAGGCCTAGGTTTTTTGCTCATTGTTTATACACATATAACACACCACACTGTCTAAAACTCACGAGATGACGGCTTACACTGAACTACTGAACTGACAAAAATGGCGGGGTTGGCGGCGCGGGATATACTCAGTCTCTGTGTTTGACAGTCAGTGTTGCCAACGGTAATGTTGCATTTCCCTGCAGCGACCAAAAAAAAATATCCATATACATTGGGTAGCCTCAAAGATGTGTTTAATCCATTTATGATAATGAACGAATTATATTTTTCAGTAACAATCGTGAAAAATGGTTAGGAAGCAATGCAAATAAAGAAGATGTTATTACTTTTTAACGTAACAGGTATAAGTTGATCAGTTGATTAAATAATGATATTAAGCACCTAAAAATGTTTAAATTGTTTTAGCTTAGATTTTTTGGGGGGCCTGGCCCCTCCAGGCCCCCCATAACTCCGCCCATGTCTGTTTTTAGTTTTTTTTTTTTTTTTTTTTTGCAAAAATATTTTTCCCTGTGGAATTAGATTTTTGCCTTAATTGTGTTATTCTATTTTCCCTGTAAACAAGCTTTCTTCCAGAATGTTTTCCCCAGAGGGGGAGGAAGTGTAGTGAGCTATACTGGGACACCATTTGCTCCAGCACATGAATAACATATAATCGCAACTTACCTTAGCCCCGAAAGGGCAAGGTCTCTTCCCCATCCGTTCAAAAGTAGGCCTGTGCCTGGAAGAAACATTGCTGTGGCAAATGGGTCAAATATTTGTCATTTCACATATCAAGAAGAGTGACAACAGACCCCACCGTAGTCGGTCTCAAGCCCGTGTTCAGAAAGGAGCAACGCCTCAAACCAGTGTATTGCTCCTGCTCTGAATGAACGTGAAGGACTGGCCATAATTATAAGACCGATTTTGATGAAGGTCATCCCTGATGGTGAACAGAACGAATTCAAGTAGACTGTAAGAACGCAAGGTACTAAAAGGGATAGTTACAATTTTCAAACATAGCTGCTAGGTTAAAGAAACATACGCTGTGATATGTTTATTTGAGATTAAAATCACTTGATTTTGACTAAAGCTGACAGCAAAAAATCCGTGATCATAACGAAACGAATGGTCTTGTAAGCCAAGTTAGCCCGAACCTCCATTTTGTCCAAGATACCCGAAGCGATGTGGGTAAACTTAGGTAACATTCTGTCCCCGAATATGTACATCATCGATGAATCACTGATACGTAGTGGTGGGCAGTGGGAATATTCCCGGTGGGAAGGAATTTAAAAATGGGAATATTCCCGGGTTTTTTTCCCTGGCCTATAAATTCCCGGGACGGAATTTATTTTCATTTCTTTACTTTATCTTCCAAATTATAAGAACCATATGACTAATTACTTTGTTTTGATATATTATGATTTACTTCTAGGTTTTAAAGAGTTTGGAGGTAAAGATTTTAAAATTATTTGACGGTACTTTATAGAACTAATAATATAATTTTTTGTTCCATTTTCATTTGCACTAAAAAGTAGGGAAACTGTTTAGTATTGGAGGCCAAAACTAGCAAAAAGTAGGATGATTTACGGAAGAAATGAGTTGATAGTGATGTTCAAGTAGTAAAGAAAGTATCGGACATACTTTTTTTTAGGTAGTAGGGGATTTATACAAAACGGAAAGGTAAGTGGAAGTGATTTATGTGAGTAAAGAAAGTCAACTGTTGGTAACGAAGATAGAAAACTACGTGCCATGCGGGACTCTAACCCGCCTTCATTCGCTAACGCTCGCTCTGCAATGCTGTCTGAATTTAATGTTGGTAACGTAATTTAACGTATGAAACCATAAAACAACCGCATCGGAATAGAATATCGCTAAAAAGTAGGTGCAAATGCTGGCCCCCAATGCTAAAAAACAGCCAAAATTAGCAAAGTATTAATTTACGAATGATGAAAAGGAAACATTTTGTAAAGTAATTTAGAATTATGTAGAAATAGAGATGAAGTCCTATTAATAAACCCTGAACTACTATTAGTAATAGAACTCGGTCTATCTCCTCTCTCTGACTCGAATTTCTGAAGAGGTACTCGGACTTCTTTTACATGTGAATTAACGTATAGAATTTCGGGAAATAGGTAGAATGAAAGGTCGTGTATGGCAATGTTACGTGCTAAAATATAAAGATAAGTAAGTATCTTGCAAATTTCTTGAATATAAATATGTATGCCCAAATGTTGATAAATTGGTGAGACATGTATCTTTTAGCCTTTACCTAATCTAATTTGTTTATAACATTTATAAATTTAATGTGTGTATAATATCAGTAATAGAGTCAAGTTGAGCAAATCCACTTACATATGAATTTAAACTGTTACTATATAATTTACTATATATTTTTTCATACATATTTAATTGATAGAACATATTGTAAATAAATATACATTTATCCGTACTCTCTAAATATAATAAAATGTTAATAAAGTAACATAGTACTGTTCAGAATATATAAGATTTTAAAGAATATTCTGTGGACAACAGTAATAATATGCTGTGATATAAAAATTAATTCAACTTTGAAATTATAACATAGTAATAGAATGTAATTTTCTTTCTGATTGTACATAAATTCCCGGATAAATTCCAATTTTGGGAATCTTCCCATCACTACTAATATGTCGCGATCCAAGCGAGCAGCAGTGATGCGGAACAGCAACCCGTTTCTTTTTGCTTCGGTACATAACCATGCTGGAGATCACTTAATTGCATAATAGGCGTTCGCTGGCGTCATCTTGGCATCAGATTATGGTCAACTTACAATAGATTCGTATACCGTATATGGGTTCATCTAGACAATTTAATTGTACGATTTCTATAAAACTATTAGCAGCCCCCTCCACGAACATTACGATCAGTCTGCCGTCTACGATGGCTGGTGGGTTGGAAACTTAGTTTTTACAGAAACACATGTGGTACGAACTTAATTCAAATCGGAAGATTTATGCGTGTGTTATGAAATGCGTATCTAACAGTGTATATTGGTAAATATAAGTTATTTATAATTAAAACAATTTGAAAAGTATGCAAAATGGTGAATACATTAACTCTTTAAGTGTGGTAATTTTTTCCAGTGTAGATATGCTATTAGCGTTGTAAAAACTTTAATTTGCTTGTTTGTAAGATTTAAGTCATGTTTTCTTTTACATTTCTTATTAGGGGAAAGTCATTTTTCTTTCACGTGTAGTATTATTAATTACCAACGTAGATTGCTTCTATATTTATTTATAAAAGATTAAGTTTAACTTTTATTTTCTATATATCATTAAAGAAAAATCGTTTTCTATTGTATTTTTCTTTTGATTTTGTTGTAAGAACTAGGAACACTGGAAAAAGACATGGGAACACTACGGTGTTAAATGAAATATTATCCTTGCAATCATTTTTTCTGAATCGTAATTTAGTAATCAAAATAATGAATATTTATTGATAATCGAACTTTCAAATGAAAACCTAAAAATGTTTTAGATTTCATTCAACTAACAATGAATATATAAATTATTATGGAAGGAAATATCTTAGAGGCTATACATACATACACTATACTATTTCAGGAGTAGTACGAAAAGCAACCTTTTCGAGATGAAATTGCTTATTCCTTCTTTGATTGAAAACGGACTTATCTTAAACAAAAACGGATTTAGACATCTTGAAGTCTTAGACAATTAGTCTGAGTTCCCTTCTGGACAGGATAACAAGTTATTCCTCTACGCACCAGAACAATTTGCTAGTATATTCCAACACGAGGACTCCCAATTGTAAAACCGAGTGTTATCCGAACAACTGCAACTAATCATTGTACGATTCAAAAAATATTTAAAACAAACCTTTTACGTGCTTACCTCAGTACATGTGTGAACTATTTTTACATGTAGTCGCCTTCTCTCTCGATGCACTTACTGAGACGAGGGATCATTTTGTATGCCTTGGTCGAAGAAGTCTGCCGCCACCTCTTTTGCCCAATTCTTCATCTCCATCTTCAGTTCCTCGTCAGTTGAAATTTTTTTCCCACCCATATACATCTTCAGTATGGTGAGGAAAGAAAACTGTTGTTTCGGGACACAAATATGCCTAATGCTTAAATAAATTGCAACAAATACATAGCACGTCCAGAAAGTAAGTTCCGTTTCAATTTATCTCCGTTGCAGCGCTGCGATCGCAGTTCCGCACATGCGCGGTAGACGCTCTGTATCAAGGAGAAGAAACGTGCGCCATTTGAGATCGCTGTCAGTCACGTACGCTTTCTTGTGCTTGTTTACAATGTCGGTGTTGATTGAAAATCCCACCGCTTGTGAAATCAAAGAGGTGATTCGTTTTCTGAATGCGAGGAAAGTGAAACCAAGTGAAATTTACCGGCAAATTTGCGATGTTTACGGACAAAATGCGATGAGTGATTCAATGGTGAGAAGATGGGTCCGACAATTCAATGAAGGACGTAGTGACGTGCACGATGAAGAACGAAGTAGGCGTCCATCTTTGGTTACAGAAGAACTGGTTCACGCGATTGATGACAAAATCCAGAAAAACCGCAGCGACTTTCATCTGTTTTTACATCTCAAGTCTTCCCTTGGCGGTCAACACTTCAACAATGACGACGAGCTGAAAGAAACTGTTTCCAACTGGTTGAAGACACAGACGGCGAACTTCTATGAAGAAGGTATACAAAACCTTGTGCCACGCTATGTCAAATGCCTGCAAAATTTCGGCAGTTATGTGGAAAAGTAGTTTAAGAGTTGTAGAATTTTGTGCAATAAATAATTTTTCTATATCTGTACACAATTTAATTTTATTACCAAACGGAACTTACTTTCTGGACGTGCCTCGTAATTAAAAGAAGCAAATACTATATTTTTAAAATTTAAGCTTCAGATTAGTATTGCTTTTAAATATTAGTCACATTGTTTTCTTCAGCTAACTCGAAAAAAAAATCTTAGAAGAAGAAGAACGCAAAAAGTACACTGCAATATTGGGGAGGAGGTTCAGCCCCATCCCGATAATATTGCTTAGCCCCATCGATTTTCCAGTTTCCGGCGCCTATGATATGACTAGCTTTTGTAAAAATAATATGACTAAAGTAAACGGCGATGATGAGAATGAATGAAATAGTGAAATGAAGAAAATGAATGAGAGAACCCACAATCACTGTGTTTTCTCACTATAAAACCCACTTGGTGTGGGCTAGGATCGAACCAGTGACCCCACATACAACAGAGCCACCGCAATCCTACTAATTTATGCATAACAAGAAAATAGCAATACTGTATCTACAATACTATTCAACACGCAAATTTATATTTATCTATTCCAGATCCAAAATTAACCTTAGTATAAATCTGAGAGTTTATTTATCCAAAGTAGAGGTGAGTTATTCAAACTCAGGGGGTTTCCATCGCTCAATGGGTTTGGGTCTAATTTCTGCGAATTTATTATTCTACCCGAAATTCGTGTTTCCCTCCTCAACATCCTCTAGTTTGATTGTGCCATTTTCAATAAAAAATTACATCCTTGCAAATAATTTCATGGGCGCAACATGCACCTTAAAACCCGCCTCTGTTCCATATTTGTTACAATTACAACACTACACAGAAAGCCCTCTATAATTTATTATTATTGATACATTATCCACTGAAAACATTGTTTTAATGATCCTATTTTGTTATGTTTTATATATATTATATTCTGAGCTAATATCACTCATTTGTTCCAGGTTATGTGACGAGATCAACAGCATAACATCTCCTGTGGTTGTTCTTATATTTCTAGTAGATGGACTCATACTGTGTCTCTTGGCTTTTATGGCTACACGAGTAAGTATTTACATTTCTAAGCACTAAACACATACTAATGTTTGTAGTGTGGATTTAAGCTGTCAATTCAATCTTCTGCCTTACTGATTCTGGACCACTGTATGAAAATTAATGGACCATAAATTTTGCTTTCTTGTCCATTTCGACTCTATGAGATTACACGTGTGAGTGTCAGTGACCTATAGCTATTGGAAGATTGTTACAGTTATGTAAACGGCGTGACAAACATCTTGACATTTGAAGGCGGCACTCCAAGTTCCCTTTAAATGCTGCTATCAAATGAGAGGTCAGCAGTATTATCACGTTTATTTTGCACACATCCACGTCTATCCCCTGTCACCTGATCGCGCTGTAGTTTGTCTGCTTACCCATAGCCACACCCCTTTATCACTTGGCAACGTCACGCCAGAGCTTGCGTTTTATTCGTTTAGCTGAAATGCCAAGATGTTTGTCACAGGCCTTAGCTTTTTACACAAGGTTGTTCATTTTATATCCAAGCAATTTGGAACCACTGCTGAAACTGTGTGGTTGCACCAAACACATGCAATCGTTTCCTTATAAGTGTGCTGTCTCAACTGACAAATGTTTGAGCGTTGTTGTGGTGCTAGTAAAATGTTGTCGAAAGTGGGGCATTCGTGGGAAGGGTGCATTATGGCTCTTTTTTAAAAGCCAGTTTATCGTGCAACCGAATAATACAACGGTGTCGAGATCATGTTTCACCATCCGAGTGGGCGCAATTGAAGATTCGTGGCCAGGCAAACACAAGTGGGATCAATGCAGAAACAGTCGTCAACAAAAGAGGCTCGTTCGAGGCTACCAGTCGAAGTATTATTTAAGATGTTTATCTGAATCCGCCCACCGGCAGACCAGGAGAATTCACCATCCCAGCGTAACGTAGCCTAGATACTTAATTTGGTCCAATTCACTGTCAGCGCCGATCTACTATATCATATTATTGAACGTGAGACAAACTGCCGAAAATTATACCAAGAGCACTTTGAAAAGGAAGAAAATACAATGCGGTGGCAACATTCGATAAAACTTACAATTATCTCACGCGTAATTGTAAAATTTGTGAAATTATGTACCGCAATATCAATGGCCAAGGGCTACCAGTACAGGAAAACTTTTTCATATTATATCACTGGGTATAGTTCGGAGTGGAATTTGGAGATACACGAGGTGGATTTAAACATGAAAATGATAAACGGTGATATTCATTTCCTGGAGTTCACTATGACTCAAATGTATTGGAAAGGCATTTCAAGTTTGTGCAGAACCAACAAGAACCAGGTGCGGATTAAAATATACAAAACATAAAACAACACCCTCGGGTTTTATCATAAGATGAAAAGCAGTATTTGTCCATATGATGGCATTCCTGTCAAATGTTCTAACGCAAGTACAATGGATTTCTGTCCATTTGAAGTGGAAAAATGACTTCTACAACATCGTCTCACTGATCTTCAGGAATTTTCGGAGAAAAATAACAGAATGCCCATGCTTCTGTTGTAATGCACCTCATTGTAGTGGCATTTGCAATGTCAATTAATAGTGCATATTTTGTTGGTCCAACAGAACGCAACAGGTTGTGACGGTACGGCTTTTCACAGGGTAAGTACACTTTGAAAATCGGCCAAATGTAGGATGAACAACCTTCTGCAAATACAACCTTTGGTCATCTTTTCCACATAAAACATTAATCTTTCAAAACTCTTAATTTCTCTTTCCGTCACCAAACAACTTTCACATGCATACAATAGCATGGTTAATATACACTTCTTGATATTAAAATTCCATCGCTATGAGTGACAAGAAGTCTTCAATTTATTCATGCTTAGACTCAAAACGAAAGCAAGAAGAAAAAATATATAAGGTGTTTGTGAGTTAATTTATAACATACTTAAAATATGAAAAACAAAAGAATGTGTCGTAAAAATGTCTTAAGAAGTGTCTTGGTATCACACGCTTAAAATTTGTTTTTAAAATGCAGTATTAAGGTTATTAGAGCATGTTTTGAAATATTGTAAACCCATAACATTCTACAAAAATCTGTTATGGCAGAAATATAGCATTACAAAAGATCAACTTTTTTAAAAAAACATAAAATGTTTTCTGAACCGTATGTAAAATTAGAGAATATCATACTTCTAACTTTATTTATTCATTTGGACATATTTTACATGTCATCGTTAAGGCTATAAGAAGTCCTATTTATGACTCAAACATAATTTTTAAAAAAAGTTATAACAACATAAATCTTAAATATAATTTCCTTGCATAAATAATAGCATTGTTACTTGCATTCAAAGCATTTTTACGATAGTTCAACGGACTTAAAGGTTAGTAGATTTTTAGCTGTTTGCTTATTATACCACATCCTTTCCATAGAAATCTGTTACCAAGTATATGAAGTTAGTTTCCACCTGTCAGGTGGTACCGTAATGAGGAGAAGTACTATAAACCAAATAACATGTTTCTTATGATAACACCAACGGATAAGTTATTACAGTGTTAATATGAACTAATTTGACGAGTGTAATAATAATATGAACTAATTTGACGAGTGTAATAATAATATGAACTAATTTGACGAGTGTAATAATAATATGAACTAATTTGACGAGTGTAATAATAATATGAACTAATTTGACGAGTGTAATAGTAATATGAACTAATTTGACGAGTGTAATAATAATATGAACTAATTTGACGAGTGTAATAATAATATGAACTAATTTGACGAGTATAATAATAATATGAACTAATTTGATGAGTATAATAATAATATGAACTAATTTGACGAGTGTAATAATAATATGAACTAATTTGACGAGTGTAATAATAATTTCAGGTGAACGATGTGGTGTCTGTTTGTTCGCTTTTGGTATACTTCGTGCTGATCTTGGCCCAGGTATATTTGTACTGTCTATGTGGGGATAAAGTGAAGACGCAGGTAAGAAATTAGTTTCCACTGATTAATAGATTAATTAGAGTTTACAGAAATAGTCCTTTGCAGCACCGAGAATACGTGAGGCGTCACCGACTGCTTAACGTTTTATCTTAGCCACTACTTTAACTTGTGTCTGAAGGAAGTACTCTGGCCAGGAGTCGAGTTCCGTATGACGTGCACGGAGAATATTCCTCTTAGCCAATTCTCAACAAAAGAAATATAATAATTTACTCAGTGGCGTATTTACGATTTTGTTTCGGGGGGGGGGATTTGCTAAGTTCCGGGGAAGGCTTTGTCTGAAAATGTGAAAATTCTGCAAGATATTTCATATACTTTACTACAGTAAGTAAGATTTCGGGGGGAGCTTAAGCCCGGAAGTCCCCCTAAATACGCCACTGATATTACTAATGACTAAAATACAATGAAAAGAAATGAAATCTTTCAGTTTAACGTTTCACGAGTATACCTTTTAGAGTTGAGTTGAGTTGATTTTGGGTTTAACGTCCCTTTCGACAGCGAGGATATATGAGACGGGACCTACTGATTAACGGGGAATCCGAACCACATGAGCTACCGCCGGGAATCGAACCTGGGTCTCCCACGCCAAAGGCACGTACGCTAACCGCTCTGCTACGGAGGAGCTCTATGCCTTTTAGACTAAGGGAGACGGGTGATTAAGTCAAGTAATGATGGTGGAAGAATTGGTGGAATGAAAAAGTGGGAGGAAACAGGAGTACCCCGAGAAAACCCACGGATACGATGTTGTCCACCACAAAATTACTTGGTCGGACATCGAACCAATGACCCCCGCAGGTATATTTGTACTGTCTATGTGGGGATAGGTAAGCGCTCTACCACTGAGTCACCGTGCCTTCCTTTCCAAACAAAAGTTAAGTTACCGTACACAAATACACAATTCTGCATCGCCATCACCACTTTCTGGTCACTATTTTAATCGATAAGTGAAAAAAAGAATAGAACCAGTTGAGAATCCTCATGAGCATTGCCAGAACGAACTTAAAAAGAGTTATTTTAAATAAAAACACAGCTTTATTACACGGCTGGCTAGAATATTTATTATTAAAAAAATAAACTAGAAAACTAACGGTTTCGGAAGTATAGCACTTCCTTTCTCAGACTACACTCTGCAACTCTGAGGAGTTGTAGAGTGTAGAGTGTTGTAGAGTTGTAGAGCGTAGTTTGAGGAAGGAAGTGCTACACCTCCGAAACCGTTAGTTTTCTAGTTTTTTTTAAATAATACATATTCTAGCCAGCCGTGTAAGAAAGCTGTGTTTTTTTTTTAAATTACTCTTTTTAAGTTCGTTCTGGCAATGCTCATGAGGATTCTCAACTGGTTCTATTCTTTTTTGTGGAGGAGTTGTAGAGTGTAGAGTGTAGTGGAGTTGTAGAGTTGTAGAATAGGAGTTGTAGAGTGTAGTTTGAGGAAGGAAGTGCTATACTTCCGAAACCATACTTTTCTGGTTTATTTTTTTATAATAAATATTCTAGCCAGCCTTGTAAGGAAGCTGTTCTTTTTTCCTTTATTCAAGATGCACACAAAGCCATATTGTCATAATAGACGTATTTTCTTTATTAACTTCTACAGTCTATATCTATGTACTTTATTATTATACTCATTAAACAATTCTTGTAATATATCTATCCGTTTATAATTTTCTTCAGTACTATTTTTCTTCCACGCGTTTTGTTTAAGAGTTCTGGTAAAACTTTCTACAATTTGTTGTTTTAAGAAGACACATGCTTAAAATGGATGGCTCAAAATTTTAAAAAAATCGCAAAATATCATCTCTCTGTGATTTACGGTTCCCGTGATATGTTTCCTTCAATATCCCGAAATCCGAACCTTTTGGCCAATATCTGGGAATGGTGGCCAGTTGACCAGTGGGAATCGGTTACTATTTGGTACCAAAATGTTCAGCATCCTCTTAGGTACTGATATATCCAACATGATCTCTCTATGATTTACGATTCCCGAGATATGGCTCCTTATATTTCCCGAAATCGGAACTTTTTTGGCCAATATGTCGGGAACGTTGAAAATGATGCGAAAAATTTCATCACTTCTTTCTGATAGGTTTTGATGCTCCATCGAATGGTCGATTCAAATTGAAAAATTCACGAATAACAGACACACCAGAGAGACATAGACAATTCAGTAACGAAGTTATTAAGTTCATTGAAAAGACGTAACCAAATACTTCAAGTTACTAAATTTCAGCCAATAATCATAATGTATTATAAATTGATATTCGCAGATGTATTGCAGCTTGATTCAAACTTATGAATGTCCAGGTGATTGCCATTGTTGTATATGAAATGTTACTTGTTATTGCAGAGTGAATCTTTGGCAGACGTAGTATACAACGCCCGATGGATGGATCTCGACCCAGATACAATCCAGATTTTGCAGATGATCTCTCAGAGATGCCAGAAACCATTAACAATAAATGGAGGATCGTTCTTTACGTTATCCAGGGAATTCTTTCTTGCAGTGAGTTGAACTTTAGTATTTTTGTTTGACAATTCGTATTTCTGTAAGAATTTTAGATTTGAGACGCATAACTAAAACCATATTACCGCTCATTAAATACATATATTGCAGACAAGTATCAGTTTGTAAACATTAAACTGCAATCAATATTGGCTTATTTCAAAGAATATGAAAGAAAGAAAGTTTGGGGATAGGGAGTTAGATCCTTAATTTAATTGAGTGTTTTATAACATTTAAATCCAACATATCACTATATGATATCAGAAAATTACTTTCTGCTTCGAAAAGTGAAAAGGAGGATTAGTAAGAATAAAAAAAGTACACAAAATGGGGTTGTTAAAAGCTAAGAAGTGTTGGCAGTATACTAGTAGTGGTCACTTTGCAGTAAGATGGGCCGAAAAAGGTCTTTTTTTCAAGTCTTAATACCATAGAAAAGTTGCAAATTAGGGAGATTAAAAAGGAGTTAAAAAATAAAACCGGTTTATATCTTTTGGTCGCCCATGTGCTGTAAAGTTTGCCGAATTTTGGTAAAAATTCACATTTTTACTATATATTTTTTATGTTGCTTAATTTGTTAATACTTAAATGTAATAGTGTGAACTTCCCTGTGTCGTGCCTAAATAAGGGGATGAAAATGCGTGTTGACACAAGAAAGCTCCCTTCCGTCCACTATCTGAAATGGACGGGAAATGATCGATTCTTGCATGTTATGCGAGAGGATAATGAAGAGAAATGACAACTCCAATTTACCACAATGACATTCATGTATTTTCAATTCAAAAATTTGTGTTCAGCGTAATGTTAAGTGTAGTTATCGGGTAAGTCAAACTCTGTCAGATCACACTAACTGCATTTCTGGTTATTGTATCACTGGTAACAAATTCAGCAAGGGGACACATACCTGCTGGATTGTTCTGCGTCTCGGCGATGATGGTTCTGTCTTCCGTCCACTCTTTGGCTGCTCTATGGAAGTACTCGCTGTTATTTGGACTCCAGAGAATATTCGATGATCATGGACTATACAAGTCCAAAGTCTGATCTAGCTCTCTCTCCGCTACTAACTGACAACTCTTCTCGACTACTCGCTCGTGTCTACTACCTCGAGCTACTACTCAAGTTCCTCCAATCTCTGGGTTTTTGTTCTCTTTCCAATTGTTGAAATCTGCCGCGTCATCTCTCGTATTCCTCGTGTTGTTCCATCTGGTTGATGAAACCTCTCGGTTTATTCATTGTCTCTCGATGATTGAAATCCCCAGAATGCCTGTATCTGCAATGCCGACAGTTTTGACATGCCCAAAAATTATGTAGATGTTAACAAAATTTTACAATCTTTCCTGACATCAAGTTTCCCCAATTCTCTCAAGTAATAATTTTTCCTCTCTCATCACAACAATTACAACATTTGCCAAATCGTGTCTTTAACATTATTTAATCATTACATAACCATAAACACAACGCAACGTGCTTTTGTGATGTCTCCGTCTGTCTGCAGCATTTCTTAATTTTATTACATTAATCTGAAACAATATGTAAGTTCTGACTTCTAATAAAACATAATTCTAATTAATTAAAAACGAAAACAAAATAAAATAACTATCCAAAATACACTCCGGGCCACAATAGTTCTAACTGTTAATGGTTTAGAGGAAAGACTTGTTCAAATCGGCCAAGATATTCCGCTAGCCCAACGGTTGTTAATTTTAAGAAATTTAGGCACTCATTGTAACTCGCTCGAATCAATGAGTATGACTCTTCACCTTCGATAAATGAGATCTCAAAATACCTTCAGCTAACAGAGCGGATATTTGAAGCGTTCACAAAGCTTTTTGATTGCTCATGCGTACGCTTGGAATATGCTATCACAGATAAAACGTTACTTAATCCGTGATAAATACGTTATGTAATTTAGGTTGTTATGATAATTACCATTATATCACTTATCTGCTTTATTTACCTCAGTAATATCGTGGTTATTGAGTACCTGAGTACCATATCCACAAAACCTGACGTGGGAAACAGAGGTTAAAGTTATTTTACGAGAACACATAGATGACACAGATGTTATCCTTAGCTATCTCGTTTATTATGAGATTTTTATTTACACAGATGTGGGTTTGACTCTTACAAAGCTATTCTAAACCCGATAAACTTAACGGAATCAATCGTTGAGTCACCCACTTGAAAATGTGTTGTTTGCATTGTCTCAATGTTATTCAAATCTGACATCTATTGAAATTATTCGACAATAATGCAGTTATTAGATAAACTCTATTAGTACATTGCGAGTAGATCGACAATAAATAGCATTACATGATAAAAATCGTTTTAAATATTCTCTTAACATCTATCGCTTTGTCATTTATCTTAATCCTAGTATATCTTAACTTAAGGTTCCGAGGACAAGGAAAATCGCATTTGCCTGACCATACTTATGTGTCAAATTAAGAAAAACCGTAAAATATACAACTTACATGTTCTGGATTCCCAATACAGTAGTCCGCCAAGTATTGTCCAAAACGAGACAAAGTTAACGAGACGAGACTTCTCGCGATATCGGATACGAGCCAAGACCGACCGAGACTCGATCCTCACTACGACCGAGAGAAGACAAGATCCCCTGGTCTAAAAACCAAGAGTTTTTATATTCGCCTCATCTGTTATTTTCACTCTCAAGTCCTTCCGGATCAGTCTATTCTAGACTATGAAATAATAGTTTCTATGACGTATGCGTGACTTTCACACTTTCACTGAAGAAAATTGTTTTTGCTTATATAAGTGTTTTCATTTCCTGGTGTCCTTCGTACATGTTTTTAGAAATACCATTTATATCTTATTTACACATTTTTGGTATCTCTACGGCGACACTGTTTTAATGATGAAATGTCTGATCTCTTAAATTAAAAAATTCGATCAAAGTTGATATTTTCGTGATATTCCCCCACTTAAAAAAATATACTGAGCAATCCTGTAATGGATGCCCAAATCGTGGAATTCGATTACAGTTCGATGGTCACCCTGTATAAGGTTTTTGGCGAGGCACTGGAAAAAACACTTGTACGTCGTGAAACTCGTGAATCACACTTCCTAGACACTAGATGCAAACGTCACTTTCATGCCTAGAATATGTAGATCGGTGACATAGGGAGGAAAAATAACATTAACTAGCCAATGGTACCAAGAATGGCTAATGAGGCATGAGGTTGTAATATCGGTGTAAAATGTAACGTAACTACGTTGAGTACATTCGCGAATACACCTAAAGAACATGTCCAATAGGGACAAACATCCTACAATTGAGTGTTTTGAGGGAATCCAGAAAAGTAAAGTGTTAAGAGTTGTATATTAATGACATTTTAAGTAATGTTGAAAGGATTGTCTTACTCGTATGGCAGGCAATGGATCGTTGAAACCTGGTTACATTACAATCGTAATACACATATGAACAATAGAAAATATACACATATATATATATATATATATACAGATATAACAAATGTAAAGCAATTAACCTAAGTACGCATATACATAAATATCAGGGGAATGTTGTATATTCCTCTGGTTTTTCCTTTATTGCACAAACCTTAGCCGTTCATAAAATAATGTGCATCCAAGATGCACCTGTAATTCCCTTTCAGTGCAATCTGCCGAGGAAATGAAATGTTAGTGTAGGCAGAAAAGGAAAAGGGGAATGAAGAGTTAGGAGGCATAAGTGAATATGGTTAGGAAATGGGAGATAGCATAAGGTTTTTTTGTAGTTTTTAATATTTTTTTTTTTGGCATATAAGAATGATAGAAAATATCACCACCAAATAATCATATGGAGTATGAATTATTTAAAATGGTGTGGATGCGAAAAATCTTGGACTGAGCAAGGAGTCCACTGGAGGAGATGAAGGTCGGGATGGAGTAGTACGGGATTGAAGTACAGGATCGTGTAGCGAAGGTGTTGATGGTGATTGACCTTCCAAACGTGTTAACAGATGTTGGTTGTCCATGTTATTGTGAGCAGAAGGAGAACGAGAATGCGTGAATTGGGATGTGATATTCGATTTGTAAAATCGGGAGCGCTTCTTGGATCTACCATAACGACACCAACATAAAAGAAAGAGAATCGATAATACACATCCAACAGTACCCACAGCACTAATAATTGTAACCACATCTTTCGTTTCTATTGGGTTTTGGGCCTTGACGGTTTGAAGTGCAAAAATGCCAAAAACATAGACACGCCACATGATCTGAAAGAGAGAAGAGGAACTCATCTTACAGGCAGTCGAAATTAACGAAATGCAAATTGAATTTCAGTATTGTTCCTTTTTCTTTTTTTTTTTTTTTTTTTTTTTTGTTGCATTCATAGATTCTCTCCCTAAGATTTTCCTGTAATCGTTTTGAGGAAAAGAGCGTGGTTAATTATAGCAGGGAAGAATGCATTGACCTGATTGAGGTCAAGCTGTGGAATGTCCGTGCAGGGTTGCTACCTCGCTGAGCCAGCATGCACTGATGCATGCCATTGCGTATGCATGGTAGGCTGCGTGATCACAACCGTACAAGGGTAGGAAACCCTTGGAGGAAATTTGTCTAAACCACCAAACGCGTGGATGGGGTTATTCCATTTGATATATAGTTGTGATGGAGGCTGCATCCGTCTTGCTTGGGGTTTTGTTAGCTGCATGGTAAGTACCAAGGTGTTTTTTTTATTTATTTTTTTTTTATAATGTACGCGGCGGGATTTGGAGTCATTACACATATATTCATTCGGTTTATTATTTTTTTCTAGATTTTTTATATATAAGAGAGTGTGTTTCATGAGAAACGTGGGAACAAATGCATTCATTGGGGTAAAAGGCACGTAAGTTCATTGCCAAAGGAATGAGCTTACATGGTGCTGTATGAGACTTTCTCATATTGTTTTTGTGTTTGTGTGGTTGTACTGTTTGGCAAGAAATAAGAAATGGGTGGGTGTGGGAAAGGGGCTACATACAACCTATGTTGTATCTTTCCTAGGGATGTCTTTCTTTTTTTTTATTTTTTTTTTAACCTTGAAACTCTGCCTATGTAGAGTGCTTCTATAAATCTTTCTCCTTCTTCCAGTAAGAAATGCATTTGTTGCCTAAAATTAGTTATAAATAACACTGAAATAAGCCGACTATTATATATATATCTTGTTATTGTCCGAAACAGTGGAGTGGATACATATTTTGTGGGGGGGGGGGCGCATGTTATGCACATAAAGAATTTCTTATGTAACCGTAAAGTAATTTATGCGATTACGTATTGTTCGCCGAGAACTGATCTCAATGTTGTGTCAAGAATTTTGATAGTTTATGTATAGGTACTTACGCATATTAATTATATCAAATAAGATAGATGGAATACCTTATATAAAATGTACTGTGACCATTTAGGGGGCCAATGTGGTGGGTATTTCCTCCACAATTTCAGGGGGGCAAAGCCCTTAAATCTCAGGGGAACCAATGTAAGAGGTGTACTGGTACTATTCCGGGGGGAACCAAATCCCGAAAAATGTCAGGGGGACCAAAGCCCGTAAATTGGAGGGGATGAATGTAAGTGGTGCACTTGTACCATTGGGGGGACCAAATCCCTTAAAACGTCAGGGGGACCAAAGTCCTTAAATTATAGGAAACAAATGTAAGTGGTACACTTGTACCATTCCGGGGGGAACCAAATCCCTTACAATCCCGGGGGACACCGGTCTCCCTTTCGTTTTCTATTGTTGGAATACAGTCAAACCTCTAACAATACAAAGAACTGTTTTTATACACAGTTGTGGTATCAGAAAATGCATCATGGAGTAACACGAAGCGTGGTCCACTTCTGTAGTACCATAATAAGCTTACGGAATCCTGTGGGTAGGGACTTAAGTTTTGCACACAATCATAATAAAATAAAATATGAAAGTTTGGATAGTCAATTTCTAGCATGTATAAATGCATCATATATATGTACGTATGACGAATTGTCTCTGAGGGGAAGAAGGGTAGGGTAGCATACGGTTATCAGAAAAGCGTGTAGGATTACTCGTATAGCATGCTGCATATGCACTAATACATACAGGCAGTGGGTATAAGAACCTACGTATGCAAATCACACTAAATAACAAGTTAGTTCATTACATGCTAACGAAGTTGAGTCATTACACATGTGTTAGAGAACCAATATGGCTGCCACGCGGATGCACGCTAAATGTGGGCCTAACAGTTATTACATATAAGTGTGGTTATGTGCATGCAATGCCTGGAAGGAGTCATCTGCTCCGTTTGCGAATGCGAAGAACCTATATGGGAGGGAAGGGAGGGGAAGTCTACCAATGTAGAAAATGAATGTTACTGAGTAGTGACAAGTGCATGTAAGTTTTTTTTTGTGGGAGTTCGCGAAGCGCGTTGTGTCCCGCCAATCAAAATACAAGGTAGTACTTGCTGTATGTACTGTGCATGTAACGTGACACGCATAGCGACGTGAGTAAGAGGCGGGGGGGGGGCCTAGGCCCGTGTCATAGTGTAAACAACAGGGAGTTGCCTCCAGCAGTTGTCGTTTGTATACAACTCACGTGGTACAGTGAATGATACGCATTGACACTTGTTGCTATCAGAATTGTAACCGGAATTACGTTATACGGCACTAAATAGTGGCGTAGGTAGAGGGGTAGACATGGGTTGGTGGGGTTTGCGGAATAGCAGGATGCTAAGGTAGGGTAGTATATATGCGAAAACAAGAGACAAAGTCGGGCGTTTGAGCATATATATGTATGTATATGGTGCATTTATGCATGAAAAACTACACGAATGCTCTGTTACCATCAATGGAATTACAGATATTGTCTATACTTTGTTTGAAATTCGGGACTCGGATTTTCATCCGGTACATACAATTTCAAGCGTGATTTTGCTATCGGTACCTGTTTCCCATCTTGTATGATTAGATATGAATTACCATCTAGACGGCTGTGAATTTCAAAGGGGCCATCAAATAGTTGTTGAATACTCCTGCAATCACCGGGTTTGGCATATATGCGTTGCACCACGACTTTAGATCCAGGAAGAAACTCTGTCGGTTGCTTCTTAGAATGCAATTTTTCGCGTTGCCGTTCAAATATTTGATTCCTTCGGTATAACACGTAGTCCCGCGTTTCCCGTGCAAGAGTTAGCCTCTCGTGATTGCTTAGTTCTTGGTCGGGTGCATTAAGCACACGATCAATAATGAACGCAGGTTCGATACCAAACAGGATCGAGAAGGGACTGACGCGAAGTTCCGTGAGGGGTGTCTTATTTACACTAGCAGTGGCGGTCTGTAGAAAGTCCGGCCATCGTGCGTGTTGTTCCTTGGTAAGGAAACGCAATGCATTCTGGATGGCTCCGATTCGATTCTCAGCGTGCCCCAAAGTTTGATGATGGTGGGGGAGGGCGTAACGAACTTCTACCCCCATACTTGCTAAGAATTGCCGCGTCTTCGTGGACGTGTGGGATGTTTGTTTGTCCATAAAAAGGAGAGATGGACAGGAGTAGGGCGTCACAATGTGGTCCATAAAGAAACTAATAAAAGCTTCTGATGTTGGAGATTTCACAGGTGCCGTAATAACAAAACCACTGGCATGATCTGTCGCCAAATAAAAGTATTGGTATTGATCTGGTTCGGAAGCGATCAACTTCCCGGCTGTAGCGAAAAACACCGCATACATAGGGACCTCGGTTCGTTTCATTAAGACTCCATGAAATACATGCTAGTAAATCTTTATTCTTAACTTTTTTTTTTCAAAAGGAAATTGTCAACAACAACTATTAATATGAATATCTTTGTATATAACAAAATAACATAAAGCCAAACAAAATATAAATAGTTTAGATCGTTTAAAGCTAATATTTCGAGCTTTTAAGGAGCAAACTTTGAAAGCTCTATATAACTGGTTTTTTAAAGGAGCAAAAATCTTTACGCAATTTTAACACACAACAAGAATGAAGATTGCAGTAATTGCACAAGTTGATTAAATGATTTTCAGTACGTATTAAACGGAATCCAATTAATAAACACGATGAAACATAAATAAGCACTCCAAAATAGAAAGATATACCGAAAGTCATTCACCACTACGTCGTAACAATTTCTAGTTAAGCAGCCAAAAATACCATTACTAATTTCTAGATTTAATTTCAAATATTACTAATATCCACTAATCTCGGGAGAAAAGGAAAAGGTTTGAATTTAGAAAACATTTGCCTAATTAAATAGCCTCTCAAGACAGTGAATATAGCAAACTTAAATGTTAATTATACTTAGTCTATTCAACTCATTTTCGACGTTATCAAATGGAACAGAAGGAATTCACAACATTCCTCTACCTCACCTGTCCATAGAACTAAAGATTACACGTTCAGTTGAACAGGTTTTTACTTCGGCCACTAGATGTCAGGTCAAACGGTGACATCGTAGTCAAGACTTAGACTCAGCTCACCCTAGCGTTAAAAACGCGAATCACTTAATCAAAGCGAGCATTTACCGTCACATAGATGGATTACAAGATCTTTCCAAAAAACATTTACATTTTTTTTTTCTCGAACGAAAATTCACGCTACTTAATAAAGTGCCTCCCGCATTTAATTTTTTTTTTATAAAGATTTTCCAGATAGTGAATTTGAGTTGTAATTTTATAAAGTTCATATTTCCAATGTCACTCGATAAGAAAAGAATAGATCTCTTACTTGTTGTTTCCCAGGCCTGGATTTCTAATATACATACATATCCTTCTTAGTCGAGACATGGCACTGCACTCAATGACAGGATCTTTAAGGTTGATCTCTGGAATTGCTCCTTGCACCAGTTGGATGACAACATTGACAACAGGATTGACAACATGACAAGCGTCGTGGACAATACAGAACTCGATCACAATACATTCCTGCAGGATACAAACACAACGAACAGTATTCTTACAAAATAAACATACACATAAATTTATACACTATTTACATAGGTTCTCTTAGTAGACTGAATTAACTCCTTTAATTTTTGACCTTAATTTTCATTTACTATATCATCCGAAGTTCGGGGAGGGTAATACTTTTTTATATACATTACATGTCTTTTTAGTTTCTTAGTGGGATCTTCAACAGATTCTAACCATACTGTATTCTTTGTCGGATAATTCAAAATACGGAATGGGCCAGAATATTGCAATGCAAATTTTGGGTTAAACTTTTTATCTAAAGAAGCCTTCATAATCCTTTTTACAAGAACCAGTTCCCCTACTTGAAGAGTACAAGGAACTCTCTTTTTGTTAAATAGCTTTTCTTTTCGGAGCCACGCCTTTTCTATATTAGTCATGATCGTTTTACTTATCTCTTCTTTATTTGTAGAGGATTCTACTATTCCTAAGTCTAAAAGCCAAATTACATCCATTGGGTTGAACATTTTACGCCCTAAGAAAATTTCAGAAGGTGTCTTCTTCGTTTCTGAATTTATACTGACGTTCATGGTGTATTGAACTTGCCTAATGAAATCAACCCATTTTGTTTGATTTTGATGAATGTAAGACCTTAATATTAGACGAATTACCTTATTCTGTCTTTCAACTAAATTAGAGCTAGGAGAGTAGCTAGATGTAGTAACATTCTGAATACCCCTACTAAAAAGAAAGTTCTTAAAGGTCGTAGACATAAAATATGATCCCTGATCATGAACCAGCTTATTACATAACCCATAAAACATAAAGATCTTTTCTAATTTGTCACATATGAGACGTGAACTTAATGTTCTCAAAGGTTCCATTACAACAAATCTACTAGCAGCATCTACCAGAACTAGGATATATTTAAAACCCTTACTGCTAGGCAAAGGCCCTAAGGTATCTAAATAATAAGTATGACATGGATAAATTACTTTCCTAGAATAATATTCCCCGTATTTAAGAGTGTTTCTATCATTCGATTTTTGACAGACAATACATTGGCGTATATAGTTCCTAATTTCATCGAACATATTTTTCCAAGTAAATTTAGATGCTATCTTAGCTATCGTGCGGGAAATCCCACTGTGACCACCCCCTACAACTTCATCATGATGATATTTTATAACTGTATTTACCATTGATTTTGGTACTACTGCTCTTAGACCACCATTCACTCTACCATTGGTTTTCTTTAACAAAATATTATTTTTAAGACGATAATTTCTTACATTTTCACCATTTTCTATTTTATCTATAATTTCTTTTAACTCCGTGTCTTCGCGTTGATATTTATGCAAAGGTTCATTTAATAAAGGCTCCTCCCACAAGTTAAAATATGATACATGTACCTCTTTGCCTTCAAACTCATCAATTTCTACAATTTCCTCAGATGGAGGAGTAAACTCCGTATATTGATAAATACGGCTTAAATAATCTGCAAGATGGTTACGGCGAGAGCGCAGATAAACTACATCAAACTTATACTTACTGATACGCTCGATCAGATACCCATATTTGCGCTGACGCTTGTGGTTACGCAATATCCAAGTTAAACTGGAATTATCTGAGAAAACAGTAAATTTTTTAAACAGATACATATCAAATTTCGAAAGTGCTAAACAAAGAGCACGAGCCTCCAATTCAAATATATTCTTTGACCATTCACTCTCTGGAATCGCCTTAGACCAAAAATATACGGGTCGAAGTTTACCTGTATCATCATACTGTGATAAAATAGCACTATAATTTTTACAACTACTATCACAGTGTATAACAAATGGCTCTCTAAAGTCTGGTATTTTCAGGACAACATGATCTACTATTGCCTCTTTAATTTTATTTAACAAATCATCTTCTTCCTTTCCCCACCGAAAAGGGACCTTTTCAGATTTCAACTTGTACAAAGGTGCTAAATATTCTGAATACCCTGGTAAAAATTTTAAATAATAGGATACAAAACCTATCAATCTTGCTAATGCTCTCCTATTACGAGGCTTAGGTAAATTCTTTATAATTTCAACTCTATCTGGATCGATTTTCATATTTCCATCTTCAAACTCATATCCTAAATATTTTATTTTTCTTTTAAACAAAAAGGTTTTTCTAGGAGAGATGGTTATTCCCCATTCTTTTAATCGAGCAAACACCTTTTCTAAAATTTCCTTATGTGTTTCTACATCATTGGTATGTATACAAATGTCGTCAACAAACAGATCTAAATGTTCACCAATTAAGTCTTTAAATATTTTATTTAAAACTCTAGTTAATGCAAATCCGGAATGACAGAAACCCATTGGCATAGTTTTGAAAGCTAAGAGTCTAGTTGGGGTAGCAAATACAGTGTATTTTTGAGATTCTTTTGCTAATTTTAACTGAAAATAGCTAAGCTTTAGATCTAATTTTGAATAAATTTTATGACCTCCTATATTTGCTATAGACGCTTCAACATTGGGAGTTGGATACCCTGAAGCTACCACCTTCCTATTAATATTAGAGTAATTGACCTACAAGCCGCTTAGACTTGTCATTATTGACAACTAAGAAGCAAGGTGACACATAAGGTGAGCTATCTACTTCTTCAACCACATTTCTAGCTATTAGATCATCTACGAATTTCTCGAGTTCATTCAATTTATGTTTGGCTAGCGGATATGGTTGAGTCACCGAAGGACTCTTATCTTCAAGCTGGATTTCTATTTCATAATCTTTAATTGTACCTAGTTTATCAGTGACTACATCCGGATATCTAGAAATAAGATCTTTAACATAGCTTTCAAGATCAGGTGAATACAAATTTGTTAACACATCAACTGTACCTTTTTCTTCGTCCTCCTTGTGATCCGGTGAAGAATGATTTGGTTGGAAACTCCTTTCAGCTTGGCAAGATGTTGAGGGAACCCCCTGCTGTCCTACACCACTAGGACCAGCTTCAGCATACAAGGCAGCCGACGATCTGGGATCAGCTCCTTTTCCTCCCACATCAGCATTCCCATAACTCACGACAGACTCTCTTCCCCGACGACAAACATTTTGAGATTCAGGATTGTGTCTCCCATGAAGACCACTGCCGATTGAGCAAGGTGACAAGGGTCGTTCCTGGGCAACCCTGAAATTAGAAACTGGAGCACAGAAGTTGTTCTCACATGGTCTCTCGGAGTTAGAAGCTAACTTTACAGTAAGATTTTCTCGAGGAAAATGCACTAAGTTTTTAGCGTAGTCCACATAAACTTGGTGTTCATGTAAGAAAGGTGTACCGAGCAAAAGGTTAAGTTCAGTTTCCTCAACTACTGCGAACCAATCCACGAATTTCTTACGTTTTATGAAAAAAATAATTTGCACTAATTCCTTACTTGTTTTAGTTCCAGGTATACCCGAAATCGAAATGTTCACTGATTTAGTTTTTGGTCTACATTTTTCTTTCAGTTTATTTAAAAATGCTCTACCGATTAAATTTATAGATGAGCCACTATCGATCACACAAAAGACATTTTCGTGACAAACTGACACTACTACTTTTGCCACATTTTGTTGATAAGTAAAGTTTTCAGTTGGCAAAGTTCCACATGCATTATTTTCACACCTTTCTAATTGTTTAGAATTATAATTGCATGTAACTGAACGATGAGTAGGTTTCCCACATGTATTACACCCACCATATATCTTAGCATTAGAAAACGCAGGCTTTTTACTAAAGAATTTAGGTTGCGGGCGAGAAAAAGTATTACTCCCATAAGAAATACGCATTGGTTGGTTAGATGAAACGGTACAAAAATCCTTGGTGTACCTTAAGTTTGAATCGTATGACCTAGCAAAATCTAACAAAAGTTGCTTACTGGTTGGAATTTGCGTTAAAACAAGTACATTTCTTACTTCAGGCGTTACTAAATTGCACACGAGTGTACAAAATTCTTCCTCACACATGGGAATACACAAAATGTTCAAAACACAGATTTTTTCTTGAACGAATTCATAAAATGATTCGGACGTTCTCATGACACGGTATAAATGTTCCTGGGTGAATTTCATACGTGCTATAGTAGACACAAATAACTGAAGTAACCTTTCAGATATATGGCGCCATTCTAAGGTTTCATTCAACAGTACTTGCATCTCTCTATACGCATCACCATTTAGTTTACCCAAAACCGAAACCAAAATCACTTCATTCGGTGCAATTCCACGTGATATCAAAAGTTCCACCTTCAGTAAGAACTGACAGAAAGCCAAACTATCACTTCCGTCTACGTACGGAATATCATGAAGTTGATTTTGCACAGATTTACACACAGTTTCTGATAAATACTTGTCAAACTTAAAACCGTATCCCAAAGGTTGGTTTAATTTAGGCTGTGAACTTATGGGTCCACATTGTAAGGTTCTACCCATCAAGTTACTTTGACTTTGTTCACTAATAGGTTCATTTCCAATATTACTCCTATAAAATGTCTTAACATAGGTGGTTCGATCACTTTCGTCCGTAAAAGATTGAAAATTTTGCATATGGTTCTTACCGTACATCAAACTTGTGCTAGGTGGTTCTCTATGTTCACTTACTTTTTCATTAAATTTAATATATCCCAGAGGTTCAATGGTTACATTTTCATTATGTCTATGACAAGGGCCTTTATTTCCACAAACGTGAGCATTATTTGAGTTCTCTATACGCGAAATTACACTCTCACTCATTGTAACATCGCCTAACGTGTGGCCACTCCATACTAAATCAGTACCAAAAGAGGTATTACTTTCTCTATCCGTATCACAAAAATTGCCAAATTGATCCATAAGGGATTAGAATTTTGAAGGTTAAATACTTCCAAAGGGGTTTTTTACTTTTACTAAATTTTGAGAGCAAAAAGACACGCTTAATAATTTTCCTCTTACAAAGGCATTTATATTCTACATTCATGGAGCCTTCCCGGCCTACAGAGAACCGAGTTCTATGGACAGGTGATTTAATATATTTTCTATGTAGCGAAAAACACCGCATACATAGGGACCTCGGTTCGTTTCATTAAGACTCCATGAAATACATGCTAGTAAATCTTTATTCTTAACTTTTTTTTTTTCAAAAGGAAATTGTCAACAACAACTATTAATATGAATATCTTTGTATATAACAAAATAACATAAAGCCAAACAAAATATAAATAGTTTAGATCGTTTAAAGCTAATATTTCGAGCTTTTAAGGAGCAAACTTTGAAAGCTCTATATAACTGGTTTTTTTAAAGGAGCAAAAATCTTTACGCAATTTTAACACACAACAAGAATGAAGATTGCAGTAATTGCACAAGTTGATTAAATGATTTTCAGTACGTATTAAACGGAATCCAATTAATAAACACGATGAAACATAAATAAGCACTCCAAAATAGAAAGATATACCGAAAGTCATTCACCACTACGTCGTAACAATTTCTAGTTAAGCAGCCAAAAATACCATTACTAATTTCTAGATTTAATTTCAAATATTACTAATATCCACTAATCTCGGGAGAAAAGGAAAAGGTTTGAATTTAGAAAACATTTGCCTAATTAAATAGCCTCTCAAGACAGTGAATATAGCAAACTTAAATGTTAATTATACTTAGTCTATTCAACTCATTTTCGACGTTATCAAATGGAACAGAAGGAATTCACAACATTCCTCTACCTCACCTGTCCATAGAACTAAAGATTACACGTTCAGTTGAATAGGTTTTTACTTCGGCCACTAGATGTCAGGTCAAACGGTGACATCGTAGTCAAGACTTAGACTCAGCTCACCCTAGCGTTAAAAACGCGAATCACTTAATCAAAGCGAGCATTTACCGTCACATAGATGGATTACAAGATCTTTCCAAAAAACATTTACATTGTTTTTTGTCGAACGAAAATTCACGCTACACGGCCAAGTCAATGGAAAAGCACTTGAAAATGGTCTCGTGCGGTAACTGTTGCACTGTTTCGACAGATGGTTTGTACGATCTTTTAAACAGAGAACATTCATGACACCTAGCTAATTTTTGATGCAGCCACTGCTTCATCTGCGGGAAGTAATACTTCGATTTCAATAGCAGATGTAATTTCGTAAAGCCAGGGTGGGTTAATGAATGTGTATGTAGTTCATCAAAGATCGAATCCCGTAATCTGTTAGGGACACAAAGTACAAGTCTGTCGTTAGGAATGGCCTTAATTTTCCTATATAATAGCCCATTCGAAATCGTGAATTGCTTTTTCCATTGTTTGTAATGGCGCTGGGAGGTGTCTTCCGTTTGTAATGCCCGTATAATTTTCCCGAAAAATGAGTCCTGGCGCTGTAATTCGCCTAAATCTACTCTTTTATCGAGGGCCAGCATTTGATACTCATGGGGGCCTCTTCCGCTTCCGCTATTGTTTCCGGTGTAACCGGAAGTGGGTTCCTAGACAATATGTCTGCCAATCCGTTCTTACTTCCTGTCAAGTGTTTTATGTTGAAAGAAAATGTGCCAAAGAAATCTCGCCACCTCAGTAATTTTGGACTAAGGTGGTTTGAGGTTTTCATGGCTGTGACCGCTAGTGAGTCCGTGTAGATGGTGAATTCTTGGCCAATTAAATACTTATAGAATTTACGTAACCCGAAGTAGACCGCGTACAGTTCAAGCTCATATATCGGCGGGGGCGTCTTCCGTGGCGGATGACGGGATGATGCAAACTGTACAGGGTGCCAGTCAGCATCAGTGGCGCGTTTCTGAAGTAAACAGGCGCCAACGCCAATTAAACTCGAGTCGACCACCAGAGCGTGCTCTGTATCTTGGGTTGAGTATATCTGAAGGAGGGGTGGGTTAGTGAGAGCATGGCGCATTTGTTGGAATGCACTCTCGCATTCATCTGTCCACACCAATTTCTTCGGCGATCCCTTTAGAGCTTGATAAAGTGGTGCTAGGTTCAGTGATATATTGGCAAAGAAATTTCGAAAGAAGTTCACCGAGGCTAACCAAGACCGTAATTGTTTCACAGTTTGGGGCTTGGGGATGTTCAAAATAGCCTCAATTTTAGCGGGGTCTGGTTGAATATGACATGCACTAATTATGAAACCGAGACACTTTAGCGTTGTCACACCAAACATTGACTTTTTAAGATTGAACAGAACTGAGTAACGTTGTGCAGTTGCAAGTACTTTGTCTAGACTTACCAGCAGTTCCTCAAACGTACTCGCCCCTAAATATAGGTCATCCACATACATGGTGAGGTGGTTGGGATCCACATTTTCAAAAATGTCACGTAAAATGCGCTGGAGCATAATCGTGCTGTTAACATGCCCCATGGGCATGGCCGTTAGTTGGTACATGGAATGCTTTAAATTTAAGGACGGGACGGAAAATGCTGTAAAAGGGCGGTCCTCAGGGTCTAATGGGACCTGAAAGAAAGACTGGGACAGGTCGAACGAGCAGAAGTACTTAGCGTCTGCTAAGTTCTCAATGACGTCCGCCATATTGGCCGGGGAATCCCTTATAGGATGGCAGGCTAAGTTCAGTCGGCGTAAGTCCAAACAGACCCGCAGATCGTCCGAGTTAGGTTTTGGAACCACTAGAATGTTGTTCCGGGTGGCTGAATTACTTAATTCAATGATACCCATCTCCAATAATTTCAATATTTGTTGCTTTGCCCTCGGGCGCAAACGGTGAGGTATGGTAAACATCGGGGATCGAAAGGAGTCCCTAGACTTTAAGTCAAGAGTTGCTTCATAAGCATCTATATGAGAAAAGTCACTATCAGACCATTTGAAAACACTAGCATATTTTGTTAGCACATCCCTTAATTTTTGCTGTTGTTCATTACTTAACTCCTTGTTAATTTTGAATTGTTGAGGATCGATTAGGTGACCAATTTTAGCCAGCCGTTCTTTCGTTTTCTTAGTCGCATGCTCATCAGTAGGTGTAAACAACTTACGTACTGTGTTTACCTGTAACGACTCAGGAATGTCTGGTAGAACAGACGCAATAGCCAAAGGCGTTCCCTTGTGAAAGCGTTTGGGCTTGGAAGCCAGATTTACAACAGGAACCGCTATGTTGTCGGAACTAGCTACTGTGTGAGCAATAAAGCAACGTTTTAAGTTACTGTTAATTGGTGTGTGTATATGAACAGCACTAAAATTGATACCTAACGGTATGTCAAGTGGAATGAAAACAACAGAACGTGGAGGGACAGTTGTGGTTTGTTTACAAACCAACGTAAAGTGTTGATTTGTCTGTACTTTCGAAGCACAAGCAGGAGGCAATTGATTAGAGCCTAAGGGTGTTTTTTGTTCTGAATCCGGGCGACAGCCAAAGTGACGTAATGTGAGTGTATTATTCTGATATTCAATTACAGCTTGATGAGTTTTCAAAAAGTTGTTAGCCAAAATGATAGGAAATTTAGGAATTGGAATAAGCCTAAATAAAACCGTAAATGATTTTCCTGCCAAATTAATTTTGATGTATGCTGCATACTTAAGCGATAATGGTTTCTCGCTTACACCATACAAGTTCGTTTCCATCTTAAATACATTCACATTGCGTGGTAAGGCTGTCCACGGCAAGAGAGAGCTTTCCGCTCCTGTATCGACCAGGAAACGGCGTTTTATGTTCCCTATCGAGCCCTGAACATAAAATAACTGGCCTTCGGACTGTAGTGGTAGAGTGAGAATGGTGGGAGATGGATTACCATGATTGGTTTCAGACGGTTGGGGTGGGATTGAAGTGGGTGGCTCAGGAGCTGAAGGCTCCTGAGGCAATTCTAGTTTTTTGGATCGGAGACAGGTTCGAACTGTGTAGGTGGCTGGGCCATCGGGGGAGGGGGAGTGGGTGGGAAAGCGTAAGGAGTAGGTGGGGGTATCAGTAATACGGATACGGCGGGGCATACGGAGGGTATGCCGGGGGGAATTGTCCATAGTAGGCGTTGTAATTTGTATTGCCCTTAGGGAAAGTACCATTTTGCTTCTTTTTCTTCTTCTTCAGATTATTAGAGTTCTTCGGCTGGGCCGAGTTCGATTCCTTATTCTTGTTCCCTTGTTTAGCTTTAGCCGGAGGAGGCTTATCGTGCCGATGATTACATTGAGCACAGTTGCTACATGCGTCCTGGCTTCTGCGGTAATCCTGTTGGTAGGAGGGCGCAGGAGAAGTAGCGCGGGGGGTGGGGGGTCGAGATGAAGTTTCTGCAAAATGTACATGAGCCTTATGGGAGTTAAACTGGAGCTGTAACTTATCCAGCTTATCCATTATTTCGGCGTATGGATCTGCTTGCCTAACCTGGGGAGTAGAATATACGGTGGGGTTGGCAGTAGCTTGCGACGCCACTGCGGGAATCTGAGGGTCACATGACACGACCCGCTGTTGTTCCGCGATGCGCTGATGTAATAACAAGTCAGCTTTCTGTCTGGTAAAAGCTTCCTGAACCAATGCCTCAAAATTTGCGAACACCTTTTGAGAAAAGTAATGCATGTGTTGGGGAAGCATAGCAATTACAGCGTCTGCCAAGAAATCTTTGAAAGGAAGGGTGGGGTTGTACTTATCCGCTAAGAACTTCTTCTCAAAGAGGTAGTGTGTTAGTGGTTCACCTGGGCTTTGAACACGAGACCTATAGGCATTAAGTGCTGTTAGTGGTATCTGAGACGACCCAAACTGCTCCTCAAAAGCTGCTTTCAAACCCGCCCAATCTTTGTGACGTAAAGACTCTTCCTGCGTCTTGTACCAGTACAAAGGGGGTCCACTTAAACATGTGGGAAAGATAGCTTTAATCCGATCGGGTGTCCATTCGTTGATCTCGGCCAAACGTTCAAAATTTGCCAAAAATCTGTCAACACTTTCAGACGGTCCATCGGAAAATACATCTAAGGAGACTGGAGGGAGGATCATAGAAACCGGTGTTGCACTATTAGACCTACTTTGCGATCGAGTAGTAGCCATGGTTAACTAGTAAAATTAGCAAAATAAAGGATGCAAATTGCACTAACAGCGAACCACAAGTTTAAATCACCAACACAACACATAAAAATAAGCACAAGGTTTATGCATTACACATAATTATGTTCAGGCAGTACAATCATAAGTCCTCATAATTCATTTCGGGGAGCCATATCACAGATAAAACGTTACTTAATCCGTGATAAATACGTTATGTAATTTAGGTTGTTATGATAATTACCATTATATCACTTATCTGCTTTATTTACCTCAGTAATATCGTGGTTATTGAGTACCTGAGTACCATATCCACAAAACCTGACGTGGGAAACAGAGGTTAAAGTTATTTTACGAGAACACATAGATGACACAGATGTTATCCTTAGCTATCTCGTTTATTATGAGATTTTTATTTACACAGATGTGGGTTTGACTCTTACAAAGCTATTCTAAACCCGATAAACTTAACGGAATCAATCGTTGAGTCACCCACTTGAAAATGTGTTGTTTGCATTGTCTCAATGTTATTCAAATCTGACATCTATTGAAATTATTCGACAATAATGCAGTTATTAGATAAACTCTATTAGTACATTGCGAGTAGATCGACAATAAATAGCATTACATGATAAAAATCGTTTTAAATATTCTCTTAACATCTATCGCTTTGTCATTTATCTTAATCCTAGTATATCTTAACTTAAGGTTCCGAGGACAAGGAAAATCGCATTTGCCTGACCATACTTATGTGTCAAATTAAGAAAAACCGTAAAATATACAACTTACATGTTCTGGATTCCCAATACAGTAGTCCGCCAAGTATTGTCCAAAACGAGACAAAGTTAACGAGACGAGACTTCTCGCGATATCGGATACGAGCCAAGACCGACCGAGACTCGATCCTCACTACGACCGAGAGAAGACAAGATCCCCTGGTCTAAAAACCAAGAGTTTTTATATTCGCCTCATCTGTTATTTTCACTCTCAAGTCCTTCCGGATCAGTCTATTCTAGACTATGAAATAATAGTTTCTATGACGTATGCGTGACTTTCACACTTTCACTGAAGAAAATTGTTTTTGCTTATATAAGTGTTTTCATTTCCTGGTGTCCTTCGTACATGTTTTTAGAAATACCATTTATATCTTATTTACACATTTTTGGTATCTCTACGGCGACACTGTTTTAATGATGAAATGTCTGATCTCTTAAATTAAAAAATTCGATCAAAGTTGATATTTTTGTGATAATGCTGACCATGTATTTACATGTTAATGGCTAATCACATTGCGCTGCAAATGCGAAAGCAATAAAAAAACGCGGAGGAAACGTCGGCTCGAGCGTATTTGGTGCGTTTCGAAATAATAGACCGCCTTGCTGTTTTAAAAATGTTTAAAGGAAGAAGAAAAAGGAAAGATGTGTTGCCAGGCAAGGGGATCTTAGCAAGAAACAGCTGTTTGGAAGATGCTTTGTGCAGAGTATTGGAACTCTGCTATTATAAACCAAGACCTGAGAAAAAGACGTGGAAATCCTGACTGGCTCACAGTATGATTTATAACTCTGACGAAAGTAAAATTACAGAGTAGCCACCTAGGTTGCGTTGCGCTGCGGGGGGTATCGCATCCGAAACGCTTTCTCAAATAGCATAGCACTAAGAATGAGTAAAAACGGAGATGTTAAATTCTTGAACATACGTAAGTTTTTATACTTACGACTCTTCACACAAAACATAGTTTTGGTAATAAAAATGTATTTATAAATTTTATTAATGGTCTAAAATAATTTGTTTCCCAACATTTAAACTTGTATTCAATAAAGAAAACAAAAATATAAGCTGTTAATATTTTTTCCATTGAACTGTGATCTACCTTTATTTTGTAAATGCTGTTTCAAACTTTCATTAACTTTGAAGGAAATGCGCGACCGGAAGCCATTTATGGAATAAAATTAAAATAATAATATTTAAACATTTTCTGTGGTTCTAATACATAAGAATTTGCGCAACTACATTTGGGAAGCTACTAATTTAAAAATCTTAGAAATTATCATAAAAATGTGAATTTTTCCAAATTGCGGCAACCTTTGGAGCGCCCGGAAGACATAAAAAAACAATTTTTATTTTTTCACTCCTTTTTAGTCCCTCCAATTTGCAAATTTTCAGAGGTATTACGACTTGAAAAAAAAAGGACTTTTTTCCGACCCATTCTACTCTGCAAGTCCATCGAGTCTAGTATAAAATTTTTGCTTGTCACTACTACATATCGATGGCTTGCAAGTTGCTCTGTCTGTTTCTGTAACTACTATGTTTACTGAGAACGCCAGGCTCTGACTTTGAAGCTCATCTAGGCTAGTAGGTAAATATTGTCGTATACGCTTAAAGCGACAGAGAATAAGTGTTAGAGAGTTGGAATGGAATAAAATTGTTAGGATCAAACGAAAGAACCCAGAAGAAACCCCATAGACACGATATGTTATATCCTTTAAACCATCTTATAAGTTTTGGTTTTGATGTATTTGACAAATGTACACTATTTTCACAAACAGTATCAAGACTAGCAAATTATAAGGAAAGTGAAGGGTAAGGGGAAAAAACAAGAAATGTCCATATATGAGCTTTTTCGGGTGGTTTGTCCTATTTATTGGTGACTCTTGGTACTATTTGACTGTATATGCCATGTATGCCTACATGTAGAAATGTCCATGTAAAAAGGTGCAAAAAATTTATCTAACCCTATTTTTTTACGCTGTTTTCAATATTAAAACGCCATTTTCTCGAAAATGCAGTTTTGTGACATTCCTTCTTTTCCCCCCTTACTCTTCAAGTGTTCTCATCTCATCCCTACCAAAGTATGATGCGTGTGCTTATGGAATAGCTATGGTGAAAATGTTTGCAGTGTGATTGCAAGAAAATAATAAGAGAAGGAAGTAGTATTTACTTTCATTTCATATTTCCGACGCAGAGCCGATATCCAATTCTATGATGATTTATTTAATCTTACTGTAATAAAGTCTCCACAAATTATTTCTATTATCATGATTGATAATTTCAAGTTATCGGAAATAGATGATAATAAAGAATCTAACAGAAACTGTAGTTTTAGGATAGGTTTTCGTCTAGACTATCCCGGCTCGCGACTAAACGGTTGAGAAAAATGAAACATTCTTCGTACTAAAATTATGGTTATTTTTTTCTGGAATGATCTATTCGGATTTTAACGCCTTCGTAAAAACGCAACTTTGCCCAGGAGAAGTAGTCATCTATCAAGAACCTCTTTTTTAGCATTACAAACTAAGTTTTGATTTTTTTTTTTTTTTTTTGCGTTGGAATACCTTTCATATTTGTGTAATTATTTATTAATGGTCACTAAAATAAGTTTAAATCATGCTTTTTTGTTTTTTAAAAATTGCGATGTTTTACGTTATTTTTTGTATTTTAAAATTGTATGTATTTCCTGGATTTTGAATTAGACAAAAAGAAACAAAAGAATAATCAACGAAGAATTAATTGTATTTTGCTTGACGGCGTGATTCTAAAGGGTATTCCTTAAAGAACGCAACTGACTTTTGAAATGTCCGCCATTTCTGCTCTATTAGGTTGGTAGCACTGAATGTTACAAGAGTTTCTTTCACCTGTTGTCTATGTGGTTAGTAGTCATGAGCCACCGAATACGCTTGATCGTCATCTGTTCTTTGTACGGATAGGAATTGAGTGCTAATCATATTTGCAATAAGTTTTCACTATGAGAAGACCCTGTTACGTCGTGCAAAGCTTTATTCCTACCCGTATAGAAAACAAATGATGATCATGCGTTATTCAGCATGCATATATTCGAAATACATTCAGCTCTAGCCAGAAGGCATTACGTTTGGCAACATCGCACGGAAACAAATGAATACTGAATTTCATTCTAACCCGTTCCTACTACTACTACTACTACTACTACTATTACTACTTTTACTACTACCACTACTACTACTACTACTACTACTTTTACTACTACCACTACTACTACTACTACTACTACTACTACTTTTACTACTACCACTACAACTACTACTACTACTTTTACTACTACTACTACTACTACTACAACTACAACTACTTTTGCTATGGATCTATAGTACAAGGGCAAACTTATTTTAATTAAAGAAATTTAATGAAAATTTTTTAAAAATAATCGTTAAATCACTTTTTGAATATTATTTTTAATCTTATTTTAACGATAGAAGTCTTATAATATTTTTTTTAAAAAAATCCCTTAGGCAGGGTTTGAACCCACGCCAAAAAGAATTCTACGTAGTACAATATTGCGCTAGCTCACTCGGCTACGAGGGCCAACAGCATTTGGCGTTTACTTTGTGCTATATCTAGGCCATGACTCGTGATGTCACCAACAGGATCGCGATATAGACTTCATTCATTTTTCTTACATTGTTGCCAAGCGTAACCCCGTTCACAATGCCTTATGGCTATAGTTCAATGTATTTCGAAAATACGCTACTGAACGCTAAACGATTTTCATCTGTTGTCTTCGTGGTTAGTACATCACAGAACCCCGAATACATCATGATCGTCATCTATTTTCTGGACCGGACTTACAGCAACATAATCACTCAAGATGGTGATGTTATACGCATAACGACAAATAGAGAACCCCAAGGGTTTATAATGTCCACAACCAAACCAGCTTTCTCAAATATAGCAATCAATCTCAACACAGTTGACTTTTTCCGTGCATTATGTTGACCAGACATCCTACAGAGTTTGCGAACAGTCTTTGCATAACAGTCAGTACATTTGTCGTAATAAGTGTTCACTATGTTAGCACGCAGTTCCGTCTTGAAGCGTTCCTCCATTTTTACACATAACAAAAACAAATGACTATCATGCTCTATTAGGACCTCAGTGATTACTAATCACTAAGGCAACAGATGAAAATCGTGTAATGTTCAGTGTTGTCAAGTTACTAGAACAGAAATAGCGGGTATTTCAAAAGTTGCTTTCAATATGGGACACTTTATAGTAAGCTTTCTTGGGCTATCAGCTAGGTGAAAATATTGCCTTCCGACGTTTCGAATGGAATGTAATACAGAGTAATAATAATAATTTCCTTCCCTCCTGCTGATATCACTTGACTGTATTCGCACAGTACTCATAATGATAATCATTTTAATACCTACGTCATTCAGTATTATCCACTCCTGCTTTGACATTATTGCAAAACTTTTATGTATGCATATTTAATTATCTGAACAAAACATTTTCAGCAACAGTTACTATATATGTATGCATTGAATAAATTAATCTTTCGCGTGAATCCTTTAATAAAAACGAAGCGACGAAAGTCTGAATTTCATAACACAGTATTAGAGGTAAAGCAATTTAACATATTACTGACTTCTAAAGTGGCTCAAAATTGCATGCGAATTCAAACTTTCAATTATGCATTTCTCATTATCTTCCTTCTTTCTTATTACAGATGATGGGTTCGGTTCTCACATACTTCATCGTTCTTACACAGTTGCCAGATCGCCAGGATCATGAAAACAAGTGACTCCCAGCTGAACGAATTCAATCAACAACTGTTTGATTATTCAGTTAACTACTCCTGTCTCTGTAAATGAATTTGAAGGACAGGGACGCGGAACAGGCTATCTCTAGCTGCTATCAAATGTTGCAAATATTATGTTGCCATGTTCTGATCAATCCATACCAGAAAAGCATCTTATTTCCAGGAATACTGCCTCGGACACACAAACTTCCACTTGATATGTATTTGCAGCATAGAGATTAGTGATGCCAACCTGTGGGAAAAATCCCATATCATGGGAGTTTTTGACCTTATTTTCTTGGAAAGGGATAAAAAGCAGCATATATGGGATTTTTCGAGAAGATCGAAATTTACAGCTTTTTCATTTAGATATTGTAAAACGTGACTAACACAGAGAAATTTAATTTTTAATATTATAGCATACTTTTAATTAGTATAATGTGGGAAATTCATACGTAAAATGGGATTTTTTGCCTCTCGACATGGTATTTCATAATGTTTCCGGTTGGTATCACTGATAGAGATTAGCATTATTCCTCGACTTTTTAAAACTAGAGATAGCTCATCCTAGCTCCTAGTTCTTCATTTGATCGCTATTTTGAGATTCCTTTGATTTCAAATCAGGGATTGGGAAAGACATTCATTGAAGAAACAAAACAGTCCCACAAAGGGTTGTACATGTTTACGATTTGTTTGACACAAGTTACGTTTAATAAAACAATGACTGATTTCTAACGTTTGTTGGCATTCAGTGGCAGTTACTAGTCTGCTTTCCCAGAGTGTTCTAACTACGAGGGGTTAGTCCGAAAATAAGTTTCTTCTCTCGTTTTCTCCAGGAAACCGAACATGGATGGGGGAAACAAGAGAGCGGTTGCACGAACAACACACCCAGACACGAATGGGTTTTGTTCGCATGCAATCCTACAGATCGCGCCGTTGCAGCGCCTGCGCAAAGTGTTACTCAGTGTTTTGTGACGCCCAAGGAGTGTTGTTGCTGGACGTTTTAGAGGTTGGAACTATCACTGTTGCGCGGGACTGTCACACTGTGTCGAAATTGAAGGAGGCGTTTCGGAACAAGCAGCCTGGTCTCCTCACATCTGGTGTTCTGTTGTTGGATAAAAATACGTGATAATACGAGACCACAATCAGCGACGACAATGCTAAACCTTATCAGCGACGGCATTACAACTCTTGGGTGGGAGCTCCTTGCTCTTCCGCCATACAGTCCTGATATCGCACCCAGTGACTTGCATCTGTTTCCGGCTTTGTGGCAGTCTCTCGGAGGCTGACGGTTTGAAAGCAAGGCTGAAATCAGAGAAGCTATTCGACACATCTTCCGTATGCGGAGCTCTGAATTTTTCCTAGAAGAGTTTTTGAATCTTATAGACCGGTATGTGAAATGTCTCAATGTATGTGGTACTTATGTGGAAAAATAAAGATACGTCTAATCTCTAATGTCACATGCTATTTTTGGTCTTGCATCCCCACCTCTGTCCACAGTCGCCTGGGAAAACTTATTTTGGGACTCCCTTTCCTGTGATTTATATATGATTTATGATTTATATATTTTAAATCAATATTATTATTTATTCATAAAGTTAATCTCTAACTCATTACTTATACCTAGTTTAATAACATAAACATACTTTGACTTTACAATACTTATGTTCTTGTTCGCAGTTTCCCACAGCTACAAAAAAGGCAAATTACATTTTTTAAAAAATAAAAATAAGTGTTATATTTATATTCATTAATAATTATAATCCATACCCCAACAAATATAACGGTTTTAATATATTTCCAGCAATACGCATGTTATAGCGCCTTCAAGCTTGTGACATGTTTGAATATGCACTTGACTGCATCGTACATATGTTAACTTAATCACCATGCCGTCGCAGAGGAAATAACACATGTGTCTTCAGTTGTTAGAGGAAAAGTATAACAGGAATATGAAGAAGCGGAACAATATTAAATAAAATGTTGTGTGAGATTTGCAAGTCTGTGTACAAAATTTTGCTAGTTACAGCATATTTCTTCATTCACTATACGAGGAATAGGTTTCATTTTTCTGTTTACTATTGGAAGACTTACCGAAGTGAGTAAAACCAGTCAACTCATCACTACATATTGTATTGAGTATACGCAGTGGCGTATTTAAGGGGGGAGCTTCCGGGCTTAAGCCCCCGCCGAAATCTTACTTCCTATAGTAAAGTATATGAAATATCTTGCAGAAGTTTCACATTTTCAGGCAAAGCCCCTCCCGAAACAAAATCGTAAATACGCCACTGTGTACGGTATACGTATCAATTATATAGTATGATTAGCATGCCATCAATTAATCAAGAAATTTTGAGTGATGTAATAAGGGGTGGGAAGATGTCTACGATGACGCACTAATTCCACAGCAAAAATCGTAAATTGTGCGTGTCAAACGGACAATTTATTTCCTCGAATACATACTGCATTTAATCCTTGTTGTGACATGTTCGAACATGCGCTTGACTTCATCGTAGACCATTTGACCCAATCTGCATGCGGTAGCAAAAGAAGTAACATGTAGCATTCGTTGCTGGTGAAAAACTGTTAACAGGAATATGATGTACCGCGTTAGTCACATTTTGTAAGATAATTGCGAATCTTCGAATGAAATTTTTACATTGGTACAACATATTTCTTCATTCATTATTCCATACGTTTAATTTTCCTGTTTGTTGGAGGATTTACTGGAATAATACTAGCCAACTCATCATTGGACGTTGTATAACAGGGAGTCCATAAAGTTCTGCAGGAAAGTAAAAGTCTATAACTTGGAAACTACGTAATGTATTAACAAATACTTTTTGGTGTACTTACAGAAAGGTTCAAAGTTTAGTTTCAGCTAGTTAAAGTTCATCGCCAAACCTCCAATTGTGCACCATTCACTTCCAAACACTCTTGCAGTCTTTTTGGAAAACCAAGAATTGCGTGTTGGCGGTGCTCGTCTGGAATGCTCAAAATCACATCAGTTATTTTGTTCTTGAGATCGTGCAGATTAGCTGGCTTCTGCGAATACACCTTGGTCTTCACGTGTCCCCACAGCCAGTAATCACAAGGCGACAAATCTGGTGATCTTGCAGGCCAAGCTGTGGGTCCTATTCGGTCAATCCATCTCTCCATAAATTCTTTGTTAAGAAACTGTCGAACTTGAAGGGCATAGTGAGGCGGTGCCCCATCCTTTTGCATGTGGACCTCTTTAAGGATGCCTAACCAAGTAAGTTCTGGTGAAAGGAATGTCTGTAGCATGTTCAGATAATTGTTACCATTTACCGTCTCTTCCTCGAACAAAAAAGGGAAAATAACGTGGTCCGTTGATACAGCACACCACACATTGACTTTGGGACTACCCTGCTTGTGCTCCTCGAATTCACGTGGATTTTCCACCCCCCAAATTCGGCAGTTGTGCCTGTTCACCTTTCCTGACACATCAAATGTGGCTTCATCTGAAAACAGAGATCGGGACAAAAGGTCACCATCTTCTTGTAAACGGGTAAGCATTGACTCACAGAATTCCATTCTCATGTCACAGTATTCCTCTATCAGCTCGTGCACAAATTTTAAACTTACAGGGCCGAACCTTCAAATTCTTGCGTACCATCTTGTGTAACGTTGACTTCGGTATTCCCAATTCCAATGACCTACATTCAAGCGACTTCATTGGACTCCTGGCTACGCTGTACTGCAACGTGTAAATCACATTGTCACTTGTTCCTGGCCTTCCACTGCGTGGTAAATCTGACACACTTCCCGTTTCTCTGAACTTCTCGTACCACCTCTTGATACTTGTTTCTGCTGGAGGTGTTTTTCCATACGTAGTTTGGGACTTTGTCCGCACTGAAACGCAAGATTTTAATTCCGCAAACAACAAAACGCACAGTGCCTTTTCTTTAATAGACGCCATCTTAAGTCACGTGATTACCAGTGCAAACGTCATCGAGCATTGTGGCCAGAACAAAACTTTAAACTTCCTTTCTTGCAACCTCAAAAATTTATATACTTAAATGTAACGGTTTCCAAGTTACAGAGTTTTACTCCCCTGCAGGACTTTATGGGCTCCCTGTATCTATTAGCAGTATAATGAACCCGCTGAGGAAGATTCAAGTGTTCTGTGAATTCCTTGTCACAGAACCACCAAGCTTGCAGTAGAGCTTTGTGGTTACTCCTACACGAGCTTTATCGGGTCTTACCACTCCTTACTTAACTTGTTCTGTGAGAGAACCTTACCGAGACCATCAGGTCCTTGGGAAAGCTATTTGTAACCTAAACACTAGAGAATTTGTGCCTATTTTGTATCATAATGTTTGGAACGAAATTTTGTAATAGAACCGATGATGAGAGAAAATTATTTCCCTAGTATACATACTTGATCTATTATATACCTGCATAAAGCAGAACTTTGCAATATTTACTGAGGATCAGTGACGGACTAATCATGTTCCCATTATTTCAGAAGAGAGCAAATGTCTTCAAACTGGAACAGGGTTTTACAACAGATTAAATCAAGATTCCACTCTGTGCAATCTTTTTTTTTTTTTTTTTTTTTTGCACTATGGCTTTGATGGGTTGGTCTTGTAAAAGTTGATTCACGTCGCATGGGTTGAGCTAAAATAAATAAATAAATAAAATAAGGAAGGTTCGCTTTTTGCGTTTTGAAATTATGGTAGATTTGCTACCTATAAGGATCAAATATTGATACTAGAAGTGATACATCTATCGCTTTGCGATTACAGCAGAAGAAAAAGAACAGAGTGAACATCTAGGGACGATCAGTTCAAGTGAAAAACTTTTTTTTTTTCGTTATTTCCTATCATTTTTGTTCTCTGCAAACAAGTTATTAAGGCAACACCGCAGTCTAATGGTTCGACTCCCGGCCGGTGCTTACCCAGCGTCGTGAGGCGAACTGGGGACTCACGTGACGGCCACTAGATTTGGGAATCTCCTGATGCGCCTGTCAGTGACGGGGCGTCGGAGCGCGATAATTGCGTGCTCGTCACTAGGATGTACGTAATTGAGGCGGTCGCTAGCAGATGGCGCTGGAGCAGGCTTAGGCTCATAAATGGGCCGCTACGCCCAGTGGTTCGATTTGTTTTGTTTTTGTGAACAAGTTTTTTTAAAACTAAAACTGAAAACTGTCTATTTATGAATGCAATAGGAAATATTAATGACGGTGAAACCATATCAAGAAAATATTGCCCGTTATTCCTTACATTTTTTTTTATCTATAAGGATCCAATATTGAAAACTCTAAATGGTAGTTCTTTATTAATTTGATTTTAGTAAGACGACATGCTGGCTCAGTGGTAGTACACTTACTTTTGGTGCGTAGGTTCTCTAGTTCGATCCCCGGACAAATAAGTTTGATGTAAACAACATCGTGTCGTGGATTTTCTCATGGTACTCTCGTTTGCTCCCACATGTTCATTCTATCAATTTTTCCATAATCATTCACTTGCCTTATCCATCCGTCTGCATTAGCCTAACGAGCATATTCGAGGGGTGTTAAACTGAAAGATTTCATTTCATTTGATTTTAGTACAAGGATAATAACGAATGTTTCCTATAGGATGCTGAACAAATGCCATAAATCATGTCTTGCTCGTTTTGCTTTTTTGTGAATCAGTGTCATCTATTTAAGTCAGACAGACTTATTTCATTTTTGATTTCAATAGCAACACAGAGACGGAGATTGGACAAAGAATTCAAATGTAATGAAGGGGCCGTGGTGGCTCAGTGGTAGAGCGTTCACCTCTTTGTGCTTGGGGTCCCGGTTTCGATCCCAGCCCTCGCCAAGTGAACTTTGTGGTGGACAAACACCGTGCGCGTGGGTTTCCTCCCACTTTCTTCATTCCGCCATTTCATTAATTACTCATGATCAGCGTCTCCTTTACCCTAACCGGCATAACCGTGGGGCGTAAAACTCAAAAGATTTCATTTCATGTCAAATGTAATCAAATAAAAGAAAAACCTTTTTCTCGCTCTCTTTTATGTTTTTGCTCTGATACCTCCCATAGTCGTTCGACATTATTTTCCATGCTTAGTTATGAATAGTGCGGTTTAAAAATATATATATAATTAAAATAAAAAAGGACTATAGTGACCGTGACGACTGCTGAATCCTGGGCTCTACACGAATCATATAGAACTGTTTTCCCTTACGTGTGATACATCGGAAGAACTCGGCTGCCTTCTGAACGTTCACTTCAGAAAAAGTGAAGCACCAAAAGTACAACTAACAAAGTTGACAAACTTAGAGTACATGGCAAACGAACGATCAACAAAAAAGCACTTAAACAACTACAACACGAACACTAACACTAACAATTATTCGAATTAAACCATAATAATAATCATCATCATAGGCAGGACCGGATCCAGGAATGTCTGAGGAGGGTGCACCAATAATTACCAAAATAACCAATCACACTGAAGCTCATCAGTAACATGTGACAATATTCTTTACACCTGACAACGCTGATACATAGAACTGGGGGAGGGGAGTATTTTAAAGAGCGTCGCAAGTGTTAAGCAGGAAAAAAAGTTCTTTTCTCCTCCTGGTTTCCGTTTTCTTCCCTATTTGACAAATGCAATATTGTTTTGCTTGGTGAATCCTTTTCCTACAACCTTTTGAGAATCGACTTAAACTGTTGCTTTCGCAAAGCTCTGCTTTCTTCTAAGCACCAAAGGGAGATAGCTTCTCATTTTAGATAGTATATATTTACAACGAAGGGGGGTGCATGTGCACCTTTGCACTCCCTTAATTCTGGCCCTGCTCATAGGTCTGTCAGATCACTTGCAGCAGCTGAGAAGCTTCCATGCTCCACGGTCCTCCGCTAACCTCTTCGTCTTTACGTGTGTTCTTTCTCTTTTTGTATTATCCATTAATTGTAGTTTCTTTCACCCCCTCTCTCTCTCTTTCCTGCCACCATACCCTCTAGGACGTCTCTCATGATACGATTTTTTCTTAGTCAATGTTCTAACCAGTTTCTCTTCCTCTTCTGAACAATATCTAAACGTGTTCTTTTCTCACCCACCATTTCTAATTCCCTCTCATTCGTTTTTTGCTCAACAAAATTAATTCTTTCCACACTTCTTCACACCCATATTTCGAAGGCTTCCATTCGATTTTCATCACTTTTACGTAATCTCCACGTTTCCGCCTCATATTGTACAACACTCCACACGAAGCATTTTATGAGTCTTTTTCTCAACTCTTTGTTCAAGGTCCCACAAAACAGACTTTTCTTCCTCCTACAGGCTTCTTTCGCCATTCCTATCCTTGGTTTTATTTCACGTTCGCACTTCACGGCATAACTAAGAATACTACCAAGATATCGAAAACTATTCACTTGTTCTATTTTCTTCTCTCTCACTTCTAAATTTGACACATACCTCTTTGTTCCAATCACCATGGCTTTTGTCCTTCTAATATTTATTTTCATCCCATATTCCCATAAACCGTAAGAATAATAGCCAAAATATAAACTATACACAACAAAACGAAACTTCGACGACACTATATTTGCAAATGTTCTCCACATAACGCGACGAAAGATGACACTGGCAAATTTTCGTAGGTGGGGCTTGACTATCGGGACACACCGTAATGTTTTATTGGGTGGTAAAATCAGTAAGTCTAGGTCAAGGTTCACGACTCCTCGCGATCACTTTATGAACGATATCACTAGTAGAAAATGTGGTTAGAATATATATGAACAATCAATGTGTTAAATATGGAAACATACATTTTGATGGATTGTCACATTCCAGTGAGTTTCATTATTCGCTAATTCATTGAGAGGAATAGTATTGGTTATCTGTAGTTTCTATTCCCGGTTTAAATATTGTGGAAGAATATGATTTGTTTCTGTTCCTGTTTAAAATAGTCAATTTGCTATCATGTGTTTATATGTATTTACTGTCACTTTGTGGCTAATAATGTATGATAGAAAATTGAAATGGTTTTTCTTTGTACTACATAGAATCCAAATATATAACTCTACCTCTTATCTGAAGGCAATGTAACAAGTGTTATTTTACTTCTGTTTCTTATATCAAAGTTATATGAAATGGGATTTGCCTCAAACTGAGATTCAAACCACGTCTAGGCTTTTTATGCAAGATAAGTACTGCTACTTGAGATCGAAAAAATGAAATGAAATCTTTGACTTTTATGTCTCACGGTTATGTCGGTTAGGCTAAAGGAGACGGTGATTATGAGAAATGAGTGAAATGGTGGAATGAAGAAAGTGCGAGGAAACGGGAGCACCCCGAGAAAACCCACGAGCATGGTGTTTCTCCACCACAAAGTCCACACGGCGCGAGCTGGGATCGAACTACGGACCCCAAGCACCGGAGGTGAACGCTCTACCACCTTGCCACCGCGCCCAGTACTTGAGATTGAAAACGAGGGGCACAGTTCTCAGTGACAGAGCACTTACCTCTGCTGCGTGAAATCCTTGGTTTGATTCCCGGTCAAGTAAGTTTGTGGTGGACAGCAGCGTTTCCGTAGGTTTTATCGCAGTGCCCCCGTTTCCTCCCACACCCTCATTCCACAATTTTTTCCATCATTACTCAGTTACCTTAATATTCCATCTCCCTTAGCCTAAAGGGTGTAATCGTTGGACGTTAAACTCAAAGATTTGGTTTCATTTCATTTTGAGATTGAAAATTTAATCATGAGAACATAATTAGCTTACCTTCGGCGCTGAAACTCATTATTAATTCAAAATGAGAGCTCATGTGTTCCTATTACACGTTATAATATAGATCCGTGTTTAATATAGCCTTGGTGATAAAAGGGACTCCTTGCTGCAATTTATGAAATGAAATGAAATCTTTAAGTTTTACGTCCCACAGTTATGCCGGTTAGGCTAAAGGAGACGGTGATGTTCAGTAATGAATGAAATGGTGGAATGAAGAAAGTGGGATAAAACGGGAGAACCACGAGAAAACACACGCATATGGTGTTAGACCACTACAAAGTTCACTTGGCGCGAGCTGGGATCTAACCAAGAACCCCAAGCACAGGAGATGCACTTTCTACCACTGAGCCACCGCGCCCCCTTACTCCAAATTAATCAGCCAAGAACATTAAGTAGGCGCGTTACCCACTTAACTACCAGATAACTCTAAAACATTTTGAGTAGCGTAGTACTTGTAAGGAGAGAACTTTAAAATCAAAAAATAAATGTTATCTTGTTAGTTGTGCAGGTATTGGATAAGTCCCCACACCTAAAGGTTTGAGTATCAGAGATAACACTGTCAGTTTAACTTTAGTTGTGGTAATATTGCTTTCATGGTTAGGGAGCTCAAGGAATTAAGATTGTACATTTCGGTCCACAAATTCAGAAACAATGCGCTAACACTCGCCGTTTATAGCTCTTCATAGGTTGTTACACTTCTTTATATGTGTTTAAAGAAGTGCTGCTTTATTATGCTTTATTGTTAATTTTAATCATTGTTTTACATTAATTATGTACAATGTATAATATTTACTTTATATTAAATATTCTAAATATCTTGATCTATTTATTAATATTTTATGCAACCAATTTCTCTCATATTTAATGAACTTTCTACTTCATGCACTGTAGAGATAACTGCTCGAGTCAGTTTTTCTTATCACTTGTGTGCACCTTAGAGGCAGGGGTGGATCCAAGACGGACTTCTGGGGGGGGGGCGGTCGGCGGTAATACTGCTACTTTTAAGAGCTCCAAACTTGTTATGGATGGGTTTATTTATATATAAAAAAAGAGTTTCCTCTCGTGGGGGGGGGCGATCGCCCCGATCGCCCCCCTCTGGATCCGCCCCTGCTTAGAGGTGCGTATATACAGAAAGGGAAAGTAAAAGATGCCGCCAAAAAGTACAGAAAGTACTCAAGTTCAAGAGGAACACATAACAATACAGTGTGGAATTCTTTTATACTATTCATTGTTGGCGGAAAGTTTTCTTCTTTTACTTTTTTCTCCACATCAAAGGATTACACCGAAAAAAAGTTTACAGGAATAAAAATAAGCTTTTCATTTTGCATTGTTATGTTCTCAATGATTTTGTAAATATTGGTTTCAAAAAATATGAATACAGTATGTTAAACTTGCAGTTAAAAAGAATTTATCAAGAATTGTACTATATATTTTAAATTATGCTTTATGCTTTATTTTCTAAAATTATGCTTGATTATGATTTTAAAATTAGTTTCTTCTGGATCCTTAGACAACCACAACCATGTTTAAAGTACCAACCATATGTGTAAATCGCTATTATGCTTTTTATGTAGGGATGCGCACGAGACAAAATTTGAGGCTGTCTCGTCTCGAAAATTTGCTGTAAAAGTGATGTCTTGACTCGAAAAACGTATATTTTTCTATTGGGAGAGCTGTGTCTCGACTGGAATTTTCTCAGGAAAATTCTGTCTCGACTCGACTCGTGCGCATCCCTATTTTTATGCTTTTGGGTTGCTCTAATATTTCAATACTAAGTAATTACAGAAAACGGAAGAGAACGTGATTTCTTTTATTTATGTATCTCTTCCACAATTTACTTAGCCTTTGTGTAGTGATGGAAAACTAAACTTTGTGTGAAAGATAATGCGCAAGAACTGTGTCTGGCCAGGCATATAACGCTTATTTCAGCTAGTTTCATACGGTTAGTGCATCGAAGTCGATATTATATGGGGGCATGTGTATGTACGTATATACGAGGGATGAGAAACACGTCGACTAACAAGTCATAACTCATGAGATGTAACCTGTCATCATCATCATCATCATCATCATCAAAGGTATTCTGCCATTATTGGCAGGTTACTTGCCACAGCTGAGAAGTTTCTATACTCCATGATTTTCCGCTAACCTCTTCGTCTTCAAGTAAGATTTTTCTATTTTGATATTATCAAGTAGTTGTAGTCTCCTTTGCCCTCTCCCTCTCTTTCCTGCCACCATATCCTCTAGCACGTCCCTCATTATACAGTTCCTTCTTAGCCAATGTGACAACCAGTTTCTCTTCCTCTTCTTAATAATATCTAAAATTGTTCTTTTGTTCCTTCTGACTCATTTCCCGCTCAACCTAATTCTCTCCATTCTTCTCCACACCCACACTCGAAAGCTTCTGGTTGTTCTGTATTTATTGCTTTTTTTTTTTTTTTTTTTTTTGCTCCCTGTAGCGAGCAGTGGACAAATAAATCGACCGTCAGTGATTTCTTAAGCTAACAAAAGCCCTCAAACATTTAAAAAAAAAAAAAAAAAGTTAGCCAAATCACTAGGGATGCGCACGAGACGAGTCGAGACAGGATTTTCCTGACAACATTCGAGTCAAGACACGGCTCTTCCAATAGAGAAACATACATTTTTCGAGTCGAGACATCACTTTTACAGCACATTTTCGAGACGAGACAGCCACAAATCTTGTCTCGTGCGCATCCCTACAAATCACTGGTATATATGCTTGTTGGGTATTGCAAGTTTTCTTTTAGACCCCTGCATGATGTTTATTTCTAACAACGCCACTGATAAGCACTAGTTCTTCTCCTTTATTGCATTGTATGTAACTTCAAAGGATGAAATTGAAAAATCGATAACAAGGAAACGACAGAAGAATTTTGAATTGTCTATCCTCTTCTATTCTTGTATATTATCAAAGGAAGGCGCATTACTCGAATCATATAATTTCTCAACAGCAACACTTTATTGAAAATTCAAAGAAGAAAATTGCTCCGTTAGATGGAAAATAATATCTCTTTGAAGGCAGGGACTCTAAAACGGAATGCGACGCTTTCAAATTTATCTCCAGCCACTCCCTCCAATTTATATAGAATCAATTTTTCTTCCTCATTGATTTATACATTAATTTGTCTTTCCTGCTATTCTTGAATAGTAAAAGGATACAGTCTGATTATATGCTGAGATAAAACCATTGATGTTTTTTTCCAAACAGAATATCAAAGAACTGATAGGGAATAACAAACCACACCCTTGCAGGAGTTACAAAATAAAACGATTTTTTTTATTTGTGTGCTTTCCTTAAAAGAGATAAGTAACACGATTAAATCTTCCGCAATAGCCACACGTCAAGAACACCAAGTAAAAGACGTATTTGTAAATCCAAAAGAAAAAAGTTCTAGTCATTTTTTCCTTTATTATTATTATTATTATTACTATTATTATTATTATTATTATTATTATTATTATTATTATTATTATTATTATTATTATTATTATTATTATTATTATTATTAATAATAATAATAATAATAATAATGGATAATTTAAAATACCAAATAATACTTTTGATAAAGTGGAAACTTTCAAATATCTAATTCAATATTAACAGACGAAAACCATATTCACAAAGAAATTGAATGTCGACTGAAAGCAGAGAATTCGTGTTATTATTCAGTTCAAAATCTCTTGTCGTCACAAGTTCTGTCAAGGAATCTGAATCTTTTTATAATACGACTAGCTGAATCTGCGCTCTCTACTGAGCGCATATTTCTGTTGTGACCATGAATCTCCTTCCCATTGTGCATGTCTTCTTAATCAGACAAGTAAAGGATAGAATTGAGTTGAGTTGATTTTGAGTATAACGTCCCGTTCAGCAGCGAGGCTATATGAAACATGTACCTACTGATTAACGTGGAATCCGAACCACATGAACTCCCGCCGGGAATCTAACCCGGGTCTCCCAAGTAAAGGATAGAATACTCACAAGGGAAATGAATTGCTATGTATAGATGTTGGAGTGAATTTGTAGCAAATTTATACAAGTAACACGATATCAAGTGGAAATACTTTTTCTAATAAATCCATATCCGTCCGAGTATGCCTCATTGCGTCTCTTGAGGCCTTTGAAATTGCCAGTATGCAATAGGTTTTGTTATTCAGATTTAAGCAAAGCGCCTGCAATGTCCGTCAATGTGCCATACGTAAGTTCTCTACTGTTGCCTAAAACCGTGGTTTCGGTCTGTAACAATGTTAATCTTATGGGCTTAAAACGGCCTCTAAAATGTTGAATAGAAGAGTAACAACACGGTTTTTAAAACTTTTGAATGAGAACTGGACAATTTACACAAAATCTGGAATTGATCAGTGCAAACGGCACGTTTCTAGCACTTGTAGTCTACGAGATGATGTTATCGAAAGGATTGGCCACAAATATATAAACTTTTCTTTGGAGACAAACATATAAACCTAGTATTTTAACATATAGATACTAGCTGAACCTGCGCTCTCTATACAGCGCATCAACATATGAGCTTGAATCTCCTTGTCATTCCTCACGCCTCTGTACATGTCCCTTTACAGTCACAAGTAAAAGACGTCTTGATAAAAAGTCGGCGAAGGGTACTATAAAGGGGAGACTTTTTTCGATTATTTTTTCAGTATCTCGCGGAGTTTGCAATATATGAGCCTACTTCCGTTTGGAGTTTCTAATGCATGTATGATCACTGTTTTCTTTCTTTTTGCATGCAATATGTAATAAGCAAATAAATTACACACAATTAATTATAATGTCAGTGATATACAGGGTGTTAATGAACTGTACCGACAAACTATCAGAAGTGTTTCCTCACATCAAAATAAGAGAAAAAGTTCATATGTCGACCTACTGCGAGACTATATGAGGACCTACTGCGAGAACAGCATAGTTTCAGAGCTAGGGCTGGCAAAATCGCGGAAAAGCTAAATTTCAACAGACCCTATATTGAATTCCAGAAACTGTGGATTGTGGTCTTTATCAGCGTAAAGGAAGTAATGCATGCACGGTCGAAAAATGCATCTTACATCAATTTTCAATGGGTGTAGAGGGTATTTTGTACAGGATATAATACTCAAATATGCTCTCAATAGAGTATTAAGATATACCCTGATTTCAAGGGGAGTCCATAGTAGGCACGAAGTAAGCTTTGACATCAAACGAAATCCAGTGCTTCGGAGGGAACTCGGAAGTGTTAGGAACGGGCAGCTCCACGTTCTTTTGTGTTCGGAATAACGTGTAATGCGTTGTATTTCGTCATGGTATATTTCAATTTTCCTTCACTTACAAGCGTAAAAGGAAACATTGCAGCATGCTTTTTCCCGAATACAAGAGACCGTGCTGTTGTCGATCCTTAACATTTCCGACATCGCGCCAAGGGATTCCGTGTTCACTGCTATCAAGTCTTGTCATTTGCCTACTTTAAACCAACCAAAAATTCAGAGCATATCTTAAACTTCGGTTGGCATGACCGGGAATTTCACCCTGCAGGGATATTCTGCACACCAATTGAACTTTAATGAAATATGAATTTTGGATTGTGTACACGCGACTTCCTTTACGCTGATAAGGACCACCACTCAACGATTTCTCGAATTCGAAATATGACCTCTTGACATTTGGCTATTTCGCGATTTTGGACAGCTCCAGTTCTGAAACTATGCACTTTTCCTCATAGGTCCATAGAAACGTTTTGACTTATTTTGAAGTGAGGAATCACCTCTTACAGTTTGTCCGTATAGTTCATTAACACCCTGTATAGTGTTCATTGGGCAAAACAATACAGATTCATCTTAGACTGGAGAAATGTTTATCTTTTGTTTTTCATTATCATTTCACCATGAAACAAACGCCTGAGAGATATGCAATCCGTATATACAAATATGTGGTGTTGGACCAGTAAAAACGTCACGTTCCTAACACTTGTTGTTTTCGAGATCTCATAGTTGAAAGGATTGGAAACAAACATATAAACTTGTCTTTAGAGACAAACATATAAACCCTGCATTTTAATATATAGATTAATGCATGTTGATCCGTATGTTGCTAAACATGATCGTTACTTTGACGGAAGAACGTAGACTGAAAGTATTTGAGAATAAAATCCTGAAAGGAATTTTCGGACCCAAGAGGAACGGGAATGTAGAATAGCGGAAACTTCATAACAAGGAACTACATGATTTATAGTTTACCAAACATTGTTAGGGACATCACGTCTACGAGGCTTATGTGGGCAAGTTAATAGTTAGAATGGAAGGAAGTACGAACGCTTTCAAAGTTTTAACTGGAAATGCAATCGGAGAACGACCATTAAGAAGACCTAGGCGCAGATGGGAGGACAATATTAAGATGGATCTCGCAGAAATAAGAATACAAAGTAGGAACTAGATCCAGTTGGCTAAGGATAGAAGTCAGTGGAGAGCTTTTGTGAACGTGGCATTGAACCTCTGGGTTCCATAAGGCATAGAGTTAGTTTGTTAGTTAAAATAATAATAATAATAATAATAATAATAATAATAATAATAATAATAATAATAATAATAATAATAATAATAATAATAATAATAGTTATAGAAATCTTTGGCTCAAGTGCTTACTGTTTATATTTAACTTTGTTTTATAGTTTACTCACTAACAGCTTCGTATTTTTCATTTCCGTTGCCTTGGTCGATTGAGAAATGCCGTTTCTTCAATATCAATATTTGCCGCCAAATTTCTGTAGTTTCCACAAAAAAAATATAAAGGAAAATTTGATGCATCCAAAAATTGTCCCCCGTAGCATTGACCTTGTTGGTCCATGCATAAATAGAGCTTTGCTCACCAAGTAACATGCTGACACTCAGAGGTTAATGAGCCTTTGGCGTGGGAGACAGGGGTTCGATTCTCGGCGGGAGCTCATGTGGTTCGGATTCCACGTTAGTCGGTAGGTCCACGTCTCATATAGCTTGGCTGATGAACGGGGCGTAAAACTCAAAATCAATCAATCAATTAAAGGTTAATGATCAAATCCACAGTAAATATGATTCCAGCGTTGTTCTAATAGGCTACACAGAGAAAAAATCGTTCTCCGGACAGCGGTATATTGTACAAATATACGGTATCCTCTTGCTTACTACAGAAATCAGTACGGAGCATACGTTATCCTGATGCTACATAGGCACTGCCCTTAGGTGTTACATCATGCCGTTGCAAGATGTCTGACATCTAACAGTTTTCCGTATATCACATGCATATACTTATGTTACCTTCGTCAGCTATATGTTATATACGTTCATTTGTATGTCAGATCCTGACCGTCTACATTGTTTCATACAAAATGTACGTATAGATGGAACACTTATACAGAAGGTATTATAAAACATGCGTTTATAGTTATACGTCTGCTGTACGTTAAGTCCAAAAACTACAGGAATTACGCATGTAACCTATCTTTTTAAGTACGCCACCTACATTTTTTCTCAGTATATATGCAAGAAAGGACCTTCATGTTGAACATCATCAGCATTATTTCATCTCCCTTAGGCTAAAGGGTGTAAACGTGGGACGTTAAACTGATAGATTTCATTCATTTCATTTCATCATCAGCATCAATTTTCAATTAATTAAATTGAAACAATTTAGGGGTGTAGCGAGCAAGTTATTCTATGGGTGCATGGATGTTCAGGTAGCCCATGGTTTTTACGTACTAAGCCCAACTAAAAGTGCTCTTTCGAAATGTGAATGCATTAGTGATTACCAACGCCGTCAAAATTTATGTGGGTGTATATAAATGGCGGGAAGTGTTATATTTTTTTGAGAAGAGTATCGAAATTTTTCATTGATTTCCTTTTAGTTAAAATGTTTTATGAACTCTGTCATAAAGGGCTGTGCTCTGATAAAGCAAAATATACCGGTACTACATAAAGATAAGTCATATTGCAATGTGTCACTTGTAAGGAAACATCAAAGCAGGCCGAAAATGTGCGATTCTACTCACTATATAGTTCCATTTTTTATTGTGGGGACTGCTTGACTAGGCCAGAGACAGGCAAGAAAGAGGGAGTGTTTTGTTTGGTTGCCTTTAGGGATGTGCACGAGTCGAGTCTAGTCGAGATTTAAGCTTGTCTCGACTCGTCTCGAGAAAATGTTGTCTCGACTCGAAAATATGTTTCTGTCTCGACTCGACATTCTCTGTATCGACTCGACTCGAATTCGAGTCGAGACAAAATGCACGAGTTAAAATATACGCACACATCAGCCAGACCATTATGATTACCTACCTAATTATCAGTATATCGACCTTTGGAACTGATAACAACGGCGACGTGTCTTGGTATGGACGCAATGATCCTTGGTAGGTCGCCGGAGAGAGTTACACCACATATGCACACACAGGTCACCTAATTCCCGTAAATTCCGGGAAGGGAGCGATGTGCCGTGACGTCACGTTCAATCACATTCCAGATGTGTTTGATTGGAGTCATATCCGGCGAGTCTGGGGACCAGCACATCACTTGGAACTCGCTCCTGTGTTGCTAGAACCACTCCATCACATTCCTGGCCTTGTAACATGGTGCATTATCTTGTTGAAAAATCCTACTACCGTTGCGAAACATGATCATCATGAATGGGTGTCCGTAGTCTGCAAGCAATGTGCGATACGCTTCGGCCGTTATGATGCCTTGCTCGAACTCCACTAGATACATGGATGCTCACGTGAATGTTCCCCAGATAATAATTAAACCGCAGCCTGCTTGTCTCCGTCTCGCAGTACAAGCGTCAAGGAGCTGTTCCTTTGGAATGCAACGGATTCCCATCCTTCCATCGTCATAAAGAAGGTATCGGAATTCATCAGACAATGCAACGCTCTGCCACTGTGCCAAGGTTCAGTGGCGATGGTCACGTGTTCATTTCAGTCGTAGTTGCCGATGTCGTGGTGTTAACATTCGCACATGAATGGGTCATCGACTGCGGACGTCCACCGTTAGGAGTGTTCGGTGCAATGTATGTTCAGACTAGTGTAATGAAGGCCTGGGAAAAAACGGAAATTTTGGGTTTAAAAGAACAATTTTTTTACGGTTCTCCCGAGCTTGGAAAAAAACGGAAAATTTGGGTAAAATTGAAATTTTCGAATACTTTATTATATTATGCTTTCAAAATTAAAAGTGTTTTGTATTTACTAGTTTTTAGTTAATATGTTAAATCAGACATATTTTATAGAGATATGTTCTATGTAAATTTCCGGAAATTTTGAATCCATTAGAAAAAATAATTTGTTAGGAAATATTAGCAAAAACAGGGAAATATAGTTTAAAACTATTTTTTGGCCTGATGCTAGTAATCTTAATGCTGTAACATGTCTGCAGCATATACAGTAGGAAGTCGAAAATCCGAACTAATTGGGACCACAGGTAGTTCGCATTTTCTAAAATGACAAAAAATTCCATTTAGGCTTACATATACTGTACGGTATGTTCTTCTATCGATACACTGGTTATTCAGTACATACAGTAATTACAATACAGTACGAAAGGCTACTTACATTTAATGTTTCTGAAGAACCTGCTCCTACACTAAATTACACTGATCTTGTAAGTCATACTTAAAACTTATAGGCCTAAGAAAAAATTTTAAAAAAATATGTATGACAAACAATTACATATGAATGAACTTTTGTAAAAACACCGACTTCACACAACGTCGACGGACACATTATTGTTTGTTTATCGCTAGCGTTAAGACAAAATGTAAAAAGCTTCTAGGGACCGGGTTCGGATTTTTACGTTTCGGATTTTTGACGTTCGGATTATCAACGTCCTACTGTATATACAATGTATTACGCTAACGGAAAAACACTTAAAGCAACAGGTTTTAATTCTACTTTTTAGTTTTCTGATTTCTGGTAAAATCCCTCTTTATTCTTTGTATATTTTTCCAAAAACTCAAAAAGAGAGAGGATCTTATTTACACATACACACATATACCGCACAAGTGAGTGAATTTGAGCAGCAAGAAATATATTAAAGGGTTGAGTATGTGAAACTTCCGTTCGTTATTATTACAGACTAGCAGAATACCCGTTCTTCGCACGGGAAGAATACGTTTTATTTTGGACACAAAGGACACAAAACTGTCACCAATGAACTTATGGAGCCCCAAAACTAGGAATTCGACATTAATATCCGTAATTTTCAATTATCTTTACATGTCACCATCCTCCCTTAGAGTACTAATGGGACTGAATTTCGATTTAAACGGCCGGAAGTGTCACTGTTCATCTCAGCGACCCCAAAAACTATGGATTCGACACTAATATCAGTCATTTTCAATAATTTTTATATATCTTCTCCCTCCTCCAAGTTGTGGGGCCGAATTTTGATTTAAAGGGCATCGGAAGTATCATTGTTCATTTCAGTGACCCCGAAAATTATGGATTCGACACTAATATCTGCCATTTTCCTCTCCCTTTCCCTCAAGTTGCATCTTCAAAGTGAAATATTAAAAAGCATCCCGAACCTCATTTATATTGAAAATTTTATCAAGGTCGGTAAAATTTCCAAAAATTTTGAACCTATTAATTAAAAAAAAATGTTCGGGAATATTAACAAAAACCGGAAAATATAATTTAAAAACTATTTCTTTGTCTGATGCTAGTAATCTTATTTGCTGTTACATGTTTGCAGCATATATACAATGTATTTTGCTAACAGGAAAAATGCTTAAAGCAACAGGTTTTAATTTTACTTTTTAGTTTCCTAATTTCTGGTAAAATTTTCCTTCTTTATTTTTTGTATATTTTTCGAATAACTTAAAAAAGAAATGAACTTATTTAAACATATACACATATACCGCACAAGTGAGTAAATTTAAGCAGCGACAAATATATTAAAGGGTTGAATATGTGACACTTCCGTTCGTTATTATTATAGACTAGCCGAATACCTTGCATGGGGAGAATACGTTTCATTTTAGACATAAAGGGCACCAAAACTGTCACCAATGAACTTATAGAGCCTCAAAATTATGAATTCGACACTATTGTTGGTAATCTTCAATTACCTTTACATGTTCCCGTTCGCCCTTAGGAGTACTAATGGGGCTGAATTTGTGGATTTAAACGGCATCTTCTGTTCGTCTTAGGTACCCCGAAAAGTATGGATTCGACGGCCATTTTCAATCATGTCTCTCTCTCTCTCTCTCTCTCTCTCTCTATATATATATATATATATATATATATATATATATATATATATATATATATATATATATACTGAGCCACTGTTCATCTCTGCGACCCCGAAAACTATGGATTCGACACTAATATCGGTCATTTTCAATACTTTTATATATCTTCTCCCTCCTCCAAGTTGTGGGGCCAAATTTTGATTTAAACAGCATCGGAAGAGTCATTGTTCATTTCAGCAACCCCGAAAATTATGGATTTGACACTAATATCTGCCATTTTCCCCTCTCCCCTCCCCTCAAGTTGCACCTTCAAAGTGAAATGATAAAAATCATCCCGAACATCATTTATGTTGAAAATTTTATCGAAGTCGGTCTGATGATTCAGGAGTTATTAAGTTAGAAACATAGTCACTTTCATTTTGATTGTAATAGATAATCTGTCGCACCAGAAAACGTGTTTGTTTACATACAGGTTGAGGTCTGCGCGGATGCAAAATATCTCATCCCCATCCGTACCGCATCCGCAGCATCTCTACCCGCATCCGCACCCGCATCCGCAGATAATGAGATGACAAATATATACAACTTACATATTCTATAATACACGTAGTTTTCTGAATCAAACGAAACAATATATTATATCAGTTTAAATGTGATCAAATACCAACTACGATAAATAAAATGCAATATAAACCGTGCAGCTAGAAATTAGAAATTAATGAACGATTTATGTACTTACATCTTTGAATGCAGATATCGGGCCAAAATAATGCCACGTAGGTAATATCCCCTCAATCGACTAATTTTAGAGCACGTCACTAAGTTTTTAAACTTGATCACTACTCATAAAAAAGGGCATTTGTTCTAAACACAAATGCGAAATAGAAATAATCGTTATTAAGAAATAAAAATTAATCACGACTGCAAACACATCCACATATCCCGAACTGACACTGGCACCAGTAATTGCACTAAATTAAAAATAATAATAATAATAAGTGACGAAACTAACAACGCAATACAATGCATGCTTTCACGACCAAGCTCCTTCGTGGCTAAGCGGTTAGCGTACACGCCTTTGGCATGGGAGACCCGGGTTCAATTCACGGCGGGAGCTCATATGGTTCGGATTCCACGTTAATCGGTAGGTCCACGTATCATATAGCCCGGCTGCTGAACGGGACGTTAAACTCAAAATCAACTCAAGCTTTCACGACCAAGCTTTTACTGAAACTAGAAGTGAAAATAACTTCGAATACAAATAGGAAGTCTATACCATTAATTTCGGGAAGAGGTAATAGAGGAAGTTCAGAATTTACTGCTTTTCTTTGCAGCCTCCACTCATTGTTGGACACATTTAGGGTAGGAGAAACAACGCATTGGTTGTTCTTTCTTTCTTTACCAGAGGCCCAGAACATACATACATATACACATACACACAAGAAGAAAGAAAGAGAGAAAACAATTGCTGTTATAAAACTCCAATCCCTCGGAATGTTCAATGAGGTCCGTGGCACCTCTCCGAAGAGAGAAATCCGTGGGATCGCAAGCGTGCATTCAGTATCTGCTGTACTTCAAAGGAAACAGTGAAGATTTTTTTCTTTTTTTTTTAAAGAGAGGGAGAGAGAAAGATGAGAGTATGATGTGATTTGTTTACTATTTCGGTGACCTACGCGCTTCTCTAGTTTGTCACAAAAGGCAAAGATAATTCTGCTGACCAGTTTTCAGTTTATGGAAGGGGATGCGGTGTTTTTAATTAGGGTTTTGGTTCCTGACCTCTCAGGCTAGAAAAACTTTATATGAAGACATTTCTTCCTCTTCAAGGCGAATGGTCTGAAAATTTTCAGCTTTATCAGAGGGGCTTTGGCGGTAATTATTTTTTTTGTTTACAGTAAATAGTGGTACTTGAGGATTAGCGATGGGGCCTGTCGCTTCTTTCTGTTTAGGTCAGAGATGTCATTCACCTACAAAACGGTTGCTAAAAATATTGAAAACAGCAATAAAAGGACAACTCTCTCGTGTCATTTTTTGTCCTTTTGCTGTCACTGAGTCACAAGCTTCAAACACACATTTTTTTTCTATTTTAGTATTTTCAACTGGTTTTAAAACTTTTAATTCAAAACGAACGTTTCTAATGCTCTTTCCACATTATCAGAAAATTCACAGCATTTTTTTTTGGTACAAAAAATGTAGGAAACATCCGCAATTTTATCCGCTATCCGCACAGAAAAGAGATATATATCCGCAAATACCCATTTTAATGCGGATATATCCGCGGATATCCGCATCCGCGCAGACCTCTACATACAGGATTTTGTACATAAAGTTTATATAAGTGTCTATATTAAAATATTAAATAATAGTAATTATATGTTTTAGTGCATGAGTATTAGTGAAGTTTGCCTACTGCTCTTTCTCTTAAGAAGTGATTTGGTTAAAATTAACAAAACTTCACTAGATCAAAGAGCATATTAAGAACTCAGTTTCATTCAAGAGACCTTGCAACAGAAGCACTTCATGTTGGTAAGCTTGTATGTAACTGTAAAAGTTCTGTAATTAATGCACTACCACGAATAAATGGCATAATAGAAATAAGTGCAGACTATTAATTTTCAACTAGCTGAACCTGCGTTTCTACACAGCGCATCATTCACATATGAGCATGAATCTCCTTGTCAATCCTCATATCTGTACATGTCCCTTTACAGATACAAGTGAAGTACGCCTTCATAAAAATCGGCAAGGGGTATCATAAAGGAGAAATTTTTTCGATTATTTTTTTCAATATTTCGCACCGTTTGCAAGATTTGAGCCCACTTGTACTTGGAATTTCTAATTCATATATGACCAATGTTTCCTTTCTTTTTGCATGCATTATGTAATAAGTAAATAAATTACACACATAATTAATTATGTCAGAGATATACGGAGTTCATTGTGAAAAAACTCCCCAAACAATGAAGATTCATCTTAGACTGGAGAAATGGTTATCCTTCGTTTTCTTATCATTTGGCCATTAAACAAACCCCTGAGAGATATACAACCCCTATATACAACTATGCGACGTTGGAATAACTCGTAGAGTATGATGTTTTACTTTTACAAAAAATTCAGTACTTCCACTGTACCCCTAAAAATGTAATAAAGAACTAATGGTCATGTTGTTTTCGTTTTTAAATATTCAATTAGAAGTGGACAATTTACACAAAATTTTGGAATCGACCAATGAAAACGGCACGTTTCTAGCACTTGTGGGTTCAAGATCTCATTGTCGAAAGGACTGGAGACAAACATATAAACTTTTCTGTGGGGACAAACATATACGCGTAAATCTAGTATTTTAATATATAGATAATGATTGGAATATTTTTATTTTCGAGTGCTATTTTTAATATTCGCAATATTGAAATTTTTGAACTTACGCGTTTGAAGAAAAAAGATATGATTACTAGTAAAATTAACCTAATACAAATATTTTTATTTTTTCAATTTTTCCAATTATTCAAGAAAGAAATAAAAAAACGGTTTTTTACCAATATGTTCAAAATTTCCGGAAATTTTACAACACTAGTTCAGACACACTTGTACTTTGCCCAGCATTAAACTCTGGTGTTGGTTCCGACGCAGTTCGCTGCCAGTCCTGTTTTACCAGTCTGCCCAGCCTACGACGTCGGACAAATGTAATGAGGTGGGGGGAAGGCACCCAACCCCTTGACGTTTGGACGTCGTTTCCCCATAGTTACGCCACTTGTTGAAGACACTCACCACAACACTCCTCGAACACCTGACAAGTCATGCAGTTTCCGAAATTCTCGTGCCGAGTGTTTCTGAATGAGTACTTTCTTCAAAATAATATTAATATTAATAATAATAATAATAATAATAATAACTACCACCTTGTAATTTTTTTCGTAAGAAATGACTAGTGTCATATGTTGGGATTGATACAGTATTGGATTAAGGGGGCCTTAGGGGGCTATAGCACCAGGGCCTCCAACCGGACAGGAGCCTCCACTCTGATCAAAATCTCAACTGGCTATCTACAAAGAATCATGAAGATACAATCATCATCATAAAATAAAATATGACCAATAATATGAAACATGGGGACTATAGACTCGGGTCTCCAAGTGGACAGGAGCCTTCACTCTGATCAAAATCTCAACTGGCTATCTAAGAAGAATCATGAAGATACAATCATCATCATAAAATAAAATATGACCAAAAATATGAAACATGGGGATTATAGACTCGGGTCTCCAGGTGGACAGGGGCCTTCGCTCTGATCAAAATCTCAACTGGCTATCTACAAAGAATCATGAAGATACAATCATCATCATAAAATAAAATATGACCAAAAATATGAAACATGGGGACTATAGACTCGGGTCTCCAAGTGGACAGGAGCCTTCACTCTGATCAAAATCTCAACTGGCTATCTAAAAAGAATCATGAAGATACAATCATCATCATAAAATAAAATATGACCAATAATATGAAACATGGGGACTATAGACTCGGGTCTCCAGCTGGACAGGGGCCTTCACTCTGATCAAAATCTTAACTGGCTATCTAAAAAGAATCATGAAGATACAATCATCATCATAAAATAAAATATGACCAAAAATATGAAACATGGGGACTATAGACTCGGGTCTCCAGCTGGACAGGGGCCTTCACTCTGATCAAAATCTTAACTGGCTATCTAAAAAGAATCATGAAGATACAATCATCATCATAAAATAAAATATGACCAATAATATGAAACATGGGGACTATAGACTCGGGTCTCCAGCTGGACAGGGGCCTTCACTCTGATCAAAATTTTAATTGTGTATCTGAAAAGAATCATGAAAATACAATCATCATCTTAAAATAAAATATGACCAAAAATATGAAACATGGGGACTATAGACTCGGGTCTCCAGCTGGACAGGGGCCTTCACTCTGATCAAAATCTTAACTGGCTATCTAAAAAGAATCATGAAGATACAATCATCATCATAAAATAAAATATGACCAATAATATGAAACATGGGGACTATAGACTCGGGTCTCCAGGTGGACAGGGGTCTCCACTCTGATCAAAATTTTAATTGTGTATCTGAAAAGAATCATGAAAATACAATCATCATCTTAAAATAAAATATGACCAAATTATGAAACATATTCCCTTAACTTTCCTACTGTACTTTCACAGAAATGTATTAGATGAAGCAGGCCAGTATCCACGTGGGGCTAGGGTGGGCCGGGCCCCCCCCTAAATTTTCACTGGCCTCCTAATATTTTCACGGTAGGCTTGCAAATGAACTATAATATGGTTGTGTAAGAGTCCTCTAACCTCTACCCCCCCCCCCGCAACATTTTTGGACTGGCTACCGGCCTGAGGTGAAGTCAGTGGGGACAATATATTTTTTCTAGCCCCGCACCTCCAGATGGGTTAATCGAGTCCTGGATTAATAATAAAAAGTTTCTTTATAAAATGACTACAAAATCTCATGAGTTGTATTTGGCAATTCTGTAAAACCTAACATCAAAAAGTAAATTACTCCTTATGAATATTCTCATGCAAATGGTTTATGCAACATTATACGAATATCAATGAAGTGTTTATTTATGAAATATAAACAAAAACAAGTCTTCTTTTTTCGAGAAAAAAAAAAGGAGTCTGGAAATTCTCACCTCCAAGAATGAACTATCCATTCTGACTTTTTTCGTAAAGAGTAATTTATACTTCATTATAGAGTTATTTAATGAAATATTTCTTGACCTCGGCTGTATAAGGCGATAACCCACAGTTTTCATATTTTTGGGAAAATGGAGTTGAATGTTTAAGTGCGTTGCATGTACTTATTCTGCTACAGAAAAGTATTCAGTGTACAGTTTCATCAAGAACGTGTATCTCTTGTGTTTATTCTAAATTTTTGTCAATTTAGCATTTTGAATTATAGATTAGACAAATGGAAAATTAAAATTCTTTGTTTCTACTTATTGATGGTTATCACCATTTATGTGCATATGCATTTGTTAAGTATTACCTTATACAAAAAAAAAGTACTGTTGTTGACGTTTCAATTTGAATTTTTATTTAACACTTGTACGCACCTGTGGCACAGACCGGGATAGAGATGGAGAAGGAATCAATCCTGATCCATTTGAAGGCCCATTCCAGCATTTACTTGGTGTGATGAACGGAAATATACTATGGTACTATGAATAGTACAGATTACATTGTTTTGTAAATATTTTGTTGTCAAAGCAATGGTTAAGTATCCGAATGAAAAATCAGACAGACAGGGGCGTACACAGGGGATAAAAGGGGTATTGTCCTATCGCCAGGATTTCAGAATTTTGGGGCACTAAGATCAGTTTTAGAAACCATGGGCTAAGCATACAAAGCAAGTTTCACCTTCTCGCAATGAATAGAAACGGAGATACAGCTGTTCAAAGCCAAAAAATGTTGCTTGTTTTGAGCAACTGTGTCTCCGTTTCTATTGGTCGTATAGGACGGTAAATTGCTCTATTGTACTTTGTTTAGATCAGAATTTGTGAAACTGCCCTCCAAACTAAATCAAACCTTACAGCGGAACAGTCGTAAAGGTCAGAACCTTACTCTCTGTCAAAAAAAAAAAAAAAAAAAATCTTAGATCTTGAGGTGTTATATGCCTCATTGCCTCCCATTTTTTTTTTCAAAATTAGGAGGGCGCCCTATTTTTCTGTGTTTCTTACAATATTCCAAAACAAATTCATACCTGCAACAGAAATTCACCTACAATAATGAATCATGCCTTATTTTCATTATAATACCATCAGGTATCGAGAATACTGGACTTAGGCTTGTATCTCTTGAAAATGTAGACAAAATAATGGAAACGAAAACGTTAGCAATCGTTACAAGTTTCATTTTGCAGTGCGTCCTTGCAGGCCCGTATCCAGGGGAGGCCTAGGGGGGCCAGGCTCCCCTAAAGTTTTGCGGGACCTCCTAAAATTTTCACGGTAGGCATGCAATTGAACTTTAATATAGTGATTAACTATAATATGGTTGGGTCGGGCCCTCCCTAACTTCAGCCGGGCCCTCCTATATTTTTAGGCTGGCTACTGCGTCCTTGTGACCCTAAGTCGAAAATAGTAAAGCTATTTTACACTATTATACTAAGCATAACTGCAAATATTTTACATTTTTGTGATAATATTTCACGTTGCTGAAACTGAGTCGTTTCTACTGAGTCCAGCATGTTCTCTTATGCGAAATTCTACATTGCAAAGAAATTATGACAGGTAGAATACAATAATGTGTTTTCAGGACGCATCTACGTTCATAACTAACGTTTATTCAAGATTTAGAATAACAAAAACCTAATATTTTTATATATCAATAACTTTTACATATTCTGCATGTATAAGGAGGTAACCAACACAGTTCGTACTTGTATATGGTGATAATACATTCACCTTCAAGAATAAACTACTCCTCGTGTACTATTTTAGGACAAGTGAGTTATGCAGATTATCAGACTATTAGTAAAATACTTATTTATAAAACAGGAACAAAATTGCCTGGGTTGTTTCTGAGAAAATCATACGAAAGATACTCACCTCTAAGAATAAACTATCCCTAGTATAATTTTAAGAACAAATGAGTTATGCCATATCAGCTTAATAATAAAATATATATTCATGGAATATGATCAAAATCGCCTGAGTCATTTCTGGGCAGGATTTCCTTGGAGATTCCTTTTAGGACAAACGAGTTATTCCACATTGACAGGTTATAAACGAAATGTTCATTTATGAAATATGAACAATCGCCTGAGTCATTTTTAAGAAAATCATTCGAAATTTTCTCAACCTCAACTCTTAAGAATAAATTATCCCTTCTAATTTTTTTCAGGATAAACTTTATTTATGAAATATGATCAAAATTGCTCGACTCATCTTTGAGAAGAGAACGAAAAAGATTTGCAGAAAGCACCTTTAAAATTGAACGACCAAATGAAAAAAAATAACATACAAAATGAAGATAAATATGTAGAAAACGAAAGTGATAAAGGAGTGTACAAGAGCAGGATACGAAGAGGCAAACGTATGACTAGAAGGAGAGAAAATCGAAAACGTTAAGACGTTTCCTTATTTAGGAAGTCTAATATTCTCGGATGGAAGAAGTGAAAAAGACATAAGTTCCAGAATAGCGCAGTCTAAACAAGCATTCAATATGAAGAGAGGACTACTAACATCAAGAAATGTGTCGTTGGACGTTCGAAAATGATTTATTAAGACCCTGGTAAAGAGCGTGGCGCTTTACGGCTCAGGGACGTGGACATTGAGAAAAGCTGAAATATCCAAGATGGAAGCATTTGAAATGTGGTGTTGGCGCAGAATGCTGAGCCTATCATGGACCGAAAGGAAAAGGAATGAAGACCTGCTAAAAGAAGCTAATGAAGGACGTCAGATCATGAAGATAATAGGAAAAAGAAGAAACAGCATGCTTGGCCATCTTATTCGGCACTCCGATTGGATGACTGTGCTCATAGAGGGAAAGGAAGAAGGAAAACCAGGAAGAGGAAAACCAAGGATAGAATCAGAGTTGGCGTGGGTCAATGAAAACTTGACCCACGACCCACTAACCCACCACCCACCGTGACCCACGACCCACTGAACCACCACCCACCGTGACCCACGACCCACTGAACCACCACCCACCGTGACCCACTCTGACCCACCACCCATCATGACCCACTGTGACCCACTCTGACCCACCACCCACCATGAACCATTCTCATCCACTTTGACCTACTCTGACTTACCAAAATCCATCGTCATCAACTCTGAAGACGATCCACGGCCTCTTTTGAATTGACACACTTATAATAAAACAAGACTGTGAAATTGTCACTAATCGGAGTTTGAATTTCTAGTCAATCGCTCAAGCACCACTCTGTTACAATAACGGTGGATCTGACCTTTACGATATAAAATGATAAAGTGTTTGTCAGTGAGGAAATTGAAACAGTCCGAGGTGGGGGGAAATTAGTGTGTGCCTAAAATATACTTGTACTAAGAGAGTATTCTTGCAAGTGTTAATTTCTGAACGCATTCCACAAGAAACTTCTATTCGCAGGAAAATAATCCTGTAGAATATGGGAAAGGTTATGGTTTCTCAGTTCACAGTAATTTTCTCATAGAAGACTTGAAAAATCAGTTTTTCAGAGTGTATAAAGGTACTCGGGTACCCTATGTGAGAGCATTTCCATCATGCATGCTCATAATTGTAATTTGTGTAATCACTAAAACACCACGTTAAATTTAAGTTACAAATATGTATAATTGCAATTATTATGAATATTTATTCAAAGTAGTTTACTTAAAGCATAGAAGAGACTTACTAAAAAATAGGTACAAAGTTGAATAACACAAATAAGCCATTACTAATACAAGTATACATTTTCCGTAACTCGTAATTTTCCACCTTAAAACAAATCTGAAATCGGATTTATTTCCTGTTGGTAACTTTTGGCGGTAAATTATCCGCAGTGGAATGATGTCCATCCTTCAGCCAAGAAATAACTAGCTCGTCTACTTTGAGCCTGTCTAGCGGTGGGCTATTAACATTGATGAGCAACAAGTTAGACAATGTTTGAGCACTTAGTCTATTTCTAATATCAGTCATCTGTAAATTCATAAGGGGAAAACCCCGTTCGCACTCTGTCGTGAAAATTGATAATACTTCTACCCGATTTCTGCAACTTCTCATCGACAATCTATTTGTTAGACATAAGTCTGATAACGATTTTTCATGGTCAGATTTGAAATACTCACAAGTAAACCTTACGTTTGGGTGAATCGAGTTGCTGACTGAGACACATATGAGCAAGTAGTACTAAATGTGGTCAGTATTTCAGTGAAGTTGTAGCTGCGAAGCTCCAGGGGTTTAGGAGATACAGCTACCAGAACATCACATGGAAGTACAGAATAGTCTTCATACAGTTCGAGGTAAGAGCTCTGTAAGACCTCTTGTAACGACAAAAGGTGAATAACAAATATGTGGGTACATATTAGGACTAGGGGGAAGTCATATAGTAAGGGTATACCTGACGGCGGCCATCTTGAAATCCGCCATTTTGAATTAAGGTTAAATTTTTAAAATAGGAATAGGGTCATGTGATACATGATTTAAGGCGCAAATTTAATCAGAAGAACAATGGTGACGTTAATTTTGATTTACGCGCAATTGGTAAAAAGGTACAGGGAAATTAAATATTGTTGCAGCATATGTATTAGTTAGGGATGGCCAATTCCGGAATTTTTACTTTCCGGAATCCGGAAAGTAAAATCGGAAAATTCCGGAATTCGGAAAAATTCCGGATTTCGGAAAAATTCCGTAATTCGGAAAAATTCCGGATTTCGGAAAAAATCCGGAATTCGGAAAAATCCGGATTTCGGAAAAATTCCGGAATTCGGAAAAAATTCGGAATTCGGAAAAAATCCGTATTTCGGAAAAATTCCGGAATTCGGAAAAAATCCGGATTTCGGAAAAAAATCCGGAATTCAGAAAAAATCCGGAATTCGGAAAAATTATTTTTTCTTTTTGTAATCCTAAGAATTTTGTTCAAATGCAAACGAACAAATTTCCTTTTTGTAATCCTAAGAATGTATGATGCAAGTTAAGCTGAAACTTACATCCTAAAGTATACACTACTCAATCTTCCCATGGTTAATGAGATGTAGTCCAAAAGTACGATGTGCTCCTAGTATTTAATTTTCGTTTTACTGTGATATTGTCCAGATGTAAGACATATCACACTGAGATAAACAACTTGACATAATGAAGATGTTATCATACGTAGTTTTCCAGAAAATCGTGAGAAACGATTTTTTATGAAGTTAAAATATGCGTCGCTTGTTGCCAGTGTGATGCAATTGATAACTTTTATGCTGGAATAGTCTTATTATTATTATTATTATTATTATTATTATTATTATTATTATTATTAATCGTTTATGTACTGTAAAAGAAAAATATGAACCGTTAAATAGTAGATTTTATCTGTTGTTTTTGATATCTTCTAACAGTAATAACAAATTGCTTGTAAATACGCAATGATTATCAAGGACAATGGCATATTAATGTAAGGACTACTCTGCAGACTAGCAATAAACAATAAACAATAACATAAACAATAGTCCCCAAAAAAAAGTAACTAACTTGGGCACGTCAGAATATTCGCGAGAATATAGGAACGCATTGAGACTAGCAAAAAACGTGGTGTTATTATTACTCAAAGGGCCGTGCGATGGAGGCTTTAACGTTAATGTTAATGGCACCAATGAGCACTTACTTGCTCTAACGGTTAACCTCACTTTTGAGATGATTCTTAGAAGTGGGCGTGTTGGCATGCAGTTGGAGTACTAACGATTTGCGTCACTATCGAACACTAACGTAGCACTAGCGACGTTTAAAATCGAAATTGGAGTCTGACATAAGTGGCTTGTCAACTTCACGGACATTATATTTTCCTTGAATGCGAGAATTTTGCGCCCTACCACAAAAATAGGAAAAAATGCGCTCGCAATATATTTGCACTGGAATGTTTGCGCCCTACCCCAAAAAGAGGGGAAAATGCGCCGGCTATATATTTGCACTGGGATGTTAGCGCCCTACAATTCAACTTATTATTGTATTGTGTAAAGTAACTTCCACTCGCACTTGAACTAGGGTTGCCTCTCATCGTCTCAGTGAGTTACTCCATCCGTTATAATATTCCGAACAAATAAAAAAAAAATACAATTTTAGTTCACTAAAGGGCAATCCATACAAATACAATTTTTCATTATACTACAAAATTTACAATAAACGTATAAATGACTGATATATAATTATTTATTAATATAATCAAAGAGTATAATCTAATCTACAAAAGGCTGTTTGGCTCTACCCAGATATCTCTGTTCACAATCCTTGAGAGTTGTCTGGCTTTTCAGGACACAAAATATAGAAAAGAAAATGTAAAGTGAATGTAAAATCAGTTCAGTAATATTATCAAGAAAACTATGTACAGTGTGTTTACTTGCTGGAATTACACTTCAAACACACTATTGCGTTCAGTCGTTCTTTCAGGAAAAATGTTCCGGGGGGCACATTTAGTATTCCGGAGGGGGGTCACTGCTGGTACTATTCTATTTATTATTATATTATAGACGTATTATTTTGGTCTCCTCCGAGGGGGCACTCTGAGAGCTCTGGGGAGGCCAGTGTTCCCCCAAAATCATCTCTGGAAGAAGCAGTGATTGCGTTGATCCGTTGTGTTCTTTTGGCTTATATTGAAGTTTATTCTCCCCTTATATAGCCACAGTAGTAGGGGTCCCCGTATATCTAGTCGAGTCAGCAAAAATTTTTGTGACGTCATAGGTCAAAGGTCAATGACCTTGGCCCGGGGTCAATGACCTAGGGGTACCTAGGACCACCCCCTCTAAATTTTGGCAGGGGTACCTTGGCCCAACCCCTAAATTTTGGCAGGGGTACATAGGACCACCCCCCTTAAATTTTGGAAATTGCCAAATCTAAAAATTGGGTATGGTAGCCTAGGACCATAGTATGTACCTCTATTAGTATTGGGTGTCTATGTCGTTCCCTTTCATGGGTAAAAAATTGCCAAAAAGTCAAATTTCGGGGTTTTTTGACCTAATTTATCCCCTTGGATGAGGTGTTATTACCCTATATAGTTATATGGGCGTATACAGGGGTCCATTCAATTTCATAAGACATGGGTATATTAATGCACCCCTTGAAAAATTTGGGAGGGGTACCTTGGCCCACCCCTTCATTTTTAGAAATTGCCCAATTTAAACATTGGGTATTATAGTACAGGACCCTAATATGGATCACTATAAATTTGGGTGGTCCACCTCGTTCCCTTTTAGGGGTACAAAATTGCCAAAATATAAACGTAAGCAATACGTTGTACCACGTGTTTGGTTTTCGACCTAATTTATCTCCTTGGATGAGGTCCTATTACCTTATATGATTATATGGTCATGTATAGAGGTCCATTCCTTTCATAAGACATAGGTACATTAATGCACCCCTTGAAAATTTTGGCAGGGGTACATAGGACCACCCCCTTAAATTTTGGAAATTGCCAAATCTAAAAATTTGGTATGGTAGCCTAGGACCTTAGTATGTACCTCTATCAGTATTGGGTGTCTATGTCGTTCCCTTTCATGGGTAAAAAATTGCCAAAAATTCAAATTTCGGGGTTTTTTGACCTAATTTATCCCCTTGGATGAGGTGTTATTACCTTATATAGTTATATGGGCGTATACAGGGGTCCATTACCTTTCATAAGATATGGGTATATTTGTGCACTCCTTTAAAAATTTGGGAGGGGTACCTTGGCCCACCCCTTAAATTTTGGAAATTGACCAATTTAAACATTGGGTATTATAGTACAGGACCCTAACATGTATTATGATAAATTTGGGTGGTCCACCTCGTTTCCTTTTAGGGGTACAAAATTGCCAAAATATAAACGTAAGCAATACGTTATACCACGTGTTTGGTTTTTGGTCGATTTTATCCCCTTTGATGAGGTGTTATTACCTTATATGGTTATATGGTCATGTATAGGGGTCCATTACCTTTCATAAGACATGGGTATAATAATGCACCCCTTGAAAAATTTGGGAGGGGTACTTTGGCCCACCCCTTAAATTTTGGAAATTGCCCAATTTAAACATTTGGTATTATAGTACCGGATCCTAACATGTATTATGATAAATTTGGATGGTCCACCTCGTTCCCTTTTAGAGGTACAAAATTGTCAAAATATAAACGTAAGCAATACGTTGTACCACGTGTTTGGTCTTTTGGCCCAATTTATTCTCTTGGATGAGGTTCTATTACCTTATATGGTTATGTATAGGGGTCCATTACCTTTCATAAGATATGGGTATATTCGTGCACTCCTTTAAAAATTTGGGAGGGGTACTTTGGCCCACCCCTTAAATTTTGGAAATTGCCCAATTTAAACATTTGGTATTATAGTACCGGATCCTAACATGTATTATGATAAATTTGGATGGTCCACCTCGTTCCCTTTTAGAGGTACAAAATTGTCAAAATATAAACGTAAGCAATACGTTGTACCACGTGTTTGGTCTTTTGGCCCAATTTATCCTCTTGGATGAGGTTCTATTACCTTATATTGTTATGTATAGGGGTCTATTCCCTATCATAAGACATAGGTACATTTGTGCACCCCGGGAGGGGTACTTTGGCCCACCCCTTAAATTTTAGAAATTGCTCATTTTATATATTTGGTATTATAGTACTGGACCCTAACATGTATTATGATAAATTTGGGTGGTCCACCTCGTTCCCTTTTAGGGGGTACAAATTGCCAAAATATAAACGTAAGCAATACGTTGTACCACGTGTTTGGTTTTACCTAAGTTATCCCCTTGGATGAGGTTCTATTACCTTATATGGTTATATGGTTATGTATAGGGGTCTATTCCCTATCATAAGACATAGGTACATTTGTGCACCCAGGAGGGGTACTTTGGCCCACCCCTTTAATTTTGGAAATTGCCCCTTTTTACATGTTTGGTATTATAGTATAGAACCCTAATATATATTACTATAAATTTGGGTGGTTTACCACGTTTCCTTTGATGGGTACGAAATTGCCAAATTTTAGTACAACCACGTGTTTGGTTTTGGCTCAATTTATCCCTTGGATGAGGTCCTATTACCTTATATGGTTATATGATCATGTATAGGGGTCCATTCCATATCCCCTTAAATTTTGGAAATTTTCCAATTTAAGCATTCGGTATCATAGTACATGACCTCAACATGTATCATGATAAATTTGGGTGGTCCATCTTGTTCCCTTTCATGGGTAAAAATTACTAAAATATAAACATAAGCAATATGTTGTACCATGCGTTTGGTTTTTGGCCCAATTTCTTCCCTTTGATGGGGTTCTATTACCTTATATGGTTATATGGTCATGTATATAGGTTCATTTCCTATCATAAGACATGGGTACATTGATGCATCCTTTAAAAATTTGGGAGGGGTATCTTGGCACATCCACTCGGTTTTAGAAATTGTTTAATATAAGCATTTGGTATCATAGTACAGGTCTTCAATATGTACCACTATAAATTTGGATGGTCCACATCGTTCCCTTTTCATAGGTAAAGAACTACCAAAAATCAAATTTCGGAGGTTATTGACCCCTATTTAGCACGTTATATGGTTTATTACCTTTATATGTTTATGTTCCCTTTTAAATTTGGGAATTATCAAATAACAAAATTCGGTAAACGTTTTCTAGGACCCGTTGGTATTCCTCTTATGGCCAAATATTCAAAATTTAAAGGTTATTGACCGGCTTTATTATTGAATAAGTACAGGATTTATTACTTTTTTCATAAGACACAGGTGTATTTGTGTACCAATCTTAAATTTTGGGAGGGGGTACATTTCTTATTGTCATATCAATAATTGGTAAATGTTCTTTGGGTAAATCATTGTGATCACGTGATCAGTTATTGACCTATGATGGGATTAGGAGTCCAGGACATTGGTACATTGAAACTTTGTAGGATAATTTGAGAATGCGTCATTGGTATTGATTATTACAGCCAAATATAAACGTAAGCAAGACGTTGTACCACGTGATTGACCTTGATGAGGTAGTGTACAGGGATACATAGCTAACCTTATTGAAACTTATGACTCATAGTCTTAAGGGAATACATGCTACAACACTGGCAAAGTTATTGTTGATGCAATTTGATTGGCTGATCACTATCTTTCGTGCAATCTGATTGGTTGATCACTATCTTTCGTGCAATCTGATTGGTTGATGAGTTTTAAATCTTTGCTGTATTCAGTTTTTAAGTTTTGTTTTACATTTAAAAATCTTGTTTTTGTTCAACAATTTGCACTCAATGATAAATATGATCAAAACCGTTTATTTGTTAATCGAATAGTTAAAAACCGGATAAAGTTTGACGGTTAACCGTGAAACGTAAAAATTTTTTAGTTTGAAATTTTTTTTTGCTTGAAACATTTTGTTTGAAAATTCTTGCTTTCAAATTTTTTGTTTGAATTTTTTGTTTGAGAATTTTGTTTGAAATTTTTTTGACAACTTTTGTTTCAAAATTTTTTGTTTAAAATTTTTTTGTTTGAAATTTTTTTTCGTTTCAAATTTTTGTTTAAAATTTTTGTTTGAAATTTTTTCGTTTCCAAATTTTTTTGTTTGAAAAAATTTTTGTTTGAAATTTTTTTGTTTCAAAATTTTGTTTGAATTTTTTGGTTTGAAATTTTTTGTTTGAATTTTTTTTTCGTTTCAAAATTTTGTTTCAAAGATTTTTGTTTGAAATTTTTGTTTCAAAGTTTGAGTTGACATTTTTAAAAGTTTGTGCACCTATTAGTAAAGAACCGGAACTGTTTAGAACAAAAACCTTTGACAACATTGTGGTGCAATAGTACACGTCAGAACCTGGGGTTGTACTTGAAATGAAAAAACACAATTCATTGAAATGGATCATTTTATTACACTCCACATACATCCATACCAGATAGTGGTTCTGGATATTGTCGATACAATGTATTTTGAACTTCTTGCACTAGTTTGTCTGTAGCATATAATTTTAATTCCAGTTGAAGTCTTTTAAGGTCTAATGCAATATCAATTGGTGGAAACTCAATGTCCATTTGATCACAAATAAACTGTTTATCAATACAGGTATGCACTAGTCGGAACTGTTTAGAACAAAAACATCTTGCAACATTGTGGTGCACGTCAGAACATGATCATGCAACGTCATCAGTTTTGCATCATATATAAGTATCGTTCGAGTTAGTATTCATGATAACGTCATCATGGCTACTTGTCTGCAGTTTCTAAACACACGTGATGTGATGAAATCATTTACCAAGATTACTGATTTACAACAGAATGTACCTTATAGAATCTTAGCTAGCCAAATGATCCCTACAAAGTTTGGAGTAAGAATCGTAGTGAAGCTTGAAAATGATAAGAATATAATTTTACCAGCAAGATATTTACCCATGGAGGCATCAAAACAAGAAGAACTGCTGCGTTTCTTAAATACTGGATCTGTATCTTTATGTTACAAAGGATTCTTGGGTCGAAGTCATCAACTTGAATTTAGTACACAGCCAGATTCGTCAGCCATTGTGATGAAATCATGAATCAGCACATTTCTTTCCAATGACGTCAGCTGTAGTTGTATGAATGTGGTTGGTCGGCATGACGTCAGCAACTGTGATGAAATCATGAATCAGCACATTCCTTACCAATGACGTCAGCAATAACTATAAACCAGCAAATACAGTGTCATCCCACGAAATCATTTGAGCAAGTGCTTTTCAGGAGGAAAGATGTGTACTTCTAACGATAAAGAGTTCATCTTCGCAAGCTATTATCCAATAAATATATTTCAAACAAAACATGTGATGATTGGTATCAGTGCTAGAACATTTGAACCTGTGATTCGATTGGGCAAAGCAGAACAATTTGGTGTACAACTGACCTGTGACGAATGGCAAATATTATGTTCACGAATCGACCAAATGAACGATTATTTTCATGATGAGCTAAATGTGACCATAGTCAAATCATTAGGCTCAAATCATGAAGTGGTGATGCGTACAGTCCTCGAAGAGAAGATGGTGCTGTTACGTAAAAAGAGTACATTTCATGCCCCTCGCAATATGGTGTATCTAACGGAAACTGAATGGAACAAATTTATCAACGTATTTCAATGTGTGAAACATGCAGTGGAAGTGTGCAACAAAACTAGTATATTTCTGAAAAAGTACTATTTTGAAAAATGTGTTACGCATATTGTACAACATGTATCTAGATATTGTGATGGTTGTCAACATCGTTCTTGGGTGCATACCTGTATTGATAAACAGTTTATTTGTGATCAAATGGACATTGAGTTTCCACCAATTGATATTGCATTAGACCTTAAAAGACTTCAACTGGAATTAAAATTATATGCTAAAGACAAACTAGTGCAAGAAGTTCAAAATACATTGTATCGACAATATCCAGAACCACTATCTGGTATGGATGTATGTGGAGTGTAATAAAATGATCCATTTCAATGAATTGTGTTTTTTCATTTCAAGTACAACCCCAGGTTCTGACGTGTACTATTGCACCATAATGTTGTCAAAGGTTTTTGTTCTAAACAGTTCCGGTTCTTTACTAATAGGTGCACAAACTTTTAAAAATGTCAACTCAAACTTTGAAACAAAAATTTCAAACAAAAATCTTTGAAACAAAATTTTGAAACGAAAAAAAAAATTCAAACAAAAAATTTCAAACCAAAAAATTCAAACAAAATTTTGAAACAAAAAAATTTCAAACAAAAATTTTTTCAAACAAAAAAATTTGGAAACGAAAAAATTTCAAACAAAAATTTTAAACAAAATTTTGAAACGAAAAAAAATTTCAAACAAAAATTTTAAACAAAAAATTTTGAAACAAAAGTTGTCAAAAAAAATTTCAAACAAAATTCTCAAACAAAAAATTCAAACAAAAAATTTGAAAGCAAGAATTTTCAAACAAAATGTTTCAAGCAAAAAAAAATTTCAAACTAAAAAATTTTTACGTTTCACGGTTAACCGTCAAACTTTATCCGGTTTTTAACTATTCGATTAACAAATAAACGGTTTTGATCATATTTATCATTGAGTGCAAATTGTTGAACAAAAACAAGATTTTTAAATGTAAAACAAAACTTAAAAACTGAATACAGCAAAGATTTAAAACTCATCAACCAATCAGATTGCACGAAAGATAGTGATCAACCAATCAGATTGCACGAAAGATAGTGATCAGCCAATCAAATTGCATCAACAATAACTTTGCCAGTGTTGTAGCATGTATTCCCTTAAGACTATGAGTCATAAGTTTCAATAAGGTTAGCTATGTATCCCTGTACACTACCTCATCAAGGTCAATCACGTGGTACAACGTCTTGCTTACGTTTATATTTGGCTGTAATAATCAATACCAATGACGCATTCTCAAATTATCCTACAAAGTTTCAATGTACCAATGTCCTGGACTCCTAATCCCATCATAGGTCAATAACTGATCACGTGATCACAATGATTTACCCAAAGAACATTTACCAATTATTGATATGACAATAAGAAATGTACCCCCTCCCAAAATTTAAGATTGGTACACAAATACACCTGTGTCTTATGAAAAAAGTAATAAATCCTGTACTTATTCAATAATAAAGCCGGTCAATAACCTTTAAATTTTGAATATTTGGCCATAAGAGGAATACCAACGGGTCCTAGAAAACGTTTACCGAATTTTGTTATTTGATAATTCCCAAATTTAAAAGGGAACATAAACATATAAAGGTAATAAACCATATAACGTGCTAAATAGGGGTCAATAACCTCCGAAATTTGATTTTTGGTAGTTCTTTACCTATGAAAAGGGAACGATGTGGACCATCCAAATTTATAGTGGTACATATTGAAGACCTGTACTATGATACCAAATGCTTATATTAAACAATTTCTAAAACCGAGTGGATGTGCCAAGATACCCCTCCCAAATTTTTAAAGGATGCATCAATGTACCCATGTCTTATGATAGGAAATGAACCTATATACATGACCATATAACCATATAAGGTAATAGAACCCCATCAAAGGGAAGAAATTGGGCCAAAAACCAAACGCATGGTACAACATATTGCTTATGTTTATATTTTAGTAATTTTTACCCATGAAAGGGAACAAGATGGACCACCCAAATTTATCATGATACATGTTGAGGTCATGTACTATGATACCGAATGCTTAAATTGGAAAATTTCCAAAATTTAAGGGGATATGGAATGGACCCCTATACATGATCATATAACCATATAAGGTAATAGGACCTCATCCAAGGGATAAATTGAGCCAAAACCAAACACGTGGTTGTACTAAAATTTGGCAATTTCGTACCCATCAAAGGAAACGTGGTAAACCACCCAAATTTATAGTAATATATATTAGGGTTCTATACTATAATACCAAACATGTAAAAAGGGGCAATTTCCAAAATTAAAGGGGTGGGCCAAAGTACCCCTCCTGGGTGCACAAATGTACCTATGTCTTATGATAGGGAATAGACCCCTATACATAACCATATAACCATATAAGGTAATAGAACCTCATCCAAGGGGATAACTTAGGTAAAACCAAACACGTGGTACAACGTATTGCTTACGTTTATATTTTGGCAATTTGTACCCCCTAAAAGGGAACGAGGTGGACCACCCAAATTTATCATAATACATGTTAGGGTCCAGTACTATAATACCAAATATATAAAATGAGCAATTTCTAAAATTTAAGGGGTGGGCCAAAGTACCCCTCCCGGGGTGCACAAATGTACCTATGTCTTATGATAGGGAATAGACCCCTATACATAACAATATAAGGTAATAGAACCTCATCCAAGAGGATAAATTGGGCCAAAAGACCAAACACGTGGTACAACGTATTGCTTACGTTTATATTTTGACAATTTTGTACCTCTAAAAGGGAACGAGGTGGACCATCCAAATTTATCATAATACATGTTAGGATCCGGTACTATAATACCAAATGTTTAAATTGGGCAATTTCCAAAATTTAAGGGGTGGGCCAAAGTACCCCTCCCAAATTTTTAAAGGAGTGCACGAATATACCCATATCTTATGAAAGGTAATGGACCCCTATACATAACCATATAAGGTAATAGAACCTCATCCAAGAGAATAAATTGGACCAAAAGACCAAACACGTGGTACAACGTATTGCTTACGTTTATATTTTGACAATTTTGTACCTCTAAAAGGGAACGAGGTGGACCATCCAAATTTATCATAATACATGTTAGGATCCGGTACTATAATACCAAATGTTTAAATTGGGCAATTTCCAAAATTTAAGGGGTGGGCCAAAGTACCCCTCCCAAATTTTTCAAGGGGTGCATTATTATACCCATGTCTTATGAAAGGTAATGGACCCCTATACATGACCATATAACCATATAAGGTAATAACACCTCATCAAAGGGGATAAAATCGACCAAAAACCAAACACGTGGTATAACGTATTGCTTACGTTTATATTTTGGCAATTTTGTACCCCTAAAAGGAAACGAGGTGGACCACCCAAATTTATCATAATACATGTTAGGGTCCTGTACTATAATACCCAATGTTTAAATTGGTCAATTTCCAAAATTTAAGGGGTGGGCCAAGGTACCCCTCCCAAATTTTTAAAGGAGTGCACAAATATACCCATATCTTATGAAAGGTAATGGACCCCTGTATACGCCCATATAACTATATAAGGTAATAACACCTCATCCAAGGGGATAAATTAGGTCAAAAAACCCCGAAATTTGAATTTTTGGCAATTTTTTACCCATGAAAGGGAACGACATAGACACCCAATACTGATAGAGGTACATACTAAGGTCCTAGGCTACCATACCAAATTTTTAGATTTGGCAATTTCCAAAATTTAAGGGGGGTGGTCCTATGTACCCCTGCCAAAATTTTCAAGGGGTGCATTAATGTACCTATGTCTTATGAAAGGAATGGACCTCTATACATGACCATATAATCATATAAGGTAATAGGACCTCATCCAAGGAGATAAATTAGGTCGAAAACCAAACACGTGGTACAACGTATTGCTTACGTTTATATTTTGGCAATTTTGTACCCCTAAAAGGGAACGAGGTGGACCACCCAAATTTATAGTGATCCATATTAGGGTCCTGTACTATAATACCCAATGTTTAAATTGGGCAATTTCTAAAAATGAAGGGGTGGGCCAAGGTACCCCTCCCAAATTTTTCAAGGGGTGCATTAATATACCCATGTCTTATGAAATTGAATGGACCCCTGTATACGCCCATATAACTATATAGGGTAATAACACCTCATCCAAGGGGATAAATTAGGTCAAAAAACCCCGAAATTTGACTTTTTGGCAATTTTTTACCCATGAAAGGGAACGACATAGACACCCAATACTAATAGAGGTACATACTATGGTCCTAGGCTACCATACCCAATTTTTAGATTTGGCAATTTCCAAAATTTAAGGGGGGTGGTCCTATGTACCCCTGCCAAAATTTAGGGGTTGGGCCAAGGTACCCCTGCCAAAATTTAGAGGGGGTGGTCCTAGGTACCCCTAGGTCATTGACCCCGGGCCAAGGTCATTGACCTTTGACCTATGACGTCACAAAAATTTTTGCTGACTCGACTAGATATACGGGGACCCCTACTACTGCCACAATGAAAATAAATCACAAATGGCATGGTTGTGGGGGGAGGATTGTTTATGCTGTAATGTCAGCCCCTCCGAGGAAATGCGTAAGCTCCAATAGGTTCTTTTATTTCGCAGGGCTCAAACTTCCCGGTGGAGGTACATCGCAGGCGCAATTTTCCCTGTTCTTGAGGTAGGGCGCAAATTTCCCAGACGCAAAATTCTCGACACCGTTCGAATGACCTCGGAAGACGATATCTTTTTCAATACTTTTTTTATATTATTTTACTCGAGATTTCTTCATAGCTTCTTATTAAAATACTTACTAATATATCCTCATTTTATTGTCCTAACCAATCAATATGGGTATGTTGTCAGTAAAATATTTAGATTGATCGAGCCTCTGGTGTGTAACCACAGTATTTCATATCATGCCCTCATTAGAAATCTTGGCTAAACGAACCAATATATGTTGCCAATAAAATAGTTTAGAATGATTGAGCCCCTGGTAAATAACCACAGTATTTGGTGACAGATCCCCCCCCTTCCTATTACCATATTCTAGCTACGTGCCTGACTCAGCTAATTCTCTACATTCTTTACCAAGCACACATTTTCTAAAGCGGAAAATACTCTCTAAATACCTAAGCTCATTATTTTCAGCAGATGCACAAACTGGGTAACATTCTATCTACATGAATGTTATATATGTCGATTACTGGAAACCGCTTCTCGCTATCTATTACCATATTTACTATATAATGATTAACGTTAAAACCGGAAATGGTTAATTTGTACCGCTTCCGGTTTGAATATTACATTCATCAGGGAACTCGATTCTTAACTATTGACTCTGTACATCATGGCCAAAATTGATTGGTAATCCATCAGATAGTTCTTGAGACTGTTTGTTTCACTGACGGACAGAATGAATATATGGCTATAGAGTTTTGATAAACTAAATTCGTTAATGAGTGATGATGGAACAAATATAAGAAAGGGAACCAAGAGTACCACCGGGAAAATTTTCGAACACAAAATTAGCCATCGAAAACCCACATGTCCTGGGTTAGAATACCATAGATGAAAACTCTACCACTGAGTCATCAATCACCCGCTTATTAGTTTTGTTAACTATTATATTAATATAAATTAATTAATGCCTGCTTATGTTAATTATTGAACAATTACATTGTATACTTCGTAAAGTCAAAAATTATAAATTTGTATTTACTGTACATACAGTGAGCGCAGAAAGTGTTCGTACACCTATGCTATTGAAACGAGAATGCCTGCGAAAAAGAAACAGAAAATTTAAGAAGTGTAATAACACACACAATATGAATAATGAAAACTAAGCTTTATGAATATATCAATAAAGAACCACAAAGACAAGTTTAATGGTCAGAAAGTAAATAAATTCCGTAGAAAATTTATAGAGTAGACGCAAAAAGTGATCGTACACCTGACGTACGAATACGAAACAAAGATACCACAACTGGGGTTCACTAGTATTCACCTGAGTATACACCTCTGTATAGCATGACGAGTAACAGAATGAGTTTAGTTGTGAATAGGAGTGAAAAAACTGCACGGTGGGCTGTCGAAATGGGAAGCAACCCAACAGAAACAAATAAGGAGACAAGAAAAGTAATTATTAAAGTGCAAAAGAAGGGTAAGTCTTTGAGAAAGATAGCAAACCTCATGGGCAGATCCAGAGGGGGGCGATCGGGGCCATCGCCCCCCCCCCACATGAGGAAACTTTCTTATTTTATATATAAATAAACCCATCCATAACAAGTTTGGAGCTCTTAAAAGTAGCAGTATTACTGCCGACCGCCCCTTCCCCAGAAGTCCGTCCTGGATCCGCCCCTGTATAGAGTAGCCACAATCGAGTATTTTCCGCTGTATGTGTGGAGTCGTTGTCTTGCTGAACAATAAATTGTTTTCAAGAACCATCTTCTGCGCACTAGTATGGAGATATTCCTTTAATATGTTAATATACACTTTGTGGATCATCACTCCATCGATAAGGTGGAGACGACCCACTCCTGAGGCACTCATACAACCCCAGACGAGCACGGACCCTCCTCCGTGTCTTACTTTAGAGACGAGATTTTGAGGATTCATCTCTGTATTCACCTTGCGCCATACCATACGCCTCCCATTGGACTCGATAAAATTAAATTTATTTTCGTCCGAAAATATGACCCTATTCCAGAAAGAAGCCTGATCCCTTATCTTTATACTCTTTTTTCAAACTTTAGTCTCTTTATACGATTTGTCTTGTTCACCCAGAACATTTTCCTGGCTATCCGACCATGATACCCTGCAAATATTCCGCACTGTACTGGCTGATACTTTAACCCCGCGTGTTTCCAGATCCGTTGCCAATTGCACAGCACTACTTTTTGGAACCTTTTTTCTTTCCCTAATAATGTAACGTTTAACTTGTTCACTCAACACTCTTGGTCTTCCAGTTCTTTTTTTTAATTATTTTTTTATGGTTTCGCACAGTGATAGAAACATTATACATCGCAATTATTGTTTGTACTGTTGAACAAGGCCTGTCTGCAAGGTTTGCCAGGGGCGGATCCAGGACGGACTTCTGGGGGGGGGCGGTCGGCGGTAATACTGCTACTTTTAAGAGCTCCAAACTTGTTATGGATGGGTTTATTTATATATAAAATAAGAGTTTCCTCTTGTGGGGGGGGGGCGATCGCCCCCCTCTGGACCCGCCCCTGACTCTATAATACCTTGAAACAGCTTTGCACACCTCCCCAATCCCCAGACATGAACCCCATAGAACATCTATGATCTGTTCTGGAGACAAGAATCAGAAGGCACAGCTTGTCTACTAAAGAAAGCCTAAGAAAAGCTATTCAAGAAGAATGGGACATAATCAGTCCCGAAGCTACAGAACTACGAACTACTACAGGTGAAATCAATGCCACGAAGACTACAGACAATCATTAACGCGAAGGGTAATCCCACAAAATATTAAATAACGTAATATACTTTATAAGCATTAATTCAAGCATAAGTGTACGGTGACTTTTTGCGTTTACAAAAAAGAAATTCTCTCTTTTCTTCTGAACAAAACAGTGATTGTGTTTGTTTGGCCTTTCTCTTGTATATAGAAATGAAATGTATGAATGTGTAGTCTTAATTCTGGTTATATATATATATATTCCACCTCCCGTTCTCATGCTAGCTGTTTTCAATATAAACTATGCACGGTGTACGAACACTTTCTGCGCTCACTGTAGGTATGTTGACAATAAGCGAATGTTATTAGAATATTTGTTGAGATTTATTTTCCTTCACTGCCTTTCGCCTGATTAAAAAGTAGTTTGCAGTGGTTTGGAACAGCTGCAGGTGGGAACGCGATAATGTTTGAGACATACTGGCGACTTTTTTGTGTGTGAAAATAAGATCTTTCTCATAAAGTAGTAAATAACTGCAGTAGCAATTGTCTACGTAAATGATAAAGACATATCCAACTACAAGAAATTAATACAGTATATATAGCCTATTCATTATTGTGTTTCTCTTTTAACAACTACTAGCTAAGGATGGCCAATTCCAGAATTTTTACTTTCCGGAATCCGGAATTTTTCCGAGTTCCGGAATTTTTCTAAATTCCGGATTTTTTCCGAATGTCGGAATTTTTCCGAAATCCGGAATTTTTCCGAATTCCGGAATTTTTCCGAAATCCGGAATTTTTCTGAATTCCGGAATTTTTCCGAAATCCGGAATTTTTTCCGAATTCCGGAATTTTTCTGAATTCCGGAATTTATCTGAATTCCGGAATTTTTCCGAAATCCGGATTTTTTTCCGAATTCCGGAATTTTTCTGAATTCCGGAATTTTTCCGAATTCCGGAATTTTTCCGAAATCCGGAATTTTTCCGAAATCCGGAATTTTTCCGAATTCCGGAATTTTTCCGAATTCCGGAATTTTTCCGAATTCCGGAAAGTAAATTTTCCGATTCCGGAAAACAAAATTTCCGGAATCCGGATTCCGGAAAATTTTGGCCATCCCTAGTATTAGTTCTTTACCCCACCTTGTAAATTTTGTGTTAATGATAATAATTAAATAAAAAGCAGGTGGATAAATATTAGGTCTATGGTAAGAGTTGCCTTGATGGCGACCATGTTGAAATAGATGTGAACAGGATACAAGAAAAACAACGAAATGGCGTGCAAGTACAGCATCAAACAACTAACATTATAACGCCACTCTTGTATTACTGATTAACTTCTAGCCCGAAGTCATCTATTGCATTACTCTATTCCCATTTAATTTTGTACAGCGGGGGACACTTCTAAATGGTACACCTTAGCCGTAAATCTCCATATGGCTGTACCATTTAGAAGCGTCCCCCGCTGTACTAGTAAATGATAAAGCAAAAATGGTTATACCGTTAGATTTATGGTAAAATTTGCTATTAAGAAGGTGTCAGTGTTATTCGTTTTGTTTAAAACTTTTGTCTGATTCAAAATGGCGGATTTAAACATGGCCGCTATCAAGGCAACTCTTACCTTATACCTAATATTTATCCACCTGCTTTTTATTTAATTATTATCATTAACACAAAATTTACAAGGTTGGGTAAAGGACTAATACATATGCTGCAACAATATTTAATTTCCCTGTAACTTTTTACCAATTGCATGTAAATCAAAATTAACGTCACCATTGTTCTTCTGATTAAATTTGCGCCTTAAATCATGTATCACATGACCCTATTCCTATTTTAAAAACTTAACCTTAATTCAAAATGGCGGATTTCAAGATGGCCGCCGTCAGGTATACCCTTACTATATGACTTCCCCCTAGTCCTAATATGTACCCACATATTTGTTATTCACCTTTTGTCGTTACAAGAGGTCTTACAGAGCTTTTACCTCCAACTGTATGAAGACTATTCTGTACTTCCATGTGATGTTCTGGTAGCTGTATCTCCTAAACCCCTGGAGCTTCGCAGCTACAACTTCAATGAAATACTGGCCACATTTAGTACTACTTGCTCATATGTGTCTCAGTCAGCAACTCGATTCACCCAAACGTAAGGTTTACTTGTCAGCAAGAAGTACCATCTCTCTATCACTATACAACATCTTTTCCATATCGACCATACCAGTTGGCAATGTCGACCCATGTAGAACAGAAACTTCATCTACCACGCCTTTGATAGGGAATCTTGGGAATAAATTATCAATTAAAGCCTGATAAACTGATGATTTCTTATTTGTTTATAAATTTAATTATTGTAATTACACATGAAGGTTTGATACCATTACCAAGTTCCCTCCCCCGTCTAGAAAGCGAAAGGGAACGAGATTCCTGGAAAGTGTTCAGAGGTGAATGGGAATTTCCCTCGTTCTTCAACTTCAATTACCACACTGCCATGTGCCAAATTACGATGAATTTCAATTAAATTATCATAGTATAATTATTTCCTTGTTGAATTATGAATACTTTTCAGTGGAAGAAAGGATGAAATTTCAAAGTTCCAAATCAAAGTAAGTAGACCAACGTAAAGGGAAAAAAGTGTAAAATTTTCCATACAATTATGCGTACAATCCAAACTTCAAATTTCCGTGTAATTAAGCTTGCAGTACCAATTTTATGCCATTTTTCTCACAACTTTATGGGTTGATTGTCCTGTGCTGTAAGCGCTCCATATAATAAACATAAGCTTCAGCAATTATTATAGCAGAAAGCAATGGATATATGAAGCCAAGCACTGTATTCTTTGTTTCTGATTTTTTTTTTTCTTAAATAACGTCTATCGTTTTCGATCATTTTTACAAACCAACTCACTACCAATTTTCCATATATAGAAAGTGCCCTCCCCCCACAAACACACACATAAAGGAGAATTTTTAAAAAAAATGCTAGGACACATTCTATTTGTTTTCAATAAAGTGTTAATACGCTGAATTTCAGCTCCGTAAGTTTAACGGCTTGCGAGATACTCATTTTTTTTTCGCAAAAATTCGGATACTCACTACCTCCTTAAGATATTATGCATTATAATAAAAGCAATATAACATCCCAATTTTAATTAAGGCCTAACTATATACCAAAAGTAATTTCATTTGACTTTGCAATTTGACCGTGATGATCAGGCACACTTAGTTACATTCAATTTTTTAAATAATAATTTATATATTACAGTGATTCAAGAATGTAGTTAGCTCTAAAAACTCACAGGTCTCGAAAGCCAAGTTGTAGTGTAAGTCCTATTGCTATTATTACTATTAAAAATATAAATATCCAAAAGTGCCTGTTTTTTCACTTGGTTAGATATACACACCTCAGGTAAGTAGACAGAAACAAGTGAAAAAAGAAGGGAAATGAAGGTCTTGAAAGTAAAACGGAGTCAAATTTACCAGTCTTCAGAAGATACTGTCTACAATGCAGTGAGCAGAGAGGGTCGATAGATCATACTGTCTGTGGGTCGCAGTGGGTCATGGTGGGTGGTGGGTCGCAGTGGGTCACGGTGGGTGGTGGGTCACAGTGGGTCATGGTGGGTGGTGGGTCACAGTGGGTCACATGCTATTGACCCACGACCCACTGACCCACTCAGAAAACTTGACCCACTTGACCCACTGACCTACCGACCCACTGACCCACTCCATCTCTGGATAGAATATCTAGATGCAGTTAAGAAGAAGAGACCTTATCAAACTATAAAACAGCTCTCCCAAGGGAGAGACAAGTTTCAAAACTTTCATGTTGCCCACCAACCTATGGTTGAGGTGATTAGCATGTTAGAAAAAATCGTTCGAAGGAAATTCAGCCTTAAGAGTTAAAAAAAAGAACCCTTCTCAATTTTTCCTACGGAAATGATTTTTACTAACGAGTTGTCATTGAAAAATACGGGGATGTTATTTAAAAAATTGATTTATCAAACACAAACAGCATTTTTTTTATTTTTCGCTCGTCAATATACTACCCTTAGTTAAGGGATAGGAAGAATAAACTGGAGAATTACATGAAACCCTAAATTTAAAATTTTATTGAGATACATTGAACGGTATGTCCTCTAGGAGTGTACAACAAGATGAACTGACGAAAGAATGAACACACGAACAACAGATGTCGATTTCTTTTCTTTTCTTTTTTTCTGGTGGGGGGTACAGTATCCACGGCTATGAAACATGTAAATTCATTAAAATCTCGAATTCGATTTTTTACGCTATCAACATCTTTCTTCCTTCCTTTCGTTGCCCGAAAGTAAAAAAAAAAAATAAATAAATAAATAAATTAAAATAAAATAAAATAAATGACAAGACCGTAATCCAGCTCTTTTGGAGGTGAAACAGGCTATCCTCCGAGGCAGTGATCACCAAACTGTCGACCGCGAACTACTAGTAATTTTCCAAGACATTTTCGGTAAATCGCGTTAACGTTCCGGTTGGCTAACCTTGATTCAGCCGCTGAGCTGACGTTAACGATAGGGGCCGCTGACGACAACAACTGCTTATTTCTCCCATGCAAGTGCCATTGACAGCCTCATCTCACAGTTGATTGTACACGCGTGAGGTTGTGAACGTTATGTTTCTTGTGTATTAGACATTTGCTATGATTTTCGTGTGTATATTAGACATTTGCTATGTTTTCCGTGTGTATGTTAGACATTTGCTAACTTGAATAGTTTGATTTCATATTTTACTAGTAATTTAAGTTAATAGGCAATAAACAAATGTAAGATTCTTTTTCAAAAAAGTTGGTAGTCCTTTTGATTGGTAGCTCACAGTAGGATTTTAAAAAGTACCTATATTTGGTGGTTACTACTCTGAAGGTTGATGTTGTATGATCGTTTGTGCACTCGCTAACTGGATTAAATTCAAGTGCTTAGCAGTCCACATTAATTCTGTCCTACATAACCTTGTTATTGCATAAGGAAGTAAAAACGAAAACTCAACTCATAAAAATGCATTTAAATCTAAGTTTGATGCGTTTAAGAGATTTAGTCCTGCAATTATTTTAACTCAATATTCAATAAATGCCTTTGTTAATAACAGAATTCCGTATTAAATGAAAAAATAAAGTTCATAATTTACGCACAATAATATATTTCCGTTATCATTATTATCAGAATGCGTTCTCTATTCATTACCACACCATTTGAAACAATGATGTCTTTTGCTTTCCTTTTCCATTAAGGTCAGAGATTTCTTTTATCGCAAATCACAAAATCCTTTCAAATATGGGAAACGAATGTGAGCTCGAAATATCAATGCTTTGAACAAATTAGAAACAGACCTTTTGTAATTCTTAATTCGCGTCCTCATAACTGATTCCTTATTGCCAGGAATATGATCACGAAATGATTGAATGATTGTTGAAGTGGAAGTATACTCAGTTATTATGTTGTAGGTAGACTTAACAATGACCTTCCATAGTGTACGAGAATCCTTCACTATTTCGCGCTCACAAAAATCTTCACAGTATGAAAATTAATTTTAATAAATTATCATTCTTAGAAATCATTCAAAACTTATTTATTTTTTATAGATTAGTAGTAACTGCCAAGGGCGCCCATCAGAGGGGAAAGGTGGGGCGAGCGCCAGAGGAAATTGGGATATAGTATACATGAAGCTGCATCAGTTCCCGAAGGCGCAGACGCTCATACTTTTAGGGATTATTCATTGAGTATGTACGAACTTACAAAGGGGGTAACAAAGCGACTTTTATTCCTTATTGTCTTTTTACTTTCATTCCTCACATTTGCCTTTGTACTTTATATCTCCATGTGTAGTGCCCTTGTACTTTATCTATGATTATGTGTGTGTGTGGGGGGGGTTAACGCATATCGCATGTCTTGTGCACCTGGATACTTCTTACTATTGCACTATGTAGAAAATTTATGGTATTTCATGTAGAAGTGGTAATAGAACACAGAAGAAACGCAAATCATAGGGTTCTCATGTATACTATTACCGGAAATTGTACTTGGGAATATCGAAAACCCAATATAATTTTTACATTAGTTACAGCAAAATTTGAAACTATATTTGAAATGTCGCTTATACTTGCCCCCCTTGGAAACCACAACATGGGCGCCCTTGGTAACTGCTATTGGTAATCAAAATACTTGTACAACTAATGGTTCAAGTCAGTTTATAATTTAAATCAGGGATGCGAATAAGTAACAAAATTTTACTAGCCCAAGAAAAAAACTACTAGCCCACATCTCACAATAGAAATAATTTATTTACCTTCGGTATGATATTAAATACTACGTACTTGCCCGCACCAAAGAACCACTCGCCCCGGGCGAGTGGGCGAGTAGTATTTTGCATCCCTGATTTAAATTATGCTATTAAACGATACAAAAGGGAAAGGGTACTGTTTACTTATACAAACATACCTTCCAAGTTTCAGTTACAACATTGATAGGAAAAAAGAGGATAATAACGTGCAGTCGATAATATATACTGTATTATTACACTGTATACAACACTTAAAGCGATTCACGGGAGTACGGAGGGAGTAATATAGCACTTACGTCTAGTGCGTGGGGTGTTTGGTTCGATTCCGACCAAGTAAGTCTGTGGTGGACAACATAGTCCCTATGGGCTTTCTTAGGAGTATTACCGTCTCTTCTCACATTCTTATTTCCATCAATTCTCCATCATCATTCACATATTATTATTATTATTATTATTATTATTATTATTATTATTATTATTATTATTATTATTATTATTATTATTATTAGTAGTAGTAGTAGTAGTAGTAGTAGTAGTAGTAGTAGTAGTAATAATAATAATAATAATTATATTATAATTATAATTATCTATTATTATTATTATTATTATTATTATTATTATTAGTAGTAGTAGTAGTAGTAGTAGTAGTAGTAGTAGTAGTAGTAGTAGTGGTAATAGTAGTAGTAATAGTAGTAATTATAGTAGTAGTGGTGGTAATAGTACTAGTAGTAGTAGTAGTAGTGGTGGTGGTGGTGGTGGTAATAGTAGTTGTAGTAGTAGTCGTCGTAATAGTAATAGTAGTAGTAGTAGTAATAGTAATAGTAGTAGTAGTAGTAGTAGTAGTAGTAGTAGTAGTAGTAGTAGTAGTAGTAATAGTAGTAATTATAGTAGTTGTTGTAGTTATAGTAGTAGTAGTAATAGTAATAGTAATAATAGTAGTAGTAGTGGTAATAGTAGTTGTAGTAGTAGTAGTAGTAGTAGTAGTAGTAGTAGTAGTAGTAAGTATTTTGTTGTTTTGCCGGTCCTGGGACTAATGAGTTTTTTTTTTTTCTAAATTTTAGGTTTGGGTCTAGAAATGTTTCTTCCACATTTCTCGATCTTTACATTCTTCTTTTAATTCCCAATATTTTCTTCTATTTTTCAACTCATCGATCACTTGTGTTCTTCTTCCTATTCCTCGTTTTCCTTCCATGATGGTATGAAGAATACAATTTCTTCACAAGATGCATCCAATCCAATTGGTTGGCTTAAAGCATAATCTTCTCTCTTATTCGTTTCAAAATATTTTTATTTGTTATTCTCTGTGTCCGGTTTATCTTCACTCTCTTCCTCCAACACCAGATTTCGAACCTCTCTAAATGTTTTTTTTTTCTCTAATTTCCGTAATGTCCAAATCTCTGGACGATAAAGTCCAATACTCCATATATAACACTTGACTAACTTCTTCCTTAATCCGGGGGCCGCGGTGGCTCAGTGGTAGAGCGTTCACCTCTGGTGCTTGGTGTCCCGGGTTCGATTCCAGACCCCGCCAAGTGAACTTTGTGGTGGACAAACACCGTGTGCGTGGGTTTTCTCTGGGTTCTCCCGTTTCCTCCCACTCTCTTCATTCCATTATTTCATTCATCACTCATCATCATCGTCTCCTTTAGCCTAACCGGCATAAGCGTGGGACGTAAAACTTAAAGATTTCATTTCATTTTTTTCTTCCTTAATCCAATATTAAGGCTGCTAGTTAATAGTAATCTTTTCTTGTTCGTTGCTTCTTTCGTTATGGTTATTCTTGACCTCATCTTTTATCGTTCAGCATCATTCACTTGTTTTAATCATCAGTCTCTTAGTCTTAAGAGCATAATCATGGAATGAGAAACTGAAATATTTAGTTTCTATTTAATTTCATTTTAAAATGATTTACTTATCACAATGTCCAGACTATACATCTACTATAGCTAGAAATGTGAAACTTAGAAAGCTCCTTTGTTATAAAAGTAAGGAATAAGATCCTATTCCCTTTCTCATGAAAACAAGGGATAAGAAGGATTTTTTTTAAAGTATCCCAGGGAGCAAGTGTTAAGAGGATCATTTCTTTATTTGTATGCCATGAACAAAATATCTCAGTGGGCACCATTCCAGTAAGGGAGATGAAACTCGCTACATTCTCTTCTCATTAAAAATAACAATACGTGTTCCAGCGTTTTTGAAAATTACAATCGTAAAGGGAAAATGAGCCAATTTTAATAATATTCAAACTCATGATTGTTTATTCAGAAAATGCGAATTCGAGAAATTCCCACGAAGTTGGAGGTGTGAAGTTTGGTATATAAACTCTTAATCAACTACGGGGGAAAAAATAAACAAAACATGTACTGCAGCATTACCTAAAATTTTACTTCTAAAGGAGAAAACGGGGAAATTTCTACAATATCCAAATTTATCAAATCTTATTATTCCAGTACAAGGAACGGAAGCTGGTGCTATTTGTAATTAATCGAGTAGTAGTGATTTTGAAAATGATTATCCTGCACTGGAAAACAAACTTATTTGAAGTTATGAAGTGGAAAACGGTTTGAATTTAATATATATTGATCTCTTTCAATAGAAGCCAAATATAATAAGTATTCTCGACTTGGATTTAAGGAAATTTTGACTACAAGTTGAAATCAAACTAGTTGTTTTGTAGTGAAACACACTGTAAGGTCTAAAAGTGGCCATTTGTGTGTGTAGGTGTATATTTTACGTACTAAAAACTGTTTTAATGCGTTTTGAATCGCGACGAGACGTTTCAATGCTTCAAATAAAATACTGAATATAGTTCTGATCGATTTTCACGCAACCAGAGTACAAATTTATAATTTGTAAGGTTTGTGTTGTTCTCTTTATTGATTTATTATTTTTTTTAATTAGAAAGAAGTGTCTATGAGTAATCCACATCTTATAATTTTATTTTGTCAAATAATTTTCGAAATGTGGACAAGTTTTTACCTCATAATTCTGGAAATAATGAAAACTTTTGATACTTACTGCAATGTTGACAAAACTGCAAAACATACATAAGTTGCGGGTTGCATAGACGTGTAGGCGAAATAGCTAGATATTCTTAGTAGATAACCAGAAGGCTTTGAAGGCAGAACTGGCCACTGTAAATTAGAATCAATTCGATTCATACATTCGAAAATAAAAGGTGTAGCGTAAAGAACACAACTTTTGAAATGACCGTCATTTCTGTTCTTATAAGTTGGCAGCACTGAACGTTACATAATTTTCATCTGTTGTCTTTGTGGTTAGTAGTCACGGAGCCCCGAACAGCGTATAATACCATCTGTTTTCTTTACAGGTAGGAATGGAGCGATTCACAACGGAACATCGTGTTATCATAGTTACCGACATAGCTCTCCGTCGTGAAACGTTCCATCCTTACCTGTACAGAAAACAGATGACATTATGCGCTGTTCAGAGCTCCGTGACTACTAATCACAAAGACAACAGATTGAAAATCGTGTAACGTTCAGTGCTGCCAACTTACAAGAACAGAAATAGCGGGCATTTCGAAAGTTACGTTCTTCAAAATAATCTTTGAGTTTTACGTCCCACGGTTATGCCGGTTAGGCTAAAGGAGACGGTGATGATGAGTAATGAATGAAATGGTGCAATGAAGAAAGTGGGATGAAACTGGAGAACCCCGAGGAAACCCACGCACACGGTGTTTGTCCATCACAAAGTTCACTTGGCGGGGGCTGGGATCGAACCCGGGACCCCAAGCACCAGAGGTGAACGCTCTACCACTGAGCCACCGCGGCCCACAAGTTAGGTTCTTTATTGGATATCTTTTACTTTGCTCAGAAGACAAACTCTGTAGGTAAATAGGTACTTTAGCTTTCGACTCTACTCATCCAGAACCTACAGCTGAGTGAGAATTTTATATAAAAAGTCTTAAGAATTACACAATCGTGTTCAGTACTATAACCAGGTTACCTAAAAATCTATTTTAATAGTCTATCATAGTTCCATTGGTTCTCTAATAATCTCTAATATTCTACTAAAATGAATCTTTTAACGTTCATTACATTAAGTTGCGTAGATTTTATCATTCTACATGTCATTTCCCACAATGTATTTTACTATATACAGTATTTCAATCATTCCTGATGAGGACATTCGATCGAAAATGTGTAAAAAGCTTTTTCAGTCCATCCATCCTGAATGAGGTTTTCCTGGGTTTTCATTTACACCAGGAAAATGCCGGGATGGTGCCTAATATATAGGTCCCAGGCCACTTCCTTCCTTCCCTTTCCTTTGATATTGTGGTCACCGTGGGACGTCATCCCTCATACGTGACGGGCTAATATGACCATAGATATCAAAAGCCCAGAAATCTAATTCCTAATCCTAATCCCAGTAACGGGCTATCATGGCCATAGATGCCGAAAGCCCAGAAATCTAATTCCTAATCCTAATCCTAGTGACGGGCTATCATGGTCATAGATGCCGAAAGCCCAGAAATCTAATTCCTAATCCTAATCCTAGTGACGGGCTATCCAGGCCATGCATGCCGAAAGCCAAGAAATCTAATTCCTAATCCTAATCCTACTGACGGGCTATCCAGGCCATGCATACCGAAAGCCAAGAAATCTAATTCCTAATCCTAATCCTACTGACGGGCTATCCAGGCCATGCATGCCGAAAGCCAAGAAATCTAATTCCTAATCCTAATCCTAGTGACGGGCTATCCAGGCCATGCATGCCGAAAGCCAAGAAATCTAATTCCTAATCCTAATCCTAGTGACGGGCTATCCAGGCCATGCATGCCGAAAGCCAAGAAATCTAATTCCTAATCCTAATCCTAGTGACAGGCTATCCAGGCCATGCATACCGAAAGCCAAGAAATCTAATTCCTAATCCTAATCCTAGTGACGGGCTATCCAGGCCATGCATACCGAAAGCCAAGAAATCTAATTCCTAATCCTAATCCTAGTGACGGGCTATCCAGGCCATGCATACCGAAAGCCAAGAAATCTAATTCCTAATCCTAATCCTACTGACGGGCTATCCAGGCCATGCATGCCGAAAGCCAAGAAATCTTATTCCTAATCCTAATCCTACTGACGGGCTATCCAGGCCATGCATACCGAAAGCCAAGAAATCTAATTCCTAATCCTAATCCTAGTGACGGGCTATCCATGCCATGCATGCCGAAAGCCAAGAAATCTAATTCCTAATCCTAATCCTAGTGACAGGCTATCCAGGCCATGCATGCCGAAAGCCAAGAAATCTAATTCCTAATCCTAATCCTACTGACGGGCTATCCAGGCCATGCATGCCGAAAGCCAAGAAATCTAATTCCTAATCCTAATCCTAGTGACGGGCTATCCAGGCCATGCATGCCGAAAGCCAAGAAATCTAATTCCTAATCCTAATCCTAGTGACAGGCTATCCAGGCCATGCATGCCGAAAGCCAAGAAATCTAATTCCTAATCCTAATCCTACTGACGGGCTATCCAGGCCATGCATACCGAAAGCCAAGAAATCTAATTCCTAATCCTAATCCTACTGACGGGCTATCCAGGCCATGCATGCCGAAAGCCAAGAAATCTAATTCCTAATCCTAATCCTACTGACAGGCTATCCAGGCCATGCATGCCGAAAGCCAAGAAATCTAATTCCTAATCCTAATCCTACTGACGGGCTATCCAGGCCATGCATACCGAAAGCCAAGAAATCTAATTCCTAATCCTAATCCTAGTGACGGGCTATCCAGGCCATGCATGCCGAAAGCCAAGAAATCTAATTCCTAATCCTAATCCTAGTGACAGGCTATCCAGGCCATGCATGCCGAAAGCCAAGAAATCTAATTTCTAATACTTAAATAAACAAATAAATCCTTTCAGCAAAATAAATTTTGTCTTATTATTGGCAAAGAATGACATATTTCTTAACCACAAAAAAGTTTATTAATTCTATCGAAAGCAATAAATGTGAATTTATCCTAAAGCATCTCATTTTCTTCAGCTTGATGTGAGCTATCAACTGCTATTCGTATTATTCGAGTTAAATAAATGGAAATTTAGACGTTTATGATAACTGAATCAGTTAATGCAAAAAGGGCTTCAGTCAAATAAATCTTAGCTTTGACAAAAATTTAAAAAAAAAAAAGTTGCAGTTTTGAAACTATTAAACCAAATGAATCTTTTTTCGTATATATAAAAATTACATTAATCAAATTCTGTATATGAGAACCACTTTTATGATTAATTCCATGGTAAAAAAAAAAAAAATGGTTTCTTCTGTGGACTGAAACCCTTTTGGATGTAAATTATAGACGAAGCCCTGTATGCATGTAATTTTATTTAGATTTTTTTTTTTTTTTTGGCTCTTCTTTTGATACACAAAACTGCTTTAAGACGTTTCGTACCAGGTTTCAAATGTTGCAGATCTACCAACCGAATGGGACGAAATCAATAGCTATTGCTACTAACATATAAAACGAATATAATTCTCCATGCATAATGCAGAAAGGTCATCAGTCACTCACTGAAGGCCGTACTGCCTAGAATAATCGAGGTTGACATCTGTTCATAAAATGTTAGACCAATGAAACTGAAACTCTTTATGCATAGAAACACAAGTGTACTCAATAAGAACAAAAATCTGATGTTCACTCAATTTGGCCATTTTGGGTGACTGAAGCACCTTTTTGCTTGAACTAATTCAATTGGTGGATATATTTCATTAACTATACATCATCTGGATAGTGTCATGGTGAAGAATCCAATAAAGTAATTTTAACATTAGTTTCACCTTAATAAGTTAACATGGTTCTTGTACATCAATTTTTATGTTTACAAGTCAGTTAATTTACATTTTCTCCAAAACTCGAAATAAGCTTTTACTCTCAAAATATATTATTGACAGCAGCTGAATAAGATTTATCCATTTGTTTATATCTGTCATCTTCACGTACATTTCCAAAACTAAACTACCTACATATTGTTCTATTGTCTGATCCCAGCCCATTCCAACTAATAACTCTATCTTACCGGACCGAAAATTGCGCTTACCACTGTTTTTTCACCGAGTCACCCAAACATAATCTTTGGACATTCATCCCGTTAAACATTGAGAATATAGTAAATTTATTAAGAATCTAAGTTGATTTACCTAACGATCCGCTATTGCTCTACGAATGATAAGTGTATTTCCTGCAATAATTTTAGTATTGATAGAAATTTTAAAATTTTCATGAACTTGTAAGTAAGAACAGCATAGTTAAAAATCTCATAAATGTGGGAGACATGGGTTCGGTTCCCGGCGGGAGCTCCTGTGGTTCGGATCCCACGTTAAACTGTAGGTCCACGTCACATATAGTCTCACTGCTGAAAGAGACGCTAAGCTAAAAAAATCAATTCAAATTATTAAAATCTCATAAACTGGAGTTTCTCCAGCGAAAAAATGACAACCTTATCCCTGGTATTAACTATAAATGAAACCTCTATCAAACATCAAATGTATTTGCTTGACAACGCTGAGCATTTTATTACAACTAGAAGACGTAAGGAGTTTCTGTTTCACAGAGAAGACTAAAATGATGTGTGTTTGTAACGAGATAATGCTCTGGCCATTGTTTTAAGGAAGCCCCACGCTGTGCACTAATCGTTTTTGCGCCTTAATTAACCGAATCGGAATTGTTTTGGATTGTGCAAGACAGCTCGTAAACAGTTCGTACGAAGAACAATTCCGTACGCATTGTCGAAAGTCATAATATTTTGTTCTATCTATTCCACTCACGATACACATCTTTACCAAGAAATGTGGTGATTAACGGTGAAGAAACATGTTAACTACATCCTTCATGCAAAAGAAAAACATCGCTGACATTATATATACGTTCTTCATATTCACAGGTGCAATGTTTCACAGTTCGTTATTGTATCTTGAATTAGCATTAGAATTTCAGACAATAAAACTTATCACATATTTTAGAATATAATATCCGAATTATGTATCCAGAAAAAGTAATTTTGTTTGGAATGTACACAGAGAACGAAGTATATTAAATTTCCTTGGTTCCGACACAATCAATCTTTTGGATTTTTTTCGGATCCACAGATAGAAACTTTTATCACTCGGACAGAACTAAGATTTTTTGATGTCCTATAATATTCTCCATTGTCCAAGCTTTTCTTTTTGGATCAAAAGATCCAATATGTTTCAGGCAAAAATTTTCTTGTGATCCTTATATCTGGAGAACTACATACAGTGTAGCCAAATCCAAACTATCACTTAACTCAGTATGACATGCTTATTGCGTAAAAAGTACGAAAACTCAGTTTAAGGACCTTTCAAAAATTTTGGGGTCTCTGAACCAAAAATGTATCAAAATATCCAATATATTTCAAGCAAAAATTTTCTTGTACGCTTTATATATGGAGAACTACATACAGTGTAGCCAAATCCAAACTATCACTTAACTCAGTATGATGTGTTTACTCCGTAAAAAGTACGAAAACTCAGTTTAAGAACTCAGTCACTTGTAACAATGTCTATAATATATTTAAAGTCTTATATTTATCTTCCTATGTTTTTGTAAGAGTTTCTCCACAACAACTCTATTACCATTTACAGTTGTATTTGAACATCAACCAGAGCCGGACCTAGGCCATTTGCAGCCCCGTGCAATAGCATTCCGGGGGAAGAGCAAACACTCAGGAAGGCATAAACACTACAAAAATGAAATGAAATCTGTGAGTTTTACGTCCCACGGTTATGCCGGTTAGGCTAAAGGAGACGGTGATGATGAGTAATGAATGAAATGGTGGAATGAAGAAAGTGGGAGGAAACGGGAGAACCCCGAGAAAACCCACGCACACGGTGTTTGTCCACCACAAAGTTCACTTGGCGGGGGCTGGGATCGAACCCGGGACCCCAAGCACCAGAGGTGAACGCTCTACCACTGAGCCACCGCGGCCCCTATTAACACTACAAATACAATCTCATTGCGCGTATGTGTTTTCTTCAAATAATAATCAACTATATCAGTGAAAGATAAAGAAAGCACACTGTAGGAGAAAGATGGTATTCTTTTTTATAGAATTCAATATCGAGATTTAATCTCAATATATCAGTTTGCAATTCCAGTGCAACTAGCTCTTTTATCTTTATTTCTTGATTTTCCTTCTACATCTGTTAAAAAAAATTAAAACAAACTTGTTTCAACCTTCAATGATAAGGAACTTCTTTATGGCAAAGACAAGACTAGTTTTCATATCAAAACTGTGATAACTAACTAAATGAAACAGGTGTTCTTTACTGTTCGAGAATAGAGTTTTTGTATTTGACAACAATCAAGCAATTCATGATGGGATTTGTTTGACTGTTTGCTTTATCACTGTCCATGTAACAAACTAATGCTACCTAAATATGATTTATGTATATAGTATTTAAATAGGTCATCTTAGCAAATTTAACAATCACGATCATGAAATATGTTTTCTAGTTATGGCAGATTTTGCCGCTCCATGCAAATGCACATACGATAGAGACAGACCTGATATCAACTACTGGTTAGATTATTATAGAAATATTCGGCCAGCTTTAAACCCATCAACCCTAGATGAATAATACTTTTGTATTCTAAAGACTTACAAAAAGCTCCTTAAAATCACTGAACAATTTCAAATACCTAACTTGCATACTCATCATGGCTTCCTGTCGTTTCCTGTCTATATTGTACACCGAGAACATTAATAAATTTTAAATTAATATCAAATCGTTACAATTATTTCACACAGTGTGTGTGTGAAAAAATTCATCTTGAATTCGAACACAGTTTTCTTAAGATGTATGTTTCCTTAATTACTAATAAATGCTGTTGTCAACTATAATATTTTTGTCTTTGTTATCGATATTTAAATATTAATTATTTGTAAAATAAAATAAAATTTTGTAATCTAAACTCTTACAAAATAAATCAGTTGAGGATGCTTCGACAGCACAGAACGAATTAAAATTATTAATTTTTTTTATTAACTTCTTCAGGATTTACACCAATTGTTCTGTCCTTCATTATTATACTATTAAACAATTCTTGTAATATATCTAATTTTCTTCAATACTCAATTTTTTCCACGTGTTTTCTTTAAGAGTTCTGTCGAATTGTTCAGCGATACGTTGTTTTACGCAAACACATGCTCAAAATGAAGGGCTCAAAATTAAAAAAAAAAAAAAAAAAAAATGAAAACTATCACCTTTCTATGACTTACAGTTCCCAAGATATGGCTTCTTAAATCTCCAGAAATGCGAACTTTCATGGCCAATATCTGGGGAACGATGGCCAGTTGGTCAGTTAGTCTGTTCAATTAGTCTGTTCAACTAAATTAATGTTTTGAACTATAAATTAATTTAATGGCAGGTGATATGATTCTTAGTATGCTATTGATTATAAATTAAATACGATATACCAATCTCCACAGTACAATGAAATCATTATTATTAAGTTTACTGAAAGCAAATCAAACTTTTTTTTTTCTTTTTTAGAATATTTTTAGAATAGATCATGTGTGTAAGGTTTGTTCAGGTAGGACGGTGGATATCGGAACTGTCTTTAACAAATGGTCATAACCCAAAGAAATCTTTTTTTTTTTTTTCTTTACAACTTTTAACCAAATTCTAGCAATTGATCTTAGTGCAGCAACATCATAAATAGAAATAAATCAGACATCTTTCTGTTGGATTACAAGCTACTCACTGCTCAAAACAAGGCGTGAACCAATAAAGAGCACGTGTATTATTTATTAGAAATTATAAATGATACTTCATTCGATAGGGCATAAACATATTGGCGTAGTAGTACTAGTTATAATACAAGAGCTAGCTGTAAGAAAAATCATACAATATCAATCCGTGACCAGAAGAAGTATTATATCTAAATTGCAATATGTTCTGTATCGACACACAACATAAAACAATTAAGATAAAAAAATGTTAACATTATAAACAATAGCTTAAAATGAACACAAACAATCTATTATAATGAAAATGTATTGTTAAGGAAAAAAATCACACTTAACCATACATTTTTCTTGTGTGTTATGTCTAAGGTTTTACATGTTACTTTTTTCTCTTTAAGATTCTACATCACGGCGAAATTAAAATACCGCTAATTTTACAGTAATTATGTGATATCTTCAAATAGATAAAATATAATCGAAAAGTGGAACAAGAGCTCGCTAGACAATATCATTTTGCATGAGATACCGTTATCGTGACTCACTTGTCTGCTTTCAATTTCCAGCCATTTGGAAAATCGGCATTTATTTTCGGATTTATAAATGGCTGCAAACGGAAAGCTACTAGGTGACTCATGATAACGGTACTTCATGCATAGTAATATTGTCTAGCGCGCTCTTGTTTCACATTTCGATTATCTTTAATCTATTTGAAGATAGCAGATAATCACTGTAAAATTTGCGGCATTTTAATTTCGTAGTGATTAGGCCTGTTGGAAATTGATATGACAAGCTGATATTCAAGAAAATTAAATCTATATTTCATCTGGAGCTGCGTAATATGGTATAGAACTACCTACAATGTAAAATTTAACTTTGCTAGGTGGTCTACGAACCCACCAACTGCATTGGATTTAAGCTTGGATCGTGATTCGGAGCCAACGTTAATAATAGGAACCAATGGCGTATTTAGGATGTTGTTTCGGGGAACTATGCACAACACGTGAATAAGAATTTATATATTTTTCCCTTTTGGATGCCGACAAATTTTAATGAAATTCATTTTCCTCCCTAAAACTAACAAATTTATTTCGAGAGAGGTTTGAGACCGATAGCCCCCTTCTAAATACGCCACTTATAGGAAACGTTCTTTATAACTTTACTGTTGCATAGACTCAAAACCAAACCATAACAATTTTAACGTCGAACGATACGTCGTTTAGAAAAATGAACTGAAATCTTTTAGTTTTATGCTCTGCGGTTAAGCCTGGGCACTGTGAACTTAAGTTGACAGTGATAATGAAAATGAATAAAAATGGTAGAATAAAGAAAGTGTGAGAACTCCGAGAAAACCCACGCACGTGGTGTTTCTCCACCAAAAAACCTACTTGGCGCAGTATGGGAACTAACCACGGATCCCATGCACCAGAAGTGAATGATCTACCACTGCAGCACAGCGGTTCCGATTATATTTATTAGCCTTTCAACGTCTGCAAGGGATTTGAACAAAATCGTAGGGTCTCACGTTTTGGGTCTGGTGGGTCTCACGTATTTATCACAGAATCATGATTTATAAATCATTAGAAAGCTGATAGAACACAAATTGCAACGAGGTAAAATTTGTGCAATTTCTGCCCTATTCGTAGAAGAAAAGGAATAAAAAGTTTCAAAAAATATGAAAAAGTAGAATTCGGGGGCCCTGACAACCCTTGCAGTCAACCTATGCTGACAAAATGATGTTAATGTGTGGGTAACATATTAGTGACAATAATATAAAAATTGTAGCCATTACTGCATCACAAAGCGAGATAAAAATTCAGAACGAAATTCCTATTAAAAAAACGCTTTGTATATTATTTTCGAAGGGGTGTTCCGGACTTTTGCGTTGCTGGCCCTGGGGATCCGGACTCCAATTATTACAGTCTTGTCTTGCTTGTGCTTTCCCTGTCTGTGTTTTGTTAATCATACTTCGCCCTCGGTAACAAAACCTCTAGCATCGTTTCCACTTGTCAACTACCACTTGAATTCCAGTAAACAATGACGCTCTAGCCGACTTTCTATTTTTAGCTTTTAGCTTGTAGACAAGAATATAGGGATGAAAATGATGTTAACTCTTTTCTTTCTACAATAAATTATTGTGAGTATATATATATGTGTGTCAAAGATAATAAAAAATTTTGTATTTTACTAAAAAGAAAAGCGTAATAAATTCGTTTTATGTAGGAAATTTTGTCAAAAAATGTTATGCGTAAAAGAAAATACATTGAATTTGACGTTCTCCCCGTCTTAGTACCACTTTATATGTACATCATTTATGCTGCACACATCATGTACAGCAACAAGAATTGTGCTTCCAGACCAATTCAGTGAAAAGATGTCTTATATAAAACAGTCTGAAAACAAATGTAATCTACGTCAAAAATCTGACTCAAAATATTGGCCAACTTTGTCTCCTCCTCGTAATCCTAGATAAGCAACAAGTATACATACAAGGAATTACCACGTAATGGACTACTTAATTGCTTCACATGTCAATTTTTAGGAGTGTACAGCCAAGCGGAGAGGGGAGCGAGATGGTCCGAAAATAAAAACTGATGCAAAAAACAAAAATACTATCTTTATCTTCCCCCTTCCAGCGTAGTACCATCCCATATACGTAAAATGCATATCGACGAAAAGTTTGATCCTTCAGAAACACAATGATACCAAAACTATCTTCCTGGCTAAATTAGAAGCTGAGCTATTGAGGTTTAAAGCGTTAACTCATCAGTTACGCCAATGGACGTTGAAAGATGAGTCTAAAAGAGGCAGTTCATAATGGCAAAAGTGATTAGTGAAACGAAGAAAGGGAGAGACCAGAAGGAAATGCAAGAAATTTGACTTGTGAGAAGATCCAAGAATATAATGTAGTACACCATAACCTTCAACGATCTAGGTGCGAAATGCGAAATTCTCGTTCTAAAGATAATTAGTCCATTATAAGCTAAATTAATCGTGGTATTCTAGTTGGAATTAGAGATGTTGGAAGCAAAGCTTTAGCTCTGATAAAAAAATACAAATCAAAGATCACTGTATTAAATTATAAAATTCATCTTTCCCCTCCGTTCTGTAGAAAAACATATACTATAATGACCATGTTTAGTAGTTATTACAAATATCACTGAATGAAGATAGAGATATTCTCAAGGATATTATAAAATAGAGGATCTGCCCATAGAACAAAATGGTGAAGCCATACGTCACAGCTTCGCCACACCTACTCTGCCCACTCCGAGCCACTAATATCGCAAGGTTTCGAAACAACAATCATGGCGGAAACTAGAGTAGCCAATCAGATGTGCCGGCTCAGACGATGCTCGGTTGTTTTCTGGCTTCATTAGGTTCATATATTAAAGATACGTATGGGCAGATCCTCTATTTTATAATATCTTTGGATATTCTTTGGAAGGAAAATTACAACATTTCTAATAGTTTAATAAATAAAAACCAATACTAAAACGCCGTTATATTATCAATATTCATACACTATGCAACTAAATTATTCAATTAGAGAAAAATCTCAGTCATACTATTCCATTTCCTTCATAATACTTTCCGTCTCGCTACTATTCCAAAATGTTGCTGTTTCTTCAGAATGGGACCATCTGTATGATCATATACAATGTAAAAAGTGAAAATGATAATGAAAAGAGATAACGAGTATTGTCCCGCAAGTCTCGCAGCCTGATTCTAGGCAAATGATCGACGGGTTCCGAGTGCAGGTTAGTCTACTAAGGATCATGCAGTGATAAGGATATATTAGTTCAGTTATATGTTATATAGGTCCATTTGTATGTGAGATTCTGACCACTTATATTCAGTTCTTTCTTTCATACGGAAAGTACTTTATTCGGAACACGTATAAGGAAAATATTATAAAACATACGTTTTTACTCACACGTTTTCTGCTGAATAGTAGATACATAAGGTTATATGTTAAGTCCAAAAACTGCAGGATTTACCCATGTAACGTACATTTTTGCATATGCTACATACTTTTCTTCTCTATCATCTCTACGATATGATAGAAATCAGCGCAACCACCAAACAGGCAGAAAAAAAAAAAAAACATTTTCCATGTTTCGAAAACCATCCTAGACGTTAATCACGATGCAAACACTGTCTTGACAGTTTTTGATTGTTACAGAAGGTCAATTTCTCATCTAGATTGACACTCCGATGCAGAAAACCTTCGCCATTACCCTACACAATTCTATAACTGCACACAGTCAAACGACAATTCTTCTTAGCTGGCATCACCTCAAGTGGCATTCATGACAACAACTTTTGTACAAGACTGTCGAACGACAGGGGTATGCTATATGTCTAACTCATCTCTAATAGCATGAGCACTTTTTCGGAGGTCTGATCCCAAGGTATTTCTGAGGAGCTCATACTAATATAATGTTGTTCGGTGCCCAAGGAACTCATTTTTTTGTGTATGAGCGGGACAAAATTTGACAAATTAATTGCAAATGTTACACTGAGAAAAATCCGTTCTCCGGACAGCGGTATATGGTACAAATATACGGAATCCTCTTGCTTCCTACATAAATCAGTATGGAGCATACGTTATCTATATGCTACATACGCACTGCCCTTAGATGTTACATCATGAAGTTGCAAGATGTCTGACATCTAACAGTTTTCCGTATATCACATGCATATACTTATGTTACATTCTTCAGCTATATGTTATGTACGTCCATTTGTATGTGAGATCCTGACCAACTACATTGTTTCAAACGGAAAGTACGTATAGATGGAACAATTATAAGGAAAGTATTATAAAACATGCGTTTTCAGTTATACGTCTGGTGTACGTTGTCCAAAAACTACAGGAATTACGCATGTAACCTACCTTTTTAAGTACGTCACCTACAATTATTTTTTCTCAATGTACGTTCATTTGCCATTCCTAATCCAAATGCATTATTAATGTTTTATGGAGCGTATTGCGTAGATTTGCCAGTTTGAATTCATAAAGATAAATCACTAATATATATTCTCACATAACTCTGTTCAACAACACATTGTCTCGTGACTATCTAAGTACTCCCTGGATGGATGTTTACTGAGATTATGACCTTATTCTCGTGGCCTTAATTCGTCCTTATGTTCTGTTGGTGAGGCGAGTTACCCCCTATAGATGTCGAATTACATATTTCTATCTTACAAATCTAACAATTTTTGCCGTTCGCCCGAGTTTTCTTATTTAGGAAAAATATTTTTGAAGGAGAAGTTCAAACACAGATTTTAGAAAATAGTAAAACTTTGGGAGAAAACTACTTATGTAACAGACGAAAACCATATTCACGAAGAAATTAAACGTAGACTGCACTGAGAAAAATCCGTTCTCCGGACAGCGGTATATTGTACAAATATACGGTATCCTCTTGCTTACAACAAAAATCAGTACAGAACATATGTCATCCGTTCCCTACGTAAGCACTGCCCTTAAGTGTTACATCATGCTGTTGCAGGATGTCTGATATCTAACAATCTTCCTTTTATTACATACATATGTATTTTAACTTCGGCAGCTATATGTTATTTACGTCCATTTGTATGTGAGATTCTGGCCGCCTATATTGTTTTATAGGTGAAATACGCACAGATGGAACACTTATACAGAAAGTATTATAAAACTTACATTTTCAGTTATACGTTTGCTGTACGTTAAGTCCAAAAACTACAGGATTTACCAATGTAACATACGATTTTAAGTACGCCACATACATTTTTCTCTCAATGTGGAAGCAGAAAATCGTGTTATTATTCAGTTCAAAATCTTTTATCATCGCAAATTCTGTTGAGGAATTTGAAGCTTAAAATAAATAAAAAGATAATCATGCCTGTTGTTCTGTATGGTTGCGAAACATGGTAGCTTACTCTGAGGGAAGAACGTAGATTGAAAGTATTTGAAAACAAAATACTGAGACGAATATTCGGACTCAAGGAGAACGGGAATGGGGAATGGTGGAAACTTCATAACAATTAACAACATAATTTACAACGTTTATCAAACATTATTAGGGTTAAGAGGCTCAGGGGAGCAGGTCATGTAGCCAGAATGAAAGAAAGTAGAAACAGTTTTAAAGTTTTAACTGAAAATCTTATTGGAAAACAACCATTAGAAAGACCTGGGTGCAGATCGAAGGACAATATTAAGATGGATGTAGCAGAAATAGGAATCCAAAGTAGAAACTGGATCCACTTGGCTAAGGATAGAAGTCAAAAAAAAAGCTTTCTCGAATGCGGCATTCAACCTCCAGGTTCCAAAGGTCATAGTGTTAGTTTATTATATATGTAATATTGATTATCATGCCTAGTATGTCTTCTGAATCAGTGACAAATCCAGATTATGCTGTATTTGCTGGAAAAAATACTGGCATATAACACTGTGATTATATATTTTGACTGTTTGTTTCCGGTTAGTTTGGTCGCTGTATTCACGATCTTTGTAGAATATTTTTAGATGTCAAGCAAAACCTTACATTTATTACAATTCTTTTCTGGTTGTCTGATTTGTGAAAAGTTAAAATAGAAAGAGTAAACTACTTACATAATCGTAGGTATCAGTAGATATTCATGTTGAAGTTTCACAAGTCCGTGTCACACAACAAATATTTTCCCTTGTTACAAGATATTTATGTACTTTATTCATGGTTTCTGATGGTTCAATAAAGACTAAAGGCTGTTTGTCGTAACACCAGAATTTTAACCAAACTTGTTATAATATGAGTAATATCTATGTTAACAACTAACAAGAACGAACATATAAGAGCAACAACTAGCACTTTAACTTCTGAAGTCGAACAAATGAACTAACACAAAATCCACACTTTTTCACTGTAGTAAATTTTCGGAAATAATACAAATAATTGAAGCCGTGTCTTCCATAACCTCACAAGTCCAGCTGAAAAGATATTAAGAAAAGCAAGAAAAACTGAATATTTGTTGGAAATGTGAACTTGGAAATCAGACTTTTTTTTTATACATAGTGACTTTTCTTATTCAACAAAGTGTAAGTATTAAAAAAGAAAAAGGTATGATTAACAAGTTCACATTTGCAACAAATATTCAGTTTTTATTGCTTTTCTTAATATCTCTTCAGCTGGACTTATGAGGTTATGGAAGTCACTGATTCAATTCTGTTTCTTATTAAAATGTTGATGTGAATTCGTTTGCTTCTATATAGTTTTTATACATGTTGTAGGAATCGTATTTAAGGAAATCAAAGAATGCACTAAGTGAAATATACTCTACAGCAGAAGCAGACTGACTTGTTCATTACAAGTAATGTAGCTTTTGATACGACAGCATGATAATTGAAATAATAAGGAGTGAAAATTGTACCTTATGCATTTTCTATAAGCAGAGCATTCAGCGTTGTCTTAATAAATTCACCGTTTAGCGAGCAGATAGTGAAAAAAATCACATTCGATATAGTTCCTCATTCTGCGTTTTCATACCTGCACTTCGCTCTTCTTGCATTACGGAAAGTATGAAACATCGAAACAGAAATAAATGGATAATAGACACCCTGGAGCGAATCTATGTCACTTTATAATAATCAGCTTGTTGAATTACGCTCCTATATTTAAAATTATTAAAATCTTATTTTGAAAACGTTTTCGTTATGTGAGCGGTCACTCTTCACAAGAAGAAAATATTTTGAGAGATTTGAAAGATGATTTAATTAAAATAGAATTGTGAAAAAAACAGCTTGATTCAAGTGTCGAAAAATTAATTTCAAGCGATTCAGCCATTATTCTATGTGGAAAATTTAAACCCTCTTCCCTCTGTACAGTGTTTTTTTTTTCAGAAACAATGTTCCGGGGGGGCACACTTGGTATTCCGGGGGGCACTGCTGATACTATTCTATTTATTATTATATTACGGACGTATTATTTTGGTCTTGTCCGAGGGGGCACTCTCCGAGCTCCGGAGGGGGGACAGTGCCCCACATAAAACAAGTCTGGAAGAAACACTGCCTCCGTAGGATACCATTTCAATCAAGATCTAATTGTGGAACTGCATTAGTATTGTCATTGTATCAGCCAGTTTGTTTGTTAATGTCCTGTCTCTTGTTTTCTGCGCGTCCAATCTTGAACTATGCTCCTCTGTAATTTCTTTTGCCCCGATTGTTCAAACTATTTCTCTTGTTGTCTAAGCGGTTCTGTGTGATTTCCTCTTCGTGTTCTAAGTCTGGCGTTCGACAGTAATAATATCAATGTTTTAACTGCTGACTAGCTGAACCTGCGCTATTTACACAGCACATAGTTCTAATAGGAGCATGAATCTCCTTCCCACTTCTCACTATATCTGCCCAAGTCCCTTTAGGAACACAAGTAAAGGACAGGAAGACAAAGGAAGTGAATTGCTATAGTCAAACATATAAATGTAGTATTATAATATATAGAATGATGGGGTGAGTTTGTGGCAAACTTAGTTAATAGATGATACCAAATGCAAATATTTTTTTGTCTTATAATGCCATATCCGAGTACGGCTCATTGTGGGTCCACAAGCCTTCGAAGTTGCCAGCTTGCAATATATTTTGTCATTCATTTTAAAGCACATCGCCTGAAATGTTCATCAACCCGCTATACGTAGCTCCTGTACTGGTTCCCTTTCACAAGGGTATCAACCTTAACAACTTAGTGGCAATATTAAACTAATAGGACCAAGACGACGCCTAAAACGTGGAATATAAAAATAAAGACAAGTTTTTTTGAAAATTTGAGTGGGAACTGGCATTTTACACAAAATTTGGAATCGACCTACGAAAGCGGCACGTTTCTAGCACTTGCGATTTTCGAGATCTCATTGTCAAAAAACTGGCCACAAACATATAAACTTTTCTAGTATTTTAATATATAGACTAGCAGAAGCTGCGCTTTGTACACAGAGCATCATTCACATATGACATGAGCATGAATCTGTCATTCCTCATATCTGTGCATGTCCCTTTACACATACAAGTGAAGGACTTCTTGATAAAAATCGGCAAGGCGTATCATAAAAGGGAGATTTTTCAATATCGGGCACCGTCTGCAAGAGTTTTGAGTCTAGTTCCGGTTGGAGTTCCTAATTTATGAATGATCATCATTTTCTTTCTTCTTGCATGCAGGATGTAATAAGCAAATACATTGCACATACAATTAATTATAATGTCAGTGATATATGGGATTTATTGGGCAAAACATTCTAAACAATAAAGATTCATCTTAGATTGGAGAAAGTTTTATCCTTCGTTTTTAAATTATCGTTTGGCCCCGGAGCAAACACCTGAGAGATATACAACTCCAGTATACAAATATGTGGTGTTGGAATGTATAATTCGTAGGTTACGATGATTCACTTTTTTAAAATTTCAACAATTCCCCTGTACCCTTAAAAAGTGTAATACAGAAATAACGGTCATTTTTTTAAATACTCAATTAGAACTGAAGAATCTACACAAAATTTGCAATCGATCAGTGAAAACTCCATCTTTCTAGAGCTTGCGGTTTCCGAGATATCATTGTCAAAAAATTGGTCACAAACATACAAACGTTCACGAACATATAAACTTTTCCTGACCACAAACATATAAACCTAGTCTTTTAATATATAGATAGGATCGAGTGGTGTATTGTGAAGTGCATGTCCTCACCCTATACTAATTTGCATTCCAATATGTGAATGATTCAATTTGCATATTAATATTTAAATGAAAATTTAAGTAGTATTTGTTTATCATATATATATATATATATATATATATATATATATATATATATATGTGTGTGTGTGTGTGTGTGTGTGTGTGTATGTATGTATATTGTTATTGTAGTAAGACTCTGATATTATTGGATAAGTTGTTTCATACTTATGGCTTAATAACAATAGATACAAACATGGAGTCTGACTGTAGCAGATCGCGAACACGCTTCACATTGGCTTCTTTCTGAATGACAAGTTGACGGGTGCCCACTTCTGTGGTAATCGGGTACCTTTTCATCTCGTAGACCTCGCACTCACACACATACACGACTGCAAGATAGAACATTCTTGCAGTAAATAGTTCTAATTATCTCGTAAGATTCTCTTGTTGAGTTTCCTATCTTACACAAAAAGTTAATGTTCAAGCTTTGTTGAAAGTAAGAAACCATGAATATGGAAAATAGAATGTCTTCGATGACCGATGTATAGAACACTGGATGTTGTATTTACCAAAATTTAAGAAATGAAATTAAATTAAATCTTTGAGTTTTACGTCCCACGGTTATGCCGGTTAGGCTAAAGGAGACGGTGATGATGAGTAATGAATGAAATGATGGAATGAAGAAAGTGGGAGGAATCGGGAGAACCCCGAGAAAACCCACACACGCGGTGTTTGTCCACCACAAAGTTCACTTGGCGGTATCCCCATTACCAAAATTTAGTATAGACCTATTCTGCAAAAGAAGAATGTCGAAACATTAATCTGAAACGAATAAAAATCCCTTGTCATTAGCATTTACAGAGTACCAGCATGTCCTGGAACCTTATTGTCAAAAATTATATATTGATAATGTTTTAGTACCTTACTCTGCTAGATATACAGAATATTCAAAAGAGAAAGCTTAAACTATCACTGGTGTAGTCAGTCATCTTACCTTCGACAACTTTCTAAAACAAGTTTGCGAATTGGTTTGTAGCCAAAATCCAATTGTTCACTATCGCGTGTTCGTGCAAACCTATTTCCACATCAATCTCGAACGACAAACTCGTTTTTTTCTATAAATAAAGATTAAAGAAATTTACGCAGTGTAACCCAAAAATATGAAAAACACGAATTAACAGGATAAAATTTATAAGTGTCAGTATCGATGGAATAACGCAATAATTAATTTTTTTTTGTCGCAGAATATTCTAAAGTGCGTGTAATAAGTATTAATGGTGAATCACTGCAACGTAATTAATCACAGTTACAGTTTTAATGTGTATATTTTTAAACTTTGAGACATAATATAAACGCTTCGTTTATTTTGAAACTTTTTATTCAACACCATAGTTTTGTGAATAATGCTTATTCAAATCTCCAGTAATAAATGTTACTTTCTCTTGAAGCCCTGGTTTCGTGATTTATAGTCTTAAACAAATAACAATATACCTTTTGCAAACAATGTCCCCCTGAATTTCCGTAGAACTCTGTTGTCTTTGGTCAATCTTTAATACAAAACACTTTGTTGTTTGGAGCTTTCCCATGTTAGAGGCTAATACTTGGAGGGCTTGAAGCAGGGAACGCTTTAATACATATTCGCTTGTCATTTGTTTATGGTCTGTAATCATAATGTATTTTCACCTTGCAAACTTGTTGCAAGCTCTTTGCCATAAGGAAGGCTGGATATTTGAAATGTCTTTGTCGCCTGATTTCTAATAGTAACCAATTGCTTCTTGAATCGAATTCCTGCATTGTATGCGCTTATCAGTTTAGAAGACAAGAATAGCAAAACAATACTATACATATAGACAAACTCATGACACACGATTGTTTCTCTAGCAATTAGTAATTTCAATCAGTATTCTCGTTTCTTTCTTTCTTTCTTTTTCCCATATCGTACAGCTGTTGTAAGAAAAAGGAAGTTAGAAGGGGGGAAAGAGGAGCGGTTATAGTGGACACAAGTTGATTTGATACACCGTCAGTTTATTCTCTATCAGCCACGGAAGAGGCAGGCCAACTCCATGTTTGAGAGGGGGAGCGAATAGTGTCGCGCAATGAGGCTCCTCTATATCCTAGGCTGGGTAGCTTTACCCTGCCTTTGCGCTGCACGTAAGTAACTCTTATTTTCTCTACATTCCGAGATTTTCTTTTTAAACAAAGGAAAATTAGCAAATATCTTTTAAATACGTCGCTTAAGTTATATTTTATATTTCGTTGAAAAGGGAAGTTACGGTTTACGATAAAGCAGTAGGTTTTGTGCGAAACAAGGATTCAAATATTGAGTTAGGATTTAGATTTCTGGGCTTTCGACATCTGTGGCCATTAATCCTGTCACGTATGAAGGATGGTGTCTCTCGGCGAGCACACTATCCGGGGAAAGGGACGGAAGATAGGATTGGGGAAGGAAGGAAGCGGCCTGGGACCTGTAAGTTAGGTACCATCCCGGTATTTGCCTGGTGTGAATGAGGAAAGCCCAGGAAAATCTTATTGATAGTGACTGGCCTGAAAAAATTTTCTACCTTTTTTCCAGCAAGTTATCCCACTGGGAATCGAACCCGAGACCGCTCACACCGAAGGCGAAAGCGTTAGTGAATACGGTACGCGCGGCCACGATTCAAATATTGAAAAGAAATGAGGCATTTTGTCTATGATTTAAAGTTTCGAGCTCTTTGTCATCAAATCTGTTGTTGATATAATATGAATTAACGATTTCAATAAACCAGGAGAACTTTTTCTTAACGACAATAAAGGTAAATTACATGAAAAATTAGTTGAAATTTGAAGAAAATCTATTGTAATAATACGTACAGTCAAGGGCGCCTATCAGGGGGGCAAGGTGGGGCGCTCGCCCCCCCTAAGAGGAAATTGTAATTGGGAATATTGAAAATCCAATATTTTTTTTTACATTAATTACAGCAAAATTTGAAACTATATTTGAAACGTCGCTTATACATACCCCCACTTGGAAACCACAACATGGGCGCCCTTGCGTACAATTATTATTGCATCTACTTAAACTTCCTCATTTATTCAATTTTTATGCTTTATATATTGTGAATTTGATTCTTCTTTGGTCAAACTTGAGGCTTCGAATCTGTATTCGAAATCAATTTCGACTAAAACAAAAAATTAATGTTTCCTGCCATTGTGTGTTTGTTCTCTTTTTTTAAAAAAATGGAAAAATTGACTTTATTATTATTATTATTATTATTATTATTATTATTATTATTATTATTATTATTATTATTATTATTATTATTATTATTATTATTATTATTATTATTAGCTAAACATGCACCCTCCACAGACACAGCACATCACATCACATATGAGCATGAATCTCCTTGTCATTCCTCACATCTGTACATGTCCCTTTACAGACACAATTTTTTCAATATCTCGCACCGTTTGCAAGATTTGAGCCTACTTTTGGTTACACATTCTAATTCATGTATGATCAGTGCTTTTTTTTTCTTCTCGCATGAAGTACGTAATAACCAAATACATTACACACAAAATTAGTTATAATGTCAGTGATGTTCATTGGGCAAAACACCCAAAGATTCATCTTAGACTGGAAAAATGTTATTCTTCATTTTTCATTATCATTTGGCCATAAAGTAAACGTCTGAGAGATATACAAACCCCATATACAAATGTGTGATGTTAGAATGTATAATTCTTAGGATATAACGCTTTACTTTTTAAATTTCAATATTTCCAATGTACTCCTACAAATGTAATAAAGAAATAACGGTCAATTATTTTAATATTCAATTAGAACTGAACAATCTACACAACATTTAGAATCGATCAATAAAAACTGCATCTTTCTAGATCCTATGGTTCCCGATAACTCACTGTCGAAAGGATTTGCCACAAACCCATAAGCTTTTCTTGAACACAAACATATAAACCTAGCATCTTAATATACAGGGTGTTTCAAAACAACACCGACAACGTTTGGGAGGTGATTCCTCACACCAAGATAAGACAAAAAGTATAGACCAACTTGGGTGCACAAATGCTTCCTTTCGGAGTTGGGTTGCCAAAATTTGAAAAAATGAACTTTAAAAGTCCATAGCTCCAAAACTATGTGGCCTATCGTAGTCGGGTCAAGACTTCACTTAAGAATTACTACGTGCTCTATAAAAATATCCATGTTTCTGAATCTTGTGGTACCTCCGCAACAATTTTTATAGAGGTAGTATGTGAGTACTTCAAGTTATATGCCCGTAGTCAAACTCCCTCTAGAAAACAATGTTGCGTGAGAACCTTAGGATTCTGAAACATGTATTTTTGGATAGGGTACTTATTAGTTTTTAAGTGAAGTCTTGACCCGACTACTGTAGGTCACATAGTTTTGGAGCTATGGGCCTTTAAAGTTCTTTTTTTTATGTTTTCGGGAGCCTATAACTCCGAAAGGAAGCATTTGTGCACCCAGGTTGGTCTATACTTTTTGTCTTATCTTGGTGTGAGAAATCACCTCCCAAACGTTGTCGGTGTTGTTTTGAAACACCCTGTATAGATGGTTTCAACCTATAGCTTACAGCAGGCCGAAAGCTGGAGAAAATAAGTGGTTTGACAACAAGATATCAAGAAATGGTATGCAGATGTATAGAAAATATAACATGTAACAGCATATACCAGGGGCGGATCCAGGACCGACTTCTGGGGGGGGGCGGTGGGTTGTCATACTGTTACTTTTAAGGGCACCAAACTTTGGAATGGGTTTTATTTATATATATAAAATAAAAAAGTTTTCCTCTTCTGGGAGGGCGATCGCCCCGATCCCCCTTGGGTCCGCCCCTGGCATATACCATACGTGGAACACGTGCATTTGCTCCGCGCGGCAAAATCTGTCATAATTATAATATTTAAATCAAATATTTCGTGTTGGAAACAGACTTCATGATTATGGTAGTTAAATTTACCAAGCTATGTAAATACCACATTCATAAATCATGTTTTGGTCGCATTAGTTTAAGGTCATATGGACAGCAAATAGTCAAAAAAATCACAGCATGAATTGCTTGATTATTGTCAAACACAAAAACTGAGTTTTAGAACAGTAGCGAACACCTGCTCCATTCAGTTAGTTATCACAGTTTTGATATGATAACTAGTCTTCTCTTTGTCACAGACAAGTTCCTTATCGTTGAATGGAAACAAGTTTTTTTTTCTTTTTCTTTAAGTCCCCGGCTATTTGTAGCGTGTACAAAGCGTTTTTATTGACCATGCGTACGCTTGGAATACGCTGACCATGTATTTAAATGTGGATGGCTAATCACAAACGCGAAAGCAGTAAAAACGCGGAGAAAACGTCAGCTCGAGTGTATTTGGTGCGTTTCGGAACAATAGACCGCATGCTGTTTAAAAGATGTCAAAAGGAAGGGAAAAAAGGGAAAGACGTGTTGCCAGGCAAGGGAATTTTAGCAAGAAATAACTGATTTTGAAGATGCTTTGTGCAGAGTACTGGAACTCTGCTATTATAGACCTGAACTTGGCAAAAAAAAAAGAACCTGGAAACCCTGACTAGATCACAATACGATTGATAACTAGCGAAAGTAAAGTTACCAAATAGCCACCTTGGTCGCGTTCGCTCTAGGGGGGTAACGCTTCAAAAACGCATTCCCAAATAAGCACAGACTAACAGATGTAGAAGGAAAATCAAGAAATAAACTGATATATTGAAGTTGAAGCTCGATATTGAATTCTATAAAAGGGATTACCATCTTTCCTCTGGAGGCGTGTTTACCTTATCTTTCGCTAACATAATAGATTATGATTTAAAGGAAAAAAAAAAAAAACAGACACAACGATATTGTATTTGTAGTTCTTAGGTCTTCCTGGGTGTGAGTACGTTTCCCATCCCTCCGTTGTCCATGATGGGGTAGCATATTTCGAATCGTGGAATATAAGTGTTTTTTCTGGAGATAGGGGACTGGCATCGCACGGTGGGGCAAGTGGCCTAGGTCCTGTGTAACAGCTGTAGCATCTCACAAACTTTAACATGTCTCTGAGCGTGCATTCGAGGATTCCATCGTCAATAGGCACAAACACTCGGATTAAAAAAAGGCAAGTTGTTGTTCAGATCTTATTTCAAGATGTAGATCTTATCTCATATATTCTTAATGCTGAAGATGAATTTTCAACTTGAATTAACCAATTAATCATGACCTGCAATTGATGAACTCAGTTGCAGCATTAATAACGAAGTAGACAAGCTTAAGTACAGAGGGTCCTTGGGTTACGATACTCTTGCGTTCCTACGACAGTGGCGTAACCCGAACTTTGGTGCCTCTTTTCCTACTTTAGTGGATAATGTAATGTAAAATCTAATAAACTTATATCGTCTTTATATATATATATTAGTAATAACTATGAATTTCTCTCCTATATTAATTAAAGTTTTTATAAGAACATAATCATAAAAAATAAATATTTAGCTACGTATCTAATTTAAACTGAACATAAATAAGCATTTTTAGGCATCTGTTTTTAACAGGCTCGTATCCAGGGGAGTCTAGGGGGCCGGGCTCTCCCTAAATTTTTGCTGGCCCCCCTTAAAATTTTCACGGTAGGCTTGTAAATGAACTATAATATGGTTGGATTGGGACTTCCCTAACTTCAGCCGGCCCCGCCCCTACATTTTTGGGCTGGCTACCGGCCTGGTCTGAAACCAAATATTTTGCCTAGATCCGTGCACTTATAAGATTATTAATATTATATTATTATAAATGCAAATTTTATATGAAAAATCAATCTAATTGACGATGATCAGAGCAAAACGTTTTCTTAAGTTAATTATACTTGTCTAAATATACTAATTTACTTTCTTCTCCTATTCCATATATTTAAAATCTTACGAGTTACACTGTAAGAATAATTATGGAGATATCTATTTGTTATGTTATGCCGCTATTTTATTACGAAATAGCACCACTGAAATAAGAATTAAACACAGGTTGGTTCAAAGTTTTGCCATAGCAATCCCTTATCCAATATAAGCATCCGTGTTGAAAGTATGAGAGTTACCTGTATTTTGTCAATCGATTAAAAATATTAACAGGTTGGAGATAGATGGAGAAAAGCTACAAAGAGTGAAGTACCAGTTACGCAAAATTTTCTTTGTATTTTATTCAGAAAAAAAATTATTCCCTGCAACTTAGGGGAAGCGAGGATAATTATAATTAATGACTTTGGGTTTCAAAACCCGGAATATTTGGTCTGCAAGCCATGGCTTCATTGATTTCATTCCAGTACTTGAAAACAACAGCAAAAGTTATTCAATGAGGATTGGAGGCAACAATCTCTGTTTCTCTCTCTCTCTCTCTCGTCTAAGCCACCAACATTAACACTTTATCTGTTAAATTTCATTCCGCAAATGTTAAAATACTTTCTCCACCAAAAGATCTAATATACTTCAAGCAGAAAGTTTCTTCTAGGTCTTGTATCTGGAGAACTATATATATATATATATATATATATATATATATATATATATATATATATATATATATATATATAGATAGATAGATAGATAGATAGATATAGATATAGATATAGATATAGATATATAGTGTAGCCAAATCCAAACTATCACTTAACACAGCATGATATGCTTATTCCGTAGAAAATACGAAAACTCGATCTAGGGGCCTTCAAAAATTTTGTAGTCCCTGATCCAATTGGCCCAGAACATCCAATATATTTCAGGCAAAACTTTTCTTATATGCCTTATATCTGACGAACTCAGTGGCGTAGGGAAGGGGGGCCCAGAGGGGCCGCACCCCCCAAAGAGGTCTGACAATGTACTTTGGTACTTTGATGTCTGTAATTTTTTAAAATATATTTTTGTGTTTATATACTTTTTTGTTAGTAATTTTTCTATATGTACCTATAACAGCACTGCCCCTCCCCCAAACACACATCCTGGCTACGCTACTGGAAGAATTCCATATAGTATAGCCAAACCCAAACGATCAGTTAACTCAGTGATGTGCTTATTCAGTAAAATAATAATAATAATAATAATAATAATAATAATAATAATAATAATAATAATAATAATAATAATAATAATAATAATAAAAAATAATTTTAAAAATCCAAAAACTCGATTAAGGGGCCGTTCAAAAATTTTGTGGCCCCTGATCCAAATAATATTTATTGACGAAGATCGCAATGCTTTGATGCGTTTATTTATCATTCCAAAAAGTCTTCTTTATTGATTTATTAAAATTTAACAACCATTTTGCAGCGTTGAGGCTATATGGGACAGTATCTTAGTATTTGAAGAGAAATTTAAAACCACTACGGGTTTGTATTGGAGATCAGTATCAACACCATAACTAGAACTCGGGATTACCCACACATAAAAAAAAAACGTGCGTTAGTTATTGAAGTACGATGTGGTATTTAAAATCATTTTGTATTGTTTTAATGTACATTAATATTTTTTTATTTCTTAAAACGAAAACCATGGTGATTATAATTAAAGTCCCACTTTCAAAATGCTGTAAAAAAAAAAAAAGAAAAAAAGAAATACTCATCCGAATGATTTCAAATTTGAACTGAATATTCTTAAAGAAGGGGGAAACCAAGGATGTTATAAAATAGAGGATCTACCCATACCTATCTTCATAACATGAACTCAATGAAACCAAAAAAAAAAAAACAACCGAGCATCGTCTGATTGGCTACTCTCGTTTCCGCCATGATTGTTTGCTCGAAACATTGCGATCTTAGTGGCGTGGAGTGGGCAGAGTAGGTGTGGCGAAACTGACTATTTTGTTGTATGGGCAGATTCTCTATTTTATAACATCCTTGGGGGAAACGGTATGCCATAAGAAAAAAGATTCCAAAGTGTATCAATAGATGGCACTTTAAGCAGTATAACGAAAGTGGATTCGGCTACAAGTGACATTTTGAATCGAAATACGACTGCTTTGGCATGCGTTGCACATTAAACCTATTGCATTGTTCAATGTGCATGATTATTTTGTTTTTTTGACGGAAAACACGACTCCCAGGTCATTCAACAGTTGTGGCACTTTAGTGGAAAACCCAACGACCGCGGCAAAGTCGTGCCGCATTGAATGGGAAAAACCGGTTTTTAGTTGTCCTTAGACGAAAAACTGCATAAAAAGCATATAATGATTTGATTTTTAATTATCCTTAGGCCAAAAATCGCATATAGAAATCACTTAGAGGACCATCTATCAATATACTTTGGAATTCTTTTGTTCTTATGCCATACCGTTTCCCCCTTCTTCAAGTATATTTAGTTCAAATTTGAAGTCATTCTGACCAGTAGTTCTTTTTGAAAGTGGGACTATAATTATGATCGCCCTGTATATAATTGCATTAGCTGAAACAAAAGTAATCGAAATAATGAAATTATGAATGATGTAATGCAGTACATTCGTTTACTATTTTCAGTACTTTTAATGCGTTTTCCGACAAGAGTAGAAGTTCCTTTTATCTTCTACCTATATGATGCATCAATGACATGCTTTACTCATACCATGCGGCTATGCCATAACACAAATTAGCGGCATAACGCAATGAAATGTATTCTCTTCACAAGCATTAAACAGTACAAAGTGATAATTACAACTTTACATGGAATTTCAGATCATCTTCAATGTCATGGATACACTTCTTTAAAAAGTGATAAAGTTCCTTGTTGCATGTCTGTTCAATGATTTTTTACTATTGTTTTCCAGACTGTATTCATTGATTGTCGCTTTCCGCGGCACCATTTGATAAGTCCGGAAAATTGGCATTAAAATATTACATGCGCTTTTACCTAATTAAATTCTTACGTAATTTTACGTGGTGCTGTGACTTACTCAATAGCGTTTCCAGAAAATATGCCTAACAAGGTACATTCGCGAAGTGTCCCTTCGGGGTTCGTGTAAAATTGATTCAAATGTAAAGTTTTCGGCGGCCCAATGTGTATTGTACTAATTTTAGCGGTCCACACCGGTAATTTGCATATTTATGGACCTTCATATATCCGGAATTCAATCATACACTATTACAACGCTCGGACACAAAATTCCTTTCAATTTCTTTAGATATAACCGGACATGAAGGTAGGCATATGCAAAACAAATTGGATCAAGTACTGCTTCTCTGACACATGTTACCCACTCCGGCCGCCATATTGGATTCAACTTTCGGTTTTTCAAATGGGAATAGATGCAAGTGATACATCAAATTCATGTACAATTGTCTCGGAAATTCACTGGTGTAGTGTTTTTTACCGTAGCTTCAACCGTTTGGAAGGCATTGCATGTTAAATCTCTCCAGGTACTTCGCGAATAGACGTTGCGAAGTAATATCAGTTATGCGTACGTTTTTGATGTTGACAAATCAAAACATCTAACTGAAAAAATACTGTAGGTATAAGCAAACTCTTTATAACATCGGTGTCATAATCTTATTACATTTCTGCGAATGATATTATTTCCACGTTATAACAAGCAGGTATTATATTACGGTAAAAATGCCTAATGTAAATCCAAATCCGACCGGATTTGGGTGAAGACTTACCATTTCCGTATTGACGTCTGTGTATCTGTATGTATGTACGTTCAGAAAACATTTCGTCAACGATAAATCACGTAAAAGATTACATATACATAACTTTATGCACCTTGCACAACTTTCTATTTGGTTCAATATCCGTGAATTGCCTGACATTTAATATGTAATACCTTGCAAACGAAACAAGGTACTGTAAAACTCACTACAATAATGAATTTTGGAAGAGATTGTACATGAATTTGATATATCACTTGCATCTATTCCCATTTGGGAAACCGAAAGTTGAATTCAATGTGGTGGATCCAAGATGACGGCTGGGATGAGTAATATGTTTCGCATATGCTCACATTCATGTCCAGTTATATCTAGAGAAACTAGAAGCAGTTTTGTGTTCGAGCCGTTATAGTAGTATATGACTTAATTTCGGATATATGCAAATTACCGATATGGGCCGCTAAAATTATAACAATACACATTGGACTGAGGAGAACATAACATTTGAATCAATTTTGCAGGAATCCCGAGGGAACATTTCGCGAATGTACCTTGTAAGTCTATCCAATATGAAGGTAATTAAAATATAAGGACAAATGGCTTTTTTCACTATCTATTAACTCTATGTCTGTGCTCAAGGTTTGCTGACTCAAATTATTGCAAAGTTAGAAATTTTATAAATATTGGTTTAAAAATTAGTAAATTTCTAGTCTCATAGTTCATTTCATTTCATTTAAATTTACACCATTCCAAACATAAATTAAAGTCGAAGATTTTTGTCCAGTTAAGTCCTTTGTCGTTTATATGTATATATTCTTTAAATTGTAAATTTCAGCGGAAGATTTGCTCCATAGGGGAAGGTCGGGCAAAGTGGAATTTGTCATTTCCAGAAACATAACGCGATACATCAAGACACAGGTGGTAACACTGAAGATGTGGAAGTAGCATGACACTATGACGTAATGGAAAACTGCATGTGCTGCGTTGCGCATGAGTAATAGAGGGAAAATGTGTGGCATGAAAAGACAAGTTTTCAGAAGGCCACGAAGAAAAGAGTTGTAGTTCCTGAATATTCAACGGAAATATGTATTTTGCAATCAGGGATTTCAGCATTATTCATAGTAGAAATAGAAGAAATATTGTAGAAATAGAAGAAATTTTTGCATTGATGAAAACCTTGATTTAGAGAGGTATAAAATGTGAAACGTGCTGACGAGGGCAAAGACGAACAACATACGAAGGGCAAATTGGAACTGTTTCACTTTGCCCGCTTCCAATACATAAACAAACAATGCAAGTAGTTTTCGAAAGATATTTGGTCGTGTAACTAAAGAGTTCCATTGAGGCATATTTTGCTAATAGTAGGTTTTCGTTTACAATATACATGCAGAAAAAACAAAGAAAGGACACTAATACATTATAGTAATTGGCTATATTTTACATTTTTATATTCCATACTGTTTTCTTTGTTACACAGGTCTTGTCATTTTAGAGTATATTATAACTATGTGATTTCATACCGCCAACTTACGATGCAATAATGACTTCAAGTGTGGCTTCAATGTATAATTTGTTTCGAGTGGGCTCATGATAATTGTTAGGATTCTTGAGTGCTAAACTGCCACTTTTATAACTACTTGAATATAATGAGCTGTATTCTGAGTAGATTTTCATATGGTTTGAATAGACACACACACACACACACACACACACACACACACATATATATATATATATATATATATATATATATATATATATATATATATATATATATATATACCGTAAATACGCGCGTAATTTTCGCCCTCGCATAATTTTCGAATCCCAATTTTGAAGGGCATTTTCTGTATATTTTATTTTCCTCGCGTAATTTGCGCACGCGGAAACTTTTTGTGAAACAGCATTTTTTTCAGGAATCAATTACGGTAGCTAATGAACAATTTGCAACGTAGCAAAGCTATTGTTGTAAGGTAAGAAACCACACGACTTCTTAATCAATTTTTTAATGTTATTTTTCTACAAATTTAGAATTAGTTGTTTGTTGTCAATTCTTACTACAAAGAAAATGTGTACCGGTATTTTCGTGTTATTTTGACTGGGGAAAAAATTAGATGATGTTCACTGATGTGGCTAATTTTTTTCCCCGCATAATTTACGCACCCTTGTTTCAAAACAACTTTTTTCGTCTAAAAAAGTGCGAAAATTACGCGAGTAAATACGGTATATATATATATATATATATATATATATATATATATATATATATATATATATATATATATATATATATATATATATATATACCGTATTTACTCGCGTAATTTTCGCACTTTTTTAGACGACGTATATATATATATATATATATATATATATATATATATATATATATATATATATATATATATATATATATATATATATATATATATATATATATATATATAATCTGCTTGTATTTTTTATTTATACTTTTTATTTCATTTCTTACTAATGCATTGTAAACAAAGACTATTACAAAAAATGTAACTTCATAATTTGTTCTCCGAAGGTAATAGTTTTGCAACTAACATGTGAACTAAATTCGCAACATTATCTCAACAAATAACAATTTTTACTCTACATACATGTACACTCGTGTCCAAAATGATTTTCGCATATCTATAACTGTCTTCTTGTAAGAATATAATTTGATAACGATGTTGCAGGGCACTTTTAATACTGATACTATGTGTATAATCGGGAAATGCATATTTGTGGTAAATTTCATAGGAAAAGAATTATAAATACGAAAATTAAATTAGTAAAACAAAATCTTGCTAAATGGAGAAGAAAGTTTTATTTTCGTTTTATTGTTCTTATTTAGTGCTCTTTTGACATTAAATTTGAAGCATACATGTCTTTGCCGATAATACACAGGCGAATTCGTTATCAAATTATATTCCTACAACAACATATTTATAGACATGCGACAATAATTTTGGACATGAGTGTACATTCCAGTTTGCTCGCTTATAGGCGGGCAAGTAGACTTTCGCATGTCGACATTAAATCTCCTCTATCACCGACATGGTTAAGTGTTTTATTTCCGTTTTGTTAGTGTGTTTTGTTCCGACAACATTACGCCATTTATAACTTGTGTGCCACCCTAGCCCTACTTTGTCATTTTCGACAAATTCTCGTAGACCCTATATCTCTCTGAGCTTCATTTTTACATTTTTTTTTAAGTTATTCTCAATATTTAAAATGTACCACTTTCATATGCAAATTTTATCAAAATGTTAGAAATCAATGTTCGTTATTAGTACGTTAATAACGGGAGGGGAAAATGTTTATTAAAAAGATACTTTTATATTTTGTTTTATTCAAATACGTACATTTGTACAAATGAAAAATACTTCAGTTTCTTACTGCAAAAATTACAAAGATTATTTAAGTAATTAAATCTTTTCTAACCACTTCATCAGACGTTAACTGGCAGAAATATCATAGGTTAACGTCTGATGAGGTTCTTATCGTATTTAGAAGGATACGTTTTTTTCTTCGAGAAAACCATTTTGTCCATTTTGTACATAACAAGGAGCAGAGATCCCTGTACCTAGAGATACGTTCTTTGTACGAGTCGTTCGGGGTAGTAAGTCAGCATTGAAGCATTATTTTTTTTTTTTTTTTTCAGTTTCGAGGAACAATAGAAAAGATTTCAAACTTAAGATGTGTATAAAATTTCATATTCGACTGTCTTCTTCCCCCCAAAATAAAGGCAGATTATTGAACGGTGATATTTATTTTCAAAAATGTTATTTTCTCGCAAACGGTTAGAACGATTTTATGTACATTTCATACATCAATATTTCACTAACTACTCCATACTGTGATATAAATAACTTCTCTTAAGAAAATCTAGAAGGAATAGTCTATTCTTTGGGGTTATTTCTTTCTGGACGATTTTCTTAAATATGACTTTGTCGGTTCTATTCATATTTCATAAATAAACGTTTCATTAATAGCTTGACAATGCTCAGAGAGAAAAAAAAAAGGTATGTGCCGTACATAATAACGTAGATTACATACGTAAATCCTGTAGTTTTGGACTTTACGGAAGACTATGTGTAAGACCAACGTATAACTGCAGCAAACGTATAACTGAAAACGTATGTTTCATACGTACTTTCCGTATAAGTGTTCTATCTATACATACTGTTCGTATGAAAGAAACAACTGTATATACACATACAGATCTCACATACAGGATGGACTACATAACATATAGGGGAACGTGGGGCATAACGGGGTAGGGGGGCATAACGGGGTATCGGTATTTTTCGAACTGTAATTTACTGTAATCTAGCGATAAGTATCTAAACAAGTTTCTCAAGGACGAAGGGCTGTCACGCTTGAGTAGCGTTCTTATCAGTCGAAAAGGAACAGTGCTATGTGTCAGTTCTTTGTTTTCGTGCTGTGGCATATAACCATTGGGATTTTTCTTTTGTCAAGATAAGGCAAGTTATTTATTGCACACTTTTAAACTATTGATATGTTGAAAGAATATTTCTTCTGTGTTTGTTGTGTATTTTTGAGGTTTACGGATTGTAGGTTATAACAGAGATACTCGTTGATTTAACACTACAGCTCATCTGGGGCAAAACGGGGTGGGGCAAAACGGTATTGTAACCACCCCATTTTGCCCCATTACCCCATTATGCCCCGTAAGAGTATGGATTGTGTAGTTCACTACCAAGCTTGAAACATTTCTTGTTAATACTGGGATTGCATAAGGTCTTGTTTGCTGTCATCACACATATAAAAGGAAATGAACGATGGAAACTTGGGAGGAAGAAAAGATGAAGGAGGCCATCGAGAGTGTAATACGTGGTGAAATGGGATATTATAAAGTTCCCCGACAGTTCAACGTTTCCCAGACTATGCTGGAGCGGCTTTGTAACAAGGAACGAGAAAACCTTGGATCTTTCCAGAAACAAGTGGGATATTTCAAGCCTGTGTTTACCTATGAACAGGAGTACGAGTTAGTAGATTATTTAGTGAAAATGGAAAGGCGACTTTTTGGTCTAACTGGCAATGAACTGAGAGAATTAGCGTTTTAATTGGCAGAAAGAAACAAAATTCAACAATTCCCTTTCAATAAAGAAGAAAAAAGGTTGGAATTGACTGGTTAAGAGGATTTATTAAGCGTCACCCTGAAATAACACTTCTTAAACCAGAATCTACATTAGGCGCTCGCGCGATGGGGTTATCTATCTTTTATTTCCTCGTCTGAATTTATATATAAGGTTCGAATACGCAGTTTTGTTTAAGTTTTTCATACTCAACTTCAAAATCTGTTTATGTTGATTTGATGTCAGGAAATATTAAGATTTAAGTGACAATAATTCGATGTAATCTGCATAAACTTTGTAGTGCAATTCCTAATGATCACATTTTTTTCTTTTTCTTAATAGTGCCTAATTCAGAATTACCTTATGCTTTTTGAAGTAATTATCAGCATTTTTAAAAAAAAAAAAGAGTACTCATCTTTTGTTATATGTGATTATTGAGTCTAATAAATATTTCATAAAATTCAAGTTGTATTGTATAATAGTAATCATATATTGTTGTTTTATAATGATAAGTCTATATTAGAGCTGGGTATTATAGATGTAATACTGTACGGGGCAGTATGGGGTAGGGGCATAATGGGGTTGACTGAAATCCAATGTTCCATTATGCCCCACGTAGGGGGCATAATGGGGATAAGAGCCATTTTTGGAATAAGCTAAGCAAAAAGGTCCAAAACAATATTTTTGAAAGGATTTGCTGGTTGAAATATTACAAGAAATGTTCAATGTGTCTACCACAAAAAAATTACTGCAATTGAGATATTGGCTACCAATTTAGAAAAGCAAATATCTTAGCTTCCCCATTATGCCCCACGTTCCCCTAGCTGATGTATGTAATATATGTATGTATATAATACACAGAAGACTGTTAGATGCCAAATATCCTGCAGCGTCATAATGTAACAGCTAAGCGGGCAAAGGAAACTACATATCTAGCATATGGACAACGTATGGTCCGTACAAATATCCGTATTATGCATATGGATTCCGTACAATTTGTTCAATATTCCGCTGTGTGGGTAACGGGTTTTTCTCAGTGCGTGCCAACTTAGTACTTTTTAAAAATCTCAAGGGATTGTTTATTCTTGAAGGTGAGTTCTATTTGGAGGACCTCAGAAACGAATCAGGCAATATTGTTGATATGTTACAAATAAATGTTTCAATAATATTCCTACAATACGGGATAAGTAATTTCTTATCAAACATCTAAAGGGGGTAACTTGCTCTTGGTAATGAGTTATTTCCTTCTTTTTCATAATTTTCTCAGGTACGATTCATGCAATTTTGTTTATATTTTATAAAGAAATATTTGGTTAATGGCCTCAACATATAGCATAATTAGTCTTTCACGACTAAATTCCCAAGAAGTGGTTTACTTTCGAACGAAATTTTCTTTAAAACTTTCTTTTTTAATCCTCCAAAGAGAATTTATCTCCAAGAATAAAGAGTCCATTCTCGATCTTTTCTTGAGAAATAGCATATCCGGTATTGTATTAATGAGATATTTCTTTATGAAATATGAACAAAAACCACTAAGTCATTTTGCAGAAAATCGTGTGAAGGAACTCAGTGTTAATAGTAAACTACTCTGCTTATTTTGTCAGGAAAAGTAGGTTACCATGCAGGATTACTTCTGGCTCACCGCTAGAAATAATAGTGGAAAAAATACATTTCTCTCACTAATTTCCTTCTTATTGTCCCCTAAAAGATTTGCGGTGAACATGAAAATATCTCACTTGGCATATATAAAGTTCAATGGGACAACCAGAAGTAACTGATGAAAAATTACAATTGTTTTACAATTTGCTTAATAATACTTCTTCCGAATGTATTGCATAAAAACTAGTGAATAAACGCACCAACTTGTGCTAGGTGGCCACAGCAAAGCATGAATGCTATGTAACACTATATAACCGAGTCAAAGTATGGTGAAACTCGTGGACCTGCATGGCAGCCCGGTGGTCCTTCCGAATGAAGCAGGCGCGTCAGCGATGGTGTATACACGTATAAGCAAGGGTGTCATGGTTTCATACTAGTAGCACACCACCTGTAAACATAAAATACATCTTCTATACACTGTGCAGAAATACACCGCCGGTGAGGCATCTTTCATATACACTCACTTATTTTATCCGTCGTAAAACACTTGTAATTATTTTACATTAGTAACCCAACATTTTAAACCTAAAATAGATGTGTACTACTTTGTATTTCATTCTGTCGCTTGCAGAAATTTGTTCCTTATAAATATGCCTTTTCATGCAAAGTATTCCATTTTACCTGTAAATCTTCCAAAATGTGGTGCGCCACCACTATACGGGCACCTAAATTACATTATATTGTGGAGTTCTTACCGAAATATTCATTTATGAAGTTTGGACTAAATTGACAGTAATGTTTGAGAGAATTGTTCAAAAACAAATCACCTCCAAGAATAAACTGTTCCTTCTGATTTTTGTTTTTTCAGAGAAACGACTTACATCACAGTAGAAGGTTGTTAGTGATATATTGATGTGCAAACATAAATAAAGTCGTTGTTTTATCTGATTCCGTCATAAATCATAAGTGTGCTGGAAGAAAAATGTCACAGTCTTTGTAGCTAAGTCGAATATTCCACTGAAAATCGTTAGAAGTTGAGTTAATTGTATTGAAACATTGAAATTGTTTGCACTAAAAAAAATATAAACCCAAATTCGCACAAAACAACACTGGTATTAAACGAAAAAGGTCCACTAAAACGGGAGCTTCAGGTAACTTGTCAATCCCGTAGCCGTGGGCTTCTTGCACTGGCACAAATCCCGGGGGTGATGAGAGGGGGAAATGTCCCCTCCAATATTGCAGGGGACTGTCCCCACAATAATCCTATTTGAAGTGTGCTTTTTGGGGAGAAATTTGATGATTTGTGTCCGATTGATACAAATGAAAGTGAGCTGAAATTGATGTTTCCCTGGAATAAGTCTCAAATCTGCCCGTCTCCCAATGTTGAAGACAACTGTGCTCCTCTGATTTATCAAATTCTTAAATATTTTGAACATCGCTTAAAAAATATGGGAACGGTATTACCCGTCCCCTCCAATGTTGAAGAGAGATTTGCTTCGCTGGCCCCTTGCTCAAATGAAGTCGTTAGAGCAGTTTACATAAAAATTAGTTTTTGTTTTTTTTTTAATTTTCACCCTTCAGTAAGCCACCTTTATTTTTGGAGATAGGAAGAAAATTTGGAAGCTTTCCAGTGGGAAATCTTATAGAAACCTTAAATTTAAAATTTACAGGGTGTTCAGAAAATCTCTTTACATCTGCACTCCATTTTGATGTGAAGCTGCATTCTGCTCGTTGCAATTTCAAATTCTGCGGAACGCTTTCTGGTCGACTTGCAAGATTGACGCATCACTGATGCACTAACTTGTGCACACGTTTCCCTTCGGGTTGATGGACGACCAGAACAAGGGAAAGCGGATAGTTGCCGCCTGCATTTTCGATTGATGTTCAGTTCTTGAAAACACATATCGAAACATACTAAACTATTCTCACATAATAATAATAATAATAATAATAATAATAATAATAATAATAATAATAATAATAATAATAATAATAATAATAATAATAATAATAATAATAATAACTTTATTCTAAGTGCTATGAACAGCTCATAGTCAAAGATACAGCGCTAGGTTAAAACCATTATATATTAATTTTAAACAGACCAGAAAATTTATAATATAGAATGAATCTTAAAGCAGGTTAAGGCCTTCGTCAGAAGGTTAATATATTAAAATTACAAGATTAAAACAGAAATAGTCAATATCATAAAATACCATTTACAGAACTATGGAAATTAAAACTTCATTTAACTATCGTTTAAAGAATGAGTCAACTTTGCTTAAAATTACATATCTGGCATGTGAAAACTCTTGGTCACTTATGCCTGCTATATACTACAGGTTGCGGCACGTAAAACCGGCCCGTAAAGTGAACACATAAAATGAAATGTAATGTATTGAATATGATTAACTACAACACATAAATGAAATGTAATGTATTGAATATGACTACTCACCTTCACAGCAGGTGCTGAAAGTGTCCTCCGCCCACTTCAACACACATGTGAGCACGATTGAGGAGATTCATATATACCCTTGTCAGTTCTTGTGTTGTAATGCTATTGGTGACATCCTGGATCCTGGTCTTGAGTTCTTCAATTGTGTGTGGATTTGTTTCGTATACTCTTCCCTTTAACAGTCCCCATAAGTAAAAGTCACACGTGGACAAGTCTGGTAACCGAGGAGGCCACAAGCCTTTGCTGATTGTCCTCTCTGGTGTAAACATCTCATGCACAAGGGACAATGATGCAGCTGATGTGTGATATGTTGCACCGTCCTGCTGAAAGTAACATAACTGACGCTCTTCTTCGGTCAAGTGTGTATAAAACTCCTCCAGGATTCCCATATACACGTCACTGTTCACTGTCGTCTCAAAGAATATGGGCCCAACAACGCGTGTGGCGGAAATGGCACACCAAACACCAATCTTCTCATCATGCAAGGGTACCTGGTGGATTTTCTGTCGACCAATACCGGTTGTTTTGGGAATTTACGTACCCAGACAGGTGGAACCACGCCTCGTCACTCATGATGAGCATTAGTGGATCCAAGAAACCACTGGCAACATTGCTCAACAGAAATGAACAGAAATGCACCCTCTTCTGTAGGTCAGGCTCCTTCAGTTCTTGCACAACACTTATCCGGTACGGTTTTAACTTCAGTCCCCTTAAAACACGTCTGCAACTTCTCTCACTCGCATGAACCTGTTGACTCAATCTCCTGATTGACTTTCGAGGACTTCTTGTCATATCTCCTCCACCTGCATTTTTAATTCAGGTGTGCAGACAGATGGTCGTCTGTTCATGGGAGCATTTTGAACCGATCCTGTACGCCGCCATTTTTCAATCAATTCCTGAATGGTGCTTTTTGCTGGCACAGAACGTCCTGGAAATTTCTCCCGAAACAAACTCTTTGTTTTCACAAAAGATCCAGTGAAAATGAACCCTTCAACAATGGCAACACGCTCGGGTATCGAATATGGCATTATCACACACTGACACTCACCCGGCTTAACACAACGAGGCCTTTTTCTCAACTGGTTTCGACAAGTTTCACTGTCTGCGGCTGCACGTGACTGCTGCAGGTCACGTAGGTCGACCCGACCTCGACACGCCATCTCTTGGTAGGAAGGTAGATTATTTAAGTGTTGCCAAAAACACAATATACCAGAATATTACGACGGGCCGGTTTTACGTGACGCACCCTGTATAACATAAGTCCTAGGAAATATCTGAGGAAAAATGTTCCGATAAATCTTGTAGGAAATCCTACTCTTTTGTGACATAATCGTGAAGCGTTTTCCTGTTTGACCAAATGACGTTGCGCATCCTACTGATATTGATACCAGGTGCTTTATTATTAAAATGCACACCTCTAAAAAAGCATAACAATCAAAAGATAAATTAGCGAAACATACGTCATCAGTCCCTGCACAACTCTTCCTTTTTTCGAGTGTTTTCACTTTCTCTCACCTGATGTCGCTTAAATCAAAATCCCACGAACTTTCTTTCCGAAATAGACTGAAACAGTGTGACGTCACATCCTTTTAGTTGCCATGGTGATCGCCATTTTATTTTCTTACCTTAAATACCTAAAGAACTACATGCAAAGCGGGAACAGTGATGAAATTTTCGGAATTGTTAACATTATAGTGAATGAAATATTTATGTTTCTTTTAAAATATTTCTAATCAATGAAACTAAAAAAAAGATATATAGAAAAAGAAAAAGAGAAAACAAGTGTACTCATCTTGTTCATAATCAGATATTAACCTTAAGTAACTCTGGATTTTTTTTTTTTTTTTTGATTCATTAGTATAAGTATCATAACATTGCACACATGAACAGGATTAATGTTTAACAGTTGTTTAGAATATATGCTAAACCATTCATAATTTCATGTTTTTTTATTGTACTGTTTCTAAATGCTTTAAAAAAATTGATAGGAAATATTAGAAAAGATCTTACCTATATCAACTGATGGTCCGGATTGAAAATTTCCAAAGACTTGCTTTTCTCCCCTTTCTTTTGTAAAATGAAATGAAATGAAATCTTTGAGTTTTACGTCCCACGGTTATGCCGGTTAGGCTAAAGGAGACGGTGATAATGAGAGATGAGTGAAATGGTGGAATGAAGAAAGTGGGAGGAAACGGGAGAACCCCGAGAAAACCCACGAGCACGGTGTTTGTCCACCACAAAGTTCACTTGGCGGGGGCTGGGATCGAACCCGGGACCCCAAGCACCAGAGGTGAACGCTCTACCACTGAGCCACCGCGCCCCCCCTTTCTTTTGTAATATTGTAGATTACTAATATTGTGCACTTCCATAATCAAGAGTGCTTACAAGAAAAATAAACGTCCCAGTAGAATTAACATTATTCTAAAACATTGTTTTCTTTTAAAATTGTATATTTTTACAGTTTTCCTTGTGCCGACAATTTGTCAATCTGCACGTTAGGGAGTTTACATTGTGTATAATTGCTTCATAAGGTGGATTACATGATAATGACGTTTACATTAATTATTTGATTTCTACCTTATCACCTAGAAATGTGGAGTTTCTACAAATAAGTTCCTTACATATTACTCTGTTTTTGAATTTTCTTGATTTTATTCGTAGTCTTCTAAACACATATCCATATTCTAAATCTGTATCCTTTCCCACCAACTTCATAGCCGTTAAAACATTTTGTAACCAAATTTACAGCTACTGTCCTTGTTTGTACTAGAATTTAAAATACACCATTCGCTTCACGCGTTTGTATAGAAAAAAAAACATGGCGATCACCATGGCAACGGAAAGGAAATGACGACGTCGCTATTTCAGTCTATAGAGCTTACTCTAAAGAGAAGAAATCTCATAGGATCGTTCAGAACATAGGAAATGACATGCGTTCCGATGTCATACACGTTGAGATTCTGACTCTAGGAATACTCGTAAGAGATTTCCTAGGATATATTTCATAGTGTATAGCGTATAGCAGGGCTTATTGTCATGTTTGAACATAAAAGATTGATTCTTTGAATAAAAGATTACTGTATAACGTAAAGATACACTAAAGAAACTGGTACATAATAAAATTAAGGTTGGCAGTTAGATCCCTTGTCATAAGGTTAAAACTTTTTTTTTTAAGTAGGAATTGCTCTGTTATTTCTCTTAATATATTTTCATTTTAAATTTCTGTAAGACAGTGACACTATAGTACTTAATGTATTTACAGTATATTAAATACTATAGTACCATAATCTATTTATTGTTGTTAGTAAGAATGTGTGCGATGAGGGGTAAATTTGGTTAAGGGCGTAACTAGCAATTCTTCAATTTTTCAGGAAAGTAGAAAAAACAAACGCCCTTATCCAATTAACCAACGTATTTGCGCACTATTTTTGGAGACAGGCGTTCGCTACGGAGCAGAGATATTATCTTAATACCACCTAGACACATACGGGCATGCTCAAACCTGCAGAATATATATATATATATATATATATATATATATATAATTTTACCGGAAATAGGTCGATACGTCCTTATCCAAATTACCGCTGTTGATTATATAATGGATTTGTGCACGTGTGTGTGAATTCGCAATTGTGCTTCGGTATCGCTGTCCCCCCTTCCGCTGGGAAAGTCTTTCCACCAATTTGGAAAGAAAAAGTCTTGAAAGTTTGCTTGTTTTTCATAAATGAAAGGAGATAATGAAATGCAACTTATCACAATCATAGATAATGTTATTCTACAACAGAAAATATGAATCTGAAGAATTTTCAGTGTTGCTATACATAGAAGTTACAGTGTTCCCAGAATAACATTTCCCCGAAAATCTAAGTTAAGGCAGCGACTAGAACAACGAAATCAACTGCATTTGATTACGTATCATGTTATTTTGGTATTCTGTGAACTACTTTTTAAGTAGCACTATTATTTAATTTTGACAACTGTATGTTAAAACTATTTTGTTTATTACAAACTAAATATAACTTTTACTTAAAAAGTATTTCATGGGATTCCAAGAGAACATGATACGAAATCAAATGCAGTTGAGTTCATTCTTCTAGTCGTTACATTAACTCAGATTTAGGAGGAAATGTTATTCTGGCAACACTGTAATTTCTATGTATGGTAACACTGACAATTTATCAGATTCATATTTTCTGTTGTAGAATAACATTATCTATGATTGTGGTAAGTTACATTTCATCATCTCCTTTCACTTATGAAAAACAAACAAAAGAGAAATGGTAATTTTTGTATTATTTTTAGTAAATTATATCAGACTCGTTAAGTTTTAATCGTTTTATAACAAAACAGTAAAGGAAAAGTAAATAAATATTTTGCAGCCAGATGCAGAGTCAGATCACTACGTATTTACATCTAGATCTATGCTCGGCAATGTCTATTTTCCTAATATGCATAATGTGTTTCTTTAAGGCGATGGTATATTGTCTAAAGTGTTACACAAGTGTTTATAATATAATTAGTGTTTCCTTCAGTACGATAAGTGACCTGCCAATAATGACAGCATATCTATGATGATCATGGTATTATGAGATTCAGGTTAATAGGGTTGCCAACTTTGTTAATAGTGTTGCCAACTTTTAAAAACGGAAATGCTGGACAACCTCCTGGAGTATATATACTCTTAAGATGTGTCATCATTGCTCGTCAAAATTGTGAACAACCATCAAAGCGGTTACTCCACATAAAATTAAATTCATTCGGAGTTCGAATTTAATATCTTTAGTTACTTTAGAAGCATTTATTAACTTTACTTATTCCAGTTTTGGTTAAGTCAGCACTTGTAATTTTTGCAGTCTATCATCAATAATACATCACACTTAAAACAGAAAAGCAAATATAATTGTGCAATATAATAATGGCATGCACAAAATATACTTGAAGAATTAGTTTTATCAGTTTCTCTGGAGCTGGTGATGTCTCATAACGCATACATACTTTTACTAGATGTGTATGCATTATTTAATTGGAAGATGTAGCTGAGGATGAAGCAGTACAGCTCACAGATGACGAGAAGAACCCTAGCAGAAGTAATGTGACGTAGGTATGGGCTCGCCCACTTTTCGCACGGCGGTTTCAAATGACTCCACAGAATAGCAAACAGTTAACTATCCGGAGTAGCAGACGACATCTAAGTATAGACCACACCTCAAAAACCGAAAATGGACTTGATCGTGTCGTTGACCTTTCCCCGCTACCCTTCTTTTAGGGTTCTTCTCGTCATCTGTAAGCTGTACTAACTGTGCTTTTCAAAATGTAGGGGTCTACTTTTGTTCAACTTTAGCAGTTTTGAAAGTTTAGTAAATTTTCCTGCCTTCAACTCTTCAGCAAATTCCTTGCACGACAGGTCGATATTAAACCGAATTATAAGCTCTGATTTAACCATGTTCATCGAAAAACAATTCCTTTCGTCACTCCAAAATAATCTGAATAGAACAGAGAATAGGACTAGTAAGAAGAAAAATTACCGGACATTTAATGTCCGATTTTGAGATCATACCAAACACCGGACAAGAAGGTCAAAAACCGAACTGTCCGGTAAAGTACCGGACGGTTGGCAACCCTACCTGAGAAATGCCTTTTCCATCCTTTGAAAAAAAAAAATCCTGCATTATGCAACCCTGAATACACTTAAATTTAAGTTCTAATCTTTTCATAACGAAAGATCATAGGAAAAGTAAAAAATATTTTGCAGCCAGATCCGGAGTCAGATTACTATGTATTTATTTGTAAATCTAAGCTCATAAAAGGCCTATTTTCCTAATATGTGTAACGTGTTTGTCAAGGCGATTGTGAATTACTGTGAACTGTTACACAGGTGTTTATAATATTATTAGTGCTCCTTCATTGCGGGAAATGATCTAGCATTAATGACAAAATACTTATGATGATGATAATGATATTATGAGTTTCAAGCCACACACTTTGTTCAGCAGTCCTACAACCAGGAGCGTCATTTCAGATTTTGCTTGGAGGGGGCAAAACCCCTTGATATAAGTAAAATTTCGCGTATTTCACTGATTTACTACTATTTTATTGATAAAATCTATAGAAATCTCAAACTCAGGGGGGGGGCAATTGCCCCTCCCTGCCCCCACTAAATGACGCCCTGCTTACAACCTCAACAATTACCTCAATTCGCAGGTGTATTCGTGACGATGAAATCTTTGTTACTTCTCTTAGCGGCGGTCCAGCAATCTTTGAAATAAATAGAAAGAAATATGCACGTATTATAATAACCCACAATTTAGAATTTTACACGAAATATGGTTTATAAAATAAAGTATATATAGAAAAAGATTACATACCAATCATTATATGAATAAGTGAGTAAAAACAACAGAAATTTCAATTAAATTATGAAGTATTCATTGTAAAATACGTACAGGGTGGCCCAAAAGTACATATACACCCCTGCATTCATCAAGTATAACATTCTAGCTTATAGGTTTATTTGCTTCTTCTGTTCCGAGCTTAAGATATAAGTAAAAACACATTAAGACAGGGATGCAAATAACCGCTCGCCCACTCGCCCGGAGAGACTTGTTCATCGGTGCGGGCAAGTATTTAATATCATACCGAAGGTAAGTAAATGACTTCTATTGTGAGATGTGGGCTAGTAGTTTTTTCTTGGGCGAGTAAAATTTTGTTGCTTATTTGCGTCCCCGCATTAAGAACAAATAATAAAGAAACTAACGTAAGTGTACCTGATATATAACAATAAGAAATGATATAAAAAGCAGTGAGTTGAACAATACAGGACTGTATACCTACTTTTGCGCTACTTTGTATAAATATAACACTTGCAATGTTACGAAAAGTTAAAAATAACTGCTATGGAGTAACTCCATGTTAAGTGTTCAGTTGCTTGACCATTCTGTAATGATTCTTTTTGATTATTTGTGAATCCCTACGTGATTACGAAGTTCAAAAATAATAGTTTTAATATTATTATTTATCTTTTTCCCAACTCCGACGACAGCCATTTTTGTTTGACAACTCGTGTTGATTTTTACGTTTGTAGAGTTTCCGTTAACTTGTGTATTACTCAGACCTGGTTAACTCCTAGTTTGATGAAACAAATGCCATTTTATAGAGAAAATAGCAGCATATCTTATAGTTAATATATAATTAATAATATTTGTATGCAAAATAGTTCAAATCCATGTCCAAAGAATAAGCTGTTTTTTAAAACTAATTTCTAATTTATCTAGCTGAACTCAAAATTACTTAAATTAAGGGAACAATTAGAAATCCAAAATATTCGACATCAGTTTAAAGAAATAAACACATCAGTTTACTCTGGATATAGAAACACAAAGTGAGAACATTCGGTTTTTTTTTTTTTTTTTTATATACAAGTAGTTGGTTAAAGTTTTCATTCTAATAATACAAGGCAAACATCTCAGGCTGTCACTCACGCTAATTCTAAATAATAAGCAATTGCATTAATAGATGTCGCTAGTTGTTCTAATAGACGTCTTCATTTGCGCTGCCATTTGCTACTTATGACTTTAATCAACATTATATGGAACTTCTGGAAGTTGGGGGTAAACTCTGAAAAAATAAATTCGTTAACTGTAGTCATTTAGAGATTTTAATTAAATACTAGCTAAACCTGCGCTCTCTACACAGCGCATCAGTCACATATAAGCATGAATCTCTTTGTTGTTCCTCACAACATCTGTATATGTCCCTTTAAAGACACGAGAGAAAGACGTCTTGATAAAAATCGGCTAGGGGTACCGTAAAGAGGAGACTTTTTCGATTATTTTATCAATATCTCGCACCGTTTGCAAGATTTGATCCTACTTCCGGTTAGAATTTCTAATTTATGTATGATCAGTGTTTTCTTTCTTCTTGCGTGCAGTATGTAATAAGCAAATACATTACATACACAAATAATTATAATGTCAGTAATATATGGTGTTCACTTCGCAAAACACTCTAAACACTAAAGATTCATCTTAGACTGGAGAAATGGTTATCCTTCGTTTTTCGTTATCATTTGGCCATGAAACAAACGCCTCAAATATATACAACCCTTGAATGTAAATATCTGGTGTTGGAAAGTATAACTCGTAGGATATGATGCTTTACTTTCCAAAGTTTCAACACTTTCAGTGTACCTCTAAAAATGTAATAAAGAAATAACGGCCATGTTTTAAATACTTAATTAGAACAACAATCTACACAAAATTTAAAATCGATCAGTGAATTTTTCTAGAGCCTATGGTTCCAAAGAACTCACTGTCGAAAGGATTGGTCACAAACACATAAACTTTTCTTAACCACAAACGTATCAACCTAGCATCTTAATATGTAGATGGCTTCAACCTATAGCTTACAGCACGACGACAGCTTGAGAAAATAAGTAGTTTGATATAGAAGGTTGCACCAAACTGACTTTGAAGTGGATAAACACCGTGTGGGTGGATTCTTTCGTTTCCTCCTACTTCCTTCATTCCACTATTTCATGCACTCATCATGGCCACTATTTTCCTTAGTGTCGGTGGTTAAGGACTTTATAGTATAATCTTTGATAGTTTGATATAAGTCACATGTTAGCACCGAAAGGCAAGGGGTGTGAAGCCCTGCCGAACTTCGCGCGTTTGTATTCAGAATTCTTATAGTTAACTGTAATATTCAGTGGCGTATTTACGATTTTGTTTCCGGAGGGACTTTGCTAACTTTCGGGGGGGGGGGCTTTGCCTGAAAATGTGAAAATTCTGCAATATATTTCATATACTTTACTATAGTAAATAAGATTTCGGGGGAGCTTAAGCCCGGAAGGCGCCCCTAAATACGCCACTGGTAATATTGTTGCAGATTGAAATATTATAATAATTGAAATTATCTTAACCTTAATGCTCATTAGTTCAAAATATATAATGCTTGAAACTTTTAACATACAATATCTTTCTACTTTAAATCTATCTACCTACTTACTAATTAGGTGTAATTCCTGAAAGAATAAGTAATTATACAAGCAGTGTTTCTTCCAGATACGTTTTTCGGGGGGCACTGTTTCCCCCACCTCCCGAAGCTCTGAGAGTGCTCCCCCCGGACGAGGTCAAAATAATACATCTACAATATAATAATAAATAAAATAGTACCAGCAGTGCCCTCCCGGAACACTTTTTCTGAAAGAACGAAGTAATTATACAAGGATAACCTTAAATACTTAACCTCTAAATGCATTGTTTAGTACGCTTAAACTGTTATACATTGTGTTATAAAAGTAATTAACAAATTAAGAAAATAGTTCTATTAGTCCTTTACGTAAGAATAAAGCATAAACTATAGAGTCCTTTTAGAAGCCAGTGGTCGAAAAGAATCTGATAACACGAATAATTATTAAAAGCTAACTAATGAAAGACATTTCAACTATATGTTTCTTTAATGTTGCTATTCAATCGTGGCACTGTTCGATAAACATTCCATCTGATGTTGAATTAATTACGTATTTATTTCCCCAACAAATTGTGCAACTTGAAAAATGTTTTGTAAATATCATTTGCAAAGCGTAGTTTCTCAGCCAGAGATACCAGTGCAGGCCTTATATATATATATATATATATATATATATATATATATATATATATATATATATATATATATATATATAGGTATATGCGAGGCGTTGATAGCATTCCACATACTTTTACCGAACAATCAGGCAGTACCAAATAGTGCCAGGAGATTTTTTTTTCAAAGAATCAAAAACTGTGATGCTGAGCTGTGTCCTTTTTGAATCCAACGTTCGAATTACGTTCAAAGTAAAATAACACCAGTAATGAGATGAAACGGATGCACAGTGGACTTGCAAACTGGAATTTGGTTCTGTTGGCGATTTTGTTGTTCTATACAAAGGCCGAAAATCATGGTAGCAGTTCAAAATTTGGGGATGATTCACCATTTGATTACGTCAAAAGTAAGTTTCTTTACAACGTAGTGTTATATTTTATTGACTTTTTTTTTTTTAAAAAATAGTTTCAGTGTCGTAATCAGTGATAATTTCAGGGGGACCCAGAGGAAATTTCCCCCGCAGCCACAAAATTTTTCCCAGGACCATATGTCATATCGTGCTCAATGTGGATTTTTACACTCTAAAAAATAAAATATCATTTAAACACTTTTAGTACAGAGTTGAGTGGATTGTGAGTTTAACGTCCCGTTCAGCAGCGAGGCTATATAAGACGTGGACCTACTGATTAACGTGGAATCCGAACCACATGAGCTCCCGCCGGGGATTGAACCCGGGACTCCCACGCCAAAGGCGCGTACGCTAACCGCTTAGCCACGGAGGAGCTCACTTTTAGTACAGATGTTGAGGGGGAAGTTGATGAAATACTGTTTATAAATTGTGCTTCACGTGTCCAAAAGCATGAATTCTCAAAAAAATAGTATCTACTATGCATGCTTAAAACATTCCTTCCAGCAAATAGTTTAAAAATAAGGTAATGACACATTTTGCAAAGACATCTGGAACATATTTGGAAAAAACAGTATTCAAAAGGGGTGAATCTATTTAATCTAGAGGTGTTCAAAGAATGTCAGTAATGTGTAAAGTGTCATTAATTGTGTCTAAAATTAGATTCCTTTTTTGCAGTGTAGTATTTTCATGGGATACTCACTGATTCAATGCTAGAGCGCTTACCTCCGGTCTGCAGGCTCTCTAGTTCGATCCCCGAACAAGTAAGTTGGTGCTTTACAACATCGTGTCCGTGGATTTTCTCGAGATACTTCCGTTTCCCTTTACATTCTCATCCCACCAATTTCTACATCATCATTCATTTGCTTTAATCGTCCGTTTTCCTTAACCTAAACAGCATAATCGTGTGACGATACACTGAAAGAAAAATTGTAGGTGGCGTACTTAAAAAGATAGGTTGCATGAGTAATTCCTGTAGTTTTTGGACTTAACGTACAGCAGACGTATAACTGAAAACGCATGTTTCATAATACTTTCTCCATAAGTGTTCCATCAGTACGTACTTTCCATATGAAAGAATATAGGCGGTCAGGATCTCACATACAAATAGAAGTATATAACATACAGCTGAGGAATGTAACATAAGTATATGCATGTGATATACGGAAAACTGTTAGATGTCAGACATCCTACAAAATGGCATGATGTAACATCCAAGAGCAGTGGCTAGGTAGCATACGGATAACGTATGCTCCGTACTGATTTCTATAGTAAGCAAGAGGATTCCGTATATTTGTAGCATATACCACTGTCCGGAGAACGAATTTTTCTCAGTGTAAACAGAAAAAAATTATTTCGTTTCATTCCTATTTTTTTCGCAATACAACTTTTCATCCGCAATTTAAGGTTTTCTCTAAACAAATCTTCTGAAATCACCATTGGTCGTAAATAGTAACAATGCCAATTTCCAATAGAAATTTTTTATGTATTTTAAGTACAAGTACTGTAAACATATGTTCAACGAAACTTGACCACTTAACTCGCTTTAACAGGCTATTCTTATAAGCGGTTCAAGGAAACCTGACCACTTACCTTACTTTAAAAAGCTATTATTATAACTGGTTCAAGGAAACCTGACTACTTACCTCGCTTTAACAGGCCATTCTTATAACCGGTTCAAGGAAACCTGACCACTTACCTTACTTTAAAAAGCTGTTATTATAACTGGTTCAAGGAAACCTGACTACTTACCTCGCTTTAACAGGCTATTCTTATAACCGGTTCAAGGAAACCTGACCACTTACCTCGCTTTAAAAACCTATTCTTATAACCGGTTCAAGGAAACCTGACCACTTACCTTACTTTAAAAAGCTATTATTATAACTGGTTCAAAGAAACCTGATCACTTACCTCGCTTTAACAGGCTATTCTTATAACCGATTCGAGGAAACCTGACCACTTACCTCGCTTTAACAGGCTATTATTATAACCGGTTCAAGGAAACCTGACCACTTACTTTTTTTAAAAAAAGCTGTTATTATAACTGGTTTAAGGAAATCTGACCACTTACCTCGCTTTAACAGGCTATTCTTATAACCGGTTCAAGGAAACCTGACCACTTACCTTACTTTAAAAAGCTATTATTATAACTGGTTCAAGGAAACCTGACTACTTACCTCGCTTTAACAGGCTATTCTTATAACCGGTTCAAGGAAACCTGACCACTTACCTTACTTTAAAAAGCTGTTATTATAACTGGTTCAAGGAAACCTGACTACTTACCTCGCTTTAACAGGCTATTCTTATAACCGGTTCAAGGAAACCTGACCATTTACCTCGCTTTAAAAACCTATTCTTATAACCGGTTCAAGGAAACCTGACCACTTACCTTACTTTTAAAAGCTATTATTATAACTGGTTCAAGGAAACCTGACTACTTACCTCGCTTTAACAGGCTATTCTTATAACCGATTCGAGGAAACCTGACCACTTATCTCGCTTTAACAGTCTATTCTTATAACCGGTTCAAGGAAACCTGACCACTTACCTTACTTTAAAAAGCTGTTATTATAACTGGTTTAAGGAAATCTGACCACTTACCTCGCTTTAACAGGCTATTCTTATAACCGGTTCAAGGAAACCTGACCATTTACCTCGCTTTAAAAACCTATTCTTATAACCGGTTCAAGGAAACCTGACCACTTACCTTACTTTTAAAAGCTATTATTATAACTGGTTTAAGGAAACCTGACCACTTACCTTGCTTTAAAAGGCTATTCTTATAACCGGTTAAAGGGAAGCTGACCACTTACCTTGCTTTAAACAGCTATTCTTACAACCACAGACAACTAATATTACTATTTTTGGTTGTTTGTTGTTAAATTTAATTCCAGCTATACTAATAAATGAAATATAATATAAATAATATAAAATATAAATAAAATAGAATAAAATTTTATATATATGAGAAAAGGGGGTAATGACACGCGGGTTTTTTTAATTGCTCAGAACAACAAGGAGAGAGCACCATGGAATCTAATGAATAGTGCTGTACATACCTACGTATGTTTAGTATGAAATAACTCGGAACTATTGCGTAATTACTCTCCGTTATAAGATAGCAGACGGAAATTTGAAACCTTACAGTACGTGCAGTTACCGTGCAGTTGAGGGTAATAGCACGCAACAGTTGAGTTCTTAGATAAATTATTTTTTAAACTTCCATATGATGATATTCCCTAAACGTATTTGCTTTCTTCGCTCTTTTTATTGCAGAAGAACCTCACAACGCACTGTTGTTAGAATTTCTGAGCTTTGGTGTTTTCCCTTCTGTTTCACTGACGGTGGTTTTTGCCTAGGAATTGGAGAAATTGCTGTTAATGGGACTATTGCGGAGAATGTTTCAGAATTTGTGTTTTTTTCTTGATAGTGCAGCCACTGACAGTTCAGAAATGTCACTAACTTTTGGTTTCGCAGAGTCTGTTCCATCATGAGAAAGGTCTGTTTCCATATTCTCCTCAGTCTGACTACAGCAGTGATCACTTACAGCAAAATCAGCATAAATAAAAACTTCTGGATTCATGGGGAACTACCACACTTTTCAAAGTCTGATGAGGCATTTTTAATCACACGCACTCTTGTGTTCATGCGTACTATTACCCCAAAGTAGGCCATCTTGATTTTTTTTTGTTCTTGACTGGCATACGTAAATATTATAACAAACTACTAACCCTATATTTATTCTAAATTGACTATTCATACGCATTGACTACAAAAATACCGTGCCCCAGAAGTAAGTTCGAACTTAAACACTAAAGAAAACTGGTGAAATTTTTTAAAGAAAATGAAGATTTTCAATATATGGTCATACTCCGCAGTACGTTCTCTGCAGCGCTCTCCCACGCAAGTGAGATTCGTTGGGCACGTTGTAGTAGGGTTGAGCACCATGCAGACCTTCTTCTTCTTCTGCTTCTTTGTAAACAGGGATGCGTGTAGGGATGCGCACGAAACCAGTCGAGACAGGATTTTCTTGACAAAATTCGAGTCGAGACACGGCTCTTCCAATAGGAAAATATACATTTTTCGAGTGAAGACATCACTTCTACAGTACATTTTTGAGACGAGACAGCCACAAATCTTGTCTCAAGCGCTTCCCTGGATGCGTACAATTATACACAGCGTGCCATTACCCCGTTTTCCCTGGATATATATAGAGGAAGGTTACCAAAGAGCACGCACTTAATATTTATCTTGAAAAAGCTCCAAAAATAATGAAGCAAAAATTACATAAATTGAATATAATTTTAATTGAAGGTTAAGCTACATTTAAGAAATGGAAAACTTGACTACTAAATGTAGAATGGAGATATACGTTAAAAAGTGAAAAGATCCAAATGCGTACTCTTAAGAACCAGTGTCCCAAAGAGTGCGTTTTGCGGTCCCTAAGAGGGCGCACTCAACACTAATCACACTTGAAACCCAAACCCCCTTCATAAGACGAACACTGATCATGTCACCATCGTTCACAATTAATGCACTAAATCCAGTCCTCGTCACTTGGTTCTTCATACAATTCGTGACACATTGGACTTGAAATTTGGTTGATCTCAGTTGCAGTTTTCTCTGTTGAAGTGGATGGTTCATTGAGATGATGAAAAAGTTCTCTTTGACTTAACATTTCCTTTAATTCGTTTGCTCTGAAGGACCTTGTGAAATGGAGCACTAGTAAAAATTTCAGATCGGCGTTTGGTACATGCAGTTTGTCGTATTTCTTTTATTTCGGAAGAGGAATGATGTATCTCGGATGACCAGACGTGTTTGAAGTTGCGACTTCTGTACGTGTAAGACGTTTTCCTTTCTCTATGGTAATCAGAACCATGTTTCGCTCAACATCTTCCTTCGAAACACTTCCAGGATTTTCATTTTAATCATTTTCTTCGTTCATTTCCTCACTACTTAGGACGTCGTCGCCATAGCATGAAAGGCAATAGCAAACTACCATGGATTCACCATGCCTGGGGATCTTCAGGCAGAACAGAAGATCATCATCATAATCATTGTAATTTAAGAAATTCTGTAAATTGAAAATACTTCTTATAGAAAATGTACAGTTTGTGCTTGAATCGAAGACAAACAATTGCAAATAATTCTACAATCCATTAAAACATTCTGCTACACTCCCCTTTCTTAAACTAACTAACTACAGAGAATAACCATATAATCTGTATGATGAATGCCGCTACCCCCACACACTCTTAATGAAATTATCTCAAGGAGTACGCGCGCGCTCTTTGGTAACTCATTAACGCGCACTCTTTACGAAACAGCAGTCAATTCGAGTTAAATTCATCCAAGTGGCTTCAAATGCAAGACCTCCGAAACTAAGCCATGGTAAACAATTCTATCTACATTCATGTTTTCTACCATGCCACAAAGGTACTGTAGTTAGCTATTATATCAGAAAAATTTCTTAATTAAGTGTACTAAAATATTACACCATAAATTCAAAAAAGTTATTTTTATCTGTATTTTCTGTTTGGAGCTATATGTTAACCTCTGTTTTTTTCGTATCAACACTCACACAAAGACGCATCAAACAGCGTAGCAATAATAATTCTGTGTGTTACCACTTCAGCGTAATTGGCGCTGCACGCTCTTAGGGCGTGCGTACTCTTTGGTAACCCTCCTCCCTCTCTCTCTCTCTTTCTCTCTCTCTCTCTCTCTCTCTCTCTCTCTCTCTCTATATATATATATATATATATATATATATATATATATATATATATATATATGTGTGTGTGTGTGTGTGTGTGTGTGTGTGTCGTCAGACATTTTAGCATAGAAAGGAGTCACCTAGAGCTACCAGATGTTTGAACATTCAACGACAGGAGTTCTTTCTATTGGGTAAAATTTTTGGGGAATAACGGTGGTGTTACTAGAACGTACAGAAGATTATGTAATGTATGTAATGTAATGTAATGTACATTCTTTTAATTTACTGAAAACTATATTAAAATTCTCCTACCATTCTGAAGTTACTTACGAAACTAATTTCATCAAACGGAAAGAACTTTTGTTGCTGACTGTACACAGATGGGTCTTAAGTGGGTCTAATCGTTTACAAGCTGTTTATTTTTCGATTATCGATTCGAGAGAAGATTGGGAAAATGAATATTTATGCAAAAAATATAAATAAAGCAAACCATAGTGTGTGAGAGTAGGGAACCGAAACGGTATTTGTCTGTGGTGCAGAATACATACCCCATAGAGTCAGTACGTAGACACAGCTTGTCAGACAGTGGCGGATCCAAGAGGGGAACTATGGGGGCAATACCTCCCCTTGACGCTCAGATATACACTGGATAAAATGGCTTCAATCCTGCTTTACACTGGATAAAACGGCAAAATATGGTTCAGACCCTCCCTTGATCATTTCCTGGATCCGCCCCTGTATATATATATATCACTATTTCTTTGCCTTCAAAGATTTTGCATCAATACAGTATTATTCTTCCTGCTGCGAAGAACGCGCACTTCTTCTAATATATGGATACAAATGCAAGGATTTTTTCAAAGACGCCAATAACCGTTTTTTTTTTTTTAAATCAATAATGTGCATCTGTTTGTTATTTCTTCTAGGCTAATAGATTTTCTCAATCTTAGTCACATAAAAGCATTCCTCGGTATTTGACATTAGCATATGCTATCAACATACACAAATAGTTTTCATAAAATAGAACCTATCTATCCACATAAGGTAGGTGCAGGTAAATACGCCATGTTGAGAATGTTGTATATTTTATGGCCTTAATTTTCATGAAACACAAAGAACAAGACATGGGCCTTGCAGAGTAGTCTTTTCTGCGTGTAGAAAAAAATGTGACAAGGATGCGACTCACTTCTATTTTGCACCAAAGTAAAAGAAAAAAGTGTTACAAAGTGGCGTATTTACCAACACATGCAGATAATTAAGCCAAACCTAGGATACTACTAGAAACATGTAATGAATCTTGCAACTGCTTACATCATCTGTATTATACGAACTCAAATATTACTACACAACATGACTGAAGCAAAAAATACAATTACCAAAGTGCAAGATAAAGATAAAAAGATAAAATGTAGAAACTATAATCTCCAAAGTTGAAATTAAGTCCCAAGCTGAAAAGTTTTACTCCATAAGATGATAAACAAATAGTGTCACTGTACTGTGACTTAAAAAAAAACTACTCCGATATTACATGGAGCATGTGGGACAAATGAAAATATCTTTGTCTTCTTCAGTCAGCCCTGCACAAGCTCTGGCGTATTCGCTGCACCATGCTTGGTATTGATTTAGTAGCCATGGAATCACAAATACTGAAATTACACTTACAAAACAAAAGTGTTCCTAGACGGACACGAAATGAGGTGTACATTGCTGTAAACAATCGGCAATGTTCTGAGTCACGGTACTAATAACGTATTCTTACCTCTTTTGAAATAACAACGTCCTTCCACGGAAGCAAACAACACTGCACGGCGTGGCACACTCAGCGGTGTCTCCAAGAGTATTCGTCAAATCGGACGATTTGTCCAAGACCATGGCACATATTGGAGGCACATTTTAGCGGATTTCGTCGGAAACGTCTCAACACTGAACACTTGGCGTATTTAGCTGCATTGGCGTATATATCTGCAGTTACCTTATATAGCATATATATTCATTGAAACAAAGAATTTCCTACTATCACTTTCATTTATTTGCATAATAATGCTCCTATTTTACATCAACTTGACATCCCATCGACGACAAAGAGTCCTAGAAATATTTGCCTAAAGGAGCGAATGAGATTCAAAGAATACGAAGATGTGATATCGAACCGTCTAGAAATTATTGATCGTTTTGAACACAAGGTGGCGTTAGCGTTCAAAACCTAAGGATATATAACTCATGTGGTTCGGATTCCACATTAATCAGTATTTCCACGTCTCATATAGACCTGCTGAACTCAACCTAAAATCAACTGAACTCAACCTAAGGGTATATAAGTCGCGACAAATCTGTCTAACGTCATTTCATAGCTGAAGCTAATAGATGTGTGAAAAAGTGATAGAATCGTTACAATCAAACGTAGTGTATTGCGTCATGAAGATATGTGAACTTTCCACAAAACTACATTTTATAATTCCGTTCCGATAAACGCGCGAATGCTGGCAGAACTATGAAGAAGTTTGTACTGTTTTGGGACAGGATACATTATAAAAAAACGGAAGCCAAATGATATCTTGGAAATTTCTATATCCAAGATTCTTGTCGCAGTGGGCGACCAATTACAGAAAAAGTGAATTGTATTCCGACAAAAGTAGAGTAAGACCGGTATGTATATAGTCATGACATAGCTAATGATCTAAACATTAATTATTAAATAGTGTTAAATTATTCGGTGAAAGTTGGCCCCAAAAAAGAAGCTCAATTTTTGGTGCCACATAATGTGACTCAAAAACATTTAGTTGATAGAATTTCTATCTGGAATCTCTAGTGAAACGTAACGAATTCGAGCCATTTCTGAAGTGATTCACGTGTGATGAAACGTGGATAGCCTATGAAAACAATGTGCGAAAAAGATCCTGGTCGGGAGCGAGCAGACACTCCACAATTTGTGGCAAAACGCAGGAAGGCTATGCTGGGCGTTTATTGGGATTGCAAAGGTATGATGCATCACATCCTGCTGTCGCCGGGCAAAACAATAGACTCATACAGTATCTGTATTTTGCACAATTAGCACGAGTGCATTTAGGAACTAAAAAAAACTGCCGGAACTGACAAGCAGAAAAAATGTCGAATACCACTCTGAGAACACCATGCCGCGCGAAATTTAAATACTGCTAATTTTACAGTAATTATGTGATATCTTCAAATAGATAAAAGGTAATCTAAATGTGGTACAAGATCGCCCTAGACAATATTATTTTGCATGAGGTACTATTATCATGAATCACCTAATAGCTTTCCGTTTCCAGTCATTTAGAAACGCGCAAATAAATGCCGATTATTAAATGGCTGAAAATCGAAAACAGGTAAGTGAGTCATGCTAACGGTATCTCATGTAAAATAATATTGTTTAGGGCGATTTTCTTTTATCTATTTGAAGATATTACACAATTAGTGTAAAATTAGCTGTATTTTAATTTCGCCGTGATGGGGCCTCTTAACAAGTCGTTAGAATTACAAAGAACTTGGCTGGCAGGTTTTAATGCATCCACCATACATCAAGGATCTTTCACCGTCAGACTGTTATGCTTCAATCTGTGCAGAATTCTCTGAATGGTGTTAAATTAGTTTCAAAAGAGGCGTGTGAAAGCCAAGTGTCACACTTTTTTACAAAAGCCAGAGAAGTTCCACGGCTCGGGATTCCTCTGTCGTGTTGCCGAAAAAAAATGACAAGTCATCAAACAAAATGGTGAATACGCAGTTTCATAACATTATTATTTTCAAATCACAATAAATGTATTCTAAATCTGGCCTACAAAGGTTCATTACTTTCCAGATAACCTAACAATGTAGTAGTGTGTTTGAAGTTTTTTATTTGTATTTATAAAACCAAGAATGCATGTTGGAGTACAAAGTAAAGCCTCTTTTATAGGTGTGGGTAGATAATGTTGCTATTAATTGTTAACTAGAAGAAGAAATATATTCTAAATATATTTTTTGCTTCTTACGTAGATTATATTAGGTCCATATATATGAAGGGTTGAACTGTTATCTAAATAAATAAAATGTACGGACTTCCGCAATAAATTTTCTCTCTTTATTTTCTTAAACTCAATCACGTTACGCTGCAGTTATTACTGAAATATCTGTTTCTCAAATATGAAAAACTTATAAAGTGTTTTCAGAAAACTTCATCCAAAGAAAACTCACCCTAAGAAGTAATCTACATCTTGTGAATTATGTCATATTTTACTGTGAAAAAAAACATGCTAATTATGAAATAGATATATGTTTATAAAATGTAAACAAAATCTCTTCAGTTGTTTTTGAGAAAATCGTCCATAAACGGCCAAGATTAATCTATCCCTTCTGAGTTTTTCCCCCTAAAGAAATGAGTCATAGCGTATATATAGGGTGTTTCAGAACAACTCCGACAACGTTTGGGAGGTGGATCCTGACACCAAGAGAAGACAAAAAGTATAGACCAACCAGGATGCACAAATGCTTCCTTTCTAAGTTGTAGGCTGGCGCAAACGTGAAAAAGTGAACTTTGTATGTATGTCCATAGCTCCAACACAGTGGGACATATCGTATTCGGGTCAAGACTTCACTTAGGCCTTATTCAAATATCCAAGTTTCAGAATCCTGCGGTACTTCCGCAACAATATTTATGGAAATAGTTGTGAGTACTTCAAATTATATCCCCGTAGCCAAACTCCCTCCTATAGTTTTGGAGTAGGTCCTAGAGTTTTAGAGTTATGCACCTTTAAAGTTCATATTTTCCTGTTTTCGGCAGCCTAGGTATAACTCCAAAAGAAAGCATTTGTGTACCCAGGTTGGTCTATACTTTTTGTCTTAATTTGGTGTAAGGAATCACCTCCTAAACGTTGTCGGTGTTGTTCTAAATCACCCTGTATAGGGTGGTAAATGAAATATTCATGTAAAAAAAAATCTTTAAGACTCGCTTTTCAGAAAATCACTACTTTTAGTTTTCAGCTTTCAGTAAACTATAAACTACCCTTATTTTTGGACTAGGAAGAAAATTCGAAAACTCCCCTTGGAAGGCGTTATAAAAAGGTTAGGTTTAAAATGTAGAGCGGATATGTTAAACAGCATGGCCTCTATGTAAGTAAAGTAGAAAATTACTTTAAAATCATTGATCACACTTATTCGTATTCATTCTACGTATGCTCGAACAAATTAGTCAAAACACGATCACGGTTGTAACTTATAACCAACGTAGTCGAGACCCATATAAATGTAGTTGAGCTCTTATCTGAATTGAGTTGATTTTGAGTTTAACGTTCCGTTCATCGGCGAGGCTATTTGAGACGTGGATCTACCGATTAACGTGGAATCCAACCACATGAGCTCCCGTCGGGAATCGAACCCGGATCTCCCACACCAAAGGCGCGTACACTAACCGCTTAGCCACGAAGGAACTCTGTTATCTGAATTTCGGCGAAGTCTTCAATCACACTTGCCAATTTCTAGCCATTTGTCTTTAGAAGTAGCTGACGTTTTAAAAATCTAAACCTATTTATAAAATACGTAAGAAAAAATGTCGCCCATCTTTGGCACGTCTAGAAGATCCAATGGCGGAGTCAGAGATACGTATTGGAGGTGATGTATCATAGTAAGCACGACACTTCTCCAGGTTGCTCTAGGCTCCTAGTTTACAGAGACTAAATCTGATCATCATGAACTACTGCACCACAGCTATCATACGAGGTGTATTCAAAAACCATCAAACACTTTTTCCCGCGCAAACCAAAGAAGGGCGGAAGACTTTCTTCAGTGTATATGTAGATTAAGGTGCATCGAATTTCCACTTTTTTATTTTTTATTTTTTATTTTTATTTATTTATTTATTTATTTATTTATTTATTTATTTATTTATTTATTTATTTTTGCGAAATGGGCTCCATATAACTTGTAAAAAATTGCAAGTCGATTAATCAATATCTTTAGGTGCCACCAACGGCCTAAAATTTTAAAATTTTGTTAAAAAGTAAATATTATTTAAAAAATGTAAAATATGTACTTTTATGAAATATGGTTATCCTATGTTGTTTTGTTTCTGTAAAAAGTCTATATTTTACATGAAAAAAAAATTCAGCTTGATGAGTCAAGTCATTCAGGTGCCACCAGTGGCTCAAAATATGTACAAATGTGTCCCTACTTTTATCATTTCTTAAAAATTAAGTTGCATTGTTTGTGATTCATCTGGATCGTTAATTAGTTAAGAAAGATTCTGTTTTATATCTGCACTCTGATGCTACTCCACTTTTAATATTACGTACGACAAACTCTCTTTTGGGCGACTCCATTCTATGCAGTGCAGGTGTTTTATCGAAAGGAGTTTTATCTACAAAAATAATCACTTGTTATTTTTTTTTTCGCGCTACGGACATAAGTTGGACAACTACAGGGATGTGTCTTATTTGATAACATTCATTCTACTATAATGTCTTTTTTTTTTTTTTTTTACCTTGATTGCCTCATTTCTTACCTAATTAGCTGTTTATAAGAGACGAAAACTCGATTTCTTTTTACAAAACACTGAATAAAAAATATTTTTGGGGCGTTTTGTCCAAATTTTAAGATGCTGGTGGCACCTGAAGAACTTGACCGAAAAAGCTGAATTTTTTTCACGTAAAATTTGTACATTTCTGACACAAAAAGCTACTAAGGGTAAAATGTTTTCGTAGAAGTAAATATGTATAAATTGTTTTTTTTTTTAAATGTATTTCTTAACAAATTTTTGAATCTTTAGGCTGTTAGTGGCACCTAAAGAAATTAACTAATCGGCGTGCGATTTTTTATGTGGCATATAGAGACCATTTCGAAAAAAAAAAAATCGCTAAGGGTAAGCTGACTTAAAAAAAAGTGGAAATTCGATGCACCCTAATGTAGAGGGAATACTCAAGCGCAGTTGTGATTTACCCCCCCCCCTCCCCCACTTGCAGATATCGTCAGTCCTTGGCAGTTGGCCAACAGATGAAGACGTGCAGTGAGCAGTCGTCGGATTTCAGTTGTTTTGTAAATCAAGCAAAATAATTGCGATAACCAATCGGAAACCGTTTAATCGGATCGGTACATTCAATTTTGAACAAGAATTTGGGAATGAAGAGAGTGTCCACAAAATTTGATTCAGGCTTTCATCACCAAACGACATTTCTGTGTGTCGTCAGGCTTGCTACTCACACGACATGGCTCGGTGTAACTTTTCATTATTTTTTCCAAGCTGAAAATGCCACTAAAAGAGATCCAATTTGAGTCAAAACAAGACATCTTGCGGAATAAGACGGAATTGTTGCTCACCATTCCAAAAACTTTGTTCCAGAAGTGTTTCCAACAATGGTGGGAGCCAGGGGCGGATCCAGGGAGGGGGCGTTTGCCCCCCAGAAGAGGAAACTTTCTTATTTTATGTATATATAAATAAAACCCATCCCAAAGTTCAAAACCCTTGAAAGTAGCAGTATGACAACCCACCGCCCCCCCCCCAGAAGTCGGTCCTGGATCCGCCCCTGGTGGGAGCACTGGGAGAAGTGTATATCTTACCAAAGGAGTCTACTTTGAAGGGGATTAGTATTTTGGATTTCCAAATCAACAAAGTATTTCCGCCAACCAAAGGTTCAATATTTTGGAACATACCTCGTATATTTGAAAGTATTTATAAGAACAAAATAAAATTTGCTTCTTATTTACTAATAATTCTGCTTGCAGTAGAGGTTACATTGCCATACTACATGTCTTACTTCTATTAAATAGATTACGTCTCACGGTCCAATGGCAAATTGAGGTTCGAGGTTCATTCAACTCATAGTTACTTTAAATATAGTTGTTTGAAATTATTTTTGATTAGGACTTTCGCCTACTTTCAGTGCTGTACTAAATCAATACTGCACCGATATATATATACCGCAAGTATTGGCAACAAGGAAAGGGTTCAACCAAGGATGTTATAAAATAGAGGATCTGCCCATATGTATCTTCATCATGTGAACTCAATGAAACCAAAAAACAACCGAGCATCGTCTAAACCGGCACGTCTGATTGGATACTCTCGCTTCCGCCATGATTGTTGGCTCGAAACATTGCGATCTTAGTGGCGCGCTGTGGGCAGAGTAGGTGTGGCGAAGCTGTGACGTATGGCTTCACGATTTTGTTGTATGGGCAGATCCTCTATTTTATAACATCCTTGGGTTTAACAGACCTTTTGGGCAACACAAATTGATTGTGAATTAACGGTGAAATAGTTTGACGTGCAAATATCAGATAGAATATTAGGCTATACAATGGCTTAAGTGAGTACAGTAAAATTGTGAACTTTTTTTTTATTTATTTTATTGTAAAATGATGTTAGGTTCAAATTCAATCAAACGGGGCACAATGTAGCCAGGGACGGCTCTACCATATGTGCAACACGTGCATTTGCACGGGGCAGCAAGTTACCAAGGGCGACAAAATCTATCATAACTGTATTATTTAAAATAAATAGGCCTATTTATTGCTGGAAACAGACTTCCTGATGATGGCAGTTAAATTTACTAAGCTGACCTTCTATTTGCATACTACGTTCATAAGTCATGTTTAGGTCGCATTAGTTCAAGGACACATGAACAGTGGTAAAGCAAGTGATAAAACAAATCCCAGCACGAATTGCTTGATTGTTATCAAAATACAAAAAACTTAATTCTCAAACAGTAGTAGCAAACACCTGTTCCATTTAGTTAGTTGTTATCACAGTTTTGATATGAAAACTAGTCTTGTCTTTGTCACAAACACGTTCCTTATCATTGAAGATGGAAACAAGTTTTCTATATATACCGATATATATATATATATATATATATATATATATATATATATATATATATATATATATATATATATATATATTTTAACAAATGTAGAAAGAAAATCTCAAGAAATAACGATAAATGAGCTAGTGACACTGGAATTGCAAACTGATACATTCAGATTGAAATGAAATCTTTAAGTTTAACGTCCCACGGTTATGCTAAAGGAGACGGTGATAATGAGAGATGAGTGAAATGGTGGAATGAAGAAAGTGGGAGGAAACGGGAGTACCCCGAGAAAACCCACGAGCACGGTGTTTGTCCACCACAAAGTTCACTTGGTGAGGGCTGGGATCGAACCCGGGACCCCAAGCACCAGAGGTGAACGCTCTACCACTGAGCCACACATTCAGATTGAAGCTCGATATTGAATTCTACAAAAAGAATGACTATCTTTCCTCTACAGGTGCGTTTGCTTGATCTTTCACTAACATAATACAGAGTCTGCACGAAAAATATACACACTTTTTGTCATGCTGCATCCCCAAGATGCCAGCATTGTCAATTGTTTTCAGTTAAAATTAAGTTGTAGTGCGATTTCTCGTTCAACAAATGTTGATACTGTTAGTACGGTTAGTGAGATAAAAAAAAATGGCAGGTGCACACTTGACGTTCGATTGTTATGCGTTTGGTTGTTAGACGGGTAGGTGGTTCAGTATCAAACTCCCCCTCTCCACTGACGCTGCACACTTCGATGGCATTCCCAAACCTGATAAAACACTTCAAAACGTAATTACGCTGCTCGAACGTCAAGCGTGCACCTGTCATTTTCTTATCTCACTAACCGTGCTAACAGTACCGACTCTGTTGAGCGAATAACCATACTACAAAATTTTAACTTAAAACAATTGACAATGGTGACATTCGCTGGGCGGAAAACCATACTATAGCATACTTAAATTTCAAAACAACTGTCAACGACAGTATCCTGACACAGAATGACTAATAGTGTATACATTTTTCTGGCAGACTGTCTAATTTAATATTTAAAGAAAAAAAAACAGTGTATTTGTAGTGTTCATGCCTTTCTGAGTGCGAGTGATTTTTCCCTCTCCTTTGTTGTTCATGATGGAGTTGCATACTTAATATCGTGATTTTCAAAATTTGTTCTTTCTGGAAAAAGGGTTTGGCAAACGATACCATTGCACGGAGGGGATGGTCCTGAGTGTAGGCATTTTAGTAAAATTATGCGGGCGATTTTACTACATTGAGAAGGAACGTGTTGGCAACATTAGCACCCAATAGAGTTTTTCACCTCATGCATTTCGAAAATTAACCCTGCACGTACACATTTATTTTCTTACTAACAAAGTACATACTGGGGTTTGTACGACCCCAATCATATTTCTATAAATTATGGAGTTTCTTTTCATTTAATGAACTCATAGATTTTTACACAATATCTATCAACAATGCTCCAACATTTTACTGAAAATAGTATTTCTAATGCCGTTCTTGTAATTACTGTATTTTTTTTTAAAAAAAATTAGGGAAATTTATAAAATAATTCTTCCTTTAAAATACATACTGGGGTCTGTGGGACCCCAACAGCAGTAAATGTTATCACCTTTCTGACAATTATGAAACTAAACTTTGTGATACTTTGTTGTAAGTAATATATGTAAACAGAACATTTTAGACACAACTAGAGTTTCGAAACTGTTTCCAAATCCATTTTATCAAAATGTTTTTCAAAAAAATTCACTCAAAGTACACACTGGGGTATGCTGGACCCCAATCAACGCAACAACGAAAATAATGTCTATTTCCAACAATCAATCTCATTAAACTGGCTAGACTGCTGTTATTCCCCATAGACAGTGTTGCAAACTTAATTTACATTGATAGCCCAAGCTGCAGGAATAAATTGAATTGTTATAGTATTAAAATGAATATGCCTTGGGGTCCCAAAGACCCCAGTGTGTACGTGCAGGGTTAAATTCTCAGTTACTTTCCATTGATCTTCTCTGATCTGTTGTTGAGCTACGTTTAATTTAGCTCTGAAATAAATGAGCAGGAAGATAAAGATGGAAACATCCAAACCGAAACTTACTGGCTATAAAATCCATCTACTAAAACATGTTTCTTTCCCACCGTTTCCGTGAAACATTTTAGCATTAGAATAGGATGCAAAATTGTCCATGGAAATGTTGTGAACCGTGTGTAAACAAAGAACGCGTAAACAATAGGATTTTAATTTCTTTCAAAGAATGAAGCTAGAAATCTTTCCACAATATTTTCCGGTATTTTGAGAACAATTAGCTCATTTTGGAATTAACTATTGCTCTAGCATCATATAAGGTTACCTTGAACATATCATCAAGACATAAGCGTGAATAATGCCGTTGGAAAGAACATAATCTCTGGATGTAAGAACTCGGAAAACTAAGTTATTTGTGCAGCGTTCCATTCTAAGTTGTACAACACAAGTACAATTAAATTACTAAGTACTTCTTTCCCATTAACTTGTTACTGATATACGCGTATTTGCATTCGATGCACTTATTATGAAACTGAACCTCCACAGTTTTTCTAAAGTTAATACAAAGATTAACTACGCATGAACTAAATATGAAGAATGTTCTTTATAACAAGAATTTGTTCATAACTGTATCTGCAGTTTTTTACATAGCAAAGAACTTGTTGCATGGTGTGGTGACACATACTTGCACTGTTGCAAAGCAACATAGAATCAACCTGCAGCAATACTTATCATCATCAGAGATATACTGTCATTATTGGCAGGTTACTTGCCGTAACAGAAAATCTTCCATGCTCTACGATCTTCAACTAACCTCTTCATCTTCTCGTATGATTTTTCTGTTTTAATATTGTTCATCAATTATAGTCTCCTTCCAAGCTGACCATAATTTTTACATGTAGAAACGGGACACATACGAATCGGCGACGGAGGGGTGGGGTAAATATCTGACTTCTAGATTCATTTTGGGACTCAGCAGTGTTATCAATTTACATAATACACAAGTAATTAACTACTTGAACACTCAGAACTCTCACTCAATTTCCATTTGAACATACAGAAGTTCCAAACACGACTGAACCTTCCCAATCAGTGTTGGTGTGGTACGAAAGAGTGTAGAATTTGCATTGGCCATTTATATTTTGAATAATAATTACAGGACATCTGGGTCACTTTTGTTTAAAAACGGGACATTTAGGCGTCCCGATTGAGGATCAGAAAAAACGGGACAAAGGTTGAAAAAAGGGACTGTCCCGGCTAAAACGGGACGTCTGGTCACCTTGTCTCCTTCGCTCCCTCCCTCTCTTTCCTGCTACCATAACCTCTAACACGTCCCTTATGATACAGTTCCTCCTTAGCCAATGTCCCAACAAGTCTCTCTTCCTCTTCTTAATAATATCTAAAAGTTTACTTTTCTCCCCCATCATTTCTCGTTCGTTTTCCTCTCGACACAGCTAGTTTCCTTCATTCTTATCCACACCCACATTTCAAAAGCTTCCAGTCGTTTTTCATCATTCTTGCTTAATGTCCATGTTTCTGCCCCATACAATACAACACTCCACATAAAGCATTTTAAGGGCGCACGGTAGCTCAGTACTAGAACGCTTACCTCTGGTGTGTGGTGTCCCTGGTTCGAAATCCGGCCAAGGAAGTTTGTGGTGGGCAACATCATGTCCGTGGTTTTTCTCGGGATACTCTCGTTTCCTCCATCTTTCTCATTCCACCATAATTTACCTTAATAATGGTCTCTCTTAGTCTAAACGATGTAATCGTGGGACGTTAAACTGAAATATTTCATTTCATTTCGTGAAGCATTTTATGAGTATTTTTCTCAACTCTTTATTTAACGTCCCACAAAATAGACTTTTCTTCTTTCAAAAGGCTACTTTCGCTATTCCAATTCTTGCTTTTATTTCACGTTCGCACTTTATATCATTACTAATAACACTGCCCAAGTATCGGAAACTAGTCGTCTCTACTATTTTCTTCCCTCCTACTTCTATATTTGACTATTTGACACTGAACCGCTTCGTTGCAATCACCATGGCTTTTGTTTTTCTAACATTTATCTTCATTTCGTATTCTCCGCAGCTTTTACCAAAAGAATTTTTTATCTCTTACATATAGGTAACAAGGGCAAGGGTGAACGCCGGGGCAAGAGTGAAAACACTATTTAAGGAGAAATGGCAACGTCGGTAAATAAGCGAATGTTGAAAACTAGTTCGGCATGGCACATGTCAGAACGGAAAAGGAAAGGAGCCGTGTGCGTTCAGTGCGAAGAGCAGCAGAGTGGAAAGTTTGTTTTAGAAAGAAAGCAGTAAAAGATTCGTAGGTCGTGTCACAGTATGTAATGTAGGTTCAGTTGAAGATACAGGACTAGAAATATTTCATGGAAAAGCTGTATCGATTCGTATTTCTTATCAGTAGTACGCAAGAAGAACAAGTGCTTAGACGGGGGATGGCGGGCAATGATTGGAAGATGCCTGAGGCGGGGCGAGAGTGTACGGGGCAAGCGTGAACGTTCACTCTTGCCCTTTGTGGTATAGTTGGGTAAAGAAAATATAGGGGCCAACATATAACATTGAGTAAAAGACATTTGCAGAGGTAAGAGAAATTGGCGGCCATAGACTGCTAACAAAACGTTTGCATTATCGTTTAGAATTTCACAGCCTGAGCACATGCCGTACCGCATGGGAATGTCGACAGGCAATGTTGCGCTGAAACACAAAAGAAGCTAGGAACAGCAAGCAAGTAATTCCCATCAAAGTCATCCAACCAGTCATAAAGTATCACTCATTAGTCAAATATACCTGTACCGGACGACATGGATATGCCCTGCCAATTCTGTGGGGAACTATTTTTCAGATACTCCAAACGTTGAAATATAGATTTCCTGTATCATATGCAATGAGTGGTCTCACGAACAATATTCCAATTTTGATCAAAGGAAGTCTGTGTACGTGTGTGACCACTGTGTACGTATGTAGCACAGCACGTAACAGTTTTATGACGAATGTTGAGCTGATTCCTCCTATTTTCATATTTTGTCATTATAACATGTATGATATATTACTGTAACTTTTGTTGACGGTTCCATTTGTCACTAATGTGTTTGGTATTTTGTAACTTCCTGTAGTTTCATGTAACCAGTACATACACATCCATGATTCAACGTGTTTCTTGGCGTTTATGTCTACGCTTCTATGTTTTCATTCGACTGTACAGTGTTGCTCCAACCGTTGTTTACTCTTACCCCACCACACGGGGCAAGAGTAGAAAATTTTTCTTCCCCAAAACTATATTATTCCTCTGTATCCTCTGCTTGCTTTGTCGCAATTAGACTGTATAGTTTATTAGAGATAACAGGCTTTCACGTCAAAGAGATATTGTGTCTTTCGCTGTCACCATTACACCGCAATTCTTTGATTTACAAAAAGTGTTCACTCTTGCCCTGGTTGCCCATAGATCTCAGTTTGAAATCAAAAGGTTGGCGTCCGTTTGAATTTAAAGGAAAGCCGGGCGGGCTTTAATACGTAAATGCGGGCTTTAAAGTGGTTGGCAGAAGGAAGGACATATATATATATATATATATATATATATATATATATATATATATATATATGAAGCGATTTTCTGGAGTCGATTCAGCGTTTTAAGTGTAGGCTTTCCTCCCTTCGTTAAACCTCTATTCGAATCGAAACCACTAGAAAAATATACCATTTCCGGTTTCAACATTGAGTTTCCTAGAGGAAAACGTAAGATATAACGAGAAGTAATTTTCAAAAATCAATTTACTGTCTTAACGATACCTTCTATCTCTTCCGTTAACAACTTAATCAAACCGGAAGTTAAACAAATTAACTATTTCCGGTTTGAAAATTGATAATCATAAAGCGAAAACGGTAAGTAACATCAGGAAGCTGTGTTTTGGAATCGATACAGCTTTTCAAAAATAGTTTCCATTTCTTGCATTAATTCTATATTGAAGCCAGAAATGGTAGAAATTAATGATTTCCGGTTTTAAATATTTATCCTCATACACAGAAATGTAATAACGATAGGCCGTTTTTTGGAATCGATTCAATGTTTTAATTGAATAGACCTGCTCTTTACTAAAAGTGAAAGCGACAGAAATTTTTGAACTAGAAACAATAAAATTTGCATAGGTTAGAAGTAGTCTATACCGTAGTTTGACAGTGTGAAACGAAATTAACTTTTCTTTTTTTTTCAATCCAGTGATGTCAACCTGTGAAGAAAATCTCATTTCTGGGAATATTTTTATATTAATTATTTGGAATGTGATAAGGGGAATTTTCGTCGAAATTGGCAACGTACATGGGATTTTTCACTATGTATAATCCAGGGGCGGCTCTGTTACATTCGCAATACGTGCATTTGCACGGGGTGGCAAAATCTGTCATAACTATCCTATTATTTAAAATAAATATTTCTTGTTGGAAACAGACTTCATGATGATGGTAGTTAAATTTACTTAGCTAACTTTTTATTTAAATATTACATTCAGAAATCATGTTTAACTTGCATTAATTTAAGGTCACATGGACAATGCTAAAGCAAATGGTCAAACAAATCCCAGCATGAACTGCTTCATTGTTCTTAAATACAATTCAATTCTCGAACGGTATCGAACACGTGTTCCTCTTAGTTGGTGATGATAGTTTTGATATCGAAACTAATTTTGTCTTTGTCACAAACAAGTTTTTTTTATCATTGAAGGTGGAAACAAGTTTTTTTTAATTTTTTACAGATATAGAAGGAAAAAGAAGAAATAAAGAAAAGAGCTAGTTCCACTGGAATTCCAAACTGATATATTGAGATTGAAGCTCGATATTGAATTTTGCATTAACACGTTGGCTGCCTAGGCCAAATTGTGTGAAGCACATCGAGGGGCCAAGTATGAAACTTTTGTGGAAATGAAGCAGTTTGGTGTTTTTACATCTTTGTTCTTCTTCTTGTTTTCGTTTACTTTCTTAAAATTCAACCAACATCAACTAACTAACTTACCATACAAACAAGGGCGCCCATTAGGGGGAAAGGTGGGGCGCTTTCCCCCCCCCTAGAGGAAATTGTGCTTCGGAAGATCGAAAATCCAATAGATATTTTAGAATAGTTACAGCAAAATTTGAGACTACATTTGAAATGTCGCTTATACTTGCCCCCCTTGGAAACAACAACATGGGTGACCTTGCATACAAATGCATAAATAGTTGTTTTGAAAATAAAGAAAATGAATTCACTATAAACAATAAGAAAGCAATTCTTTTATTACAACAATGCAAGGGACAATTTCACGCCATTGTTGTCAGCACGTGGTGCTCTCTGGCCCCGGGGCACAAATACAATGTAACATTCTAAGGCCAAAGATTATTTTTGATCTGAGAAACAAGTAGTAAGTGAAACCTCCGTGCGGGTATCGCGGCCTGAAGGAGTAGCTGAGGTGATACCCAAAACTGGGTATCACGGCTCCACGCGTGACGTTCACTGAGACCTGTTTTCGGGTCTTATGGCGCCAACGTGTTAAAAAAAGGATTACTAGGAGAAAGGGGGCGTCAAATGATAGCATTGCACGGGCGGCAAATTGTTTAGGGCCGGCCCTGGTATAATCCATGTCAAAAAAATTCTCTACAAGCGGGAAGTAAACATAATGTATCATCAGTTAACGTGTGAATGTTGTCAACTTTTAGTCTGAAGTCGTTATTTGTTATCAGTAAAGTCCATTCTAGTCAGGGGTGATTTAATCATATGTGATTCTTACAAGTGCCCTGGGTATTTGAGAATAGAAGAAAACTAAACAATGACGAATGAAGAAAAAAGGAAGTAAAATACCCAGGGATAGAAATCAAACGAGAAACAATCAATTTCCACACATTCCACAGAATATGTGTGGAGAATAAAACTTTTCTATTATCAATTGGCTCAGTATAAGATGATGGTACAAAAGTGTGATGGAGTCATTTCTGACAACATAACAAAATATATTTGTTTTCAATTAATGAAAATAGTTATTTAGAAACTATTTTATAAAAATTGGAAGATCGAAATTTATTGATAATTCACCCAAAAATTCAAAAAGTAGCACACGACATACATGTTATATTATTATTATTATTATTATTATTATTATTATTATTATTATTATTATTATTATTATTATTATTATTATAGTACAACGTGGGAAATTAAGGTGCCAAATGAGAGTTTTGCCTCTCGAGATGGAGTTTTATAGCGTTTCATGTTGACATCTCTCGTTTAGTCTTTTCAGTTACTTTTCCTTTTTAATAGCTGCAACGTTTAATAACTGTAAAACGTTTCATTTTAAAAATTTTAACAAGTACAACGAAAAGTCATTCTTTGTTTTACTATGTCAATTGATGAATCCATGCATCGAAGTTATTGGCTGAAAAATATGGGATGAAAACAAGGAGGAACAATAGACAAATGTTTTAAACTAAAGTTCAACAATATTGTTGTTTCTAAACAGTTTTCCTCATATGGTTGTTTCTAAGCAATGCGCCATAAAGATGCAGCGGAACCTTTTTTTTACATTGAACACTTTTAGCTCAAATACAAACTGACCAGTGCTTTTAATGATTTTATTTAAGGCCTTAAGTAGAATTTTATAAACAATAACTAATTCTATAAACAATAACTATATAACTAATTTTATAAACAGTTTATCCAGAAATAACTTTCTAATCAGTCCTTCTTCTGTGTCGTTGATTGATTCCTGTATTGATTATCATTGCTAACACTAACTAAGTGTATTGTTTCGCCCAATTAATTGCCTAAACTTTTATTTCTAAACTTACACTTCTAAAATCGCATCGACCACATCTCTTTCTCATAATGTTTATTTTTTCTGATTTGTACACTCTGCATCAAAAAAATTGCGACAGCTAACGCCATGCGTGTTAGGCCACCCAATATACATCTTCTTATCACATAATCGTGTCTGGTAAAGAGACTTACTTATATTTTTTGTATTTTATATTTTTTGAATATATAGAGGATACTTGAAAAATTCCTTAAGTCCCTTTTAAAATAAACACCAAACTTGGTGAACAAATTAAATACTCAATTTCCAATGAAACTAGAGTTCAGACACACATCTAGATAATATCAAGAGTTGAACACACATGCTTTTGTTTCTGCATAGTTTGATTACAAATTCGGTAGTGTTCATTAAACATACTGATCCGCAATACATTATAATAACCCCAGCAGATGGCGTAAGTCATACCTTACATTCCAAACTACTAATGCAAACTGAGCAAAAAAATTGAATGAGTGCTATTTTACTGCTAAATTTCTATCAGAAATAGCCTTATTAAAAGTCCAAACTGTATCATAATGAAAAATTACAAATGTTCAAAAAGAAAATTGGATGCTCCTTATAGATGAAGAAGATCTTCCATGTTTCACATTTCAAACGTGAATAAAACACATTGAATTATTAGAACGAAAACGAATTTTGAATCAAACTAATATAAATAAATCTTGTTTTGAAATAACCAAAGAAGGGCCATTTTCTGGCCATCTCTGAATATTTATCTGTTTCGAACATCCAGTCTCGATTTCATTTATTACATATATACCGTAACGTTCTAATTCGCACAGATAGAATAAACACACTAGGGTTGGCTTATAGACCACCACTGGGTTCAGGATTCGAACCCGTAGTGACCTGGTGATTTCATTGAGACTCGGTAACCCGGAGGATAAAAAGATATTTTCCTTATTTTCTTGCGTTTAACAGTATTTCTTTCAGAGGTAACCAGGATTAGAGATATTAAGCTCAGGGCAGGAAAAACACGACGCCGAAATTCCTAGTTAATTAGATTTTCCAGATCGGGACTACTGGTGAAATTGAGAACTACTTCCGGTTTCAAAGCTGATCATTATAGAACAAAAACACTAATAGATATTGAATCGATTGACCTTTCCAAGAAGAGGTTCCATCCCCTCCACTAACCCTCTATTTAAACCCGAAGTAGTTGGAACAAACCAGTTTAGCTTTCAACGTTGATCTTCAAAGAGAAATCGATAATACATCGATTTAGCGTGTTAAAAAAGATCTGTCTTGTGTAGCTCTCACTGGAATTAACAGGTTTCATCTGTCTATTGCATTCGGCAGCTATGGGTCTATTTTACCATTGAATTCACATAGTTTGGATACATCTACCGTAGTTCAATGTTATTTTTAAAAATCTAATTATTATATACATATAACCATCGACCAGGAGGCGATCTGTTTCCTTTAAACGACATTTCTGGATTCACTAATGCCACCGACATAAGAGTTTCACGTTGTTGTTTTTTTTAATCAATATATTACTATACAATTAATTAAATTTTAGTATTTCTTATGCTCAGGGAGAGAGCAATTGCCACCGCTGCCTTTCCCAAATGACGCCAATGTTAAAGGTACATACATTCCTGTAATTAATTTGCAAATTTCTAAAAATGCAGTCCTAACTTTAGCCTCCGAATAACTTATTACGGAATTATATTCCAAAAATATTAAGGGGTAAATTCTCCCAACCCTCCTCCAGGATTTCGCATCAGTCAGTGGTGACGTAACTATTTGACTCACTTATTGGGATAACTCTTCTATTGACACACGGAGTTGGGAAAACGGAAAATTTTGTCATATATATTTGAGAATAAAATCTTTGATCACCCATGCTGAAAACACAAGTTTGTTAAAATGACCTTCAAAAAATAATTATTGTAAAAATGATAAACATTGATGCTAGAGTGGGTTCGCGGTGGCTCAGTGGTAGAGCGTTCAACCTCTGGTGCGTGGTGTATCTGGTTTGATCTCAGCTCACGCCAAGTGAGCTTTGTGGTAGGCAAAATCGTGTGCGCGGTAGGTTTTCTAGGTTCTCCCGTTTCCTCCCACTTTCTTCATTCCACCGTTTCATTCATTTCTCAACATCAGCGTCTGCCTTAGCTAGTGCTAGATTAACCCATATAATATAGGCCCGGGGCTAGAAAAAATATGTGGCCCATGCTGACTTCATGGGCTATTTCATGGGCCATGATACATTTCTGTAAAAGCACAGTAGGAAAATTAATATGTTTCATATTTTTGGTCATATTTTATTTTATTATGATTGTATCTCCATGATTCTTTTTAGATAAACATTTAAGATTTTGATCAGAGTGAAGGCCCCTATCTCGCTGGAGGTCCGGGGCTATAATCTCTCCCTAAGCCCATCTCAATCCAGCCCTGCCCTTAGCCTTGGTGCATAAACATTTCACGTTAAACTAAATATTTCATTTCATTTACATTGATGCTACATAATTCATTTAGCTTATAAAACCGTGTTATTTTTCCTCATAGTGTCTGCTAAGAAAAGAAGGTTGGAAAAATGTAGCAGTTCTTTATATAACAATGGACAATCATATAAAACGTAAAAAGGTTCTGATGAAAGGAATTATTGAATGCCAATGTGATTACAGGAACGGAAAAAGAAAGGCATGGAAAATATAGCAGATATGTTATGCTTTCATTACCACTGATCATTCCACACGAAAGCTGCCATTATACAAAGCCAGAGGCACATAAAAAATGAATAATGTGTCTGGAGATCTTTTATTCGCTCTCCTAGAGGCGATACAGAAAATGCATTTAGGGTTAACTTCAGCTGCAAAAGAGTGACTGACGAAATACAATGATACAAAAATCGTTTCATTTCTTTTAAACATGTAATGTTTCAATCTATGCGTTACGAAATGACAGATTCAACTTGTAAATAATGATACATTCTGCTATTGGATACAATGGCTCTTCCTGCCAAGTAGATGACGACTGAAAACAAAGATCAGACTTCAGTAACTAAATCTAGACCTTATTACAGCGTCAAGCTAATAAATCTAATTGATTTACAGTAAAATATTCTTGGTATTTAATTTGTCAATGTACTCCGTTCTGTTAATTTGTATTCAATGGTAAGGCTTAGAAAATAATGTTGTTTTCTTGTAACAGTTTTTAGAGGTTTCAAACAAGTTTCTTCAGTCCATTATTCTCCATTGTCAATTGTCTCCTGTGTTTACTTTGTAATACAGTATGTTTAATGCGTTTCGTAGCTAACAAAGAGAGTAACAGTGGTGTTCGGAGTTGAGTTGTCACCTATTGGTAAGCCTAAAGTGGGACAAATCGAACGTGTTCCGATCACCGGTTCGTCAGATCCAAATTTTTTACATGGAACAAATTATTAAAAATAGCTGAACCTGATTTCTCTACACAGCGCATCATTCAGATATGAGCATGCATCTCCTTGTCATTCCTCACATCTGTACATGTCCCTTTACAGACACAAGTGAAGGATGTCTTGATAAAAATTGGCAAAGGGTAGCATAAAGGGAAGATTTTTTGGATTCTTTTTTTTTTTAATATCTCGCATTGTTTGTAAGATTTGAACCTACTTCTGTTGGGGTTTCTAATTCATGTATGATCAGTGTTTTCTTTTTTCTTGCATGCAGTATGTAATAAACTAATACATTACACACAATTAATTATCATGTCACTGATGTATGGTGTTCATTGGGCAAAATACTCCAAGCAATAAAGATTCACCTTAGACTCCAGAAACAGTTATTATTCGTTTTTCATTATCATTTGGCCATGAAATAAGCACCTGAGAGATATACTAACCCTGTATACAAATGTGTGGTGTTAGAATGTATAACTCATAGGATATGATGCTTTACTTTTTAAAACTTCAATTCTTCCAGTATACTCCTAAAAATGTAATAAAGAAAAAACGGTCAATTATTTTAATATTCAATTAGAACTGGACAGTCTACATAAAATTTGCAATCGATCAATGAAAACGGCATCTTTCTAGAGCTTGCGATTTTCGAGGTTTTATTGACAAAAGAATTGACCACAAACATATAAACGTCCACAAACATTAAACTTTTCTGGGCCACAAACATATAAATCTAGCATTTTAATATATAAATTAGATAGAAGAAAGAGACATAGACCTACACATTTGGCTTCGAAGTCCCTAGATAAAGAAAATCTGACTGTGCCTCTTGATACGTAAGCATTCCACCATAATAATTAGCAACAGCCTTTTCCGCAGTAGACCCGGGTTAGATTTCCGGCAGGAGTTCATGTAGTTTGTACCGCACGTGAAGCTGTAGGTCTAGGTACACGTCTCCTATAGACTCACAGCTAAAAGAAACGTTCAACTCAAATCAAACCAGAAACTATTATTAAAAAAACCCTCACCTTTGCTATCTTACGGAGCGCTTTTCCGCTCAAGGATGCATTGTTGAATGAAAAGCAGCTTTAATAACAACAAAATCTTCAGTTACTCTTTTATCCCCCTTCCCCCGCAAAAAAGTGTGTTAACAATACACTTACAATATTGTGTTAGAAACCCTGTTTTATTCTCAGTTGAGTTGCATTCAATTAGGCATTTGCAGCACAAGAATAATCATTAGGAATGCGCACGAGACAAGATTTGTGGCTGTCTCGTCTCGAAAATGTGCTGTAAAAGTAATATCTCGACTCGAAAAATGTATTATTTCACTATTGGAAGAACCGTGTCTCGACTCGAATTTTGTCAGGAAAATCCTGTCTGGACTCGTCTCGTGCGCATCCCTAATAATCATGGATCTCCATTTGAGACTGTTACATGCTTCTCAAATAAAACTAGAAAATTAGGCACCTACGAATTGAGGGTTCTCTTTGCTTAGTTTAAATCAAAGGTGACCATTTGGTTAATTGGATAACGGCGTTTGTTTTTCTGCTCTCCTTAAAAATTGAAGAATTGCTAGTTACGCACTTATCCAAATTTACCCCTCATATATAGAAAAATAAAATAAAAAATTCTTGTTAATACTGAAATTTCAATAATCCGCATAATGAAACTTATTTGTTGTAGTTTTTTTTTTTTTTTTTGTATTTGTAACTAATATCGCTATAGTTAATTTTAGGCCATAATTTAACAAAAGTATGGTTTCTAACTAATTTGATTTAATTTGATTGATTAGGGGGTTAATGGAGACGTCAGCATAGAGGCTATGTGTCCCTGTCACGATTAACACGGCTGCCTGAGTGCGGATTGCAACGATAAAAATTAAGGAAAAGTTAAAACGAAGAGATCAAAAAACACTCCGATACTAAAAAGAAAAATCAGAAATTAAAAATAAAAGAATAAATATATGTAGTGAAAGAGATAACGATAACAATAAATATAGAGAAAACATAAAAACATAAAAAATGTAGAACAAAAGATGAAAGCGTAGCTGCAATTAAAAGAAATAACCTATTAAAAGAGCTCAGAGAACACGAGCAGGCTCAGAAGCATCAATAAACTGAAGTACACAGTGAATAATACTATCATCATCCCCTAATGCACTGGTACTGTAAGGTTACAAGGCAGTCCGTGACGTTCTCTGAGATCTAAGTGTTCAGGGTATTCAATAAGAATGTGCTGAATACTCAGTCGGAAAGGACAATACAAACGGTCCAAACCACGCAGCAAATAACTATGCGTTAGATGAGAGTGTCCGATACGCAGACTCGCCAGGAGCACTTCATCTCGACGATAATTGAGAGACGACGTATGCCACACTCCTAGGAGCGGCTTAACTACGTGACGTTTATTATCTTTCCCTGGTCCCAATCTGCTTGCCAATGAGAGCGCATCAAACTAGAGAATTAACGACAAAGATAAGAGCAAGGAAGGCTATGCTCCAAGCTACTTTTGTCTGACTTCTGTTCCAATCATCACACTATTGGTTTCTCCTTCATTCAAGCGCAGCTTCACTCGTTGTCCTGTGTACAGGTTTTGAATGAGTCGTAGTTCTCTCCAGTTGACTCCAATTTCTTTAAGTATTTTCGGAAGTTTCATCCAATTGACTCGGTCGAAAGCTTTTCGCCAGTCGGTGAAACACAAACACAACTCTTCATTTATATCAAGAATTCTTTCTGATATAATTCTCATCAATCCAATAGCATCTCTGGTGCCTTTTCCTTTCCGGAATCCAAATTGATCTTCTAACCTCTCATCTATCTTACTTTCCAGCCGCCTGTTCAGTATGCGTGCAATGATCTTTCCAGTGTGGGGAATCAGGCTAATGCTTCTGTGATCGCTGTACTTCTTTGCTTCCTTTTTCTTGGCAATGCAATTATTGTAACATCAAGAAAATCCTTTGGCCATTCTCCACTCAAGTAGATCTTGTTAATAAGTGAAGTCAGTTCTTTCATTGCGTTGTCTTCTAATCCCTTGAGCAAATCTACTGGAATGTCTCTTCTCCAGTGGCCTTTCTCCTTCGCGTGTCTTTGATTGCTTGTACTACTTCGCTTTTCAATACACTGGGTCCTTTTTCATCATCATCCACCTCTTCCTCTTTTTCGATCGCAATATCTTTGGGGTGCTTCTTCTGTCATATAGATCTTTTATGTATTCCTCCCAAATTCTAAGGATTCTTTGATGGTCAGTGGTTATATTACCTTCTTGATCTTCGATGCCGAACGTTCGTATACTTTTGTTAGCTTTCCCTTCTAATTCTTGTGCTTTCTGGTACATCAGATCATATCTGCCGTGCCGTTGAAGTTCCATTATTTCTTCACATATCTGTTCCATGTACTTTTCTTTGGCTTTGTCTGTCTCTCTTCTCAATTCATTATTCAGCCTTCTGTATTCCTTTATGTCCGTGTTTTTCGCCCTTCTGCGTTCCTCCATCTTCTTAAGCATTGCTTCAGTTATCCATGGTTTTCTCGGTGCTCTTTCCATCCTGCCAATGCTATTGTAAAGTGTGTCAAGTAGAATCTGTTTAACTTTCCCTCCACTATTCTCTATATTGTCAACCATATCTCCCATTGCACAGAATTTTCTTGAATCTCTTCTTTCGTTGTGATTAGAATCAATGTCCGCTCCTGGTAGTGTCTTCACGTCTCGTACACTATCCTGAAACGTTGCTTCACAAGAATGTAATCGATTCTGTAGCGTTTCTTATCTCCTAGACTTTTCCACGTGTACAGCTTGTTTTTTTCTTTTCTTGAACCACGTGTTCATAACCACCAGATCACGTTGGCCATAGAAATCGATAAGCATTTGACCTCGTTCGTTTCTTCTACCTAGTCCAAACCGTCCCACTACCTTATTCGCAGCTCCTTCTCCTACAACGCTGTTGAAGTCTCCCATTAATATGGCGTTGAGCTTTCATCTTCCTTCCTGATGCAATATGTCACTAATCTGATCATACATTACTTCTACTTCATTATCATCATGGTCGGTTGTTGGCATATACACTTGTATTATCACAATATCCACTGGTTTTGCATGTAGTTTTACAAACATCCAGCGGTCACTGCAGTATTCCACTTTGGTTACACTTCTTGCTACTTCGTTCTTCATTGCTATCGCGACACCATTCTCGGCCTTATCGCCACCCGAATAGTATTTTCTGTAATTTCTCGATACTATCTCATCTTTCCCCCAGGAAATTTTCAAGTTTCCCCCCACTTCGTAGAGTTTGTACGTTCCAGGTTCCTATGCTGAAATTAATGTTATTATTATTTTCTCTTCTGACGATTCTTCCCGGAGCAGTCCCCACCCGGAGATCCGAACAGGGAACTATTTTGCCCCCGGAATTTTTTACCTCAGGAAGAACCATCATATTTATTTATTCTCCTCCTTCGTCCTTCTGGGAAAAAGATAATGTGTTAGTATTCCCATTTCCTTTCCACATCTCCATGCCGTTGACCATCTAGTGGTTCATCCGCCTTTTAGGACAGTTTCCCCTCCTAAGGTCGAGAAGGTGCCCTGACCTCCACCCGCTCATCCGCCCTCCGAGAAGACCGTTGACACTTGATAAAAGCTGACTCCTTATCCCGGGAGTCGGTCGGTCCCCACCTACGTTAGCCGCCAAAGACGTTACCCGCTTTCTCCTGCTAGGAGGTGTAGGTTGGGATTTTCCCTTCGCTTAGGATGAGACCCGAAGGCTTTTCTCAAACCTCTCCAGTACTTTTAGAAAGCACCATCTACCTATACAAATAAAACAGAAAGTGACTATGTTTGTGACTTAATAACTAACTAAACTAACTCCACGGCTTGTGGAACCCGGAGGTTCAATGCCGCGTTCACAAAAGTTTTCCACTGACCTCTATCCTTAGCCAACTGGATCCAGTTTCTATTTTGGATTCCTATTTCTGCGAGGTCCATCTTAATATTGTCCTCCCATCTGCGCCTAGGTCTTCCTAATGGTCGTTTTCTGATTGGTCTACCAGTTAAGACTTGGCTAGCGTTTCTACTTTCTTCCATCCTGGCTAGGCCTACATGACCTGCCCACCTGAGCCTCTTAGACTTGATGACCCTAACAATGTTTGGTAAACCGTATATATTATGTAGTTCCTCGTTATGAAGTTTCCGCCATTCCCCTTTTTAGTTCCTCTTGGGTCCGAATATTCGTCTTAGCATCTTGTTCTCAAATACTTTCAGTCTATGTTCTTCCCTCAGAGTAAGCAACCATGTTTCACAACCAAACAGAACAACAGGCATGATTGTCGTTTTATATATTTTAAGCTTCAAATTCCTGGACAGAATTTGCGATAACAACAGATTTTGAACTGAATAATAACACGAATTCCCTGCTTTCAGTTGACATTTAATTTCTTCGTGAATATGGTTTTCGTATGTTAATATTGATCCTAGATATTTGAAAGTATCCACTTTATCAAGTATCATTTGATATTTTAACGCACCCATAATTTGCCGTATTACGATCCTGACGAACTTCCATGTATTTAGTTTTCTCTGCACTTATTTCTAAATCCATGTATCTCTGAAAGAGTTTAATAAGACCTCTGCATTTCTTTCTATTGTTCTCCTATCATCCCCTATTAAATTTACGTCATCAGTATATGCCATAATCTGGTGAATACCGTTCATCTCTAGGCCCTGGTTGCTATCTTTGATTTTCCTTATAGCGTCTTCCAGAACAAAGTTAAATAATAATGACAACAATGCATCTCCAAGTTTCAGGCCAATTTTCCTACCCAGACTTTACTTTGGGATTCATTTAAACATATATTAATTAATCCAATTAGCTTTTTTGGTATTCCAAATTATGTAAGAATATTGTACAATGTTTCACCAATGTTCAATTTCATTATTCAGTCATCAATATAAAACATGTAACTTTAGAAAGGCATATAATACACTATACAGTTGTGAGCAACAAAAATGTTAAAATAATTTCATAAAGAATAAAAGTGGACTAACCAAATTAAATATTAAGATACATCTGTAATAAGCCGAGGTGAACCAAACTCAGAAGCTGCTGGTGTTAGAAGTTGTGGAACACAGATTCTGGCAAAGCTGAACCTGTCTCTAGCCGATCTCGACCATCAAATGTAACGATCTTTATCCTTTAGACCAGCGTTTCCCAACCTTTTTCAACTTGCGGCACACTACAGGTGTAACTTGAATTCTCGCGGCACACTCATATAGATATTATTATTATTATTATTTGTAAATATAAAATACCGTGGAATTTTTTTTCTGTTATTACTGATCTCCTTTTCACAGAGAAGAAAGGTCGATCACTTGTTTTCCTCCGTGGTAAATCATTAAGCTTATTTTTCATTCTAATTTAAAAATTAAAAAAAAAACAATTACAATGAAGTATAGCTCTCAGGTTTTTAAAAATACGCTTTCTTTTTCGAAAACTGTATCCAAACTTTCATTAAGAAGGAACATCATTAAAGAACAAAGAAACAAATCTCTTGTACTTTTAAAACACAAATGTAGGTCATTTGTATCCATGTTTGCTTTGTCGAAAGGATTGAATGATATTTTAAAATTTCAATTTACGAAATAATGTGCAACAATAAAGAAGCAATAATGGTGGTAAGAATGATGGCAAATACTTTTCTAACATTAAAAATGTACAGAATATTAACAGAATATGAAACTTAAAATTGTAGATTCATAGTAGAGGTTCATAGTAATGTGAAACACAGATATACATTTTTCCTCATAAATATAATGTGATACTCAATGTCTGCTATTTGATTGTAATAGAATTAATAATTTTGTTTTGATTTCCTCGCGGCACACCAGCGGCCCATTCGCGGCATACCGGTTGGGAAACGCTGCTTTAGACCAGTGATAGCCAAACCGTCGATCGCGAGCTACTAGTAGCTTGCGGGGACATTTTTGGTAGATCGCGTTAACGTTCCAGTTGGCTAACCTTGACTCTTGCACTGAGCTGACGCTAACGATAGGGGGCGCTGACGACAACAACTACTTGTTTCTCCCGCGCAACTGCCATTGTCAGTTTCATCTCACAGTTGATTGTACCTAGGTATATGCGTGGGGTTGTGCACGTTATATTTTTCGTGTGTATATTAGACATTTGCTAAACGTTATGTTTTTCGTGTGTATATTAGACATTTGCTAAACGTTATGTTTTTCGTGTGTATATTAGACATTTGCTAAACGTTATGTTTTTCGTGTGTATATTAGACATTTGCTAAACGTTATGTTTTTCGTGTGTATATTAGACATTTGTTAAACGTTATGTTTTTCGTGTGTATATTAGGCATTTGCTAAACGTTAGGTTTTTCGTGTGTATATTAGACATTTGCTAACTTGAATAGTTTGATTTCATAATTAACTAGAAATGTTAGTTTATAGGCAATAAACAAATGTAAGATTTAAAATTTAAAAAGTTGGTAGTCCTTTTGGTTTCTAGCTCACCGTAGGATTTCAAAAGGATACAGGAGCTGAGAAGCTTCATAAGTTTGGCGACCACTGCCTTAGATGATAGGCTACTTGCTCGCCAAATATCGTTCAGGCCTGGCCAATAGTTATCAAGAAATAAATTACTACTATACACGAGTCGAGCCAAGTCTTTCTCTGGCGGAGCTCGACTACGAAATATTGCGACAATTACAATCCAGGATTTCCATAAATTATTCCATGACTTACTGGAAGGTGCATAACGCGGACTTCTAATGTAATTAAGTATATACTTATAAGTATCAGTTGAATGAGAATACCTTTCTGAGATATTTGGTTCCACTCCTATCGTTCCTACTTTGAATGAAATGCGGCCAGCCGATCCCACTTAATATTGAGTTATTGCTTTTAATTTAAAGGAACAGTTTTGATTCGTTATTACCATACTGCGTATTACCTTCCTCTTCGATAAAATATTTGATTTTTATATTGATCTTTTGAATCTGGCAAGAATTCCCATTATTTTGCATGAGAAAATGTGACTCGAGTTACGAGATTTCCCTGATGCTTGTATCATTATAGAACAAATTGTTCCTCAATTAAACGAATGAAGTCTAGAGGAAACAGGAGTAAAGGTTCGTTTCCTTACAAGATCAGCAGATAGACTGTTTCAACATTATTATTTCATTGGAGATAATTTCAATTCAGTTGAGTTTTAAATTAATAATGTTATTTTAATTCTCTTCTTGTTGAAACTTGATTCCAAGTTTTCTTTTTATTTCAGGTGATTACGATATTCAGGGTCTTGAGCAATCCCCAGAGAATGGTAATGTAACTATCAACTCTTTTCCAAATTTCGTATTTATAAAGATATAGAGTTCAGCGTAGAGGTAATCATAACAACAACACTATAACAAAGTCAAGGTTTTTAAACATTTGACAAGTGGTGTACAAAAATGATCACAGTGGGTTTTAAAGGTTAATGACAATATAAGTAATATTGTTACCGAATCACTGTCTGTTTTCCTATAACAACACAATTTTAAGCATATGTTTAGACAAGGGCTCTTTTCTTTTAAAAAGTAGTAATTTGATATCACTCTACATTTGAACGTCAAATATAATTTTTACATAGGAATATACACATTTTCTGTTTTGTACTAGTGAGGAGCTCGATGGTCGAACAGTCAAAACCCAAATTTATTGCCGCCGGCAGTGGCGTATTTACGATTTTGTTTCGCGGGTGCGGGCTTTGCTAACTTTATTCCTGGAAATGTGAAAATTCTGCGAGATATTTCATTTACTTTAATATAATAAATAAAATTTCGGGGTGGGGCTTAACCCCGGAAGCCCCCTTTAATTGCGCCACTGGCCGCCGGTGTACTTCCTCTTCTAGCACATGAAATCAAGAACATGCGTGTCCTCTCTTGTTTGTTTGCTTTAGTATTTTCACTACGCAGAAATAATTGTAATTTCTTATAAATTTCAGAACACATCTTAGTATAACATACGAAGTGAAGTCAAAAAGTAAAGGGACTTCGAGAAAAAGTACATGTATTCTAATAATAGAAATTCAGTAACAATATTCCTACATAATCTCCCTGAACTTCAAAGCACTTTTCCCAGCGTTTCACAAGGTCTTTTTTTTTTTTATTCCGTCGGAAAAGAAGTTTTCGGTTGCACCGCATCAATGACTAGCTGATGGTTTGACGTTTAAATATCTTAACTTCTGGTGATGATGGGTATTTACAAACCATGCCCGCAGCCTTACTTTCCGGATCGTGATGATGTACCCAAGTTTCATCTACAGTTACGATTTATTGTAAAAATCCATCTTCTTCGCGACGATAATGGGGCAAATGTTCACGAGAGATGCCCAACCTTTGTGTCTTATGCTTCGCGATAAACAGCTATCACCATACTGCGCTTGCATTCAACGAATAATTTCTGCAGGTTTAACACCTTCCATAAACAAAAAGCGAATCACTGCCCTCATTTCCTTCCTGGTGCAGATTGACAATGGAGCTGCCATGTTTAACGGTCTGCTTCACTCCAACGACTAACGCGTGAATAAGAATGACACGTTGATTTGCAGATGACACTAATTCAGAGCTGGATACTAGCAGAGTTAGTTACCGAACCCTAGTTTGAGAAATTCCAAGTTCCTTTACTTTTTGACTTCCCCTCACATTTACTAATTCTTAAAAAGTAAACTGGAAAATATATTTTTGAAAATTTTTATAAAGCAAGGATAACTAATTACTTAACAATATTTATAATATTTTCTAGTAATAATTATAAGTAAGTTATTTTTGTGTATTATGTGTAATGAGTTTGATTTAAAAAATGTTAGCGTATTGAATTGTATAAATGTCGGGGAGATAGGCCGACTATAGCGCTGTTGTGGCAATCTACAGAACTATATCTATTCGAAATTTACGTCACGAGTTATAAGCTTCAATTGTGAAGCTGAAATCAAACTGGTCGGAACAAAAATCTGTAATAACGAGTTTAGAGAAAAGTGAATATATAATTTTGGATATAAGAGTCATCTTATATAAATTGTTCGCGAAACTAGAAAAGTCAAGATTAATATTGTGGTATGATACCAGTTGAATTGTATTTGGGGAGTGTTTTTTTTTCAATAAGGAATTGTATTATGATTTTGTTATGAATTGTGTTATGTGTTATAAGGAATTGTGTTTAAGGAATTTAATTGTGTTATGATTCCTTTCCAAACCTAATGAAAACCTGATAAAATCAAACGAGTTAACAGTAAGATTTATTTTTATAGAAGACCGATTGATAGGGTATCACAACAAACAGCATGTGGTTAAAATGTCTTGAATCTACGTACATAGTAGTAGATTGGTACAAGATGGTTACGGGGAACCCATTCCTATTTGTCTGGAAGTTTCATTTTTATCATAAAGTTGATACATATATGTGTATTGTGTATGAAGTTTGTTTGTTTGTAATACATCATTCATTAATGTTTTCTCTGCAGCCTTAACAATATTCCCAAATTTTCTCCGACAGACTTCGAATACTGCATAATACAATTCTTAAAATCTCTACTTATAACTATAACACTTATAAATATATATATATATGTTGATATGGATAATAGTCCGTATCGTATGGTATCATTTTCTTCTATGGCGAAGTCTAAACACTTAACTTGTTAAGTTTTGTGGCCAGACGTGTATAAACATATTTTTCTAGACAGTTCTGACATAATACGTAAAGAAGGCAGTAATAGTAGATGTATTTTCGTTTATAAAGAAGTAATTTTGTGAAAAATACAAAGGTAAATGCAGAAAATCTCCGGAAAATACACCAGTTTAAATATATTTTATCTTGAATGCTACCATTGAACGATTAGTGAGTAAACTACGTTTTAATAAGCTCCAGAAATTATAACATAACGAACTTAGGGAAATATATACATGTTATATACTCCAGAGAAAGTTTTGAACAGTACAAAACAGAAATAATACTAGGAAATTCTCATCCATTGGATTATTCAATTTATAAAAGCATAAATTCCTAACTGATTAAATTATACTTATCTTGAGTGAATTATGAACGAAAGTTGGTTTTATTGATGCGTAGAGAATACTTGAAATTTGTAGAAAAATATTTAACGGGAAAAGAAATTAACGAACAGTGAGCTTTAGAAAATTATACAACATTGACATTTAAAATAGCTACCGAATAGGTCAAGATCGCCATTAGGTCACTTCTGTATTCAAACGTTTGCTTGTTAGGTTTTGATCTCAATAAGTACCTAAAGACTGTTTTCCAATTCTTCTAGACTTTCATTCCTGACACAACATACCGTTCCTAACGCTGCTTCATTCACATTCATGTATTTTAGTAAGGAAAAATATTCTTTTTCTGATTATTTTACTGTTTACTGAATACTTACTGATCAGTTAGTGATGTGTTTATGTTTACTTTCATTCGCAGCTACAGATAGATAAAGTCAAAAGCTAGCATAAGCCATACTCAAGCTACTTATTATCTTATAAAGTTTTTTCAGTGCACAAACTCTTAGTTAATACTGATCATGTGTCATTATGGAGTTAAAATTGTGTTTGTATTTCCAATAATAATAATAATAAAAATCTGTTAAGAAAAGTTTCAATTTAACAATTTTGTTCTTTCAGTCATTTAATTTTTTCTAGATCTCTAATTTTAATTTTTGGTATGCGAGAACAATTCGACCAGAAAAAGCACATTGCTTAGCTTTGAGAAGAATTCGAACATTCATATCCATATGTGACGCTCATCTATTACCAGATTTTGAAAAGCTTCTTTACACTGATGAAGAAAAAATGATGGACTGAACGGAAATATGTTGCATTTAACTATGCATATTCTTCAGTTTGTTCTTATCAATCAAATGATTTGGCATTTTTGAAACCTTCCTACCTACTGATGTTTGTTCTTTTCATTCTCACATAGCATTATTTTTGAACCCTCAATTTAGTGAATTAAAATACATATAGTTTTGAAGCAGGAACATAATTGTTAAGTGGGTCAGTCATAAAGTTAGTTGCACTCCTTCGTAAATATTTTCGGTCAAAGGCTATTTTGATGAAATTGTTTGACAACACTGTAGACATGTAGCTGTATCGTGTGACGTAGCGGCTTTCACAAGACAAGCGGAAGTGTTCTGTTAATCAGTCGTAAACGGTTTGGGTACAAAACCTCGCGGCCAGAACCTCGCGGCGACAACCCCGCGGACCAAAAACTCGCCTCCCAAAACCTCGCGGCCCAAAATCTCGCCGGGCCGAAACCTCGCCTGGCCAAAACTTCACCGCCCAAAACCTCGCGTTACAAAATCTCGCCAGGCCAAAACCCCGCCTGACCAAAACCTCGCCACCCAAAACGTCGCGGGCCAAAACCTCGCCTGGTCAAAACCTCGCCACCCAAAACCTCGCACCCCAAAATATCGCCATACCCAAAATCTCGCCTGACCAAAACCTCGTTGTAATGATCTCGCGACACAGAATCTCATCTGATCTAAATTAAGCGATACGTAGTGTCGCCTGGGAAGAAATGTCGTCAGGATAAAACCTCTTCACGATGATTTCTTCAATGTAGAATGTTCTATCGCCAGATTTACAAAACTTATTAGGTTTTGAAACTTGACATTTTGTATAAATCTTCTTGCTCTACTAGGGCACAAGCTACAGATAAGACAATATTTTGCGAAATGCGTGTCCTAAAGAGGAATGGAATGGATGGTCTTGAATGAATTTTGCCGCTCTCCAGATCTAAAAAACTACTAAGCATAGAACCTTTACGTTTTGGTACAAATCTTCTCCTTGTACCATAAGAAGGTATGTTGCAAAATGCTCCTCGTAAGGGAGTGTTGAAGTTTGGATAATTCTTAAGCGTTGGCTTGATCTCAGGACCCACGAAGTTTTGGCGGCGAGGTTTTGGCCCGGCGAGATTTTTGGGCGGCGAGGTTTTGGGAGGCGAGGTTTCGGCCACGCGAGATTTTGGCCGGCGAGATTTTGGGTGGCGATGTTTCGGCCGCGAGATTTTGTCCTTATCCCGTCGTAAACATGTCTCTACAGCTGCAAGTGACATTTAAGCTGAAATGCGTGCAGTGATTCGTTTTCTGTGGGGGAAAAAGTGCAATTCCGCTGAAATTTATCGGCAGTTGCATGAAATGTATGGTGAAAATTTAATGACATGTCTAGATATCGCGAACTGGTGCAACATGTTTGAGAACGGACGTACAGATATTGACGATGCTGAGCGCGAGGGAAGACCATCACCCTCCTTATAGCCCAGATTTTTCCCCGTGTCACTTCCATGTGCTTGGTCCCATGAAAGCCGTACTTTCAAAGCGACGATAGAACTCGAATGACGAGGTGAAAGCTGCAGCCCAAGAATGGTTATCGGGCATTGGACGGGATTTCTTTGCAGAAGGTATAGAGAAACTTGTACCACGCCTCGACAAATGCTTCAATAACGGAGGTAATTACGTTGAAAAGTATATTGTGGATGGAACTTTACGACACAAATAACGTGATTGTAAAATTTCTATTCTGTTTTATTTTCTTAAGCAGTGCAACTAACTTCTGACTGACAGTCGTATTTCGCCCCTAATACAAAACTTTTTCCCTTTTAAAAATAGGTAAAATGCGTTACAAAGGATAAGTAGCATCATTTGCAAACATGAAGGTTTTTCCATCTGAATCAAGTTCAATTTACATTTGTTTATTTAATTATATTAAAATCTAGGCGTTCCGTATATGTAGTGCGAATTTAACAAAGGCTTGTTCTCTAAAAATGCATTCTTTATAATGATAAACTATAAGTGAATCATATGTGATTGCCATTACCGGTAAACTAAGTATATAGAAGAAAAGGAAGAATGATTTATGTGAATCAGTTAATGCAAAAAGTCAGTCAAATAAACGTAGTTTTGAGAAAGATAAGAAAACTATTGCAGTTTTAAAACTATGAAATAAAGACGACCCCCTTTTTTCGTGTATATAAAAATGACATTAATCGAATGCTGTATAGATAGAAAAAACATTTTTATGCTCATTTCCATGGTAAATAAAATGTTTTCCGCTGTGAACTGAAGCCCTTCTTGAATGTAAATTATAGACAAAGCCCTGTATGCATGTAATTTTATATAGTTTTTAATCTGTTGCTCTTTTTTTAATTTTTTTTAAACACAAAACGGTGTTCAAGACATTTTTTGCCAGGTTCCAGATGTTTCAGGTCTGCCAACCGAATGGGCGGAAATCAATGGCTATTACCATTGACATATAAAACAAATATAATTCTTCATACAGAAAGGGCTTCAATCACTGACTCAAACCTATGCTGCCTAGAATAATTAGTTGACACCTGTTTATAAAATGTTAGACCAATGAAACTGAAGTTCTTTATGCATACAAACATAGCTGTACCCAATAGGAACAGAAGTCTGACGTTGACTCGATTTCGCCATTTTGATAACTGAAGCCCTTTCTGTATGAACTAATTCATATAATTTCGTTATTATTACTTTAAAAGAAGAGAAGTTAAATACTGTATCCATGTATATAAACAATAATGATATCTTGTCGACATACATGTATATAAGAAGACGCTTCTTATGAATTATTTTATTCATATTTAGCAAGTTAAATGGTATATACGAACTGGGAAATGCTAAGAACATCTATTTACACGATAATATAAATTTAGTGAGATATAAGTATTCGTCTCACTATATATTTTTGGTAGTTCGTACCGGCGACCTTTCAAACCGAGAATTTGGCATTTTTAAAACCTTTCTGCCTATTGATGTATGCTCCTTTCACTCGCACAACGCATTAATTTTAGAACAACAATTTAGTAAGTTAAAGTATGGATAGTTTTAGACGCGAGACATCATTCTTATTTCTCACCGTTTCAAAAATTAAAGCTTGTAGCAAGCAGTGGTGTTATTCAAATTTTCTTAACTAAAGATTATATATATATATATATAGCGAGAGAGAGAGGGAGGAGATGAATAGGTAAGTAGATAGATATTACTCTTAGAAAACAAACCATACAAAGTAAACAAAAGCAAATCTTTTACTGGATACCACAAGTGACTAGTAGAGACCTACAAAGTGACAAGTAGAGATTCTAATACAAAGTGATGTGACGAAATTAAGTAACACTAGGAATATCTTCCAAACGAATTATCCAAGATTAGATGGTTGTCAAAAAGGTATTGGAAAGATTTTGATCCAGCAATGGATCGACAGTTGTTGACAATGGTATGTATGCGTTTCAAATTTCAATAACCCTCACCACTGCCCTCATGCGAACGCAGTTCTTATTCTTGATATCTGAGCATTTGAGATTAAAAAATAAGCACTTATATCTTGTTCTGAGAGATCATATAATTTAATTCTGTAGTTGTAAGAATTTCTTAAAACGAAGTTAGTTAAACTAAAATTTATTGTTCCTGGTGATAACTGGATAATATATACGTACTAGTATGTCTAGGTATAACAAACGGTTCTGTGAATTCGAAATAATTTTAACAATCGTTTCTAGCAAACTGGTACGAACCGGCTGAATAGCACCACGGGTAATAAGTAGTATGCATTACAAAGAATGGATATCATCGTATGCTTATATGGAGGTCTTTACATCTGAATATAGTTCGAATTCAGGATGGAACCGGGACCTTAAAAAGTACATACAACGAACACTTAAATTTCATCAATTTTATATTATCGTGTTATAATGCTTTGTAGTATTTCCCAATGTATATATATATATAAAATTTTCTAAATATGAGTAAAACTATTAAGAAAACGTACCTCTGTGTATATTTCAGCTTATTTTCTTTTACAAGTAGTAATTACCGGGATTATATAAATTATTCCTTTCCTTCTATACAGTTTACCGGTTGGGATAATTAGACTTGATTTACTTATCTTTTTTGTCTTAATGGTCAAAATAATCATCTATCTTAGCTAATAGAAAGAACTACTTTCAAAAACTATACATACGCGTAGGCATGAGAATACCTGCTATAAAAGTTTGGTATTACTACTTGGACACGTCAAATGTAATTTTTTAAACATTGATATTGCAAATAAATTTGTTAAATTCGCTCTTACTTCCCGGAACACCTCATATTTCATTTTTCATTTCATGTAATTGTGAATAAAATCGACACATTTTCACTCTTAAAATTTTGGGGAAACATGATTACATTTCCTGCTTTGTCCATATTTAGAAGACAGGGTAGAAGATCGACGCCACATTTTAGATGCTCCGACTAGAATTCCTAGATATCGTCAGCGATTTTATTTGTACGGCCATCATACAGCAAGAACGACAGAATCTTATGAAAAAAGTGATCCAACTAGTAAGAAATGAAATAACTCCTTTATTTCAATTTGAAAGAAACAATCTGACTAATAAGCATGCATTTTACACATTTAACGAACAAAACTACAATAGCATGTGAGCAAAATGCATGAAGAGCATGAAGATATACTTTTCTACTGCATGCGTAGAATACAATCTAGTTAGTAGATTTTTCATATCATCATGACATCATTTGCACATTATTTTCAAACCATCAAAACTTCTAGTTCACTTCATTGTAGTAGTGTTTATTACCTTTTTTTTCCTTGCATGATATAACATGTGAAAAGGCAGCAACGGATTCTACATTTTTAACTGATAACAGTGAAGTAATTTACCAAAGCGCTTCATTGGTTACATATACATTAGCTGAAAACAATAGAACAAAGAATATTTTGTTCAAAATATTCCACTAGATAACTGATACAATAAAACAAAGAATATTTTGTTCAAAATATTCCACTAAATAGCTGATAACTATAAAACGAAGAATATTTTGTTCAAAAAATCCACGAGATAACTGATAACTATAAAACAAAGAATATTTTGTTCAAAAATTCCAGATAACTGATAACTATAAAACAAAAAAAATTTTCAAAATATTCCACTAAATAACTGATAACTATAAAACAAAAAATATTTTGTTCAAAATATTCCATTAGATAACTGATAACTATTAAGCAAAGAATATTTTGTTCAAACTATTCCACTAGATAACTGATAACAAAAAAACAAAGGATATTTTCTTCCAAATATTCCACGAAATAAATGATAATTATAAAACAAAGCATATTTTGTTCAAAATATTCCACTAAGTAAATGATAACTACAGAACAAAGCATATTTTAATAAAAATATTCCACTAGATAACTGATAACTATAAAACAAATTATATTTAGTTCAAAAATTGATTGAAGTCATATGCATCAACTGAACTATATGACAAAGATTATTTCTCTCGAAATGTTGTCCTAAAGACTTTCGATAAAACAAAGAATACTTTGTTCAAATTGTTCAATTAATAATGCACAACTAGTGACAATAAAAGAAGAAATATTTTGTTTGAAATATTCGATTTAAGACATACGTAAAAATTAATTGGTAACAATTAAATAAAAGTATCTTTCTTTCTTAAAGAAATTCCATTAGAGTCTACAAATCGGTTAAAATAATAAAACAAAGAACACTTTGATCGAAATATTCCATTGAAGAAGGATAACTTAAACGGTAACACTAAAACAAAAACTGTGTTCAAAATATTTTATTAGGGACATATAAATTAACTGATAGATGTAACGTTCATTTTGTTCTACATGTTCCAATTGAAACGTTTCAATTAAATGATAAAAATAAAACAAAGATATTTGTTTTAAACGTTTTTTATAGCATACAAATTTACTTACAGACATACAACAATAAAACAAAGAACATTTTGTTCAAAATGTTAGATTGGAAACTTGTAAGTAAGCTGATAACCTAAAATAAATAAATCTTTGCTCAAAATATTTTAGTAATCAAGCACGAATTAGCTAATAGACTGAAGACTGAATCAAGAATAGTATCAAGGAGATTTTAATAATTGCATGTATTATGAATAATAAAAATGGATGAAATAATTTGAAATAGCTGCTAGTTCTATAAGAGAACTTCACAATAACGTAATTTTAAGAGAGTAGGAATAGTTGTGTTAAAATCTCACATACTCGTAAAAGTTATAATACACAAAGAGTGAAAAAATGTCTGACTGGACCGAGACTCGAATCCGGGACCTGCGGCATAGCGTGCCGATGCGTTAACAACTACAATTCCCAATCCGCTTTCCGGAACAACCATTCACTATCTCACTCTCGAGGTTGGTGCTCTCATCTCGGACAACGTAGGTTGTACCAAAGACCCCTGCTGTGATTGAACAATCCTGTGTCCTTATACCGAGCACCTTATAACGATTGTGACTTCATATATACTAATGAAAGGAAGAAACAGCCGATATTTTACACACCAGATAATCTATAGTTGCGAATTCCGTAATACGCAGAGAGTGAAAACTGACTGACTGAACCGAGACTCGAACCCGGGATCTGCACGATACCGTGCCGATGAATTAACCATTAGGCCATCAAGTTCGCTTCCCGGAACAGGCACTTTCTCACAGCAGGAGTTGAGAGTGAGTGGCTGTTCTGGTAAACGGTCTGGGTGCGCAGAGATTAACGGATCGGCAAGGTAGACCGGAGGTCCTAGGTTCGGTCCAGTTAGCCACTTTTCACTCTTTGTGTGTTATAGAATTTGTGCCTAAGAGGATCTTGTGTAAAAAAAAAAAATCGGTTGTTTCCCCCTTTCATTAGTGTATCGTAAATGTTAGTTTAAAAAGAAAAAGACGTCACTTTGTAAAAGTACATTATTCCGTATTGAAATTCAAAATGTCCACTGGTACTGAACTACTAGCATGTGAACAATTTTCTGCATAACATGTGTTAAGTCTCTATAATACTCAAGATAGAATACTCACTTGCGTATCCGAAATATCAGAAAGATTTTCAGCAGCTTTTAGTAATACAATTAGATTAATAATATTTTCATCTTCTAGTATGTATTTCATACGCTTATAATGACATATAAACATTATAAGACACATCAATAAGTATCGATAACTAGTAATCAGAAGAATTATTATACTAGCAAATTAACACAATCCTTTTCGAGGGTAACTGGTTTTTACCTTTTTATTTCCAAAAGAAGTCTCACCACATTACATTCAATAATCGTTACCTATTTCTTACTTCTTTTTACACATATCTATTATTATTATTACCTAGCAACCTCAAGACATTTCTTTTTATCTTCCTTTTCGCATAGCTGCTCCGCTATGACGCCTCTGATCCTTTTTATGAAACAGGTACAGATTGACAACAACGATAAACCATTGTACGCTTTATCAGTTAAAATAATATTTTTTGTTCAACACGCTTCTTGGCGATATAGAAACTAAGTGACAGTAATAAAACAAATTTGTTTAACACGTTTCGTTGGCAAAGTACACACTGAACATGTTTATCAGATGTTAGCACTGCGTACCAGTGACATCCATGTATATAACATAGAATATTCCGTTGCAAAATACCAGTGACATCTATGGGGATGTCATGAAAACATCCTTTATTAAAGGCCGTATTAATCCTGGAGATGATGAAATTTTTTAGTAGCTTCAAGGCATGAGATAGTTCTACTATTTCTCCTTAGGTGACAGCACCTTACTGACAGAAAACAAAGAAAAAATGTTCTGTCTCAGTAGATGGCAGGCCTAAGGGAACATTCAATTACGACACTCATGTATTTGTATTGACGATAAACAATTAGCAAATTCGTGATCGTATTTCGAGAGCGGGAAAAGAACAAACTTTTCTTTGATTTTCGGACAGTGTTTCCAACCTAAAGCTGCATAAAATCCCTTCAAAGCGTTAAAATTTCAGTTTTTCAGTTCAAACGTTCTACAATGCAAATATTTGTTTATCAGTAATATGAATGCTTTCTCCTCTCGCGCACAGTAACTATGCATTAAATAACGATCTAGACAGTCTTTCAACAGTAAATGAAAAACTGATATTACAGCGCGCACACAGGAAATGACACCTGGAACGTAAGGGGTTAATCTAACGGACATTTTTTCCTTCAATTATTTTAATAAACAAGTGTAAATTCAAATGAAAAGATAATAAATTGTTTAAAATTTGAACAAAACAATGTGACTCATGACTCATTATAAAATAATGATAGGATTGTTGAACATGTCTATAATGCAGCAATTTGTAAAAACTATTTTTCTTCATTTAAAAAAAAATCAGTCAAAAATCATCAAACCTTGTATTTAAATATAAATGTGCTCATATAATTGTGGTAAACATGTGCTTTAAAAAAGAAAAGGAGAAAAAAGTAATTTCATGTTTGTCTACAATATTTTTGTGAGATACTTGGTTATTGAAGATGGATTATAAAGTAATTAAGAGCCTGCCTTACTAAAAGTAATACAAAATTTACCATTTTCTTTTGCTTGTTTTCAGTAAGTGAAAGGAGATAATGAAATGCAACTTACCTCAATCATAGATAATGTTATTCTGCAACGGAAAATATGAACCTGAAAAATTTTCAGTGTTGCCATGAATAGAAATTACAGCATTGCCAGAATAACAACGCCCCTAACATGTAAGTTAAAGCAGCGACTAGAGGAACGAACTCAACTGCATTTGACTACGTATCATGTTCTTTTGGTTTCCTGTTAACTAGTTTTTAAATAATAGTTGTATTTAGTTTTAACATAAAGTTAAAAACAAAACAAAATAGTTTTAACATACAGTTATTAAAACTAAATAATAATGTTATTTAAAAAGTAGTTCACAAGAAACCAAGACAACATGATACGTAATCAAATGCAGTTGAGATCGTTCCTCTTGTCGCTGCCTTAATTTAGATTTTAGGGGCGTTGTTATTCTGGCAGCACTGTGATTTCTATGGATAGCAATACTGAAAATACCTCAGGTTCATATTTTCTGTTGTAGAATAACATTATCTATGATTGTGGTAAGTTGCATTTCATTATCTCCTTTCACTTACGAATAAACAAGCAAAATAAAAAATGGTAAGTTTTGTATTATATTTAGTAAGTCGATAATGTCGACTTACTAAATATAATACATAAGAGCATAATAATGTCGACGAATAGTGGATGTATTTGTCGTAGTTACATCTAGTTGTTCATCTGAAAGCTTATAGGCGAGAGAGAGTAGGCGCATACACCTCCATTGTAAGCATTTTCAGATTCAATCTCCAGTCAAGATTGTTTTGATCCAACATTATCAGCCAATAATGGTATTTTCTGAGTTAATAAATCTATAGTAAAGTTACAAGTATCAGGGCTAGGAAAAAATTATGTTCAGTCATCATTCAGTTAAAAAAATCAATTGACTTACACATAATTGCCAGAAGGAAGCGTCTCGGTGATAACAATGTACCGTAATTCCAAATTTCATCAACATCAATAGTATCTCGTTATGAACCGAAATAACTGGGTACGCTTTTCTAAAATCGATTACGAGCTCGAAAATATGCCACGTTAATAGTGTCTATTATTTACTTAGTCTGCAAGTTGCAGTTGGCTTACAATGAGAATCGTCTTATATGTGCAGTCATTATCACCATAGGCATTCTGCTATCAGTGGCAGGTTTCTTACAGAGCAGTTTGTACAGGGTGTTTCAAAACTACCGACAACGTTTGGGAGGTGATTCCTGACACCAAGATAAAACAAAAAGTAAAGACCAACTTGGGTGCACAAATGCTTCCTTTCGGAGTTATAGGCTGCCGAAAATGAGAAAATAAACTTTAAACTTCGACAATTCCAAAGCTATGGGACCTACCGTAGTCGGGACAAGACTGCACTTTGGAACTTATATGTACGCTATCCAAAAATACATGTTTCAGAATTCTAAGGTACTACACAACAATTTTTATAGAGAGAGTTAGTGGGTACTTCAAATTATATGTCCGTAGCTAAACATTCTCTGTTAAAATTGTTGCACGAGTTCCACAGAATTATAAAACATTTATTTTTGGATAGGGCACATATTAGTTCCTAAGTGAAGTCTTGACCCGACTACGATAGGTCCTATAGTATTGGAGCTATAGATGTTTAAAGGTTATTTTCTGATATTCTCGGCAGCCTATTAACTCCGAAAGGAAGCATTTGTGCAACCAGGTTGATCTATACTTTCTTATCTTATCTTGTGTCAGGAATCACCCCCCAAACGTTGTCGATGTTGTTTTGAAACACGCTGTATAAGCTAAAATCCGCTGTAGTTTCTTCATCTTGGCGTATCCTTGTGGGTTTTGATCAGTGGCGGATCTAGAAGGTAAAAACTGGGGGAGCCTGCCAGAACCCAGATTGCTCCTCCCCAGACAGATAGGCATATTATGAGTTTACTATGAACTTTCAAAAATATGTAAATAATACCTTAAATTATTTTTATCATTCTGAAAACTGGGGGACCTAGGCCCCCGGCTCCGCGCTAGATCCGCCACTGGTTTTGATATTATCTATTACTCGGAGCCTCTTCCATTAGTTTTCATTCACAATATCTTCCATCGCATCCTTCAGGATACGGATTCTTTTTAGACAACGTCCAAGTTAGTTTCTCAGCACTTCTTCATTCACTTTCCGTTAGGCTCAGCTAATTATTTCCATTATTTTAAAATTGTTTTCCGTCACTGTTAATGCCGATTTTTCTCCGTAAAGAATCTACACGAAATGTTTTACTAATATTTCTTGTGATATTCTATTTAAAGATCTAGAAGATAGACTTTCTTTCCTCTTAAATGTACTTTGCATTATATTATTATTACTATTATTATTATTATTATTATTAATTTTATTTTTAACATCGCCTCTCATACTGTCACTAATAATATAGTAAGATATCAAGAAGACAGTCATATTTTATAGTTTCTACCTCATATATATATATATATATATATATATATATATATATATATATATATATATATATATATATATATATATTTAATACGAAACTCCTCGTCCCAGTCACCATAATTTTTCTTCTAATGTTTCTTTTCGTCCTACATTCTTCGCAGCGTATTTCATTAGTATTATGATAATCATTCTCTCGAAAACATTAATACATTGTTCTTTCCATTATGTTTAAAAGGAACTACGTTTCTCTTCGATTTTTCATTTTTGATTGTTCATTCTCTTTCCGCCATTTTAAAACTTGTGGCAATGGCTGTCAAATCACTTGCAATTTTCTCAAAGCATGCATTCTGTTCCAATAGAAACTAGAAGTAATTCAAGTATTTTCTTTCTAACATGCATGTCGATGATAGAAAATAAGTACTTACATTCTAATAGATTTCTATAGATCACCAAGTTCATGTTACCAGGATCATAAACTATAGTTATTCAAATATCTAACCATTGTAGAAATTGTATTGTTATTTCAGTACAAGTTTTTTTTTAAATTAAAGCACTGCTTTTTTTGAATATAAACTTATGAAAATATGCAAGTTAATAGATTATTAAGCAATTAATTCTTTTTAATTTTACAGCAGGAAGTGACAATAATCATACAAAATATATCGAAAGAGAACCACGAGCTTCAGAGGCAGGTAATTCACTTTTCTTTTTGAATTATCTTATATACTGTTATCTAAACCAACAATACCTCATGTTATATACAGAAGTACTTGTGAAATCCAAGTACTGTTAATAATGTTACTCATAGTTTTTGAGCTACGTTTAGAAATTTAATGATGAATATATATATATACACACCAACATAGTATTATATTATCACATATTAACTGCTAAAATCTTCGTTTATTACAAAATCGAAACTAATTGGTTTCTTCAAAGCTAGTTTAGGAAACATTAGGAAAGTGTTAATTATAGTTACGTGTACTGAAGCAAACACTTGAAATCGAGGATCTTGTTATTAACTATACTATTTATATTATTATTAATGTAGTGCACATATTAAATAACATATTTATTAGCTAATATGTGCTAGATAATACACAAGGGCTGGATAAATAGTAACGACAATATTATCACTATTCGTATCTGCCTTTATATACAAAACACCTGTTACGTTCTTTCAACATAATTGCCTCCCATCTCTATCACCTTGTGCAACACCTGTTATATCCTTTCAACGTGACCACCTCCCATCTCTATCACCTTGTGCCTACACTTGTTATATTCCTTCAACGTAACCGCCTCCCATCTCTTATCACCTTGTGCCACACCTATTATATTCCTTCAACGTAACCACCTCCCACCTTTAATACCTTGTGTCACACCTGTTATATGCTTTCACCATAACCGCCTTCCATCTCTATCACCTTGTGCCACACTTGTTATATTCCTTCAACGTAACCGCCTCCCATCTCTATCACCTTGTGCCACATCTGTTATATTCCTTCAACGTAATCGCCTCCCATCTCTGTCACCTTGTGCCACACCTGTTATAATCCTTCAACGTAATCGCCTTCCATCTCTATCACCTTGCGTCATATGTAGAAGGCATCACACACCGTCAATTCGTGAATCTTTATCCATGTCTTATAAGGATCGTCATATGCACGGATGATGCCTTCTCTTGCGTCATAGTGCTTTCCATAAAGTGATATCTTCATTTTGGTAGAAAGATCGTCACGAAGTACCTAAAAAAAAAAATTATTGTACATCATGTCCACGTGCCACTTTAATCTTGATCGACGCATGTTGTTTGCAGGGCCGGCTCTACTATATGTGCAACACGTGTATTTGCACAAGGCGGCAGTTTTCTAGGGGCGGTAAAATCTGTCATAACTATATTATTTAAAATAAATATTTCTTGTTGGAAACAGTTTTCATGATGATGATGATGATAGTTAAATTTACTAAGCTGATCTTCTAGTTTGAATATTATATTTATAAATTTTGTTTAGGCCGCATTAATTTAAGATCACATGGATACTGCTACAGCAAATGGTCAAACAAACCCTAGCATGAATTGTTTGATTGTTGTCAAATACAAAATCTCAGTTCTCGAACAGTAGTGAACATCTGTTCCATTTACATAGTTATCACAGTTTTGATATGAAAATCAGTCTTGTCTTTGTCACAAATAAATTGCTTATCATTGAAGGTGGAAGCAAGATTTTTTAAAAAAATCTAAGAGATGTAGAAGGAAAACCAAGAAATAAAGATAAAAGAGCTAGTTGCACTCGAATTGCAAAATGATATATTGAGATTGAGGTTCGATATTGAATTCTATAAAAAGGATTACCATCTTTCCTCTGCAGGTGTGTTTCGTTTATCTTTCACTAACATAGTAGATTATTATATAAAGAAAAAAACAGACACAACGAGATTGTATTTGTATTCTTTAGGCCTTTCTGAGTGCTATTGTTCTTTCCCTCTCCTTCATTGTTCATGATGGAGTAGCATACTTAAAATCGTGACTTTTAAGATTTATTCTTTTTGGAGAAAGGGGGGCTGCAAATGATGCAATAGCACGGAGTGATAAATTGCCTAGGAACGGCCCTGGTTGTTTGTCTTTCTGAAAGATATTGTTATTGCGCTGCTACTTTACGGTACTGCTGCTTTTGATTAAATAACACACAGTCGTTACCACTGACTATACTTTATCATTTCACACTACCTTATTAGCTACAATACTCTTGTAGTGCCCTCTAACGTGAGAAGAGCGTTGCCACTACATTTATCCAACCTATGTATATACGAAAAATAATCATAAACTTCATTATGAAGAGTAATAAATACATTTATGAATTTACAGATAATCATATAATTTCATGAAAATATTTAAAGTATGAAAATGATACAAGATAATAGCTTATAGGATAAGGTAAGCATAAAATTAATTGCAACGCCTTTGTTACTTTCGACACACAAGTTTTTGCAGTCATTTATTTATAAGTGTACTTGTAACATAAATAATCAGGTAACCTTTACAAGTTTAAAAGTTCAGAGCCTGACATACTAAAAATAATGCAAAATTTACCATTTTTCTTTTGCTTATTTTTTTTACCATAAATGAAAGGAGATAATGAAATGCAACTTACCACATTCATAGATAATATTATTCTACAACAGAAAACATGAACCTCAAGAATTTTTAGTGTTGCCATCCATAGAAATCATAGTGTTACCAGAATAACATTTCCCCCAAAATCTAAGTTAAAGCAGCGACAAGAGGAACGAACTCAACTGCATTTGATTACGTATCATGTTGTTTTGGTATCCTGTTAACTACTTTTTAAATAACATTATTTAATTTTAATATCTGTATGTTAGAACTATTTTTTATTACAAACTAAATGCAACTATTGTTTAATAAAATAGTTCACAGGAAACCAAAAGAACATGATACGTAATCAAATGCAGTTGAGTTCGTTCCTCTAGTCGCTGCCTTAACTTAGATTTTGGAAGAATTGTTATTGTGGCAACATTGTAATATCAATGGATGGCAACACTGAAAATTCTTGAGGTTTATATTTTCTGTTATAGTTGAGTTGAGTTGATTTTGGGAATAACGTCTCGTTCAGCAGCGAGGCTGTATGAGACGTTGACCTACTGATTAACGTGGAATCCGAACCACATGAGCTACCGCCGGGAATCAAACCCGGGTCTCCCACGCCAAAGGCGCGTACGGTAACCCCTTAGCCACGAGGGAGCTCATTTCCTGTTGTAGAATAACATTATCTATGATTGTGGTAAATTGCATTTCATTATCTCCTTTCACTTATGAAAAACAAGCAAAACAAAATGGTTAAATTTTGTATTATGTTTAGTATGTCAGGCTCTTATGAGCCATAGATACTTTGGAGAAGGTTAAAGCAAACAGAATTAAGTTTAAATTTAAAGCTCAACTATTTTGAACAAAAGTACATATTCAACATACATATCAGAACCATGACTAATCCATTTCTACCATTATTCCTTTAAATTTTGGAAGAAAATTTATTAAAATTACATTTAAAAAAATATTTAATAGATTTCCAAAATTCGGAATAAACGATATCTTGTAGGATAAGTATGTTATTCTCTGGTGAAATGTTTAATACGTATATTTCTGTTTTAAGACTTTTACAAAAATGTATGTTTGTTTATTGATTTCAATAAAATTAATAATAATAATACTAAAAGTTCAATAACATCATGTTAAAAAATGTGCACTTGTAACCAAGTTAAAAATCTTAGCGAGAAAATATTTCTTATATTTTCTTTATTATTCAATTATTTCATTATTTTCTATTTCATTTTCTTAAAGCAGAGTATGCTTCTTTTGAGGACCTTGATATCGAAAGTAAGATTAAAGAAAATTATTATTTTCGTTACCTTTTCTTGTTTTGTATTTTCGCTACACATAACAATAGCAATTATAATATTTTAAATAAGAAGCATGTTTTACTGTCAAATTCAATATAGAACACCTGTAGATTCGAAGAAAGTATTAATTAAATGACTCATTATTATTAGTTCTCTTTTAATTAAATGACTAATTATTAATTAAATGACTAATTATTAAATAAATGACTAATTATTATTAGTTCTTTTTGATTTAATCATCAGAATGACAGAACATTACAACTGTATGATTTTAGTTACAGTAACAGTAACAGAAATACAGGGTGTTTCAAAAATGCGCGACAATAATTTTGGGAACAGATTTCTCACATCGAAATAAGAAAAAAAGTTCATATGAACCTGTGCTCGAAAGTGGATAGTTTCGGAGTTACAGTGTGTCGAAAACGAGTAAACTTTAAAAGTTTATAGCTTCACTATTATGGAACCTATTGTACTCGGCTGAAGACATCACTGAGGAACTGGTATGTGAACTATCCAAATATCCATGTTTAAGAATGCTCCAGTACTTGTACACCAATGTTTAGAGAGCTAGGTGGAGAGTGATAAGTACTCCCAAACAGTCCCTCTAAAAATGATTGTGCAAGTATCGAAGGTTCTGAATGATTTATATTTGGATAGTTCACATACTAGTTCCTCAGTGATATTTTGACCTGACTACAATAGGTCTTAATGTATATCTAGAAGAGATAGTGAAAAAGAGTTTACATGATGGTGATGGTATTTCGGTAGGAGGTAGAATGATTAGATGCATAAGATTTGCAGATGATATGGCGCTTGTTGCAGAATCTGAAAAGAAAATCAATAAAATGTTAGAAAAAATGAGAAAGGGCTTTGAAGAATATGGGATGAAAATAAATGTTAGAAAGACAAAAGCCATGGTGATTGGAACGAAGGGGTCTGTGTTAAATATAAAAGTAGGAGGGGAGAAAATAGAACAAGTGAATAGTTTTCGATATCTGAGTAGTATTCTTAGTAATAACATGAAGTGCGAACGTGAAATAAAAGCAAGGATAGGAATGGCGAAAGAAGCCTTTAGGAGGAAGAAAAGTCTGTTTTGTGGGACCTTGAACAAAGAGTTGAGAAAAAGATTTATAAAATGCTTCGTATGGAGTGTTGTACTATATGGGGCGGAAACGTGGACATTACGTAAAGGTGATGAAAATCGACTGGAAGCCTTCGAAATGTGGGTGTAGAGAAGAATGGAAAGAATTAGTTGGGTCGAGCGCAAAACGAATGAGAGAGTGTTAGAAATGGTGGGTGAGAAAAGAACACTTTTAGATATTATTAGGAAGAGGAAGAGGAACTGGTTGGGACATTGCCTAAGAAGAGATTGTATCATGAGGGACATCCTAGAGGGTATGGTGTCGGGAAAGAGAGGGAGGGGGCGAAGGAGACTACAATTAATGGATGATATAAAAACAGAAAGATCATACGCGAAGACGAAGAAGTTAGCGGAGGACCGTGGAGCCTGGAATCTTCTCAGCTGCGGCAAGTGACCTGCCAATAAAGGCAGAATACTTATGATGATGATGATGACAATAGGTTCTATAGTAGAGGAACTATAGACCTTTATAGTTCATTTGTTCACGTTTTCAGCACCATATAAGAACAAAACTATGCAAACTATGCACTTCCGACCACAGATCACGTTAAATTATTTTCTTATTTTGATGTGAACAATCTATTTTCAAAATATTGTGAAAAATTTTTGTAGTACCCTGTATACGTTTCATCTTGTATTACTTTAAAAAAAAATGTTTCACACGTCAGTGTTGAAGTGTTAGGAAAAAGAATCCATCTGTTCAATGCCATTAAGAACGAATATAGAAACAAAATTGTATGATATTTTCTGCAAAAATTCGTTACGAACTTTAGATTAAATCCGTTGTGTAATATAATTATCTCCTAAGAATTTGTTAGCTGTTAGCTACGGATTTATTTGGTCCCTGTCCAAACTCTAGTCTTCCATGTTTGACAAGCACTTTCTGTCTGATGAAGATACATAATATCAATCACGAAATTGTAGCATTCGTTGAGTTTTACCTTCTCAGTATTTATATCGTTTATATTTATGTAATATCATGTATACAAGATAAAAATGCATCTCAGTATTTCCTGTGTTTCATGTGAACACATTTACGTTTGTTCTTCAAAATTTTATTTTGTTCTATTTTATTTTTACTGTTGGAATAGGTTTACGGGCTCAAAGAAATTCGCGGTGTTTTTTTTTTTTCTCATCAGTTACATTCACAGTTACTTGCAATCAATTAAGTTGGTTTCTAGATACAATCTATTGACGAAAAATAGTTTTTCTTTTCATTTTCTTTTCTTTTCTTTCTTTCTTTTTCATTTTTTATTTTCTAAATTCATTGGCAACTGCAGTGGATATTTCTTTTTGGATCAAAAGATCCAATATGTGTCGATCAAAAATTTTATTTTACGCTTTATATGTGGAGAACTACGTGTAGTGTAGCCAAACTCAAACTATCACTTAACTCAGTATGATGTGGTTAATCCATAGAAAATACGAAAATTCAATTTAGGGAAAATTAAAAAATTTTGTGACCCCTGATCTAAAAACTAATTATTGGCCAAGATCGCAATCTTTTTATTCATTTTTTTGATCATTTCTGAGATTCTTGTTTTTTTCTTTTAAATTTTGAATACATCGGCAACTCTAGTAATTATTTCTTTTTGGAGAGAGAATGAAGGCCACAAAATAACACGTGTATTTATATTGTTCAATCACTGATCATTATAATCGGCATTTCAATTAAACCTTCCAACAGAAATTAACTTCACGCAACTAAACAACGTACAGAACAAAGACTTCACAAATTATGTCCAGTCATTTTGTCCATTCACACATTTAGTTCAGAAAATAATTAAATAGAATAGATATGTTGTTTTCTTGCTTTATGTCGGAAAAAAGGTGACAATAATTCTCCCAATCAAGGAACAATGCGTGCTCAAGTAATAGAGCTATGAAATCTAAAATGCAAGGTCACATTAGAACTGAACCTTTATAACTTAATTTCGAATGCGGACTGTTCATTGCTCTTCTAATAATTCTTAGTTTTATTTTTACTACAAAGAAAGCCGCACAATTGTTCCTTCATTTGTTATATGAATTCTGGTTAAAGCGCAAAGATTTACAATTCTTTCTTAATCACTTAGCAGGCTTTTGTATTCATTTAAGGCTTTTTTGCTGATTAACCTTAAATTGTTTCTGAAAAGAATAATTTTGAATTCTCATTTAAACATTATAGGTGCGTTAAAATATCAAATAATACTTTTGACAAAGTGGATACTTTCAAATATCTAGGATCAATATTAGCAGGCCAAAACCATATTCACGAAGAAATTAAATGTTGACTGAAAGCAGAAAATTCGTGTTATTATTCAGTTCAAAATCTCTTGTCGTCGCGAATTCTGTTCAGGAATTTGAAGCTTAATATATATATAACGATAATCATGCCTGTTATACTGTATGGTTGCAAAAGATTGTCGCTTACTCTGAGGAAAGAACGTAGACTGAAAGTATTTGAGAACAAAATCCTGAGACGAATATTTGGACCCAAGAGGAACGGAAATGGTGAATGGCGGAAACTTCATAACGAGGAACTATATATTATAATTTATACGGTTTACCAAAGATTATTAGGGTCATCAAGTCTAGGAGGCTTCGGTGGGCAGGTCATGTAGCCAGGATAGAACACTTTCAAAGTTTTAATTGGAAATGTAATCGGAAAGCGACCATTAGGAAGACCTAGGTGTATGTGGGAGGAGAACTGGATCCAGTTGGCTAGAAATAGAAGTCAGCGAAGAGTTCTTGTGAGTGCGGCATTGAACTTCCGGGTTCCATAGGCCATAGAGTTAGTTAGTTATATAAACTTGGATGCTCAACTATGATGACGTCATGAGCTGAGCATCTAAAGTTTTGATCTAAAACAAGGCATTGAAAACAAGTGTTAATTTGTTTAATAGCATTTCGTAGATTGCACCTAACTTATTTTCTACATGTTTAATATTCCTCAGTGGCTTTAGAATATTTACAAAAGTTAAGTACAAAAATTAAAGTAGGATTGAACTTTACGAAGAGCATTGATATGTTAGCTTCTAATCAAAGACAGTGTACAAGATACAAATGAGTTGATTAATAAAAGTGCATGATCTGTTCTAATATTACCTGGAATTTGAATCAATTTCTATTTTCATCTCAATATGAACATATGCAAAATCTCAATAACACACAGCGAGTGAAAAAGTGAATGACCGGACTGCGACTCGAACCAGAAATATCCGTCATATAGTGCCGAAGCATTAACCATTTCTTCACGCAGTCTGCTCCTCTGAACAGCTACACACTCTCTCACTCCTAAAGTCGGTTCTCTCCACTCAGACCACATGGCTTGTGCTGTGCTTGGACATTCCACTGTCTATATATTGAGAACATATTTGACGATTATAATTTCATATATATATTAATGAAAGGGTCTGGTGTGTAGAAATAAGTTTAAATCGGTTCTTTCCTTCTTTCGTTAATATATGAAATTACAATCGTCAATAGGTGCTCGGTATATGGACAATAGATTGTCCAAGCACAGCATCTAGGCTGTGGTACAAGCCATGTGGTCGAAGGGGAAAGCTCCGACTTCAGGAGTGAGAAAGTGGGTGGTGTTCTGGGAAGCGGACTGGGTTTCATAGTAAACGCATCAGCACGATATGTCGGACATCCCTGGTTCGTATCCCAGTCCAGTCATTCACTTGTTCATTGTAAATTCGCTCGAGCAGAAGATCTGGTGTGTAAAAAAAATGTTTAAATCTTTGTTTTCTTTTTTCATTTATATATATATATATATATAATGTGTTTGATACTTCCAGCTTTTAACGCCAATTATAATTATTACGCTCTTTAATATACTTACATTCATTTGCTCCTTTTTTCTTACGATAAAACTTTATTTTTTATTCACAGCTAATCATACCCGTCATATACAGTACATAGGAAGTGGACGCACAGCATTACATAACATTCCAAGGCTAGGTAAGATACAATGCTTTAAGATCTAACAAAACGTTGTGGAAAATTACATCAGAAAAAAAAACAACTTATTTTCAGTGTAGAATTTACTATTTCAATTTAATAACAATAAAACAATTAGCATTCCCTAAAACTTATATTAAATTAGGGACACATGTACAGTCAGTGACAAAAATTCTTTTCGTTTGATAAAATTAGTTTCATAAATAACTAAAGAGTGGAAGGACAATTTTCAGTAAATTACAGTACAGTACAGTAATTGAGTACAGTTTTCAGTAAATTAAAAAGAATGTAATTATCTGTACGTTCCAGCCATACGACCGCCATTTCCAAACTAAATTTTATCAAACGGAAATAACTTTTGTCACTGATTGTACCTAACATAGGTATTGGCTTGTGGAAATTTGTTGACTAAATCTTTATCAAAAATTAACAAAAAGTTTAATTCAAAATGTATATAAAATTGTGTGTGTTGGAAGATCGATTGTTTCAGCAACTTATAGAGGTGTTAAATACATTTGTCTGTAATTCATCATTTTTAAGAAATTGTTCTGTTTTAATTCCATGAATTGAAAATGATTAAATCTGGAGTAAAGAATTCACTCTTTCTTAAAGGCAATTTACTCCACAGTTCTTGAAGTGATGAATCCATTTATATCTTCAGTTTTTAAGAACTCATTAATGCCATATTTGTTTCGAGTGTATACTTATACAGAAAGGGCATAACCGGGTGCAATGATGTGAATAGACTTTGGGAAAGGTGTCTGAAATTGAGCTCAAATGTAGAAGAGACTATGTAGATTCTATATTCCAAAAGCAAATTGTCCTAAAGTGGATAGAACATATTCCAAACAAACAAACAAACAAACAAAAAAGCATGAAACATTAATGTCAACGGAAAATAATTGAAAAACAAATTATTCCTCCACTTAACTCGAAAAACAAAAGAGAGAGACCGCTGAAATTCAGCTCAAATATAGGACAGACCATGGAGATTCTACATTCAAAACAGAAATTGTCCTAAAATGGATGGAACACAGTAAAATATCACGAAACATGAACTTTAAAATCAATGGAAAATCAATGAAAAAAAATGAAGTTGACCACAAATCTCAAAAGCTATAATAAGAAGATGGCTAATTAAAAGTTTATTGCAAAAACATTATGAAGAGCTTAAAAACTATGTATAGCACGTGAGGTAAATATGAATAGAACATTGTCAAAATTCAAACTGTTTGAGTAAAATCAATAATAATGATAAAGTATATAATAAGGAGATGGCTAATTGAAAGCTTATTGCAAAGACATAATGAAGAGCTTAAAAACTATGTATAGCACGTAAGGTAAATATGGATAGAAATTGCAAAAGTCAAGTTGTTTGAGTAAAATCAATAGTAATGACAAAGTATGTGTGTTTTCTTCGAATTGCCCAGGGCGCCCTACACGGAGGTTACGTGCTTGAAATATCTCACATCGTGATTTGGAATCACCAGACTCGACTTAGCATGCAACGTGACTTTTGACCTGATCACATGACACTTTCTCGTCCTTATGGCAAACCAGATAGGCCCTTAATTATTTGCATTAAAATTACAGAATATATATTGTATTCTTATGTTATGTTTATGAACACAATACAGACAAAAGTTTTATTTAAGTACATTCTTAAATTTTCTTGAAATTTATGATTTCTTCTTAAAGAGAAAATTAATGAAAATAAAGTTGCTATAAGTTTTTCTTTTAGTATTTAGTAAAATAAGTGAGTGTGCAAATAGTTCTAATTTGTAGCTAGGGAAGCATTGCTGAATGGATGGCAAATTCTTGTAAATAAATTCATTTACTAACATTAGCTTTGTTGCTATATTTTAAGTCTAACAATTAACATGAAAATAATTACAATTTTTAGGCATGTTATTGTTTGTATTCTTTATTTATTTATAAAATCATTTATTTATTTTGCTTAATAAAGTTTGCTTAAAGTTCTTCACTTCCTATCCATTTATATTAAACGTAATTATGAACATTTCATTTAAGAGCCTCACTTACTAAAAATAATACAAAATTTATCATTTTTTTTTTTGCTTGTTTTTCATAAGTGAAAGGAGATAATGAAATGGAACTTACCACAATCATAGATAATGTTATTCTACAACAGAAAACATGAACCTGAACAATTTTCTTTGTTGCTATCCATAGAAATTACAGTGTTGCCAGAATAACATTTCCTCCAAAGAATTTTCAATGTTGCCATTTATAGAAATTACAATGTTGCCATAATAACATTTCCTCCAAAATCTAAGTCAAAACAGTGACTAGAGGAAAGAACTAAACTGCATATGATTACGTATCATGTTGTCTTGGAATCCTCTTAACTACTTTTTAAATAATAGTTGTATTTAGTTTGTAATAAACAAAATAGTTTTAACCTACAGTTATTAAAATTAAAGAATAATATTATGGAAAAATTAGTTCACAGGATACCAAAACAAAATGATATGTAATCAAATGCAGTTGAGTTCCTTCCTCTAGTCGCTGCCTTAACTTAGATTTTTGGTTAAGTGTTCTCTGGCAACACTGTAATTTCTATGAATGGCAACACTGAAAAATCTTTCAGGTTTATATTTTCTGTTGTAAAATTAACATTATCTATGATTGTGGTAAGTTGCACTTCATCTCCTTTTACTTAGGAAAGCAAGCAAAATAAAAATGGTAAGTTTTGAATTATTTTTAGTAAGTCAGGCTCTTAAGAGGAAGAAAAATATTGAGATTGCAAAATAAAGACAAATTATAACTTCTTGAAGCTTCTGTTTATTTTGTTGTTGCTGATTGCAATTAGTTGGTAGCTCTCAACAGTTAAAAGTGGTTCCTTAAGGCTGGTGTAAAATTAAAAAAGAACAGTTAGTTACTTATTTGTGGAACTCTTAGGATAGATAATTGAATATACCTATCTGGATAGGTAATATTTACATGATGATTTTTATTATTTCAAAAATTATCCGTTTAGATTTACAGGTGTATTTAAGTACTTATCTTAAAATATCCTCTAAGTAAGAAACCATTCTCCATCTTCTTTAAAATGGATTGAATAAAATACTCGTGAGTGTCGAAAGCTTTCGGCAAGTTGAAGCAAATAGCAGAGCGGTAAAACAAATTTTAAGAAAGTTAAAGATATGTCTTGCATACAAATCACATTACGTTAAGAAATATTTTTATATTTTGTTCTTCTAGTAAACATTGTAGCACAAGGTAGAGAAATCATTCTTTTTTTTTTTTTTTTGGTAATTATTTTCTATTGTCTTATGGAAATACAGTATTAATTTTACAACTGATTAGAGAGTATTTTATCATGTTACTTAGAAGCGTATTAAACATAAATTCCCCTTTGATAGTGAGATTAATTAAGTTACTTTATTGTCTTTAGTAATATACGAGGGGCTGTCTGAAAGATCCCGGAATGTTGTAATGTTGGCATTTGTGATGCAATTACAGTGAATCTTGCACAGTACAATCCTTACGTTGCCTAATTATGAATTTGACGAGTGTGATCAGGTCATAACAGTTAGTGTACGAGTAGTGTAGCTGAACAGAGAAGTGTGTTTGGTGATCAGTTGGCTCAGTTTCACAGATCGAGCAACGCGCAAACATCAAGTTCATGTACAAATTTTGGGAAAAATCTGCTTCATAGACTTTAATAGCCTTTAAAACAGTTTAGCACAGTCGGATGTATGGCTCTTTCCAAAGCTAAAATTAGGCCTCAAAGGTACCCGTTTCTCCACCGTAAAAAAGATCAAAACGAAGCGACGACTGAACTTCGGAAGGTACCAAAAGACGACTTTCATCGGTGTATCCACCAATCGCAGGAGCGGTGGAACAATTTGTGTGTGTGTTCCGAAGGTGTCTACTTTTAGGAGACGATTAAGTAAAGGTGCAATTATATAGTGGTAATAAGGAGCCACAACAAAATTCCGGGAACTTTTAGACCGCCCCTCGCATTTCACCACTACTTCACAACCTAGCTGTAAATGAAAGCACTAACACAAAAAGTGGAATATGTTAAATTACGCTCTAAATTTATTTTTAATGTATTTATTTATTTATCATTTATTTTATTTATTTGTTTAATTTTTGTTAAGGTCATACTTATAAAAACTATTAACATACTTCCTGGGCATAGTTTTGAAAATAAGTTTAGTTATTGAGTTTTGAAGTATATGCTTGTTTCAATTATATTTTGGTTGTTATAATGTTCGAATTACTTTCTCATTATAGACGAAGATTTGAAGAAATCCTTGCCTCATCAACATTGGATTGTATACTTGTCCAGCCCTGGAGGCCACGTGTATGCTTTCGCTCTTGAAAGAGGTAAAGTTCAGAATTTTATTACTAATTAAAAGATCAGTATTCACTTACTGTAAGAACCCCTATACGGTGTAATAACACATTGTAATCTATGCCTACCACATAATCATTCTCCTTATTTATTTATTTATTTATTTATTTATTTATTTATTTGGTGATCAATTGCTTAAGTTAGACTTAAATTTTCAGAAATTTACCACAGACATCACTTTTCCCGAAGAGTAGTTTGTGAATTTAACAAATCTGTAAAATGTTTCAAGAAATGTACTTGATATATGAAAGTTAATACATGTATTATCAATCAAATTAAGGCACCAGGAGAACCATTAACGAAATATTATAGGGAAGAACGAATTTTGTCCATAAGCATTTCAACCTTTTTAAAAAAAATATTATTGTATTTATTATTTCTCAACCTCGCCTATCTCAGATTAGAACCGGAATACCACTTGCCCTACCGGAATCAGTGACTTGAGCAATATGTCCATTTGGGAATGGAATTCTAAGAAATTCAGGCGCTCATTGTAAGAATTAACAGCCGTTGCGCGATTGAAATGCCTTAACCGATTTGAATAATTGTTTTTACTAATTCATTATCGGTTTGAGTAAGATATAACTACAGTCATTTAAATATTGACTAGTTAAATAAGATAAAAAGTATCGTAGAAATGTGAATTGTTATAAATCAATCAAACTTTAGAGCACATGCGCGACCAGAAGATATAAACCGATTTTATTTCCTTTTTGTACTGCTTTTTTAATCTTCCAAATTCGCAATGTCTCCGCGGTATCACGACTTGAAAAAACACTTTTGCATTTTTTCGGACCACTGTAATAACGTAAGTTACGTTTTAGAAAGTATATCATTAAAATTTCAAATTTTTCATACGTTGGTATAGTATTTTTTTCTAGTATTGACGTAGTATTTTTGGTTGACATAGTATTTTTTTTCTTTCATACGTTGGTTCTCTTTATTAATAAGCAGTTTATACACCTTACACTATAACTTCAGAAGCAATTTATTTTCATCAGTTACTATAGTTTGTAAGGAAGATTCCGTATGCTGTATCATTTTTAGTCTTTTTCGTGGTATTTTGTAATAAGCGAGCTATTTGTGTATCTAGATGCTCAATTGTTTTGACATCATTTACTTTAAACAATGAAGGATATCCTTGTAAGTATAAGGTAATCATTATGAATACGGAATAAAGGGTATGCTTATACCTCTACCTTATACCCTAAAGCAGTATCTTTTACGTCAACTTTATACTTGGAAGGATATCTTTCAACTTTATAAATACGGCCTAATATGTTAATTTCTTTTCAATTGTTATATGGATTGCAGATGAGGACGAGAAAGCATTGGACCAAATCCCTATATGCTTAAGTCAATGTTATCCGCCAAGAACTCCACACCAAGAAGACCATACACACGAGCAACAAATCTTGGATGGAGTGAAGACATTAGAGATTCCTGATTATGAGGTTCCTGGGGCTCCACAGGATCATAGGAAACCTCACAGTAAGATATATGGTACATATCAGTTTATTCTTATCTAAATATAGAAATACTTTATCCTATACTCTTAATATATTTTTATAGGGTCGATGCATAAAAGTTCGTGCGGTTCTTATATTTTATGTTTTATTTTTATTTTTCTGTTCTGTTAATTCAAATACACATACAACATAGACATAACATTAACATATTCTACGAGTGAAATGATACATTGCATACATTTTACTGTCACTTATATTAACTCACGATCACTCAGTGTTGTATTCACCTCTACTATCTATGAGCTAATGCTAACGTTCAGGTAGCAGTTCAATGCCTCTACTGTAGAACTGTATTGGTTTTGACTGGAAGAAATCTGTTAGTCATTGGTAAAGAGAAGCTGTTCTTTCAGCAATTGCTTCATTCCCGTACACTGCACAAATTGTTCTGCACTGAATTCTCGGTTAAACTCGAAAAGTAAAATGTGACGGAAATGATCACTTTTCTCAACTTGACATTCCATATTACGTAATTTGTCTCAAAAATATATACAATAATACGTTCACAATGAAGAAAACCTGTGTTTCACAACACACAAACTCCAAACTACGGTAAAACAACGGAATAACGATAAACAATCGCTTCACGCCGCATTTTTGCCAACCCAAAAGAATTCCGCACTAACTTATGCATCGAACCTCAGCACAATATTTTGAACTTATCTGCACTTTGACCACCATCCCTAATTTTGAAATTTTGCCATCCACGCCATGCATGTTATAGAGTTGTGCTTGCATTAATATGGAGGACTGTTATAATCATTTTGAAAATTGAACATCGGTTATTTTGGAAAGTGCACATTTATAGTGCCGGTCCTATGCGATCGGCGCGGCGTGGTAAGTAGTTAATGCTTCAGGGCGCCGTGCCGGTCAATTTGCCGGTCATCTTTATATATCTCCAAATGAAACCTTCAAACGCCGGTCACATATGGCCGACATGACTTAAGCAGAAAACTCTGTGCCGGTCCCAGATGACCCCCCTGGCAGACAAAGTGTTAGTAATAGCATATCGGCCCAACTGTCAGAGAACTCTTTTGTAATCTTATAATAGTGGCAGGGATAAACAGCTTGGAAGCCGCAAAGCCACAATGAAAGCCGCAAAGTTTTTTTTTTTTTTTTTTGAGAAAGTTGAGTAGTGACAATATTGTAAAGTTTGTCCATTTTACGAGAAACGTATTGATTTTATAATCATTTTGAAATTAAATCCAGACTTTTCATAACAAACCTGGAGCTATTTGTTTATATCTATCTATCTATCTATCTATCTATCAATCTATCTATCTATCTATCTATCTATCTATCTATCTATCTATCTATCTATGGTGCATCAAAGCGAAACTGTGCTCAAAGCAACTACAGGAAGGGAGACAAATTTTCACGTGTTAGTCAGAAACACCCAACAAACAGTTTGTCAACGCAATATAAAGGTATGTTTCGCAAATGGCATTATGTCAGATTATTACATATTTCAAATCAATATGTCACACGAAAATTTAAAATACCATATTTATTATTCAGTGCTGCAAACTAAGGATGTTATAGTTTCACTGTGTAACTATTACACTGTTACCACTTTTGAAATACACAATCACAAAAGTGACATGCGTTTTGGTCCAATACTCCATTGTAACTAAAATTGCATCTTTCCTGTTACACTCTACATTGCTCGGTTTTATACTGACAGTGCGGCCATGCGAGCTACCAACTGTTGAAAGTGGTAGATTGTTTCTGCCAGGCCAGACCCTTTATAACAATACAAATTTTCCTTGTGGACATTTCGAAGATTTTTCTTTTTGTTTTTAGTATTACATCCATAAACAAATTTCATGTCATTCGTCTGAAACTTCAGACAACTTATTCCATTTGCAACTACGAATATAATTGAAAATTGAATGAACTATTACCTCACGAGAATTTCCAATGCAAGTGAATCTGCGTACGAAGAATACTACTTATGCAATGAGAGACTACCATTCCTTTCCAGCAATTAGAGTTACCTGTTATTCTTTCCCTTACAATGACAATTTAAAATTCACAAGAATTGTCACAAACATTAAGAACTATCTGACAAACCAAATCTATTTAAAACACTGACTTTATTTTGTGTCAGTAGAGCAGGTGAGATATGTTTATTCTTCTACCTTGAGATATGTATGTATTCGATATATTTGTTATTCCACCTTGTGTTAAATACTTGTAATAAATTAATTATGATCAAATTTATTTTTTCTTCTTCTTTGCGCAGGCTCAGCAGAACTTGAGATTATTAGGGCGATGCGAATAATTAGAATGCACAGTGCAGAAGACGATTCTTGGGACACTGGTGAGTAAAATGCTTCCTTTTTTTCTCAAAAGGAAATTATTTTTCTTGTGTTAAACATGTATCATATGGTAGTGGCTTTACCATTGCTTTTTCTGCGATAAAGTAATCTGTGTGTTTTAAAATACGGCATGAAAAATAAACGGTATTTCACAATAATATTACATTCATATATTTCACATAATTTTCACGAAAGTGTTTATAATTCAGTAACTAAGGCTTTTTATACTCCATCTTTGTTAATAAACTTGGATAGGATATAAAAATATCTTTTTTATCGAACATTGTACTCACTTTATTTGTATTTTAATGCACGTTTAATATTTGAAAAGGTTTGAAAATTAAAAGAAACAGAGTATTTTCAAGCAAGTTTTGTATTTGCTTATGTAGCCTACATACCGTACTTGCGCGAATATAGGCAGCGTGCGAATATAGACCGCACCTAAACTTTTGACAGGAGATTATAGAAAAAGTAAATCTCGAATATAGGCCGCGGTACTAAATTTACGAGAAAGTTCAATTAGACTTTGAACTGTATCTCTCTATCTCCCTTTCTTCAACTCTCGCATAACTAAGGGTGATTCACGAAGATGACCTTCTTTGTGATAGTGACTCTGAGCAGCATTGTAATCGTCTAGCGAGAGTAAAGAATCATACGGTGGTGATAATGAAATGGTGGGAAGTGATTGTGTGATTTGGATGGGTACAAACAAAGTAACATAGTTTTACGAAACAAAGTTGTTTCTGTTTCTTCAAGAACAGCCATTGTATATAAATATTCCTTATAGAATAGAATAGAATATTTTTATTGTCGTTAAGTTTGTATACAGACAATAGACAACGTCAAATGCAGTTTTACAACTATTTTTTTAAATCCCTATTTCAATATACTCTTATCTTCTTCAAATTCCTTAATATTATAATATGATACAGTAATTAACCAATCATATAGTTTGCTTTTAAAATGAGTGAGCGGCAATTTTTGGATGTCTATTGGTACCCTATTCATAAATTTTGTACCCTGTATTGCATAGCTATTTTTAATTTTTGTTAGCCTGCTGTATGATACATCAACTTGTTTAGCATATCTTGTGTTGTATGAATGAATATCCTGTCTACGTTTCACATCTGACATGTTTTGTTTTACATAAACTAAAACTTTATATATATACAAATTTACAACAGTCATAATTTTCAACTTACAAAATAATGGTTTACAGTGTTCCTTGTATGATACCCCACTGATTATTCTGATGACCTTTTTTTTTGTAGTAGCCTAACAGAACCTCATTTATGTAGTTACTACTCCCCCAAAACAATATTCCATATTCTAAGGTACTCTGAAAAAAGGCAAAATAGGCTGATCTGATATAGTTGTTCGGTACAATATCTCTTCAATTTCGTATTAAGCTTATTGTTCTTGAAAGTTTTTCACATACATATTCTACATGTGCTTTCCATGTTAACTGCCTGTCGAGAATAATGCCAAGAAATTTCACATTATTTGACATTTCCGGATATTCATTTAATGAAAATACTTGCTGAGTAGTCTTATCTTCATTGAGAAGAAATTCGTTTGCCTTGAACCATTTGAATAACAAAGATAAGTATTTCTGTTTGTAAAACTAGTAAGTGTACAGGTGCTTTTTGTACCAGTGTAAGGTGTTACCGGTACCCAATGAAGGTGGCAATTTTTGCGAACAATGTATGTTGTTCAGTTATTTTCTTCTTAAGTGTTTGATGGTTTACAAATGTAACTGCAGTAACTTGTAATGGTATTAATTTTTACCCACAAGATACGTATACATGTCGTTTAGAAATTGACGTTTTATAATCTGAAGGCGAAAATCTCGATTATAGGCCGCACCATGATTTTTGAAGCCAAAATTTAGGGGAAAAAAGTGCTGCCTATATTCGCGCAAATACGGTATTGGGACACCGTAATCTAATGGTTAGAGGTTTGGAGTTGCTAACAACTCTCGTCCACGTTGTCCCGGGTTCGAATCGCGGCCTTTGCTCCCCAATTTTCGGCGTCTATTAAACGTCGTGAGGGAAAATGGGGAGTGACGTGAATGAAAGACGTGACGGCCACTAGCTCTAGAAAGCTTCCGATAGGCTGGTTCATGACAGGGCTGACCACGTGCATGCCGCTAGCCTGGGCGTAGTTCAGCCGGTTGCTGACAGATGGCTTTGGAACGGCTCAGGCCCTCAAATGGGCTGCAACACCAAATGGTTTGGTTTATGTAAATATTACAAGGTACAATCATGATTAAAATACTGGTTATGTATTTTCCTTTTGAAGTCCTCACTCTAACAACTATATACCTGCTTTGTTCGCCTAGTGACTAACATGTGTACCTTTGGTGCATGATGTACCGGGTTCGATAGATTTCAGATGGCTCAGATTGCACTTTAAGGTTAGTGTAAAGGGACAAGTTTTGCCGATAGATGTCGCTACAGTCTTCGTATCTCCTCCATGTATTTTTTTACCTTTCCCGAAAATTTACAATTTCTCTTATAAATTTCAACCTAGAGACTTCATATTTTTAGAGATGGAACTTCATAACCTATTAAAGGGAACAATCCGTGCCGTTTTTTATTTAGAATTTTTTCCACTGTTGAAACAGTTCCATTATTAAAGGTTTGGGTATCCATTTCAACAATCAAGCCATTTCAACAATGAAGAAAATTCTAAATAAAAAATCGGCACGGATTGTTCTCTTTAATAGGTTATGAAGTTCCTTTTCTAAAAATTTGAACTCTCTAGGTTGAAATTTGTAAGAGAAATTGTAAATTTTAGTGAAAGGTAAAAAATACATGGGGGAGATACGAAGACTGTAGTGCCATCTATCGGCAAAACTTGTCCCTTTAAACCAACCTTAAACTCTACGTCTCTGTTGTGTAGACTCGCTTCTGCCAAGGGACGGAAATAAAAATCGATGAAGCAAACGAAATGATTTTATTAAATTTCTATATGGTAACAAGAAAAAATTTTACAAGTGCAAAACCGTTAGTTGAGGGACGCAATGAAGTCGTGTGTAACGATACTCTTTGTGTTGTGTAAATCTTTCTAGCATAAATCTTTTATTTTATTAACAATTTTCCACATTAACAATTTATAGTGTTAGCCTTAATTCACTGGTTGAAACCAATGTTAAAAACGAATTTCATGGATCTGATCTAAAGTTGATATACAACAAGACGTTTGTGATAGATGCTAATGACGTCAACATGTCATTCATAGGATATCGAAAACATGTTATACAAAGCGTTCAATAACATTCAGTTTTCGTTTTAATAACACGTGTAATCCCTCCGAATTGCTGCACAAGCAACTGCTATTGCACTATCCAGTCGTGTACATGATGAATATTTCTAATACAATATCACATGATTGTTCTGCACTTTGGCGTACTTCATTGATGGGCTTTGTCAGAGGTTTGCTGGCGATCGAGCGCTATCCTGTCTTGTGTCAACTGCTCGATAGGGGCTTCTTAGATCCTTAAACCAAACTAGCCGCGATTGAATTCGTATAAGCAGACTAGATTTTCTTCGTAGATACTGTTTTAATGCTGGAAGCTGGAGTTTTGTAAAGTGCCCAGATAAAATTGACGACTTTACGAACGAACGTTACATTACTTGCTGTCCTAAGTGAAGTTCAGAATTGAATGAGATTTGTAGGTTATTTGCCCCCTACCAGGTGCGTATCTAGTATGGCGAAAGCGAACACGTGATGGATTTTTGCGTCTACAGGTATGTTTACTGATACCTGCAGAGCGTCACTGTGTAAGAATGAAAGACGATTACAATCGCCGTTCATTTGCCTCCCCACTCCAGTATGTTCCAATATAACCAGAGACGTTCTTGGTAATGAGCAAGTGAAAGAATAAATGCGCCTGGAAATGTAGTTAGAATCGATTGTTTAGTCTTATATGGAAATCAAGGCAGCTGGGATTCACCGTCCGATAAATTAGATCGGTCCAAATGATTATTCTGATCAGACGCTTCTGATACATACCGGTATCACCAAGGGCGCCCATCAGGGGAGGGCAAGGTGGGGCGCTTTCCCCCCTAGACGAAATTGTACTTGGGAATATCGAAAACCCAATAGAATTTTTACATTAGTTCCAGCAAAATTTGAAACTATATTTGAAACGTCGCTTATACTTGCCCCCCTACCTTGGAAACCACAACATGGGCGCCCTTGGGTATAACCGAGGTCACGTCTGCTGTGTGAACTCTCTCTTTCCTATTGCGTACACCACTGACGGACGAATGACACATTATGATTCACGCAAGCTTCAGTTCTTTGAAATGACCACTCAGCTTCTCACAGCCCAACTTTATGGCCACTATTAATTACATAAGTGGCGTGTTTGCGGCATTGCAGACAAATCATAATCTACACTCAACGGATTCGCACAGACAATTACACTTATCTTTAGTTCGACAACCTTGAAACTTTTAGCTTCGTGGGCTAAATTCAATACGATTAACCTGTGCTCTCCTATGTACAATTGATGTTTCAAATGTAGTTCCACTATGTATATCATCACATAATTTTAACTGTAAATATTGGAAGCATTAAAATAACACCATCTATAAATACTTACTAACATTCATTGTTTAGTAGGATCTGGAACACCAAAATAATTGTGTTTGATTGTGTGCGGAGTTTAATGGAAATGAAACGGCAGCAAGTGTTCTATCGTATTTAGTTAAAATTATTAATACGATGATTGGTACAATTGAAGGACTATCATAACAGTAATATTTTGAAAGTTATATTTTAATATTTACAGAATTAATGTATTGTCAATTTAATTTTAATGAAACATTTACAAAAAAGTTCATCCATCTTCACTTTGGAACATTATTTAAATAATTAATGCTTTTCTGACTAGAGTATATACTTATTTATTTAAAAAAAAGTCTAGGAGAAACTGTCTAGAACCATTAGAAGAAGAATTAAGAAAAATAGCACAAGAGATAAGGATGGACCAAGAGATTTACAGAGTTAAGAATTCAGAAAAAGTTAAAAAGATGTTAGAACGAATAGGGAATAAGAGAGAAAATCAATTATGTTTAGTATGGGTACCAAAGCAATGTTTTATAATATTAAGATAGATTCAAAGAAGAAATAAAAGAGAGGAAAATAAGAGGATGGAAGAAACAAAAAATAGTGAAAGCCTTAAAATTGTTGTGGGATAATAGCTTTTGTACAACAGGGAACAAATTAGTGAAAATAAAAGAGGGCTTAAGTATAGGTTCAAAATTAAGTCCACTACTACGTATTTGAAATAGTAATGAATAGATGGGAACCGAAGGTGATACAAGAAGGAGGGAAAAACGTAATAATGTATTGTAGATATGTGAATGATTGTTTAGGAATATGAAAAGGAACAAAGAAACAATTAGAAAAGTTTATAAAGAGCATTGAAGATGGAGAGAAAAGTATAAGTTTAATAACAGGAGTAGAAAAGAAAAATATGATAAATTATCTGGACATGACAATAGAAAGGAAAGAAGGAAGAGTCACTACAAGATGCTATAGCAAAGAATGTGCGGCAGGGAGATACTGTCATAAAAGAAGTGATATAAATAATAGCATAAAAAGGAATTTCATAAAAAATATGGAGAGGAGAATAGAAGAAGTAGATAGTGAAGAAGAGGGAAAGAAGGAAGACATAGAGAAATTTCACAATCTACTGAAAAAGAATGGGTACAACAAAAATAAGATAAAGAAAAGCAAAATGGAAGAGGAAAGAAAGAAAAGAGAGAGAAAAGAGAAAAAGGAAAAGAACGGAAAAAAATGGCACGGGATAGAGAGCATTGGAGAAAAGACAGAGATACTAAAGAGCTTATTAAGCAAAGGTGGTGTGAACACGTACAGAAAAGCAGGACTTAGAATTCTGGATGTGGTTAAGAAAGTGAGAAATAGGAAGAAAGACATAAATGAAGAAGATGAAGTGAAGTGAAGTGAAGTGAAGTGTAAAAATTGTAATATGATATACAATGAAGAAACACTTAAAACGCTTAAAGAAAAAGTAAAACAACATAGGAACGATGTGAGACTTAAAAGAGAGAAGAATGCTATATACACATTTGTACAAACATGTTCAAGAAACAGGACTTAATGTAGATTGAGAAGGGGTCCAATGTTTACAAAAGGAGAGAATAACAATAATAAGAAACTGGAAAGAAGCGCGAAAGACTAAGAGAGAAAGAAGTGAAAGATTAATGAACTGCACAAATGGACTTCAAATACATAAATTATGGGATAGAGTGTTAGAACGAATGTAAGGATAAAAATCGCGGATATGGAAAATTATTTAGAGAGGCAATAAGAATAAAATTATATGATAGAACATTAAATTGAGAGGAAACTTCAAAATTAACTAATATATGAAATAATTTATTAATATAATAATAATAAAAAATAGAAAAGTGAAAATAATAGTGATTATTAAAAAAACAGTTATACTAAAAATTTAAAATAAAACACTAAATTATAACAATACCTGATTGTTACATATTAAAAATTCAAAATTATAAAATGAAACAATTAAAATTATACAACAATATTAATTTAATGTTATAAAAGTATTTCTGGTAGTTAACGTCTGATGAAGGAAACATTAAGTTATTGAAACTGTTACGACTCATTTTAATTTTAATAAATACGTATATAATCTTTTCAGAAAAGCATTAATTAATTAAAAAAAAACTTTACACAGTCACAAAATTTTTGAAGGTTCTAAATTTAATAAATTATTTTATGCAGATACGAGGGCTAGTCAAGAAAGACTTGGACTGATTTTTTTCTAGGCAATTTATTATTACTCAGCAACAGGCACATGATCCTTTTCAAAGTAATCCCCGCCCATTTGAATGCACTTTTTCATTCGAGTCTTCCAGTCCTCAAACACGTGTCGCAGGCTATTCTTTGAGAGGTCCTTCAAAACCTCCTCCGATGCCTTCAGAACCTCGGAATTATCGGAGAAGCGGCGTCCACGCAGTCTGGATTTTAGGGCAGGGAATAGAAAAAAGTCGCACGGTGCGGTAGGCGTCTCCACCATCCTCAAACCTTTGCAACAGCTCCCTGCAAGTCTCCACTCGAACGGCCTTCTGCTCTGGTGTCAGGAGTCGCGGAATCCATCGCGCACACACTCGGCTCATGTGGAGGTGGTCATGCAAAATTTTGAAGGCACTGCCATGAGATATGCGTAGTGCGGCTGCCAGATCGTCGATACTGATGCGGCGATCTTCTCTAACAATGACTGCTGCCGTGTTAATGTTCACCTCAGTAACAGCTGACGCTGATACACCTGGTCCACCAGCTTTCGTGATTGTCATTCGGCCCTCTTTAAACTCTTTGAACCACCAGAACACGGTACTTCGTGGCAGAGCGTCATCTTTGTAGGCTGCTCTCAACATTCCTAGAGTTTCTGTTGCACTTTTCCCCAGGCGATAGCAGAACCGTATAGCTGCAAATTGTTCATCTCGTAATGACTCCATTTCTTCTACAGGCGACTTCTAGAGGCGGCGCAGAACATCACCTGCAATAAAAAGTCGTGGTTACCAAACATGCAATGATTCCTTAACAACATTTTATATATATGCACAGCAAGACCCACCCTACTTGTATGCCAAACTATGAAGCTCCAGCGTTAACAGAACTGCCGGGAAAAAAATCAGTCCAAGTCTTTCTTGACTTGCCCTCGTATTATGCGTATTTTAGTTCAGTTATGAATATATTAATTAGAATAATGTTGAGAACATTGAGGAAATTGGCTGTTCGTTTCCAAACAAACAATTTTATTAACGCGTGTAAAAATTGTTAATCATATATAAGATTAAGATTGAACTTCTGTATACTTTGGTAGGAGTCACTAACAAGAATAAGGAGATATTAAGAGATACTGTACGTAGACATGTAAGGAGATATTAAGATATACTGTATGTAAACGCGTAAGGAGATATCGAGATATACTGTACGTAAACGTGTAAGGAGATATTAAGATATACTGTACGTAAACGCGTAAGGAAATATCAAGATATACTGTACGTAAACGTGTAAGGAGATATTAAGATATACTGTACGTAAACGCGTAAGGAAATATTAAGATATACTGTGCATAAACGCGAAAGGAGATACTAAGAGATACTCTACGTACAGGTCTACATGAATGCACAATCTTTATAAAACTACATTATGTTGTACTGTAGTGTACATTCTAGAATGTATAAGCACTGCCTTATTTATAAATTTATATATCTTTTTTCGTTTAGGTTTTGTTTCCAGGAAGGTCACCAAAGCATTGAAGGAAGTGTTAGAGTCTGGAAAGTATGACATCTTAAGTCGAAAGTGTAAGTTAATTTTTGCAGTATCTTTTGATTCGTCTTTATAATGAAGACAAAATTACCAATGTAAGAATTATGTTACTTCATTATATTTTAAATTCTGACTATATACATGGTGCGGCTTAATAACACATACATACTTCTTACATGTTAGATTACCGGGTTTAATGCAAACCATCAGTAGTTGCAAAAGTGCGCGATCATCAATTCACTTCTCAAGCTTAGTGAATGGAGACATGGTAGCTCAGTGGTAGAGCGCCTAACTCGGTGCGTGGGGTCCCTGGTTCAATCCTCGATCAAGTAAGTTTGTGGTCGACAACCCCGTGTCCGTGAATTTTCTCGGGTACCTCCGTTTCCTCATGCATTCTCATTTCACAAATTTTTCCACCATTATTCGCTTGCCTTAATCGTCCGTCTCTTTAGCCTAAAGGGCATAATCATGTGACGTTAAACTGAAAGATTTCATTACATTTAATTTACTTTCAAGTTTATTGAAAAAGGGGCCAGTTTTCAAGGTGATGTCGTAACACGGAAAACATTTCCATGTGCTTCGTTTCGAGGTGTCTAGATCGTTAATTTTACGGCAGCGTTAGTTTCGTGAACGGTTTGAAGAAGATGTGCTATACAAAAATCACATAACCTGGTTATTGATAGTTTGTGGAAACTGGGTGTATGCATAGATAAAAGTTCTAAAGCCTGTGACAAACATCTTGGCATTTCAGCTAAACGAATAAAACGCAAGCTCTGACGCGACGTTGCCAAGTGCTAAGGGGTGTGGCTATGGCTAAGCAGATGAACTGCAGCACGATCAGTTGGCAGAGAGTAGACGTGGATGTCTACAAAATAAACGTGGCAATACCGCTGGTCTCTCATTTGCTAGCAGCATTTAAAGGGAACTTGGAGCGCCGCCTTCGAATACCAAGATGTTTGTCACGCCGTTTAGTTAAAGCAGTCTGATGACAACAGTAAAGGAAGTGATATATTATTGTGAAATTCCCGCAAGTTATTGCTTAGAGAGAGGAGAGAATTATATACCAGAAATGACGCCATAGAAACTGTTGCATACATGACTATATTCAAAATCTTATAAGATCTGATGTACTCTAGTAGAAAAGTAGAAGGATATGGCTTTTGTGAGGAGATGCATTTCACATTAAAGGACGTAAATATCTTCATAAAAGATTCATCTTCTATGGTGTATCATTATACACCAATGGCAAGGTAAAAAAAAAAAAAAAAAAAAAAAAAAAAACCGTATCTCTGCAGTACTCTTCGGGGAAAAGCCAGCCTAATATTCTTCGCTGAAGTAACTATGCATTGGTTACTCATTTTTGGACGTGTTAGAAACCCCTCATGAAAATTTTTGAGGAAACAGGCACTGTACATTGCCTGTTTTCGCATGTTTTGCTCATGTGCTACAGGTGTTAGGTGTAAAGTAAATGGTTTGGAACAGAAACAGGCACTTATCCGGGAAATAACACCTGTTTTTGAATGTAATAATTCTTGTCCTGACATGAAATCACATGTGTGCACTGCACATTGACTGATCAGTACCTGTGCGACGCGCATGTACATGCAATGTTCAGAAGAAAATGTTGCGGGCTGCAGACATGTGCAGATCAGCGAATGTAAGTTCATGTGTAGCACGTGGTATTTAGTGAAAACGCGTCTGCGTATGTAACGGTACCAACACATACACTGTACTTCACCGATATTGTAAACATGTACATTTGCGTTCCAGGCCGGCCGGTATTTTAAATGTTGAACGAAAATTTTCTGCACATTACATATAATGTGTTCCGTTTTTTAACGTGATTTTCAGCTATGCTGAATTTCAAAAGAAATCTGCTGTGAACATGAGCTGTTTTTTCCCTGTATTGCCGAATGTTCATGCAGGTTCCAGAGAATTGTTCATCTAGCAGGAGTTTGTCGTTTACGTGTCTAGTACATGATATGTTTTTAATACGGAAAATAGGATTTCCAGGTGGTTTGTTTTAGCAGAAAAGGGTTGTATAAACATGAACTGTACATGGTATGTAGTGACAGCATGTATTTGCAGGTTACAGAGAAACAGTACAGTGTCTGAAATATAAAAGAAACATTACCGGTAAACAGATTTAAATCCGAGGAAAGGCCATTTTCAGATGGGTTTCTCATAAAAAAAAAAGCTGTTTTGTTATTAGGTGTATGTTGATTGAATCAACATCATGTACATGCAGTGTCCAGCTACACGTTCCTTTTGAATGAATTCTTCAATTTCCAGCAAAACAGACTAATCTCGACAATATTGGAAGGCTCACTGTGTGGGTTGAAATTTGCAGGTGCGAATTTATATTTTCCTGGACCAGCAGCAGATACTGGTATGTTTAGAAACACTCTGTTGCTGGAAATTCAGTCTTGATTCTTATTCCTTCAGTAAAATTTTGAACTCAAGTTTCATTCAACAGTGTACACATTTTATAATTACCACAAAATGGAAAATAGCTAGTAGGTCTAAAGACCAGGGACAGGTTAAAAAAACGAAAATTGTTCCCTATAGTGTAGATGCCCACTAGTTTGAAATAATGGCTGCCATCTTGAAATTGGAACCTGTGCATTCAGTGTTAACTGATCGAAAAATGTAGTATTCGTATTGTCTGAACCGCCTATTTCCTGTTCCCCTTTCACTGCATGTTTGCGATCCCTGTACATTGCATGTTCAGTGCTCTCGAACAATACTAGAATAGCACTGGTCTTCTTCCTTTTACAAGCAATGTTCAGCGGATGATCAGCTGCTGTTGAAGAGAAAACACGTTAAGATCAGTTGCAAAACATGCAGTCCACAGATGTTCCGTTCGGTTATAGGTACAAAACATGTGTTTTCCAGGTACAAACCAGGTGTTCACTTCTTCTTTGTTTACCTGTGTTTTTCCGTTTCCAGGAACTGAACACGCAATGTTTTTAAAAAACATGAGCACATGATCAGGCGTAAAACAGGGTTCCAATTTCAAGGGTTTTCCAGGCGCATGTTGTACATGCGCATGTACGGTACGTGTTTTTTTCTGCTGGGACGTTATTAAGCCAACAAATGTCAATTATGATAATTACATTATACAACTGAACAGAACTTCCTCCTATTTTTACCAGAATGTTTGAATGCTCTTGAATGTTCTTTTACAGAGCTAAATCGAACTGTTGCAAGTGAGATCCTCACCTGGATCTCCTAACCATTCTATCAGATCTTATACTATACAACTTCTTTCTTTGGGGGATTGTTAATCACAACGTTTATGTACCAGCATTGTTAACAATATCTACTCACAAAATTCAAGATCAGATAGCGTATGCGCTGCTGGATATCACAACGAATATGCCACACTGAGACTGGAATGATCTTAATAGGTGTGTGAATGTGCCAGTTGACCAAGGTGCACACGTTGAAGGATTACAAAGGGTGATTCAAAGAAACGGGAAATTTTGAAAGTCGTTTTGGCAACAGTGGGCGTTTGGTAACACTGAATAACGTACGTCAGCCTGTCAATGACACCCTGCCGTTTAGTCATTATGAATGCTTGGAGTGGTGCGCAACGTGCTTTCGCGATCAAAGAGCAATCAAAAGCAAGACAATCCTATGGAGCTACACTAGCGTCCATTGCACAGCAATAAAGTGTGATGAGCCTTTATTTTCTTGAGGACGAGAATGGCCATACGATTACATCGAATCGTTACATTGCCATGCTCGAAACCTTTGTTGTACAACAATTACAGAGATTTTCACACATTATTGACACAGTCTGGTTGCAACAAGATAGATCAATGTCCCACACAGCACTAATACCGATGGTTGTTATACTCCAATTGCTTGGAGAACGTGTAATTTCGGAAAATGGTGACATTCAATGGCCACCCAGATCCCTTGATTTGTCAGTTTGTGGTTTCTTTTTGTGGGGTCATCTTAAAAACAAAGTGTTCCTTAGTCGACCTGCTATACAATGGAAGAATACAAAACCAAACTCCTAGAAGCAATTGCGAAATTCCTGTTGAGATGTTACGTCAAACCATAAACAGTGTAACGAAGAGATTACAGGAATGTTTGTGTAAAAAAGGAACAAGCCCATATCTACGACCTAAATTTTTATTGGCGCCCCTAAAATTTTCACGGTAGGCTTGCAAATGAACTATAATATGGTTGGACCGGGCCCCCCTAACTTCTACCGAGTCCTTACCCTTTTGGGCTGGCTGCCTGACTGAGAAGGAGCTCGCCTGCAAGATACTATCTTCAAAAAATAAATTGTATTGTATGTATTCTCAATTGGTATTATTTTTACTATTAAATGAGATAAATAATTTTAAAAAAATGTTTTCATGAAATTATTTACTTTTCAAATTTTTCCATTTTTTAAAAATCATCCTGTGCTTAATGCATGAGAAACGTATAAGCAATTGCCGCAGTTCATGGTGTATGTTATGTGTATATAACGTAAGAAAATTTTCTATTAACGTTTTGAAACAGGACCATTCTTCATTTGTGTGCCCTTTCTTTAGTTGTTTTCTGAATTATTTTTCTTACCATCTACCATATCTTGTAATATTTGTATACTTTAGAAGAAATTAGGGTTTCTGGTATCAACTAAATTATACAAATATATTTAATAATCTCATACTTACATGGGTCGTTCAACATATAACTTTCCCTAAGCTGTAAAATATTTACTTTCGATACATTTGTAAACTACACATACATATGTAAGTGGGTCCTTCCTCATCTCTCCACTAAGCTCCACTGAGATTCAGGCATTTGTCTGAACGTTGCACCAATTTTGTCCAAACTCTTTATAAAAAATCAGGGCTCCTTCTATTTACCACTTTCTTCTCACATTTCGCTTCATTTCATCATCTTTTTCGAAACATGACCTTTCAATGTAGACTTTAATACCGAAAAAGAGATGGAAATAACTCGGCGCTAAATTGAGGCTATAAGAAGAATGGGGCATCCTTTCCCACTCTAACTCTTCAATTTTGTGTCTTGTTTGCGCGCTCAGTCGGGGTGGACGTTATCGTCAAGGAAAAGAGACCAGATTGATTATGTTGAACTGTGCTACCCTGAAGAAGAGTTTAGTTTCGACATAAACCCTTTGCAAAAAAAACCAGGGCTCTGGCTACTTACCACTTTCTCCTCATATTCCGCTTTATTTCATCATCATAAGTTGACAGGACCAGATCGTTTGTGTCGAACCTAAACTCTTCTTCAGGGAAGCACAGTTCGACATAAGCAACCTGGCCTCTTCTTCTTGACGATAACGTTCACCCCGACTGAGCACGCAAACAAGACACAAAATTGAAGAATTTGGGTGGGCATTAGGGTCACATTCTCCTTACAGCCTCAATTTAGCGCCGAGTTATTTCCATCTTTTTTCGATGTTAAAGTCTACATTGAAAGGTGATGTTTCAAAACAGATGACAAAATGAAGCAGAATGGGAGGAGAAAGTGGTACATAGCCAGAGCTCTGATTTTTTGCAAAGGGTTTGGACAAATTATAGGAACGGTGAGACAAATGCCTGAATCTCAATGGGGATTATGTAGACAGGTGAGGAAGAACTCACCTTCACATGCATGTATATTTTATAAATGTATCTAAAAAATAAATATTTTTGAGATTGGGGAAAATTTTATATTGAACGACCCATGTATTTGGTAAATTTATTTTGTATGAAATAGCGAACATCATTTAATAGAAAAAAAATCTAAATTTTTAGATTATATATGTGAGTTTTTATTTAATTTTCAATTTCAGTGAGATACAATGCGGAGAAAGCATTATTACAAGCTAAAAAAGATCTACACGAGAAGAACAGAGATTTAGGTAAGATGTTTATTTTAAAGAAAACTAATAAAGTCAATATGTTATAGAATTCAATTTGTACATACAGAATGTTTCATAATGAATATCGGGTTGTCAAATGAAAAAAGAATTCACAGTTTTGTACACATGCATGCGCATGTACTGTTTCCTCCGTTTGCCATTACAAAGCGCAAGTAGCAAAGATGGCGACTAGTGAGCAGAAAACTATTTTGTGTTTTACAATTTCCAATCTGTAGTTACAGTCGGTATCCGAAGTGAAAAAAAAAAAAGCAGAGTCTGTATGTTTTATTGTGATTTTGACTCAACATACCGGCTATTTAAATATTGTCTTGATCACTAAAAAACTAGAGACGGTATCTCCTCATTGCTGAAAAACCAGAGGCCGTATAGCATTGGAAACACTGGATGTCTGTACAAAGTGAAGAGTTCAGGACAACCAAGAGTGACTAAAGAAAGTGCTGAACGAGTGAGAGAGTCTTTCACGCGTAGCCCCAAGACATCAATTCGGAAGGCTAGTCGTGAATTAGCAATTCCAGTGACGTCTGTGTGAAGAATTTTAAGGAGATTTAAGAATTTAAGAAAGAGGATTAAAGCAGTTATTGCAACAATTACTACAAACACACTGATCAAGGTTTGAGAAGAATTTGCCTATCGAGTCGATGTGTCCCTTGTGACAAATGGTACTCATATTGAACATTTGTAGCAAAAACTGTTTGAGCTGCTTTTTCATTTGATGTATTATTTATAATTCTAAGTTAATTGTAATAAATACTGCAAAATCCTAAAACCCCTGATATTCATTTTGAAACACCCTGTATTTTGAATACTTAAATGTTTAATAAATTGTCATTTTCTGATATTTTTTATATATATCCCAAAAGCCTTGAGGTGTACAAGAGTTCACAATGATGTTTCGTAAGGTATACACTCTTAAAGAACAATTTGGAAAATGTTAAATATCGTTTCTGCAGAGAAATATCCTCAATTTTTGGTGCCAGCTTGAGCAATAGTATTGATCTTCCCTTACAAAATTTCGCAATACAATTGACTAATACTAGCATTTTGAGTTCTTATTCTATTCTGAAACTGTTATTGCGTTAATGTAAGTCGTTCACGTTCTATTAGTTTCTTCTTTCTTCCAAATCATGTCCAGTAAGTTTATTTGTAATATCTGAACACGATAGAAGAAAAGCTTGAATAATAATATTGGATGAACTAACAAAATTTTCAAAACATTTGAACTGAAAAGTTTCGCCGGTAAAGAAATTCTTTCTCACTGCTTTTTAAAAATTATTTTAATTCACATGCTTTCAACCATCAAGCAGAATCAGTAGCATGAAAAGCACAATATGGTGAGTTAAAATATTATTTACCCTACTTTAGATTAAGAGTTTCGTCTTCTATGATACTCAATCCCCTATCCTGGGGGCACGGTGGCTCAGTGGTAGAGCGTTCACCTCCGGTGCTTGGGGTCCCTGGTTCGATCCCAGCTCGCGCCGTGTGGACTTTGTGGTGGACAAACACCGTGTTCGTGGGTTTTCTCGGGGTTCTCCCGTTTCCTCCCACTTTCTTTATTCCACCATTTCACTCATTTCTCATTAGCATCGTCTCCTTTAGCCTAACCGGCATAATCGTGGGACGTAAAACTCAAAAATTTCACTTCATTTCATTTTCAATCTCTCATCCTTTATAATTAAAAACCCACTAAAAAGTAAAGTGGATTTGTTGATATATTAATGCTAGGCTGTGGTACAAGCCATGTGGTTTGAGTGGAGAGCACCGACTACAGGAGTAAGAGAGTTTTAGGCTGTTCTGGGAAGCGGACTTGGTAGGGTAGTGGTTAACGCATCGGCATTGTATACTGGGCATCTCGGGTTCTACTCCTGGTCCAGTCAATAAATTTTCACTCTTTGTATGTTAAGTATTTCTTGATATTGCAATTTTCACAATCATGGATGTACGATCTTGAAATTCACTGTAAGGTTGTCTACTTATATTAAAATATAACTAAATTTTCAGATATAGTAGGCAGAATATAGGAGTTGCGGTTGCTCAGTGGTAGAGCGCTAATCTTTGGTTGGTATGGTCCCTGGTTGCAAAGTGGAGTTTGTAGTAGATAATCACCGTGTGCTTGGGATTTCTTGAAGTTCTGCAACTTCTTCGTTTCTTCATTCCTTTATTTCGTACATTATCGTCGTCACTGTCTCCGTTAACCCCGGAAAATAATTATGAGAGGTTAGGCTCAAATAAATAAATAATAAAAAACATAATAACCAGTTATTGGATAAAATAAAAAATTGCAAATACAAATCAAATAAATAGCTTTATTCTTACCGCAAAGATCCCAAACATTAAGTAACATTTTTGAGGAACAAATTCCTCTTCTTTAGATTACTTACGCCTAAAAAAGGTTATAGAAACATGTGAGAAGATGAAAAGTTAAAAGGGGTTCGAAGTAGATATACTCTTCACGTCAAAAACTAAAGTATTTAATTTATTTCTTGTGTAGTAATTTCGCAAAGTTTAGTTTTTGATGTTACATGTATATTTACTGTGTATCATTCTTTATCGTTTCTATCTTCCCGCATGTTTTTATCTTTAACCTTTTGAGATGTAAGTAAGCTGAAGAGGAGCGTGCTCCTCGAAAGTGTTACTTATTCTTCTGGGCCTTTGTAGTGAGAATGAAGCTTTTTAGTATATGTTTATTTGTCTGTATTGACTATTATTACAGCTCGCACTCTATATCTATATCAATAAAATAGATTTTCATAGCCGGGATATAAAGTAAGAAACAAGCACATTTGCTTCGCCAGTGATTTACGTCGGATCTATAGCACATGCAAGAATTTGTTTTTCAACTAAATAAAAATGGAAATGGAATCTATGTTTCGCCAGTCATTTACGTCGGAACTAAATAAAAATGAAAATGGAATCTTTCAGTTTTACGTTCCACAGTTATGCCAGTTAGGTTAAAGGAGACGGTGATGATGAGAAAATGAATGAAATGGTACAATGAATAAAGTGGAAGAAAATGGGAGAAACCCGAGAAAATCCATGTACACAGTGTTTGTCTACTACAATGTCCACTTTACGCGAGCTGAGATTGAATCAAAAACCCCACGTACCAGATGTGAACGTTCTACCACTGAGCCACCGCGGCCCCTACCCAACTGCGTGTAGCTACTTTGTCAATTATAGGAAAACTGAGATACATCAACAAACGCTGTAACTGGAGGTAGGGAGTCTTTAAAAGTGTAACATGAGATTCCGTTTGATAGTGCCCAATTGAAAATGCTGATTGAACGAAGAAGAATAGAAGTTAGGAAATTGCTCATAAATAACATATTCCACTGATAATAAATAATGCTTTCCAAAAGTCTCCACTGCAATGTAAAATAAATTTCAATGAAAACCAAGGAAGAAACATTTATCATCAAGGAGGAATCTCTCATAAAAATAGCAGAAATCAACAACCTTTCACTATTCAAATGGAAGGACATACAGGGTGTTAATAAATACCATATCATAAATTAGGTGAGTCCTTATATCAAATGAAAGAAAGGAAAAGAAAAGAAAGAACATTTCTATTTGATTCTAGGCAGAAACCTACATCAACTTAATTCTCGTAAAAGAAAAGTACTGATGTTAACGAATGCATAGCTTAGTAAGCACGAAATAAAAACAATAGTGTGAATAAGTTAGTAATCTTAAGCGTAAAAAAAAAAAAAAAAGTGGTTGATACCTAAAATTTATATGTAATTAATACAAATTTCAACTTTTTGTTTCTTTCTTCGTATGCAGAGTCAGCTGAAATGTATCTGTTTATCGCACTGGAACTTTTGGGAAATGAAACTGCTATCGGAAAATTAGGTAAGTTAATATACCTTCAGAACATAAAATATATTCTTATTGTTTATTATTATTATTATTATTATTATTATTATTTGAGTAAAGATGATGATAGTAAAATCAAATCAATGCCCTGAAGTTTTAAAATTAATATACGAAACAATCTCACTTTTCTGCTGATCCTCATTTTCAACGAATTTAAAAAGTTCGTTACTGAATTCTCTATGTCTGTGTGTGTGTGTGTGTGTTTGTGTGTATGTGTGTGTGTGTGTGTGTGTGTGTGTGTGTGTGTGTGTGTGTGTGTGTGTGTGTGTGTGTGTGTGTGTGTGTGTGTGTGTGTGTGTGTGTGTGTTATTTGTGAATTTTTCAATGTCGAGTCCTCCATTCGATAGAGCACCAAAAACTATTTCAAAGAAGTGATGGAATTTTTCACGTCACTCTTACCGTTCCCGAGATATTGGCCAAAAAAGTTCTGCTTTCGAGAGATTTAAAGAGCCGTTTCTCCGGAACCACAACTCATAGAGAGATCATATTAGTGCTGATCAATACCTAAGGGGATGGTGAACATTTTGGTACCAAACAGTAACCGGTGACTACCGGCCAACCAGCCACCATTACCCAGATATTGGCCAAAAAAGTTCGGATTTCGGGAAATTTAAGAAGCCATATCTCGGGAGCCGTAAGTCATAGAGAGATGATATTTTGCGAATTTTTCAATTTTGAACCCTCCATTTTGAGCATGTGTCTTCGTAAAACACATATCATAGAACGTCTTAACAGAACTCTTAAACAAAACACATGTAAAAAATTCAATACTCAAGGAAATTATAAATGGATAGATATATTACAAGAATTGTTTAATGAGTATAAAAATAAGGTACATAGAACAATTTGTATAAAGCCTGTAGAAGTTTATAAGAAACATTAATTCTTTTTATGTTCAGTCTGGCAGTGTTCTTGGAGCATTCTCAACTGGTTGTTATTGAAGTTTTGGCTTTTAATTTATACAAATACAAAAATAAACAAAAATAGTACATGATTGAATTACAGTTTCTTTGAAATGAGTTCTTTGCTATTTTAACTTTATACTATTTATAGTCGTTCCTCATTTGCTTATATTTATTTTATATGAAACATATTAAGAGTTATATTCTAATTAGCTTTTTTAATTGATTGAATTTTAGATACAAATATTGGAGCTCACAGAGTGTTTCTTAAAAAGATGGTTTCTGCGTGGGTGGCCACTAGATCTTATCCAGGTAATAAATATTTATATTTTCAGTAAGAATTAATCATTTCAAGAGGCTTAATTCTCAATTCTACATGTAGCTCGTACGATATCTATCTTAATAATGGTAATTATAAACTATGACTATATTCAATTACTAATAAATTCTTCACATTCATAAACTTTTTAAAGCTTCTGATAATTGGTCATGTATAAAGTATATCCTCAGTATTGACTATTTACTGATAGCTTGGTGTGTGATTATATAAATGATCAATTATATGCGAGGTGCGATCAAAAAATACAGTGAATAATTTTATTAGAAATAAAGTAATAAGCTTACATGGAGTTTGATTTAATCTCCTTTAAAGTACTGTTTTTGGCTAGCAATGCACTTACCTCAACGTTGAACTCACGACTGAAAACATATCTGAAAGGCTTCTTTTGGAAGGGCATTCAGCTGCACTGTCGTGGCCCTCTCAATATCAGGAATAGTGTCAAAACGTTTTCATTCAAGCACGGTTTTAATTTTTGAAAAAAGCTAGAAGTCACATAGTACTATATCTGGAGAGCACAGTGAATGTGGACAGATAGGAATACTTTTTCGGCCAAAAGCTCGAGGATCGAAAGCAAGGTGTGTCACGGTGCGTTTTCGTGTTGAAGTAGGAAGCCATTTGACCACTTAATCGACGGTTAAAATGCTTTTCACGGACCCATACGAAATGTTGAGTTCTTCGGAATGCTCTCGAATAGTCATTCGCCTGTTTGAAGAAATCAGTTGTGCTACTTTGTGCCATCTGTCTTTGACGTCGAAGGACGTCCCGATCATTGCTCGTTTTCAATCGAATTCTTGTAGCTTTTGAATCGCTCATATATCTCGCAAACAGTCTTCAATGCCACTGCTTCATCATCATACCCTGATTTTGAGATTTCGTAAGCTTCTTTGGTACTTTTCTGCAGCTTAGAACAAAACTTAATGTTGGCGCACGACAGATACTCTTAACACGTCCTCACTCTTCTGCATCTGGAAGCCAACTAACATGTCACAACTCGTTCAACCTCGACACTGACTGCACCAAAGGTTTAGGCTACCGGGCTTACTAGTTGAAGTGGATACAACATCATTAGATGGCACTGTGCAATTTCATTCACCGCACTTGTTGATTATACCTTGTGAGTTTAAACACTTGTATGCTTGGCCTATATGTTGATATAATCGCTTTAATTTTCGAAACATCTATGATCTTTTCTAGTCTACTGTTTCGAATTAATGTGTCTGCGTTTGTTGAGTATTCTTCACTTTTCTTGAAATTTTTACATCGAAAAATGTCTTAATGTTTATATCATGGAGATAATTTAGTGTACTGCAGTGCAGCGACACCTCAGTGTACTAGTGTTTACAGTCAACATCGTAACTCAGTACAGACAAGAACAAGTAACAAGCTATACTAAATATCACATCTTTGATTGTCATCAAAGGCATTTTGGAAGAATAAAGCCCAGAACACGTAATGCCATTAGACACAAAGAAACTTGGATTTTCAGAATCATACTGCAAAACTTGAATCAGCAATTATTTAAAAAATACATATGCCACTTAAAAATACTCAAACGTTTGTCTTTTCAAACATAAAATTCTATTGTATAAGAGAAGAATTTCGATCATGGTGATATGATATCAACTGAGTGGAAAGAAGTGAACATTCAATGCTGGCATGAGTTCAACTTTTGGATTCTTAAATGAACTAATCACTATGTAAAGAACATATTTGAATATGGTACTAGTATGTTTTGTTTTAGGTCTTCTGATAGAAAAATAGTGAAAATACTCTGGAGTGGCTACTCTTCGAAAGACGCCATGAATTAATTAATTTTGAAGATTTACTGTTGTGCTGTGAAAATGATCTGTAATATTGGCAGCATATGAAACCGAAAGTAAAGTCTGAGTAGGGAAATATTTGTCTACGAGCTTTCACATCGAGAATGGCTTGAAACAAGCATATGCGTTGTCGCTATTATTGTTCTGGAATGTGTTATAAAGAAATTAAAGATGGCTGCCAGGGCCAAAAGCTTAATGGCACTTACCATGTTATGGACTATGCTGATGATATAAATATGATAGGGATTGATATGAGGACAGTAGAAAAAAATACAGAGGTTTTATTAAACACTACAAGGACATGGGTTTAAAAGTAAATGCAGAGAAAACTAAATACATGGAAGTTCGGTGTAATCGTAATGCTGCAAATTATAGGTACTTTAAATATCAAGTATTACATTCGATAAAATGGATACTTTCAAATGTCAACCTTAACTGAACAAAACCACGTCCAGAAAGAAATTAAATGTCGACTGAAATCATGGAATTCGTACTATTATTCAATTCAAATTCTTTTATCTTCGCGAATTCGGTCGAAGAATTTGAACCTCAAAATATATAAAACGATAACTATGGCTGTTGCATTGTATGGTGGCGAAACACGGTCGCTTACTCTGAGGGAATAACAAAGACTGAAAATAGTTGGAAATAAAATCCTGAGCAAATATTCGGATCCAAGAGGGACGGGGAAGGGGAATGGTTGCAACTGCATAGCAAGGAACTGAACAATTTATACCGTTTACCAAACATTATTACTGGAAGACTAATAGAAAAACGACCAATTGGAAGACCTAGGCGCAGATGGGAGGACAATATTTAGATGGATCTCTCAGAAACTGGAATATAAAGAAGAAACTGGATCCAATTGGCTAAGGATAGAAGTCAGTGGAGAGCTTTTGTGAACGCGGCATTGAACCTCCGGGTTCCATAGGCCATAGAGTTAGTTAGTTAGTTAGCAGCCAGTGGACCAACTTGCAATTGCTTATTCCCGAACTCTGGTGTTATTATTTTGGGTTTATTCCTCCCGTGAGTCACTATATCTGGATGACCGGCTCGGCTTAGACAGTTCTATAGTTTTTAGATACTCTTTGTTGTTAGTTTGGTTCTAAGTCAACTATTTAGAAGATGGGGTGCTGGGCGCAGCTTGGCTGGTGTTCTCGGAGTTGTGACGGTAAGTTACCATCTACTAAAGAGAAGTGGATACAATACTGTAATAACTTGATGTCTATATTTTAATTCAATCTCCATATACTTCAAGATTTTCTAAACAATATATGTAATGTACAGAATATGTAACATGTTGAAAATATAAGAGTAAAATATTGCTGTTCTACTCTTCAATTTCGAATTTAGAAACTGAAATTAGATAGGTAGAATAGTTTTTAAATAATAGATGGTATATCAACTTTCTTTTGCCAGAAAATCATTTAGAAAATTATCTCTGTCATGTGATGGACACGCGTATGATTATCACGTTGAATAAAATGAGATATATTACATAATTTTATAAACTTTCCGTGTTCTCGAAGATCTAATGTTTCTGTACACAAAAAATGTATTGGTGAATGAAGAACAACCTTTAAAGTTAAAGAAATGAATAACATTAATGTAATATACAACAATATAACAGCAAATTTCTTTTTCAGATAAACTGGAAGCAAGAAAAATATTCACTGACAAATTGAATAAATTATGGATGCTTGTAGCGTTCAAGCCAGGTAATATATATGGTGTATATAAAAGTTAGTGAAATATCTTACTAGTAAGGATCTCATAACTGACTTTTTCGTTTTATACACTAGAAAAATTAGTGTAGACATTATAACAAAATAAAGAATTTCTTGTATTTTCGTTGTGTTTGTAACATAATACATCACTTGGTAACATAATACGTTCAAAAGTATTGACGATAAAGTTTTTTATTTCAGAATCAAATACTCGAGTGCCTAGAGGATGAAGATATTGAATATATGTTCTTTTCATAGTTTCGCCTCTTTAAATCATAATTTTCTAAAACTTTTTATTTTACATTTTTTTTAATGGTTGAAAAAGTAAATGGTTGACGGCGTAGCTTTGGTATCAAAATCTTGTATTTCATGACCACAACGAACGCTTGAAAACCTTTTTGAAAGATGTCTCATTTTACAATTACAGAAAATTTTCAAAATGTTACTCTTTCGTCGTTCATTTGATTTTCTTTCAAAAAAAAAAAAATAAAATAAAATAAAATAAAATAAAATAATTAAAAAGTCAATTGCTGGGGTAGTATATATTTCACGTGCTCTATAAAACTCATCCGATGTTGCCCAAATTTGACATGATCTTTACGAGTTTAGTAAGAATATGAAATATTATGATCTGCAGCTCTTTGATTCTCGAGATATTGGGCATCAAATTCTGGGTTGGGACTAATTTGACTAAACCTCAAATTGGATTACCAATAACTAGAAATACCAATGACTGTACAACGTGATAGTTGATATTAAACATGATATTGAACTTGGTAAGATCTGTCGAAATTTTAAACTTGGTCAAGTGGGAATTTTTGGTTCTTGAACTATTGACCATCAAATTTCGAGTCTGAATTTTAAAAAATCTGTTAAGGAAAGTAATAGAAGTTTGTATCCATCTATATAAATGAAAATGAAACTTATTATGTTTATGACTTTATAACTCTTAAAGTACCCAACCAATCTAGATCAAATTTTTAATGTAGATGAAGTTTGAACACGCGATGGTTTTGTGATTTCACTTTGACGATGCAACTTAGCGGAGGGGGATATATATATATATATATATATATATATATATATATATATATATATATAAATGATCCGAAATGACCAATAATAGTGTCGAATCCATAATGTTTGGGGGTCAGTGAGATGAACAGTGGCACTTCCGATGCCGTTCAAATCCAAATTCAGTCCAGCAACTTGAGAAAGGGATATATATATATATATATATAAAAGAATATAAATGATGATAGATATTAGTGCCGAATCCATAGTTTTCGTGGTTGGTGAGAGGAACAGTGACACTTCCGTTGCCGTTTAAATCCAAATTCAGCCCCAGAACTTGGGGGAAGAGGAGGGAGAGAGATATTAAAATGATTGGAAAATGATCGATACCAGGGAGCGCTTTAGTAAGAGTAAAAAGTGACCGAATAACGGAATATATTACTAACTGTTCTTATTTTAGCCCAGCGAATTGGGTAATTGACAGTAGTGCATAATAGAGGTTTGCTAAAAGAAATAATGAAGGACCATTAATTTTAGCCATAAACTCATTAGTGACGGGAATAACTTTTCAAGCCTTGAAAGACGACAAATTCTAAATCAGAAAATAGCTACATAAAGTTCAAATAAAGGTGTTTGGAGTAAAAATATAAAAACAGGGTTGACTTCAGAATTATTTTATAAAGTCAATATCAACAATGTTAAATAGTCAATCCTCGGTTTCGGCCTTAGCTTTGGTTACAATTTAACTCTTATTTATTACTTGAAGCCAAAGGAGGCAGATCAGTGTAAATTATACCATTTGGATTTAGTCCATAACTCGGTTTTCTAAAATTTTCGTAACATATATTGAATGCAATAAAATTGTAGTTACTTATTCGAGATGCAACACAAAAAGAGTAACGCAAACTAGATACGTTACTTAAAATTTTGGAACGCGTTACCGTTATAGTTACTTTGGAAAGATGTAACGCATCACTAGGAAACATTACTTAAAACGAACGGGTTACAAGTAACGCGTTACTTCCGTTACGTTACTACCCAAGACTGCCTATGTCCTTGATGCATTAGATCTCTGGATCGGTTCACGGTGAGAGAGCATCAGGCGAACTGGTATTAGTTCGAATGTTACTTCAAATTGTAGATACCGTCATACATGTTGTTGCTAGTAACGTAAATGAAAACAAATCAACTCCCTGATGGCTGTTAAAGGATGCGTATTTAATATGTGAAAATGCGAGGATATCTTACATTGGCATCTATGTTTTAAAATTTTAAAAACAAATTATTCCTAAGCTTCCCTCTCCCGTAGTTTGGTATGAATTTGTTGCGCCGCAGTGCTAAACTTATGACATGATGAAAGAATTTTTTATTCTGGAAAAACTGGAAATCTGAATGAATGGAATCAAAATGTACAGGTTTCCATTTCAAAAGGTATTTTATTCAAGTTGTGGGATTTTCAGAAATCCCTCCATCATGTCATTAGTTCAGCAGCGCAACAGAATGATACACACTGAAGAAGGGCAAGAGAAACATTGAAACAGTTTGATTTAAAAAAAATGTATATGGGGATGTTAAGGTATGATATATCTGTGTCTTCAAATAATAAATAAATAAAGGTAATAATTAAATGCGCAGAGTGATTACAACATTCGTCTTGCATGCTTCTGAATCTGTTTTTCCTCTATCTATTTTATTTTCAATAGTAAAATAGAAATTTTGACAATCTACCATTGTACCAGAGTTAGAGAAATAGGAAGACTTAGAAAACATTGACCTAGGAATACTGAGATGATAGAACTGTTCTGATGTACTCGACAAATATTATATAACTAAGAATTTTAGGAATGAAACTCATTTTAAGTAGTTGTGCTGTAGTCTTCTGAAATCAGACCTTTCAGAGTATTTTTTTTTCTATTTCAGAGAGTGCGGAGGCCCATAGGAGGTACATCACTAAATTTATTAGACTATGGCTTTTACAACCCAACGAGCCAAGTAAGTATTGTCTTTCAAACTTATAATGCAAGTAAACATGCTGTGTAGTTTCAATCAGTTAGTGAAATTTGAAATATTACGAGAGAAAGTGAACAATTGAAACGGTGTAATTTTATAGCGTGCATATACTTACGCATATACTACCTAAATTTCATTTTTTGCTTTATTAGAAATATTTAAAAGTTATATTTGAACCCTCTTCTCCAATCTAAGGATGCATATTTGAAACGAAATGATAAAAAAAGCATCTTAACTTGAGTGTTATGATCAAAAAGTTACTTCAAGTTCTGCAGCAGTTATATTTTGCAAAAAATTTAAACCTGCTTCACCCTGTTAGAATACGCACTTCAATGAAATTGTTATGCTAAGGACACATACAGTATAAATGCTATGTTAAAAAAAAAGTTGTGTTAAATGGTTAACCTGTTTTCTCACTTTCACTATTTTAGGACTTCAAATTGATAAATTAAAATATTGTTAAAATTGGTCCCTATTTACCCCTTGGAAGTAGAATTTTCAAAAACCCTGGGACATATATCAATTTACTTTTCAAAAAGGACTTATTTTTTTGAATTTCATCTGCTAATTTAGGGAGTTCATGAGGTGTCCTATTTTTTTGGGAAATATTTTAAGCCTATTTTTCCCCTCTTAGTATAAGTATTTTAATGAAAGAGACCTAATAAAATTCCATTTCGAGATAGGTACTTACCATGTTCAAGAATTCATTTTAAAAGGATCAGCAGTTGTCACATAATAGTTAAACACACAACATTGATTTGAATTTATAGAAATAACTATAGAAATTGTCCTTTTAAAGGTGAAATTCGAAACGAAAAGGACATGTATCCATTTATTTTTAATGAGTTTATATACCGAGTTTTATCTTCCTAACTTGAGGAGCTCGTGACATATTTTATTTTTGATACAAATTTTGAGTATCATTCAGGATAAACATGTTAATGAAAATGACAATAAAAATCTAGTTCTAGGGAGGTACTAACTATATTTAAAATTCTTTCAAAACGGTGACATATTAAAAGTCTAGTTCTAGGTAGATACTAATTATATTTAAAAATCAATTTAAAACGATGAAATAATAAAAGTCTAGTTTTAGGTAGGTACTAACTATATTTAAACATTCATTTAAAACGGTGATATAATAAAAGTGTAATTCTAGGTAGGTACTAACTATATTTAAAATTCTTTCAAAACGGTGACACATTAAAAGTCTAGTTCTAGATAGATACTAACTATATTTAAAAAATCAATTTAAAACGATGAAATAATAAAAGTCTAGTTTTAGGTAGGTACTAACTATATTTAAACATTCATTTAAAACGGTGATATAATAAAAGTGTAATTCTAGGTAGGTACTAACTATATTTAAAATTCTTTCAAAACGGTGACATATTAAAAGTCTAGTTCTAGGTAGATACTAACTATATTTAAAAATCAATTTAAAACGATGAAATAATAAAAGTCTAGTTCTAGTTAGGTACTAACTATATTTAAAACGGTGATATAATAAAAGTGTAGTTCTAGGTAGGTACTAACTATATTTAAAACGGTGATATAATAAAAGTGTAGTTCTAGGTAGGTGCTAACTATATTTAAAATGGTAATATAATTGAAGTTTAGTTCTAGGTAGGTACTAACTATATTTAAAACGGTGATATAATAAAATTGTAGTTCTAGGTAGGTGCTAACTATATTTAAAATGGTAATATAATTGAAGTTTAGTTCTAGGTAGGTACTAACTATATTTAAAACGGTGATATAATAAAAGTGTAGTTCTAGGTAGGTGCTTACTATATTTAAAATGGTAATATAATTGAAGTTTAGTTCTAGGTAGGTACTAACTAGATTTAAACATTCATTTGAAAGAGTTCAGTAGTTCCTGTGACGCGACCACGAACAAGATCATTTTTATTTGTACATATCTTTTTTTTTTTTTTTTTTTTTTTTGTTCAATCGTTGTTGATAAATTGGTGGCAAAATTACAGCAAATTTATTATGTCTGTTACGGAAATATTGTTTCTGAATAGTTAATATTTTACTCGGATTACTGTGTTAGATTCATTGACTATGAAACTTTGTTATTGATCATAGCATATGTTCCTTTGTTTCGCAAATTAACACCAACAATTACAAATGTGAATCTTCTGGAAACAAAATGTTCCTAAGATTCACCACTTAGTTCAATTAAACATTAAATATGTAAACTGAGTATTCAGCCCGATTTTCAGTAACAAATTAAGAAAAAATATGTATCAATGAATTATTAGAATAAATCGCATTGGTTAATATAACAATAAAACAAATCATATCCGGTAAGATTGCACTGATAGGAAATAATCCATAATGAAATCGTTTTTAACGAGCTTATATTTTTGTACCGAGATCATTTCTTTGCCTTTATATTGTGCAGCGTAAGTTTAAAGTTTGCTTCCTTGCTCCACAACTGGGGTTCTCAGGTTCTAAAGCTTTGGCCTGCTAACCTGACGAAGTTCTTTGACGCTGTTTCCTGAATTTTACAAGAATAATAGTTGGATGGTACCTTCGAAGATATGCCATGGCCCACTTCCTTCCAGATTCTCTCTAATTATTATCTTTCTTTCATTGTTAACAATTCCAGTGAGGATTGGTCTCGCAGATGTATTCGGAAATATTGTTTAACAAATATGTAAATAACAAAATAACTTATTAAATACATAGTAATAGATGACATGGCTTCTGGAATTTCTGTATTGTATTTTACAGAAAAAAAATATGTTCGACGGCTGCCAACAAAATACTAGACGCCAGTTTGGGTTATCGCGGCAGTCGCGGGACTAGAATCACCATCTTGATGTCAGAACGTTGCCACGCTCAGTACGCATCCAGCTGTGGTAGCGTTAGGACTGTGACCTCTTATTGTACTCTCTGTGACGTGTTACAATATGCACTGCAATTGAAAATTCCGCCTCTTGTGAGGTGTGTTCTGTGATTAGGTTTCTGTTGCCAAAAAAACACAAGCTAATTGAAATCCATCGCCAACTGTGTGAAACGTACAAACATGGAATAATGAGTGAAGGCCGAGTTTTCATGACAACGCACGTCCACACACAGCCAAGCGTACCCGAGTGCTCTTGGATGGTTTCGGATGGGAGGTATTCGATTACCCACCATACAACCCGAATTTGGCGCCGAGTGACTATACCATCCCTTTCCAGCGATGAAGACATCGCACAACGCTTTGATACTGACGCCGGAACTGCATGCCGGTGTAAGTCAGTGGCTGAAATCGCAGGCGGCATATTTCTACTGTGACGGCATTGAAAAACTTGTGCCACGGTATGATAAATGCCTTAATTTGCATGGCGATTATGTCGGAAAATAGCTTAAGAGTGTACCTTTCAAATGTATATAATACAATTTGGTTTGTTCATTCTGTTATTTTTCTTTTTATTTAGAAACGTCTATTCTTTCTGGATAGCCCTCGTATTTCATCTAATATTTTTTTATCACAACTACATATTTTTTAAACAATATAAATTTGCCAATTTGCTTCCAAACAGCAAATATATTGCTCATAATATTTTTCAAAATTTAAAACACCCCGAGGAAACATTTGAAAATTATTAGAATATGTATGTTTGCATTCTATAAACAGTAGAGTCATTTAGATATAAGCTGGACTTTGAGATCTTACTATAGTATAATCTCTAACTTCTTCGTTACAGATAACCAAGCCCTAAAAGAGCAGTTTGTTAAAAAGTTGGAAATTTTGTGGCTTCAATTGTTCAGACTTATGGGTAAGTTTCTTTTCTTTTTGTAATAAAGAGGATAATTGGAGAGGAGGTTTTCTAATTAAATTAATAGAAATGTATATGCATGTATATACAAATGGAATTTTTGTACGTTTTGATGTTAGCGTAACAAATATCTGTGTATATATAAAAATACTTTTAATTATATATATAATATCATGAGCACTGAGGTGAATTAGTAAAGTTAAGAAACGGTGTGAAAATAACAAGGAATTAATTGCGATTATTGTGTAGGCAATTTGAATGAATCAAAATGTGATTTCAATAATTTCCGCTAGATGATTTTGGTTCCGTATTCTGATATAAACAATGAGAAGGACCGCCCTAGGCAATTTTCGCGTCGTACAGTGGCATTATTTGCTGCCCTCCTTTCTCCAGAAAGGACAAATCTTAGAAACCACAAATCTTAGAATCGAGCTTTAATCTCAATATATCAGTTTGGAATTCCAGTGTAAGTAGCTCTTATATCTTTATTTCTTGGTTTTCCTTATACATCTGTTAAAATATATTTAAAAACTTGTTTCCATCTTGAATGATAAGAAACTTGTTTATGACAAAGACAAGACTAGTTTTCATATCAAAACTTCGATAACTAACTAAATGGAACAGGTGTTCGCTACTGTTCAAGATTTGAGTTCTTGTAATTTATAACAATCAAGCAATTCATACTTGGATTTGTTTGATCATTTACTTTAGCACTGTCCATGTGACCTTAAACTAATGCTACTTAAACATGATTTATGAATTTAGTACTTAAATAAAATGCCAGCTTAGCAAATTTAACTGCCACCATCATGAAGTCTGTTTCCAACAACAAATATTTATTGTAAGCAATATAGTTATGATAGATTTTGCCGCCCGTGTAAATGTACTTGTTGCATCTATGATAGAGCCGGCCCTAACAATGAGATAGTATAATTTTATACAAAGAGTACTATATTTTAGTTGTTTTATTTAATCAGGTGATTAAATACCAGAAGATTTTATTTTTAGAGAAATCTACTTTTCGATTTAGCCGTAATTAATTTATTAGTAAACACAAAATGTTTTGGTCTTTGGTTTGGGATGGCTTTTTAAACCATCACAGAACATATTTCATAAAGGTTTTGTATAATTTATTTTCAAACTTAATTTAAATTTCGATGTGAAAAATAAAATAAATAGTCCAAAAATACATTTAGATTAAATTTATGGTATTTATTTATTTATTTTTATAGTGTTTTCCAGACGAGAATATGTAAATTGAAAATTTTTGATAAATGAAGTAATAAATTTCGATGCAAAGAATAAAGAAATAGACCTTGAAATAAATTCAGATTAAGTTAATTTGTTTTCTTATTATTTTACAGACACGAACATGCAGATACAAATTCTTATAAATGAAGTGATTGAAGTGTGGATTGCGGCGAAGCAAATACAAAGTAAGAGAATACAGTTTTTACATTTCTTTACATTTATGTTAGCATTACTAAAGATTTTTTACTCTATCTCTAAGACGTTCGTTGTACTAGGGGAAGTAAAAAATTAAAGGGACTTTTGCAATTTCTCGCATTAGGGTTTAGTAACACTGCTAGTATCCAGCGCTGATTTAGTATCGTTTAAACACTTCTATGCAACATTTCACTCTTATTCACGCATTAGTTGTTGGAGTGTAGCAGACTGTTAAGCAGGGCAGCCTCATTGTCGATCTGCACCAAGGAGGAAATGAGGGTAGTGATTCGCTTTTTATTTGCGGAAGGTACTAAACCTACGAAAATTATTCGTCGAATGCAAGCGCAGTATGGTGACAACTGTTTATCGCGAAGCAAGATCTACGAATGGATAGAGCGTTTTGATCGCGAGGGAGATGGATCTTTGCAGAAAATTGTTACTGTAAATGAAACTTGGGTACATCATCATGAACCGAAAAGTAAGGCTGCAAGCAAGGTTTGGAAACACTCATCATCACCAGAAATTAAGAAATTTAAACGTCAACCATCAGCTAGTCATTGATGATGTGCAAAATTGGTTACAGGTCCAACTGAAAAACTCTTCTATTCGGCGGAATCAAAAAAACTTGTGAAACATTGAGAAAAGTATGTTGAATTGCAGGGAGATTATGTAGAAAAATAATGTATATTTTAGTTTTCTATCCTTAGAATAAATGTACAGTCATGTCCAAAATTATTGTTTATTTATTTATTTATTTATTGAACAAATTCCCAGATACAGCATAACTTTGCCATTTTACACAGGGACATGCTAACAAAAGAAAGAAAAAAACAAGACAACAATAACAACAACATAGAAAAAAAGAGTGTAAAAGTAAAACTATTCCGTCAAAGCTCGTTTAATTGCTCTTTCAAACACTGGATAGCTCGAAAAAATGTCCACATCAGTTGTTACTTGATTATAACAGTTTGGTATTCTATAAAAAAGAGACCTCTGTATAACAGCCAACCTAGGACGGGCAAGATGGAATAAGTGGGTATTCCGGGTGATGCGGGAAGGGATACGTAAGGATAGTTCCTGAAGTAATATTTCCGATCTTAAGCTTCCATTAACTATTTTATGTAGATATTTCAGGTCAGAGATAATTCTGCGTACTTCAGGAGTCTGAATATTAAGATGTCGCAAGAGCTCCTTCTTAGATAATATTCGAAGTGCAGGAACACGAAAACGGACTATAGCGATGAAGAAATTGAGAACAGAATCAAGTCTGGAGAGATGTGTAGGTGCTGCCATGGCCCATATGGGAGAGCAGTATTCGATCTTGGGCGCTATTAAAGTCTTATAAAAAGTTGCTAATGAAGAAACAGTGCGTAGTTCGGTGAATCGATAAAGAAGTCCCAACATGCGCATTGAATTCTTTAGTATTGAGGAGATGTGGTCAGAGAAGGTGAGTTTTGAATCAAAGATGACACCAAGGTCGTTATGACTAGCAGAATGTGTGATAGGGGAATCGTTGATATGGTATGTGGAGGGGACAGGAGACATGTCGCATGTCTATAAATATGTTGTTGTAGGATTATAATTTCATAAGGAATTTGCCCGGTATTTCTTATAATGTTAGTATGTGTATAATCGGCAAAGACATGTATGTGGCAAATTTCATGTCAAAATAACAGTAAATAAGAACAATAAAACGAAAATAAAACTTTCTTGTCCATTTAGCAATATTATGTTTTACTCATTTTAATTTTCGTATTTATAATTCTTTTCCTATGAAATTTACCACAAATATACATTTCCCGATTATACACATAATATCAGTATTAAAAGTGCCCTGCAACATTGTTATCAAATTATAGATATACGACAATCATTTTGGACATGAGTGTACCTTCTCTCAAAAATCCCTTTACTTTTTGACTTCATTTCCTAGAATTTCCTAGAATATTGATATGTATTGGTATGTTGTCATTTTTGTGTCCGATATTCAATATGTTTGTTTTCTTTCTCAGATGTTAACGATGCTCAACAGATATTCGTGGAGAGATCTCTCGATGCATGGTACGCTTATTCAAGTGAGCCAGGTAGGAATACTAATACTCCTTTAAGTTGCATTCCTTACTAAAATATTAGTGTTTAGTAAATTCTTATATAAGTTCCTTACATTGTACACTCTTAGATGTAACAGCCTTATGTTTAATAGTTTTCTCTATTTTGTTTTCATAAACTGTCAGAGCCGTAGCTAGGAGGGGGGGGGGCGACTATGGACTTCGTCCTGGGCGCTGATAACAAGAGGGCGTCTAACGAGCAAGAAGATAGAAATGAATAAACGATGCTGCACCCCGAAAACATATTGGTGCCCTATTAAATCAATATTATTGTCGGTTTGCAAAGAAATAGATTTGTTAAAAATTTTCTTGCTCGCAACCCAAACGTTTCAATAAGAGTGACAACAAACTTTTACTTACTACTTAAAGAAAGTTAATTTATATATATATATATATATATATATGCATAAGTGTATTTTTAATATGTTAATTAATATGTAACTTTAAATTCGGAACTTTCATTCATTGAAAAATTAAGACTTATTATAATTTCAAACATATGTAGTAGCCAAACTGTATTTTAAATTTTAAATACAAACGTTAAACATGTTCTTCACCTTCATGGATCAATATTGAGAAATTCACAAAGAAGGCTCCTTCTGAATTTCCGTTACATTTCACAGAATACTTTTTACCGTAAAAGAATCGAAATTAAAATGTTATTTGTGTGGTCACATACAGAATAAAATTATAAAAGTTTGCAATATTACTGGAAATTAATCTATCATCCATTTCGAACATTTTACAAGAACATAGTTTGTAATGTAATGAAATTTTATTTCTTATCGATAGTATGATAGATTGTAAATAATTGTAAATTTCCGTAACTGTTCTCCAAGTAGATTTTATGATAAAAAGGCCTTGTGTCCATCTTAAACACAAATTAAATACATCTTTCTTACAAGGCTGTCTATAATCTTTATTATAAATTAATTAGAAATTTATTAGAAAAAAAAATAGAAATAAAAAATAAATTAATAGAAGGTAATATTATTTAACTTCAGTTGGATTAGTAGTCTGAAGAAGGAAGTGATATACTTCCGAAACTGTAACATTTCTAATTAATTTATAACAAAGATTATAGACAGCTTTGTAAGAAAGTTGTATTTAGTTTGTGTTTAAGTAGATTTTGTACAATCAAAGGTAGTTTTGTCAAGTTTAAAAAAAGTCCAAAATAAACCTCTTGAAAACAGCTCTTATTTGTAAAAGAGTACATAATGATCGCTCTTCGCTATTGCAATGGTCTGTACAAACAGTTTGAAAAAAAAAAAAAAAATAGGATAGCATAACAACAAAAGATGCTTCTCTCATATGTAAGAAAAGAAAGAAATTAAAAGCTTGGTAAGGTAAGAGTAGCGGGGGCGAACTCTACTTCTCCCCCGGCGCCGAAGCTTCTTGCTACAGCTCTGTAAACCGTACAATTGTCGAAATTTTAGTATCTAACCTAAGAAACTTGATCATATCTTATTATTATTTATATTTTCAGTAATGCGAACTCTAGTGCAATTCACATGAAAGAAAGCTAATTCAATTAAATTGTGTGTTTGTTTGTTTTGCTCTAAATTCTAAGTCTAGTATATCAAAAATATCTCATGACTGTTATCGAATGTTAGAAAAAACGAAGAAAAGGAGAACGATTCGTGAAGATAGGAAACATTTACGCTTTAAAGCAAGATTTGAGACTGAAAGAGAAGGGAACGTTACCAAATATTGTTATTGTCATCACATCTGGGAGACTCATATGGGCAGACCATGTAGCAAAAATGGAGGAAAGTACAAACAATTTTAAACTCTTAATTGAAAGACCAATAAAAAAACGACCATTAGAAAGACCTAGGCGCAGATGAGAGGACAATATTAAGATGGATCTCTCAGAAATAGGAATACAAAGTAGAAACTGGGTCCAGTTGGCTAAAGATAGAAGTCAGTGGAGAGCTTTTGTGAGCGCGACTTTGAACCTTCGGCTTTCATAACCCATAGAGTTCGTTTGCTGATTAGTTAGAGAAGGGAACGAAAAACATGATTTGAAAATAAAGAGGTGATAATATCATAATTAATATATGAGGCGTTAGGGGTGGTAAGGACAAATTTTACAAATTCTTGTTTTCAGAAAAGTGCCTTTTCAACTCTTCATAAGGGGTACTCACCTAAGCGTTTTGTTTGGTCAATTAGTTTTTATTATTGTTACTATATTATTGTTGAATTTTCTGTTATTGTTATTATAGTATTATGTTGAGTTGCCCCACTACCTTAACGTCTCACCCTTTGTTTACAGAAAATATTGTATTCAACCAAATAGCTTATTCTTCACAATATCGTCTCAATCTTGCCTTAATGATATTAATTTTTCAAAGTATTGCGAAATGCTATACTTAACCACTTAACAAGTCCCGTTAAGAAAAATAACCCTTTTCATATTTTAATTGTCATGCTCACTCTATTGGCCGATGAGGGGCCGCGGTGGCTCAGTGGTAGATCGTTCAGCTCTGGTGCTTGGGTCCCGGGTTCGATTCCAGCCTGCGCCAAGTGAACTTTGTGGTGGATAAACACCGTGTGCGTGGGTTTCCTGGGGGTTCTCCCGTTTCCTCCCACTTTCTTCATTCCACCATTTCATTCATTACTCATCATTACGGTCTCCTTTAGCCTAACCGGCATAAGCGTGGGACGTAAAACTCAAAGATTTCATTTTCATTTTTTCTATTGGCCGATGGCGCTGTATGCATCACCATCGGCATACACAATTATCGTTTTTAAAATATGTCACTTGAAAATCAAAAAACATGGTTGCTGTGCAATACAGACACTATTTAACAATAGTATTACAGTGAGAATATTAAGTTAGTTCTCCTGAAATTAGAACCTGTCTGTTTCAGGTGTACCCTCGTAAAAATATGCAGAACATACTTCGGCTCCACCCCCGCCATCCTCTGACGGAAGAAACCCTCCATTTACTTTGAAAAAATAAGTGAATGACCTCGTCTGTGTTGCGAATTTGTCATTCAGTTGTTTGGTCTTGACGAGTGAAGATCGTAGGCTGCTTAGAATGGCTAACAAGACAGAGCATAGCGAAGTCCGTGAAATAATTCAATGTGCATCCAACAATTGAAAAGATATCGGCCACAGCAAGTTATCCTTCCTCTTTCGAGGAAGATACGGGAAAAGACAATCCATCAGCGGCAGAAAAGACACACTTGAAATAGAGAGCCTGTAATGTGATTGTTCTATGACACCATTTTAATGTTAGTAAACACTGTGTTTGTTACAACTGTTGTTAATTGGCAGTCAACAGTGTTTTGAGCCAGCAGAAAGAAACATTTTCATGTACCCTGTTGAATGTAGAAACATCTTTAGAGGAAGTTTTGTTCAACTCTGAAGTAATCGTAGGTGTATTAATTTACGTAAAATTAAAATGTCTCTTTCATTAAACTATGGGTTTACTTTAATTATTCTATTAAGTAATGGTAGCTTTTCTTCATAAGAATCTGTCTGCTCTCAGAATTGTTAAGAACCTGCATGTGTTGTCCTATAAAGAAGAAATCATTTCTCTCTACACGTAATTATTTACAAAATAATAATACCGATTTATACATTACAATATGATATAAACCAAACTAATTGTAAATTAACGGATCAAATCTGAAAGTTTCGATTAAACATAGATTAATTTTTAATATTACCTGATAGATGGTAATTGATAATATTGTAGCTACGTTTTATCCATATACATATGAGCGACTCGGGGGAATATAATGCTAAGCGCCATTTCCATTGAAATTAAGTTTAGTTGGAATCAGGGGCGGATCCAGGACGGACTTCTGCGGGGGGCGGTGAGTTGAAATACTGCTACTTAGAGCTACTTCTAAGAGCTCCAAACTATGTTTTATTTATATATAAAATAAGAAAGTTTCCTCTTCTGGGGGGGATTGGCCCAATCAGCCGCCCCCTGGATCCGCCACTGGTTGGAATGGGTTGTGATCGAACCACAGAAGAATATATTATCATCATTATCATAGGTATTCTGCCATTATTGGCAGGTCACTTACTGAAACTGAGAAGTTTCTATGGCCCACAGTCTTCCGCTAATCTCTTCGTCTTCACTTACGATTTTCTGTTTTGATATCGTCCATTAATTATAGTCTCCTTCTCCCTGTCCCTCTCTTTCTTGCCTACATACCCTATTGAATGTCCCAAATAGGTTCTCTTTCTCTGCTTAATAATATCTAAAATTGTTCTTTTCTCCCCTACCACTTCTATCACCCTCTCATTCGTTTTCCGTTCGACTCATCTAATTCTCTCCATTCTTCTCCACATCCACATTTCGAAAACTTCCAGTCGTTTTTCATCATTTTTGCATAGTATCCATGTTTCTGATCCATACAGCACAATACTTGACACGAAGTTTTTTTATAAGCCTTTCTCTCGACTCTTTATTCAAGGTCTTATAGAATAGTGCTTTCTTTCTTCTAAAGGCTTCTTTCGCTATTCCTATCATTGCTTTTATTTCACGTTCACATTTTATATCATTAATAATAATAATAATAATACCCAGATATCGAAAACTAGTCTAGTATTCTATTTTTTTCTCCAGTTCTACTTCTACATTTGACACCAACCCTTTGTCCCAATCACTATGGCTTTTATCTTTCTACGATTTATTTTCATTCAATATTCTTCACAGCCCTTCCTCAAATTTTCTACCATCTTGTTGATTTTCCCTTCAGTTTCTACAACAAGCACCATATCATCTGCAAAGCGTATACACCAAATCATTTTACCTCCTACTGAAATGCCGTCTGCATTATGTAGGTTCTTTTTCACTGTCCCTTCTAGATAGATCAGTGGTTCTCAAACTTGTTGTTACCGCGACCCACATTAAATATTAAAAAGTACTTTGGGCCCACCTACTTTTATTCAAATACACATTATCATTCTACGAAATGGTGGTATTTCAATTTCGTAAATCATAATTCTAATTTTTTCCATATAGAGATAACACAGAGCTCACACTATTCTCAACGCATTGCCCTACCCCGTGACAGATTTTGACTCACCCATTCTCTTTCCATCCTAACCCAGAATCTCTACTGACTGTACAACAGGGCTCTGAATAACCACTTATTCTTCACCTCATTAACAAACGGTTTTAGTTTCCACTTCCTGAATGGTACTTACTTTACAACATGCGTTTCTGCATCGAAATAAAATTTTCACAATTAAAAGGAAAAACTTCTCGCGACCTACCAAAGAAACGGTCCGCGACCCAGACTTTGAGAAACACTGAGATAGATATGAAGTAATGTAGGCGAATATGTAGGTAGTTGTTTATTTCGGGAATGTCGTTGCAAATGACAGGGGAAATTCGTTTAGCATGTGTCATTGCATTGAATTGAATAGGAATGGTCAATCTTTTATTTCAGTTTACTCGAAACTTAGAAAAATTTGACATATCATTATGTTCGCCCTAGCCGCTCATATATAGAAATCAGTATGTTTTTGAAAACATTATTTTGTAAACGATGTGTCTTTTATTTTTACTAGATGATGAGAAATTGAAAGAAGCCTTCATAAAACTTCTAACGAAGATTTGGGTGACCTTTATAACTGTTTCAGGTAACTTAACGTTCCTTTCTTTCATTGAAATATTATTTCAAGTGTATCTAGATAATTTTTATTTATTTATTCACTAATTGTTAACTTATTTTTAAATTTCAAGGCATGTTAGAGTACTGATTCATTTCAGTAGAAACCACTTATAGTAGAAACTGGAGTGACAAGAAACGTATAAACTAGAATTTAAAAATTCGGAACGCAAGAAATAAAGATGCTGTTATGAAAGGTCTCCCGGTACTTCCTAATATTTATAGACATAGCTAATGCTATAACATTACAGAGATTAAAGTCTTATGTGGATGGTCGGAATACACTCGAAGAAATGTGTATAGCATTGAAATCAGAACAAGGAATCCAAACTAGAATTCAGATAAGAAGAGCTTGGGTAAACAACGGGATTATATAATCAATAAATCATTAAAAAAAAAAAAAAAAAAAAAACTTTCATACTCTACTAAGTATCTTTGTTAACTCAATTAACTGAAATCCTATTTTATGCACAGAAAGAATAAATATAAACTAATTATTTGCTGAGCAAAACTATATATTTTCATTAAAATTCAACACGTGTTAAAGTTTCACCAACTAACTCTTTGGCTTCATCAGACACTATGTGATACAGGATAACTATACAATCCATATATATATATATATATATATATATATATATATATATATATATATATATATATATATATATATATATATATATATATATGTGTGTGTGTGTGTGTGTGTGTGTGTGTGTGTATGTGTGTGTAATTATTTACTTAATTGTTTAAGTTAATTAATTGTTAGTTTAAATTAGTTAAGATCGTCATTTGGTGTAATTAGCAACAATAGAATGCATCTATATAGATATTTTCAAATAAGTATAATTGAAAGGGATTTGCTGCTGCCAGTAGCCAATCAGAAGAAAGATATCTTAGCTGTTGTATGTGTATACGATTGTACAGTTATCCTGTATCACATAGTGTCTAATGAAGCCAAAGAGTTAGTTGGCGAAACTGTAACACGTATTGAATTTTTAATGAAAATATATAGTTTTGCTCAGCAAATAATTAGTTTATATTTAATTATAACAAAGCAAAGGTTCTACTTAAGGAAAATATCACAGAAAGAATAAGTTTACAAAAGATATTTCTATTTCCTTATCATGTGAAAAACGTTCAATGCTATGTGGTCGAAAAGGAAACATTTTAACCTAAACATTTTCGTTGACCGAATTTTTCGTTGTTGCTTTAGTTTAAATGTGTTTAAAATTAAAAAAAAATTAAATTGGTTGCTATGCCATTCAAATAAACATTTAACCTATATTGTTGTTAAATTTTATCATAAGATCGAAGCAATATGGCGTCAGGGCATAAAGAACTGTCTCGAATTCCTGTTCGATACAATGTTTTATTTAATAATGTACCTATTATAGTTTTAATTAAATATTTTGTTGAGCAAGTTTATATTGCGTATGTTGAGCATGCTCAAGTATGTTGAGCAAGATGCATTCATATTTGTTTTAATAATGCTTTTATTACTTTATGTGCTTTTAAGCCTTGGCATGAGTGTTTCTTACTAGATCACACATAGTAATAAAATTGTTATTGTTTTATTGTTATTTTATTTTATTTATTGTGTTACAGATGCATCTCTATTGAGACAGGAACTTCTTCCTGGAGTGAGTGACCTCATCATTACTGTTGGTTAGTAGATTTGTTAAGTTGCTTATAATCACACTTACTTAATTGACATAGTACAAATAAACTAAGTAGAATTTCGAATAATAAATCTAAAAAGGAAGGTCATGATAGAAAAACAAGATTTTTAGGAATAATCCCAAAAAAAAAATGTATCAAAAGATTGCGATCTTGGCCAATAATTAGTTTTTTGATCAGGGGCTATAAAAGTTTGGAACGGCTCCTAAATCGGGTTTTCGTATTTTTTACGAAATAAACACATCATACTGTGTTAAGTGATAGTTTGGGTTTGGCTACACTATATGTAGTTCTCCAGATATAAGGCGTACAAGAAAATGTTTGATTGAATGAAATATATTGAATTTTTTGGATCAGGGACCAGAAAATTTTTGAAAGGCCCCTAAATCGAGTTTTCGTATTTTTTTACGGAATAAGCACACCATACTGAGTAAATTGTTAGTTTCGTTTTGGCTAAACTATATGTAGTTCTCAAAATATGGGGCGTGCAAGAAAATGTTTGCTTCTACGAAATATATTGAATGTTTTGGATCAGAGGCAAGAATATTTTTGAACGGTCCTAAATCGAGTTTTCGTATTTTTTACGGAATAAGCATATCATACTGAGTTAAGTGATAGTTTGGGTTTGGCTACACTATATAAAGTTCTCGAAATATAAGGCGTACAAGAAAATTTTTGCCTGAAATATATTGGATCTTTTGATCCAAAAAGAAAGAAAATGAAATGAAATCTTTAAGTTTTACGTCCCACGGTTATGACGGCTAGGCTAAAGGAGACGGTGATGATGAGAAATGAATGAAATTATGGAATAAAGAAACCGGGAGACAATGTGAGAAACTCAAAGAAACCACACACACGGTGTTTGTCCACCACAAAATTCACTTAGTGTGAGCTGGGATCGAAACAAGGACTCCACTCACTAGAGGTGAACACTCTACAACTGAGTAATGATGAAATTATAGGGGACGAGGATCAGAGGACAATTTATTTAACTAATCAGAAACTAAAATCATAGTGTGATCCAAAATTGCATGATACGAGGCATGGGCGCCGAACCTGGGGGTTCGGCCCCCCCAAAGCTCATGTGTGCCCCCTATTGTATTTATGAATATACAATATTGGCATAATTTGAATGCAAGTTGTCTTAAAATCCTCATATATGTACCTTCCGCATCCGAATGGACTCCCCAAATTTACAGAGAAATCGTCGCCCTTGATACGAGATGTGTTAAAAATCTTTCTTATTTTTTCTGTGTAAACAAATAAAATACAGGCTCCGTCTGTCCGTCTATAGAGATGTGTAGAGAACATTCATGTACATGTGTGATTTTGAATCGCTCCTAAAAATTATCAACCGTGAGCAGCCAGTCGTTGAGGGCAGATGTGTAATGATCTCTGGTCGAATTCGCAGTTTGTGCAGTGTTGAATTCAGACATTTTCGCCCGGGGGGGGGGGGGGGGGAATGTGAACTCCTCGGGGAACAATTCTATTCACATGCACGTCTTACCTAATATTGAGACTAATTGCTAATAAATATTCAATGTGAGATTATATTTAAAAGAAAAACAATCATTTAATTTTATCTAAAACATTAAATAAAGACTGGTAAAAATATGTTAGACTAAACTTTAGCTGCTATTTACAGTAGCTATTTTTGTTATTATTTCCTATATCCAGTAGTTACTGTTTGTTACTAATGTAGAAGTTTTTAAAAGATTCAAATAACTCAAATATTTTTGAGTTAATTTAAATCTTTTTAAAAACTTCTGATTCTAAATCATAAAATTCTTTCTCACACTTCTGATTCTAAATCAAGCATATTAGCCTTGATTTCTTCACTGCATACACATCAATAGTTTAGTTTATAAAATCTTCAGTAGGATTAGTGCCGTGTCGTGGAAAATCAGCGCTTGGGACGAGCGTATACGACGGAACCCCCGAACATATGAGTGAGGTCGACAGACCACCTGCGAAAGGTGAGAAAATTTTAAAAAGTAAACCCTGCTTTTCCTTGATTTTCAGCAATTTTTATTACTTATTTCCTTTCATTTTATACATGTGCACATGCCCACATGTGCACATGTATTTCATTCCTCTCTTTTTTTCTTACCTTCTTTTCTTTTTCCCTCCCGAATTTTGCGCTCCTTACTTCGGCCGGGGCTGTCGCCCCGCTTGTCCCTCCCTCATGGCAGGGCACTGAGCAGGATCTTCATCACCTTCAATAGCAATCTTTCACTTATATACTACTATTATATTGATAAATTCTATATAAATCTCTGACCCAGGAGGGATAACTATTCCTCCCTGATCCCTCTAAATGACGCCCTCTGAATCTCACCCTTTAACTGACTTATTTTTAATAAAAGAAAAGTGTATTTACTTTAATAATCGTAAAACACATTTACGTCTGTTACTTTCGATGCGAGAAATGGGATTTAGGCGCTCTATTTCAAATAATGCAAGAACTGTACATTTTCAAGAACTGAAGTCTACGGACATCAGAAATCATATGGAAAGATCGAAAGATCTTCCCTATCTTTCCTTTCCTATCTCAATCTGTGCTAGTGCTACCTACTAATGTATAATATAGGGCGAGAGTATAGTACCTACTAAAATACAAACCTTTCTTTAACAGTTGACAATTTCATGTTCTGCCAAACTCGGTCATAGCGTTAAGAAATACAGGTCTTATTGACTATTTTGGTATTCTATCTTAGATATTACATGTTTAATATTTATATAGAATGGGTCTTCGTCATTTATATGAATATTGAGAGATCGGATTTCGTCTGCACGTGAACGGAAAGAAAAGCAAATAATTGGGTGAAGTAATTTCTACATTTTGTGACTGAAATTCTGAAGTTTCCCCGGGGGGGACAGAATTTTCTTCGGGGGAAGATTCCCCCGGGCTACCCCCTGAATTCATCCCTGAGTTTGTGTCAAATAGCAGACAACTCGAACAGCGCGTGTGCATCAAATTTTGCCACACTTGACGATACATAGGTAAGTGGAAACGATTTACAAGATCCAACAGTCATTTATGAACGATACGATGAGCTTGTACGCATCAGAGTTGTATAACAGATTAAAACTATATTAGTCAAACACATCATTCACGTGTTCGTCAAACTCCCTCCTTTCCCGACATGGTACGTATGATATTTGGCTCTTCCCAAAGTTGAAAATGCGGCTGAAAGGGACTCGATTTGGTTCCAAAGATGACATTTTTTATTTTATTATTATTATTATTATTATTATTATTATTATTATTATTATTATTATTATTATTATTATTATTATTATTATTATTATTATTATTATTATTATTATTGGAATACGATGATCCAGCTCAACAGCATTCGAAAATGAGAATTTCAGAACTGTTTCCAACAATAACAAAACTGTTGGGATAAGTATGTGTGTTTTCAAAGGAATTAGAATCACTGGATGCTACCTGAATAAATATATGGGAATGGGGATGCATTGTATCTTTTTAGCAGATTCAGCACCAAAGATATCTACTTGTGAAATGTACGACTTTGTTATTTTTCTGAATTTTCACAAAATCGTACAGAACAAGATTACGCGTCAAAGAGCTGAAATTTGGTGCTTAAGCAGATCTACGTCAGAGATCTTAATTCAAATAGCTCACAAGGAACGGACATGAACCTTTCATCCGGAAATCCGAATCAAACCTAGTCCATTCGAGAAACATAACGAAGATATGTTCATGCACAAAAAATTAGGTTCCATGGACAACGGAGCAAGTCCCTGGGACCCATTAAACCTGTTAATATAAAGAAAATCGTAGATTCGCAGTGAAATAGCTATTCCATCAACACTGTTCATTGGAGAGTCATGGTTTATAGTTTATTCTCTTAAGCATAAAATAAGCTTTCTAGAGATGATATTTATTGAGGCCCATAACGTACTTGAACAGAGAAAATTGGGAGAATGTCGGGAAAATTCTCTATAGAAATCCTTCCCATCAATTTTGAAATCCTTTGGAGTGGCTCAGGGTGAAAGTAGACAATCCAAATGTATCTCGGAAAATACAATAGGGGATAAAAAATCTGTGTACCAACTTTGGTATAGATAGACGGAATAGATACGAGGAAAAATTTTGTATACCAACACACGCTTTCCCCTCATACCTATTCTGTCTATCAACACAAAATTTGTTACACACATTTCTTATCCCCTATAGTGTTTTCCGATGAGAAGGATTTCCAGAGGGATTTTTCCTGATATTCTCCCAATTTTCCCTGTTCAAATACATTATGGACCTCAATACATAGCATCTCTGGAAAGCTTGTTTTATGCTGAAGAGAAAAAAACTATAAACCATGACTCTCCAATGAACAGTGTTGATGCAATAGCTATTTCACTGCGATGATTTTTTTTTAAATACTAACAGGTTTAATGGGACCCAGGGACTTACTTCGTGTCCATGGCACCTCCTAATTTTTTGTGCATGAACATATCTTTGTTATGTTTCTCGAATGAGCTAGGTTTGATTCGGATGTCCACATGACACGTTCATGTCCGTTCCTTGTCAGTTTCCTGACCATTTTCCTTTTGACAAAAATTAACTGCTAAAATCGGTACTTTTTTTCCGTCAATGACACCTTTTTTCTTCTTTTTTTTAAAAAAAAAAAATTTTGAGCTTCACCCTTTCACATTTTTTTTGCATGACAATGGGTAATACAAAGTCTTGTGTCTTACAGTTTGCTGAACATTTTGGTTTTTATTTTACAGACTTCGGACAATTAAGGTTTGAGAAAGATTACGTTCGATATCCCCTTCTAACAGCACAAAATGGTTCACCTTTGATAGCAAATATGGCTGCCAGTCATAATCTGTAATACTACAATTAAACTAATGATTGTTTTGAGTTAACAATTAATAATTTATTAGTATTGACATAGACACCTGAAAAACATGCATCTTATCTTTCTCTAAGCCGTTTCCTTATTGAGCAGTGTAAACAGTTTTTGCTAAGCCGACAGATGACGTATAAAGATAACAATTATTGTTTTAAGCGCCCAAATAACAGATCAAAAGTGAATTGCATATTTTTAATAGATAGAATCAACACATGACCGAGAAGAAATTGTTTTTCGTAATCAGCTAGCGCTGAAGTATTTTATGATGCAATAAATGAATTATTGGAAATGTCCATCCATATTTATTTATTTATTTATTTTGCTGGTACAGATATAATGATCTTTATTATGAACCAATTTTTAGAACATTCATTTTATTTTGTGCAATGGACTTGAAGAGGTGCATTTAGTTTCTATTTTGCAATTTCTTTAATTTTACGTTACGATGGACTCTTTATTTACGTTTAAACCTCATCCGAGGTAGCCGGAGCGATAACATACTCTCATAGTGTTTACTTATATGCCATGATAATGCTCCAGTCAATAAGTGTGTATGTGCAGACGAAATGAATAGAAATGAGGGGTTCGAGATTATCTTTGCCTGGGTTCTATACCCGTGAGCGGTGCTTCATGAGAGAAGCGGGAAGAACGACACTTCATTGCATAACATGGCTGACAAACTGATGAACCTTTTATATAGTTCTGCAGAATTTCCTTTTATTTTCAGTTTTTTCTTTCCTTTACATATAATACATAAATAAGTAAACTCAATTTGTTAAGGAATTAAGTACAAAAGTTTGATCATGTATGTATTTGATTCAATATTTTCCTCGTTATTCATTATGTACATAGTCCGCCTACACCGGCTGTCATATTATGTTCTTTATAGTAAAATCAAGTTGCTAAACTTATTGCCTTCAATATAATTCTTAATATTGTGGTTTATTGTTTTTTTATTGTTTTTATTATTGAGATTCGAATCACATCACAATTTGCAGGGAAAGAGTATTTTTGAGTAGTAACTATGTATGCATTCTGGTTGCCATTAGTGAAGCTGTCAATACACAGGTGCTGGTCGGATTCTAAATTCGATTTCCGAACTTGATTATCACGTTGGTTTATTTTGGCACCCGCAGTAATCATAATACTATTTTCTTCCTTGTGTTTACAATATTCGTGTGAATACTTATCTTGTTATTTATTTTTATATGATTGAATCTAAGTAGATTTCAAGTTTGAAATGAAGAAACGAGTGTTCAGTTTGCTTTTCAATTAACTGTGAATTCTGTTGATAAGATTTAAATGCTGGACAAAATCCCAGCCTAACATTGTTTGGAATTTCAAACGGTTGGTACATCAGTAGTAAGACATATGTGAGACAAGTACAAACCAATTATCATATTTGTGTTTATCAAATTTTTATACAGAACAATTTATTTATGAATTACCATTTTCTTTAACAGTTTTACAGACACACACATACACATACAGACACACTCACACAAAGAAAAAATACAACAACAAAAAATAAAAGTTCTGTGTACCGGACCCCAGTATATGGCTTCGATATTTATTTATTTATTTATTTATTTTATTTTATTTATTTTTGTTACACAGAATCTAAATTTCGCAACCCCAGGACTATTCACCCAGTCAATTTTGTTTTATGGGCGAAAAACATGTAACAAACTACATCGAATCCATATCCTGGGGTCTACTGCACAGGACTTTGTTTTTTGTATGGCTATCTTACGCGTATTCTCCCTATGCAAAATCGCTAAAGTTTTTCGCCCATAAAAAAATTGACACGGTCGATCATCCTGGGGTTTCGAAATTTGGATTCTGTGTAACAAAATACATCGAATTCATACCCTGGGGTCTACTGCACACAACTTTTATTTATTTATTTTTTTATTTTTTTTATGTGTGGCTGTGCAATCAAATGTTCATAATTAAAGTTATTATTGCGTGTAGAAAGAGTTAATCCTTTAACGCTACCATATAAGAAATAACTAAAATAAAAACTCTTTACAGGTGCTGACGAAGTCTACCAGCTTATAGTAGAAGAAATTTTGGAAGCTTGGATTACAGCTAAACGAAATGAAGGTATGTTTTCTTCTTTGTAATTAAGCAGTTACTTTTATTTTTGGAAACTGTACTACTACATCTATATTTATTCACGCATGAAGTCAAATCAGCGTATATGAATCCCTTTTGGCCAATTAGAACTTTATGTTAAATACTGTATTACAACTTCCTATGGGTTATGAGTATGTGTCTTTAAAAGAGAGATAAATTACCAGTTAGAAAAAATATATACATTTTTTCCCTTAATAATAGATGAATTGCAAACTAGTAATATTAAATTGCATTATCTCCAGAATTCTTGACATAACAATAATAACGTTAAAGTACACGAGTATGTACACCTGCAGTCAATATCTATGTATCTCTTAATTTTACTATAACGGCCTTGGACTCTCTATAATACAGAGTAAATACTGACAGTGATTATTATTATTAAATATTCTGCCAGTTGGCAGGTCCTGAGACTAATGAGTTCTTCTTTTTTATTTTTAACTTTAAGGCCTGGAAATGTTTCTTCAATGTTTCTTGATTTTCAGCTTCCTTTTTTTTAACTCCCAATATTTTCTTCTGTTTTTTAATTCATCGATCACTTGTGTTCTTCTTCCTATTCCTCGGTTTCCTTCCCTATGTCCTAATATGGCGGTATGAAGAAGAGCATTTCTTCGCAAGATGTGTCCAATCCAATTGGCCTTTCTACGAAGAATGGTGTTTAGAAGCGCCCTCTTCTCTCCTATTCGTTTTAAAACATCTTCGTTTGTTACTCTTTCTGTCCATTTTATCATCTCCACCTTCTTCCAACATCACATTTTAAAGCTCTGTAAATATTTATTTTGTAACTTTTGTAATCTCCAAGTCTCTGAACCATAAAGTCCAATACTCCATATATAGCACTTGCCCAGTTTCTTCCTTAGTCCAATATTTGTTCTGTAACTCCCGTAATGTCCAAGTCTCTGAAGCATAAAGTCCAATACTCCATATATAGCACTTGCCCAGTTTCTTCCTTAGTCCAATATTTGTTCTGTAACTCCCGTAATGTCCAAGTCTCTGAAGCATAAAGTCCAATACACCATATATAGCACTTGCCCAGTTTCTTCCTTAGTCCAATATTTGTTCTGTAACTCCCGTAATGTCCAAGTCTCTGAACCATAAAGTCCAATACTCCATATATAGCATTTAACCAATTTCTTCCTTAGTCCAATATTAAGGCTGCTAGTTAAGGGTGATCTTTTCTTGTTAAGGGTGTTTGGCTATGGCAATTCTTGACCTGGTGCAGTGGCAATTTTGTATTCATTTTTCGCCCAAAATTCCTAATAGCAACATGAAATTCTTATTAAATATAAGAACCCTAGAGAATGTTTTAAATCATATTAAAAAATAGTATGTTATAGCAAAAAGTTAACGTAATGGGGAATATATTGCGATGAATTTAGAGTATATTTATGGCAGTTCCGGGAGCTATTCGATGGTGTGCTCATATTTCCTGTTGGCCTACCTTTCACCGATGCTGGGGCAATATGAATTCAGAGCGTAAGAGAAAATGCTAATATTACGGATTGCATTGATAGATTCGAATCGTACAGTTCCCGCAGGCTTATTTTTTAAACTTAATATCAACTTCAGTATCTTTAAGACGCACAAACATTTCAGTACAAGTAAAGGAAAATTAAATAAACGTTAGGGCTCCCGCGCGACTAGAGAACGGTAGATTTCTTCTGCGTAGAGTATAAGATGGATGATAATCTTTTGGAAAGAAGAACAGAAAAAATGAAATGAAATCTTTGAGTTTTACGTCCTACGGTTATGCCGGTAAGGCTAAAGGAGACGGTAATGATGAATGAAATGGTGGAATGAAGAAAGTGGGAGGAAACGGAAGAACCCCGAGAAAACCCACGCACACGGTGTTTGTTCACCACAAAGTTCACTTGGCGGGGGCTGGGATCGAACCCGGGACCCCAAGCACCAGCGGTGAACGCTCTACCACTGAGCCCCCGCGGTCCCGAAGAAGAACAGATATCAATGATTTCGAAGTAGTATTTGATCATAAGTCAACTGCTATCTTTCGAAACAAATAGCAAAATCTCGTATCATAAACTATGATTTATTACGAGGCGCATTCGAAAAGTAACCTGCGATTAGTAATAGGGAAAGCGCTACCATCTTTGCATAGAAGTGCGCGGTCCAGCCGTGGTAAAGTGAAGGCTGTCTGATCGCTAGTTCCACTTTTGTGGCGTCTCAAAATGTATGCCGCAGTATAAAACCCCACCAAATGCGAGGTGCAAACTGTTATACGTTTTCTTATGGCAAAACAACATTCGGCAGCAGCTGTTCATCGGGAACTTTGTGCCGTGTATGGACCAAGTGTGATGAGTGAAGGAGTTGTTCGTGAATTGGATTCGTTCATTTAAAAGCGGACGAACAAACATTCATAACGAAGAGAGGAGTGGCAGGCCATCAGTGGTCACTGATGAGCTCGTTCAGAAAATTGATCGAGAAGCTCGTGAAAATCGACGTTTCACAAGTTCGGAGCTTTCCGATGTATTATAAAGAAGTGGCTTGGATCTCAGCGCTTTGGTGATGAGGAGGAGCTGAAAGATGCAGTTACAGGTTGGCTGAAGGAACAGACGGGAGGTTTTTATGCTGATGGAATTTCGAACCTAATGTGGAGACATAAGTGCTTGAATGTTTATGGAAACTATGTTGAAAAATAGAGCAAACAAGTAGTTTTCAGATGTATATAATTAATTCTTCTTATTTGTTTTGGGGGGAAACGATAATCATGCCTGTTGTTCTGTATGGCTGCGAAATATGGTCGCTTACTCTGAGGGAAAACATAGACTGAAAGTATTTGAGAACAGGATCCTGAGAAGAATATTCGGACCCAAGAGGAACGAGAATGGGGAATGGCGGAAACTTCATAACGAGGAACTACATAATTTATACGGTTTACCAAACATTGTTAGGGTCGTCAAGTCTAGGAGGCTTAGGTGGGCGGGTCATATAGCTAGAATGGAAGAAAGTAGAAACGCCTTCAAAGTCTTGACTGGAAGACCAATCGGAAAACGACCATTAGGAAGATCTAGGCGCACATGGGAGGACAATATTAAGATGGATCTCGCAGACATAGGAATACAAAATAGAAACAGGATGCAGTTAGCTAAGGATAGAAGTCAGTGGAGAGCTTTTGTGAACGCGGCATTGAACCTCCGGGTTCCATAGGCCATAAAGTTTGTTAGTTAGTTAGTTATTTGTTTTGGTGTTTCTTTTTATTTAACCAATCTGAGAGTACTTTCCGAACGCCCCTCATATAACAAATACAAAATAAATTCACAATCTAGAGACATAAATAATTTCGTTAGAGTGATCCTTTCTACTAGTGATTTATATACAATCTACCATTTAAAAAGATTACTTAATATTACACTCTATTATTAAATTTTAAAAAATCATAACAATACAAATACATATAAAATTGCTAAATATATATGAGCACTAGAAGAATAATTCACGAGTAAATTTTATTATATTAGCTATCAATGTATCAACGGAAAATCAGGAAATTTTAAAATATTGAAATTTCATGTGAACAAAAATGGGTTAGCTTTATACCTCCTTTGCAGTAAATTGTACGAGGGGCGTCCAATAAATTACCTACCAAACAAAAAGGGAGAGGCGAAGCATAATGACCCCTGACACGCACGTCAAGGCCACTGTGGGGAACCCCGCTGCGCAATTTGAGGTCAGTCGGAGAAACTTAGTAACTGTGAGCAGAGTGTGTTACACCGCGCAGCGAATGTTTCTGTGACGCCGCGAACAATGCATTTGCAGAAGTAGGAGCCTTGTCGCAGAAGGCTGTGTACGGAACTTCTTCGGGGGCGGGGAATCGTGGTCTTTCCACTGCATGAACTCCTGCTTGCTCTCAGGATCCCAATGGTAGATCCAGGTTTCGTCCCCTGTCACCTGTTGAGTTCTCCGCTAACACAAACACTCTTCTCACGCCACTGTGTTGTCCCGACTGACTTCAAATTGCGCAGCGCGGTTCCCCACAGTGGTCTTGGCCTACGTGTGAGGCGTTATTATGCCCACCCCTCCCTTCCTGTCTAGATAGATAACTCACTGGATGCCCTTCGTACATTAGACACATCATTTGTACATAAAAGACATAAAAGACTGTGTAATATATTTCCATTCTATATAAATATAGGTGAAAGGCGCTATTTTTCTTTTCGTATTTCTTGTTCACGAAACCTAAAACCGCCGGTGGAGCATATATTTTCGTTAATATAAGTAAATAGTGAAAAATACATATAAATTACATAGCAATTACGTAAGTACGCAATGAAAATTAAAAAAAAAACTGTTCAAATTAAGAAATGTTATTTTCTGCTTATTTAATAATTTTTATCTATTTTATTATGTTTCTTCTTAATATAGTATTTTAGTGAAGTTTTGTTTAATGCAATTTTAGGAAAAGTGAAGGTAACAAGATCTTGTAAAGTTTCTTTTTCAGAATATTTACAGAGTTTGTGCGGGAAGTAGTTGCATTGTTTTCCCCCGTCAAAACGTGATGAATGAAGGGGATGTTACTGCACTGGTTGGGTGGGTGGGGTGTCTTAGCTACCAGCGCACCAGTTGCCAGTCGTCTCCAAGCCTTCACGCAGTGTAGATCGAGTTTAAGCTGAACCCCTTACAAGGTGCCTTATCTTCTCCACAATAAATCGTTTGTTAGAGCAGGGCCACGCGGTGAAGTTTTGCATCAAACTGGATAAAATTGCGAGCGAGATCCACGACATGATCAAGACTCTGAATGGCACATCCCAGCCTCACCTCGTCCGAAGAAAGCCCGCATGAGCAAGTCAAAAATGAACTTGCTGTTGATAATCTTTTTTGATTGCAAAGGAGTGGTTCACAGAGAGTTTGTATGCCCTGTCCAAACTTTGAATGCTGCATTCTACGTGGAAGTATTTGAAAGACTCAGAAAACGAGTCGCTCGCATCCGTCCAGCGATCGCTGGATCATGGAAGCTTCAGCATGGCAATGCGCCGAGCCACACCACATTTGGTGTCATGGACTTCCTGACCAAACAAGGCATTACACAGCTTCCCCAGCCACCCTACAGCCCATATGTCACTCCTGCAGACTTCTTTTTCTTCCCCCGACAGAAAAGGGTCATGAAAGGACGGTACCTTCTTCCAGGCTATTCAAGAGGGCGTGACGAGAGGGATGAAGAGCATTTCAGCTTCTACGTTCCAGGGAGCCTTCAGTGATTGACAGAGTCATTGGAAATGCTGTGTTGATGCAGAAGTGGCATAGTTTGAAAACTGTTAATTAAGTCTATATGTCAAAATTGTGAATAGTATTTTTTTAAAAGTTCAGTCCTTCTACTTTCTGGACGAACCGTGTATTTCTTAATTTATTAGTCAAAATATTATTGAATATTATTTATGCCAGTGAAATATTTTAATTGTTTATTTTGGATGATACGCAGTACAAGATTTATCAAATTTTCAGATGCTGACCAAGGGGAGACGGAGTTTTTACAGAAGATGTACGAAATTTGGATTATGTATGCCCCAGAAATAGGCAAGTATTAATTAAATTACCTAAGTTTTTAATTGTTTAAAGAAATGTATTTTTCATATACTGCTTAACATTCATTTTTCTTGACCAAGGCACTATGAAATGTGAATCTATACCTTAACATGTAATCCAAGCTACATGTACTCCCATGTACTCCCAATTCTCCCATGTAGAAATAGAGCCTGCACCCAATGCACCACGCTATCTTCCAGAGCTAACTATTTTACCACGAATCAGGTTTACTCTTATGATCATAGTTCTAAATATTGATAGTATGAAGATTAGAGTACTTTATTTCAGTGTGATATTCCCAATTGTCTCATTAGTTTTGGGAAGAGTCTTTATTACTGATCTTTCGTTTCAAGTACAATTATACGCCTGTAATTGTCTGTAATTTCTTACTATGTTTCGGTAACCGTTTCATGATTTTTCGAGTTTTACTTTCTATATATTTATATAATTCCACTACAAATGAAGAACCTATTAAAAATAAGGCTTATCACTTATCACTTTCACTATTTGAATTTATGTAACAGGTTTATCAAACGTCTGTGACTATAGACCAACTTATGAGTAAAGCAAGGTGTCTCAGTGCTACAGCGTTTATCTCTGATATGTGGGGTCGCTTCTTCGATCCAAGTAAGTCTGTGGTGGACAATATCATGTCCATGGGTTTTAACAGGGTACTCCCATTTCCTCCCGGATTCTCATTCCACCAATTCTTTCGTCATTATTCACGTGCCTTAATCATTCGTCACCCTTAGCCTAAAGGGCATAATCGTGGGACGTTAAACTAAAAGATTTCATTTTTTCGTTATAAGTAAATATACGGAAAAATGGAGAACTGAAATCTGGATTTTGGCAACATTGATTAAAAGAAACTGGCTACCTACCTTGGATGTAGGCAATATTTTGGATTCGGCAACAGTGACGAAACATAGATATCGCGCTTCCTTCAACTCAGGTCATTCTTTAGCACTGTGCTCTGATCATGGGTTTTTTGGTACTTATCTCTCAAGTTATACAGTGTGTCTTTAAAAGAACTCCGGGGTTTTGAGGCAAAATATTTTAATTAAGTAAAAAACGTACATACATGTGTGATACATGATTGGAAAGCTTACATTTTCAAGTTTTGTTTTTAACAATTTAATAAAGTTCAATATGAGCCCCGTGAGTGGCACGGCACACAACAGACTTAGTTTCTATGAGCCAAATAACACATTGAGCCTTTTGTTGTGGCGTCAACATAGCGCGAAGCGCAACTATCCACACGGCATGACACTGATTCACTGACTACCGCAGCTGCTACGTCGTCTCAAGGTCAACGCTCCGCAGCACTGCCACCTGTTGATAAAAACATTTCCAATTAGTATGACTAAAACTTTTTGAGCTAGTCGTTTCAGAGAAATTAACTAAATTTTGCTTTCTTTTATCGTTAATAATATATGAATTTTTAAAACCCCGGAGTTCTTGGTGGTATGTAATTCCTTTTCTCATACCATATTTCTCTCATTCATATTTATCCTTGTTCCCTTTCTGCTGAAGAAGAAACTAGCTTGTTCCGAAACATCTGGAGAATATTTAATTTTCACACGGGAGGATATATTAGTTAACCCTTTTTTTTTTTTGGCTAATTTTAGTTTAGTAAATATTTGGCAAAATAACCTAGAGTAGGTTTACAAATATAAATATATTAATATATATATAATTATAAACTTTGAAGAACCTGACATCCATGGATTCTGTTTAAGAATCCAGTAAGCTTAAGTCAAATGAGTTTTATTGTGATCAGAAACCTACCATTGTAGAGCTAATATCCAGAACGCTTAAAGAATAACATTCACAGAAATATAATTTTTTAAAAGGATCTTTGAGCAATTATGCGGAAACCTATTTTCCTTCCAACATATATGAACGAACTCAACTGGACAGAATTACAACAGGTGTGACAGTATTTGATCACCAAATAATGTTTTTTTTTCTTTCTTCTGAAACGAAATACGACATCCTTAGTATTTCCTTATTGATTCTCCCTTTACTTATTCCTGTAATCCTTTGTTGACTTTTTCTTTATTCACTTGAACAAAGTGTAAAGTATTAGATAAGTGTTAGTGGACAGTTATTCAAAATGGATCCAAGTGTAAAATGTAAATTCAACAACAGCATCTAAAACTAAACAAAAGTTAGACGAGTTTTTTCAAATTTTCGGGTATCCAAAGACTTTAATATCAAATAACGGACCTCCTTTCACATCATTTGAGTTCACAACATACCTAAAAAAAAGAAATATCAAGGCAGTGCTAACCCCACCATACAACCCAAAAAGCAATGGAATCGCTGAAAAAGCCGTGCAGACAGTAAAGCAGCTTTTAAGAAAACAGTTTTTAGAAAATAAATATACATGGAACCGTAGATTAAAAGAGCATAAGCTAGAAAAGTAACACTACTGTCAATACTCTGTAATGAGCATGGGGATAGCCGGCTTTCGCATGAGTCGAAGAGTTCGTGGGAGCAAAAATAAAGTTGAAATATGCTAGTGGGCTTGTTAGAAGTACTGTGAATATTATTTAGTAGCATGGGGATAAAATTTAGTAAAGTACTTTTGAAGTTTGTGTGCATGTACCCGTGTCCGTAAATAAAGAGTACCTTAGTTTGAAAGTAGTTATTTTAATAGTAAAAATAATAGCAGTATAGCTAGTATAAGTTTCAGCTGTATAGCAATAAGTTGGATTTGCTATTTAGCGTCATATTTATTTGTGTCACTTTGTAATATCTGTACACTTGGAATTATCAATAATACTTTAAACGCATAGTATGACATGAAGCGAATTATGTTTATCTGTACACTTGGAATTATCAATAATACTTTAAACCCATAGTACGACATGAAGTGAATTATGTTTATCTGTTCACTCGGAATTATCAATAATACTTTAAACCATAGTATGACATGAAGTGAATTATGTTTATCTGTTCACTTGGAATTATCAATAATACTTTAAACGCATAGTACGACATGAAGTAAATTGTGTTTATCTGTTCACTTGGAATTATCAATAATACTTTAAACGCATAGTACGACATGGAATCAATTGTATTTCATTCTGCTACGTGCAAATGTAGGACAAATAGTTCGATTGATAGGATTTGTTTTGTTTTCTCTCCAGTTTAACGTCCTTCTTTTGAAAAATGTGTACTTATATACTAATGTGAGGTAAAATTGGACATTAAACTGGAGAAGTGTACTAGGATTTGATTCTTCAAAAAACAAATATTAACCACTTTCCCACGAAAGAGTCCGTTGAATTTAATAGGAATTGTACTCGGGAATAATTTTCCTTTAAACTGGACCATTTTTATGCTAATTACCAAGAATAAACAAAGGTCTCGCTCGACTTTCGAAAACAAAGTATCAAGATATTTAGAGTAACAGACAGATGAAGTAATAAAGTTTCACAACATGGTAGTGAATTATTATATACAGTATGTTCAAAAATTCAATGACCAAACTTTTGGAAGTAATTCCGTACATTAAATAAAAGGAGAAAAGTTCCAATAAATTTGGGTTGTAGGGTAACATTTTTTTTTTTAAGTTACAAGCTGTGGAAAGCGACAAATAATAAAGTTTAAATCTACAAATCACGAGAACTACGGAGTCTGACGCAAAATATTCAAGATTTTACAGAGGAACCAGTATCGTTCTATCTAAATATCAATATTTCACAACCCTTCTGTACGTAGAAGTTAGGGTTTGGGGAGACATTTTGAATGAAATGAAATCTTTAAGTTTTACGTTCCATGGATATGCCGACTAGGCTAAAGAAGACGGCGATGATGAGAAATGAATTAAACGGTTGAATGAAGAAAGTGGGAGGCAACGGGAGAACCGCGAGAAAACCCACGCACACGGTGTTTGTCCACCACAAAGCTCACTTGACGTGAGCTGGGATCCAACTAAGGACCCCTGCACCAGAGGTGAATACTCTACCACTGAGCCATCGCGGCCCCAAAACACTTTTAAGTGTTAATTAAGAATAAATGGCAATATTCGAGTAAATACCGTTTCAAACTCGTTTTATTTCTTTGTTAGTAATAACAAAGTTTGAATTTCATAAGAAGTAACGTTAATAGACCTAGATTCTCGAATTTTTGGCTGACCGAGATTTGCTTCAGATAGAAAAATGAGTACAGATTTCAATCAATGTTCTCTTTAAAATAATTTCCTTTTGCACATATCAATATTTGTAAAACAATGAACTTGTCAGCTAGTTTAAGTAATTGTAGAAAAATTATGTGAACTTTCTGAATTTTGAACTAACTAACATCTTTTGTTATAGGAAACGTGGAAGTAAAGCATCAATTCTTTGAGCAAATGTTAGAACTTTGGGCTGTTGCTAAGATTGATTCTAGTAAGTATATTATCTTTTCTTGAATGATCAATTCGAAAAAGAAATTAGATAAGTTTAAAAGTAATAAATTTTAAATTGTTATGTTCACTATATATTCACTATAATGTTCACTATTCCAACAAAATAAAAATAATAATAACATAAAAAGTCTCATGTGCAAATGAAAGATGTTGGGTATACAAGTTTTATTAGGTGTAACCGTGTACAGTGTGTATTTTGAATCTTAATACCTTTTGATTACAGGACGATGTTGCTATACCTACGAACAATTCGAAAGAAAAAATTACTCCTGAGTTAGCATTTATCAAGTAAAAAAAAATATGACAAGGTGCAATCCATTTCAAATTGTATTTTCATTAGAATTTGAATGTGTACGATATTAATTTGTATTTACAATACATTGTTTCTAATAGTACACACTTTTTTTAGGCAAATTTTTTTTCTTTATATATATATAATTATTTAATAACAAAAGTATCTACGAACATTAATCTGCAAAGGTTACAGTATATTTGTCAATATTCTAATTTAGAACGTTATATAAATATTAGTTTTATTAATTATGATAGGGTGCAATCGTATAAAATAATTCTGAAAACCACAGACGTCAATATAACTACATTCTCAAATAATTGAATGATATTTTAATACTAATACTAATAATAAAAATTTCATTTATGTATTTATTTATTGATGAAAGTGACACCACAGCTAAAGCCTTGAATGGGCACATAAATAATACATGAGTTAACAAGTTATAATTATTTTAGAAAAAATTAAACATGCAAGAAGGAACATAAAATAATTCATAAAACACAAAATTTATATAAAGTTTTCAATAAAATATATTGTACCTTCATAGAATTGTTCAAAGAGAAGGAAAAGTGTGTGTAATATTTTGACATACTAGTTTAAATTACAAAAATTGTTTATCTGGAAATTACAGATTTATTTGTCCAATTACGATTTCCATAGAGTAAATAAATACATACAAATGGTGATAATAAACATAATATAAAATTGAATGCAATTAACGCATGCACAAAAAAAAAAAAAAAAATACAGAACTCATATATAAAACAAATCATATACTTGTATAAAAGAAAAAAAAAGGTAATACTCTCAGCTGCTTATAAAATAAGTATACAAACGCCTTTGAATAACACTGAAATTATGTTCAAAAATGTCAATAATATTAGCAAGATCATTGACCGTTTACAGAGTTTTATATATGGGCACATCATTGAGTCAGTAAATGAGTCTAGAAATATTGGGGTTTCTTGTATGATAGCTCTCTGTTGTTCTAAGCGAAGCAAAAAGACCTTAACTCCACATTTTTCGAAAATCGAGATATTGGTATGGGAATGTTCGTAGTACAATTTTGCATCTATCTAAAGTGAAATTGACGTGGTTTGACCAATAGGTAGGGAGTAATGACGTCATAAGTGTTTACCTTATGTTCAAAACTGTAACTGAAAGTAAGCAAAAAGACCTTAAGTGGCAATTCATAAGCAAAAATATTTAACTGTATTACCACACAAATTTTAGATCGTGAAAATATATTTAATACAGTTTTACTGAAATACAACAAATTTGAACGTACAGCCTAAGCCAAAACGCGTTTTGCTTATTTTCTCGAAAGTATGTGAAATGGAGATAAGGCCTTTTCGCTTAGCAGGGCAGTACTGTTGTTACATGCAGAGTTACCATTGACAATAAATTCAAATTACCATGGAGAATTGAGTGCAATATTTTGACATCAACAATAATCCTTCTTTCGAACAACTTCAACATACCCAATGACAATCTAACTTTATCTAAAGCTATACCTTTATAACACGTGAATTTCTAACGTAGCCAAGCGAGAAAAAGATTTTGAATCGTTTCCAAGTTATTTGATATATGATGTGTAGTTCTGTTCCATATATTTGAGCAATATTCCAGATGACCTCTGACATTACAATAATAGAGAATAAGACAGGTTTTGACAGAATTGAAGTCTTTGGACATTCATTTCAGAATGCTAAGATTCTTTCGCGCTTTAGAAGTTATATTCTTAACGTGTTGTTTAAAATAATAATAATAATAATAATAATAATAATAATAATAATAATAATAATAATAATAATAATAATAATAATAATAATAATAATAATAATACAGTGAAACCTCTCTAAAGCGGACAGCCGTGGGGAATCAAAAATTGTCCGCTATAGAGAGGTGTCCGCCTTAAAGAGGTTTCAATATTTTCTTACTTAAATTAGTAATCAAAGTGATATGTAATTAAAAAAAATATTTTTGTATGAATCGTGTATTTACGAATATTACCAAAATGCTACGACACCTGCATTATCTTCCGCCGTCCAATACTCTATGTTCGAGGCACAACATTGAAATAAGATGCTATAGTTCTCTGCACTTTACACTTATCATTACTTACTACGTTTTCAGTATGCCGCTTTAATTTGTGAGTTAATTGCAGTCCAGAAGTGTCTTTTTTTGAGACAATATGCATACCCATGGGCAAAAAATACCAAACTTGTCTTCTGCTTGGTCAGAGAATCCAGAGGGACAGTAGCATAACATGTCATCCAAACGTCAGGCAACTGTCAATCACTTTTGTGTCTAAAATAGCTTGGGTGGGAGTGGGATGCATGGTTGCTGAGCAGACAGTTGAGGAAGCTAAATGTCACATTGCTTCCTTGGTGACACATACATGAAAAAATGAATTTTTACTATACCTTTAATTTGCTTCTAGAGAAAGTGTCCGTAATACGGAGGCAAATAATACCTATAAAAGACAGAAAAAGACTGTCCGTGTCCGTATTAGAGAGTGACCGCTTTAGAGAGGTTTGCCAATATGTTTTTTCCTATTGCAGTGTTTGGAAATTACAAAATATGTCCGTTACGGGAGGTGTTCGCTTTATAGAGGTGTCCGTTAGTAGAGGTTTCACTGTAATAATAATAATAATAATAATAATAATAATAATAATAATAATAATAATAATAATAATAATAATAATAATAATAATATATGTGGACATGAAAGCAGATGTTAGGTATACAATTTTATTAGATGTAATCGTGTACAATATATATTTTGACTCTTAATCTCTCTTGATTACAGAACGATTTTGCTATACTTAAAAACAGTTCGAAAAAAAAAGTTTCTATAAGTTAGCTTTTACAAAGTAAAAACTTTTATGATAGGGTGCAATCGTATAAAATATTTCTGAAAACCACAGACGCAATACAACTACATTCTCAAATAATTGAATGAAATTTTTAATATTAATACTAATAATACAATTTTGATTTATTTATTTATTTATGAAAGTGACTCCACAGCCAAAGCCTTGAATGGGCCCATAAAAATACATGAATTAACAAGTCTAAGTAGTTTACAAAAAAAATTTAAACATGCAAGAACCAACATAAAATAATCTATAAGAAACAAAATTTATATGAATTTTAAAAATACTATATGCTCTACTTGCATAAATTTGTTCAAAAAGAAGAAAAATGTGTATAATACTTTGAGATACCAGTTTAAATTACAAAAAATGTTTATTATTATTATTATTATTATTATTATTACTCAAGAGCACATTTTAAATTTAGTGTAGCTAATGAAATGATTTTAAGAAATTTCAAGACGCTAAATTTGTATTATTGAGATTCTAGTTAATATTTTATTCTCTTACGATCATCTGTCACATGGTCGTGCACAAGTAATCATAAGAATTGTTATATCTATATGTTATATCTGCCATTTTCTTGTTAAATACTATGGTCTCTTAAATATAACCTTATGAACATTGAGGTATTTTAGAGAAACATTTATTACATAAAACAATTCTACACAATTATCATTTTATTTTCTTTCGGTTGTAGCAAACTTGATCGAAGGTAACCAAAAATTCTTATTTTAATTTATTCCATATACTTGTAATTTCATAGTTATTATTGGGTAAATAAATGTGCGTGGATTCCAACTTTATTTGAATTGCTTTTGCTTTACACACTATCAAATTATGTATAATAATTCGTGGTTTAAACTCTCATTTTCATATGAACATATTGTGCTGTATCATCAAATATTGTGTAGGAAAGGGTGTTTTGAAAGCGAAAAGACAGTCTTTTTTTGTTCGAAAAGATGAGCAGAAATTTATAGATTATTTTACTCAACTGTCAGAATTGTTCACAACGAGTAATATAAATTATCTTACTAAACTGTCAGCTGCACCACACAAAACGCCTTCTATTGAGAGGACGCCATCTTACTTCTGACTGACTGCAAACTGAGAAGACGAATTGACTGACATCTAACGGCAATTTTCTGAAAGTTTAGGCCACACATATTCAAACAACACTAATTTCCTTGCCGGCAAGTCCCATGTTCTGTAATTATTACCGTCCAAAATCAAGTAATTCTCTTTGAAACACGGTGTATTTCTTAATCAGACAGAAGAGTAGTTAATATTATTACTTTTGACAAACTTAATTCACAAGTGAACACATTAATTAGTATTAGTTAATTCCAACGCCGATTTGACTAGTACTATAATTTTTTGTTACTATCGCTTTTATATGCTTGTATGTTTACTTTCATAAATTAATATTCCTTCAACTGCATACACGTAATAAAATTTTTCATACTGTATGAAACTGTGTGGAAAATACATATATTTTATTGATTAGGTCTAATTGGTTCCCTATCTTATTCGAAAAGTACTACAATTTATAATTTAATGAAACATAAACAAATGAGGCAAACACACTAATAAATAACAAAATAAATAAACAGCTATAACATGATACAACATACGAACATAATATATAATAAACGTAAGTTACTTTTATTTTTTAAAAAGAGTCTTTGTTTGGCAACACTGAAAATGTAAAATTATTAAGATTAGGACTATGATTTCCCTCATTCATTGTTCTCCAGCAGTTATTAAATTTTTTTATTCTAGTTTTTATTTTTTATCGTGAATTTCTAAATATTTTTGCTTTTCTATTTAATTCCCAAGTATTCTATTTTATTTTCAGATAGAGCCGGTTTGAAGAAAGCAATCAACTCTGTTGTTCATGATTTTAAATTGGTGTACACAATCAGTAAGTGAACGAACGATTCTTATTACTATCTGTATGCTTGATTCTATTAATACTTCTCTTACCAGATCCCCTTAGGATTAGGATTAGATTTCTGGGTTGTCGACATCTCAGGCCATGTTGGCTCGTCACATATATGTGGGATGATATCCCTCGGAGAGCACACTCTCCGAAGAAAGGAAAGGAGGAAAGAATTGGAAGAGGAAGGAAACGGCTGGGAGCATTATATTAGGTACTATCCCGGCATTAGCCTGGTATGAATGACGGAAACCCAGGAAAGATTTCACTTAAGATGGCTGATACACTTTTTCGACCGAGTGACCCCACCGGGAATCGAACCCGGGACCGCTCGCACCAAAGGCGAGAGCGTTAGCGACTACGCCACGCGAGCCACACCAGATTCCCTTGTCATGTGGGGAAGTGCATCAATGAAAGTCCTAATTCTGAGCTTTGAAATTTTACCACTAAATTCTAACCTCTTATGGAGGAATATAAGGTTACATTTTCTATTAAAAAAATAATGGAGGTGGAAGCTGTGTTCGTTTTTACAGAGTGTTGTCATGTGTTCAATCCAGGTAATGTTTCAGTTTGTGCTAGATTTGCAAGGACTTCCTGAACCCAAAGAATGACTAAATTAATTCTGGACACGAAATAGTGATGAATCTTTATAAGCAAAAGAATATAATTCTTGTTATTGTCAAATGGATGAAACAGAGAATATTGTAAAACTTCTTTTGTAGGTAGAGCCAGGTTAATAAAACAGAGTCCGGAATCGACTTCCACTATCGGTTTATTTATAAAATTTTCTACAACAACAGTATTTACAGAACTTACTATAAAACACTTTTTCTAAATTGCAAGGTGGAAATTAGGTCGTCCTTGGCCGTGTGGTCGCGGACAGGATCTTTACAGACCCTCCGAAACAGACTAAGCAGAGTGGCGAAGAAAACTCCAATGCTCCGAAGCAAGCAGTGGGGAGACGGGGGTTAGCAGGCTAAGCAACTGAGGTAGGAATCCCGACAGAGCCCCGAAGCAGGCTAAACAGAGTGGGGAAGGAAATCCCAATGCTCCGAAGCAAGCAGTGAGGGGAGATAACAGTCACAGAGCCCCGAAGCAAGCTAAACCAGGAGGAAAGGAATAGCGAAGAGTCACGAAGCAGACTAGTGCTCCAAGGCAAGCAGTAGGAGGAACACCAAAGATCTGGTGCCGGTCCACTGGTTGCTGTCCAATATATAGGCGTCCCAAAGCGGCGGTAGTGCTGTTGTTGTCCTGTCATCATGTGATTTGTAGCAGAAGCTGGTGGCCCGTCGCCTGCTACTCGTAGTAATCCCAGTTGATGTATAATACTCCAACGTAAATCCATGTGATGATATTTACAAACATGAGCATATAGCAACGTTTGTATACAGAAGCACGTGGTATTATAGGGAGCTAGCTTGTTTACCAGCGGGTGCTGAGGTAAAGGGGGAAAAATTTCAATAATCTTTCTGCCTGACTCTTGCAATACTCCCTTACCCTCCTTTTATATGTCAGCGTTGCCAGGGTTTAAAAATTGTCACATGAATGTCATTCTGAAGAGAGTGTGAGTTGGTTATTTGTTGTGTGCTGTTGTGGTTGCGGTTTTGTTGGTTATTATTCATTTGGCAATGGCTTCACAGCGTAAGAGAGGTCAAACTATACACAGCGAAGCTAGAGGAGTAATAAGGAAGGCCGTAGTGCAGTGCGACGAAGAAGCGAGGGAGAAAAAACTGAAGCATTTGTTATTACAGCCTAATTTTCGTGTGTCCACGTATACAGAGATCTTTGATAGGGATTGCATAATTGCATAAACTCTATGAATTAAGTGAGTATTACGTGAATTTTTTTACGACGTTCTGACAACCCTGCCCAGGACCGTCGAGTGACCGTTTCTTGGTGACGGGGTGGGGCACCTGTCAATCAACTCTGAATTCCTCAGCCTCGCATTAAAGCTAGCTCCCTATAATACATTACAATATAGACTTAATTTGTTTTTAACAGGTTTCTTACTTCACGTAGAGAGTACGACATAATTCCCTGCTTCAATGGAGTAGGCTAAATGGAAACTTCATAGGGAGGTTAGAAACTTAAAAAAAAAAAAAAAAAAAAAAAAAAAAAAAAAAAAAAAAAAAAAACTACTTAGAAACATTTCTTGAACAAAGAACATTCTTTGGAATTACATACTTTTAGTCTGTGAATGATGGATACGTATATTAATCAAAATTGCATTATTGTCTTATTTCGGGCATGCACTTAGGTTTCATCAGAGGCGCGTAGTAAGCTCTCGATCTTGATCTAATAATCAAATGTGAACTTCTTTCAGTTTTTCAGCAATATTTTGGTAATAAATTACAATCTGCTATATCATGATTGTTAATTTTTGACCTTAAGTTTCTTCAAGCTGTTGTGACTACAAAATAATATTCCCATATTTACGTTTTTCTCATAAGTAAAGTCTATATATACACGCACACATTGATTTACTATAGTATTTTCCTCCTTCTGTAAATTGACCTTTTATTTTTATGCTCACCTTTGTTCTCTTTGCTTAAATTTATTATTTTTTGAATACTTGTATCTTGAAAGAGAAAATAAACCCAAATAAGAATTGTTTTATTCATTTAAATATACAGATAATATACAGGTTGTTTCAGAAGGAATGTCACATAATTTGTGAGGTGATTCTACAAGTGAAAATAAAACCGAAGAAGTCCTATGAACATGTATCCGATTTTCGATCATTACTGAACTGGAGTGGTTTGAAGACTACACACATCCATGGACGATTATGAAGACAAGCTTAAATATTACTTACCAAAATGCTGTGTAGGCGGTGTGGTGGACAGAATAACCCTTAAGGGATCCGATGGTACAATTTGTATCATACGAGTGTTACATGGTACATTGCATTATAACTCTTCTATTTGAGCTCTTTCGTCCGGTTTTTTTTTTTTTTCAAGTCCGGAGGCATTGTAGAAGACTTTACGTATGATTTCACACCTTCCTGCATCCAGACATAGGAGATGACGTCATAATTTTAAAATATATATTTTCTCTTATTAATCCTATGTTCATTATTTTTTGGCGGGCTTATTTTTGCACGTAGAAGATTGAAATTTTGCACAAACATTCAGTCCACTGAGTAGTATTTACCAGATTTTTTCAGATTTCTGCGTTAAAATAGGAAGGATCCAGAGGGGCAAAGGGTTGAAAAAAGGGATATTTTAACCAAAAAATCTCTTTCTTCGGGATTTTCCCGCCTTAGATACATGATGGAGACAGTTGAGTCGTACCATCTGAAAAGCAGTTCTATTCTGAAGAGAATTATGGGCGAAACATGACTCTAGGGTAATTAGGGATGTCTCAGGGATCCCGCCCTTACCAGGGAACTGTACGAATGGGGCACTCGAGTTGCCGGACGAGGTGCATCACATGTGAAAGAGGATGTAAAATGATGTCCATATGCAAAATTGTAGCGGCTGAGGGCAACATAGACGAGCGTGAGAGGCGGAAGAAGTGGGGCCTACGGGACTTAATAACACAGATATATGCAGAATCACACGTTTCGCTCCCGAATGGTGAAAGAAATGCATGTCAAATGTATAGGAAGTGGAATATGAGAAGAGGTGCTATATGGTGGGGGATATGAACATCATGGGCGCCATCTTGAAAGTAGCCATCTTGAATTTGAATTCAAAATGTTAAATGAAAAGTGGGGCATGTGGCATATCAATTAAGACTGAAATTTTACCAGAAATTCGTTGGTGTGAAAACTGCTATTGTAACTGTGTTGTGAATTAGAAAAAACGAGCAGGTAAGAAAGAGCACAGAGATGGGTAAACAAATGTCACATACCCATGAAATACCCGTAAACCTTAAGAATAAAAAATCCAAAGGTAATTATGTTGAGACTGACGACAGTTTCTGATTCGTATGTATTGTTTGTTGCATTACAAGCCTACAATGATGGAATTTTGGCACGTAGGGGTTTGAACATTGGACAACACAAAGAATGTCGGTATAAGTGACTGATATTATAATGCTGTACTCTTCTTATAGAGGTGCATCCAGTGACTACATTCTGCGAATGGTTTAGATAATATGGTTTTCCACACGATCACTGGCATGCGCGTACAGTATATCTTTTTGTCATGTATTGTTTGCTGGACAATTGACTTGTACCTTAACAGGACTCAAAGGACTCAAATGAAACATTTGTTATGTTGCCTATGTCCATATATTCCCTCCAAACGTTGTTGCATGTTCGTATTTCTCAACTTACAATAAAGAAACCATAAAATTATTCACACCAATGCATTTCTGGTAAAATTTCAGTATTAATTGATATACCACATGCCCCACTTTTCATTTAACATTTTGAATTCAAATTCAAGATGGCTACTTTCAAGATGGCGCCCATGATGTTCATATCCCCCACCATATAGCACCTCTTCTCATATTCCACTTCCTATACATTTGACATGCATTTCTTTCACCATTCGGGAGCGAAACGTGTGATTCTGCATATTTCTGTGTTATTAATTCCCACTGTAGCTTCACTTCTTCCGCCTCTCACGCTCGTCCATGTTGCCCTCAGCCGCTACAATTTTGCATATGGACATCTTTTTACATCCTTTTTCACATGTGATGCACCTCGTCCGGCAACTCGAGTGCCCCATTCGTACAGTTCCCTGGTTAGTATTCAAGATAGAAACTTGAAATTTGGCACACCCATTAAGTCTACCAAGTACTATTTATCAGATTTTTTGAGATCCCTACGTTCACACAGGGCCGCTCCAGAGGGGCCCAAAGTGTAAAAAAAAATTCCCTCCGAAATTTTCCCTTTGACATCAATTTTCCCTCTTCTGGTATACGATATGGGCATGCAAGTGATACCGTTTGAAAGCCAGCTTCATTCTGAAGAGAATGAGGTATGAACCATGATCCTAGGATAAATAGTGACGATGCAGTAGCTGCTTGACTGAAAGTCTAAAAAATACCCCAAAAAGCTCGGATCCCTTAAGGGATAATGGTGAGGCACATGACTGAAACATCCTACAAGAGGATTGGCGGTTTGATAACCTGGTGATAGGGCCTGTGTTCCTGCCAAATCGCATGACAACCGTAGATACGCACATTTACTGAGAGAAGACCTATCTGCACTTTTGGAAGATGTGACATTAAAGCAACGACGGCAAATGTACCTGCAACACGATGAAGCACCGATTTACTGTACCAGACAAATACCCAAGTATCTGAATAACACATGTCCTTAACGGTGGATTAGCCGTGGCGGACCTATTAACTGACCTCCCAGATCACTTTACCTAACCCTATTAGACTTCTGTTTGTGGGGCTGGATAAAGGGGTGTGTGTACTCTACGAAGGTGAATACACGTGAAGAGATTGTCGCTCGCATCACTGACGTTGTTCCCAGCGTTATAGCCGCCGAGATGATGTTCGATATGCAACACAATACACCCTCCAACGCGTTAACAAGCGCATTGACATGGGTGGGGCAGTTTTTGACATCTCTTGTAGGATGGATCGCTCATCTGTCACACCATTATTCTGTCCACCAGAGCGCCTACACAGCATTTCGGTAAGTAATATTTACACTTGTGTTCATAATCTTTCATGGATGTATGTAGTTTTCAACCCGCTCCAGTTCCGTTACAATCGAAAATCGGACATATGTTCATAGCACTTTTTCGGTTTATTTTCACATGTAGAATCACCTCACAAATTATGTAACATTCCTCCTGAATCACCCTGTATTTTCATGTAATAATACATATTTACTTTTCTAATATACTCTTAACTTCTTTCTTAGTTCTTTCTGTCTAACCTGTGCATCTAGTATCAGTTATACAGTGTTATTAATTCCTAGAGATTGGAAGTTTAAGTTATCAGATTGCAATTTGTTCTACTCTACTTGGCATATTGCAAATTTTGTTTAATCTAATTTTTCGGAATAAATAATATTCATGTTTAACTTTTATCACCAATTGACCCAAATTTACACATGTAACTCTTAGTTAAGTGAATATAGCTCCATTTTTTGATTCTTTTATCCCGTTTCGTGTTCATTATTATTTATTTTCTTGTATGACTTGTTCTTACCAATGAGTATAGAAATTTGTTATAGACAAGAGTTTATGTATGGGGCGATACAAAAATTTGTCACAATACAGTTCTTACATCAAAATAAGAAAAACTCGTGTAAACATGTGGTCGGAAATGCATTGTTTCTTAGTTGTAGGGTGCCGAAAACGTGAAAAAATGAACATTTAAGGTCCATATTGCAATACTATAGGACCGATCGTAGTTGGGTCAATACATTACTGAGAAACAAGTATGTGAACTATCCAAATATCCATCTTTCAGAACCTCCGGTACTTGCACAATCATTTTTAGGGGAGTTGTTTGGGAGTACTTGATCACTCTCCACCTACCTCTCTAAAAATTTGTGTGCAAATACTGGAGCATTCTTAAACATTTATATTTAGATAGTTCACACAGCACTTCTTCAGTGATGTTTCGACCCGACTACGATAAGTTCCATAGTAGTGGAGCTACAAACTTTTAAAGTTCACTTGTTTCACGTTTTCAGCACCCTATAACTCCAAAACCATTCACTTTTGAGCAAAGATTCATAGGAACTTTTTTTCTTAGTCTGATGTGGGGAACCTTTCCTAAAATATTGTAATACATTTTTGTAACATTTTGTAGATGCATTATTCTTTCTTATAAATTAAATTAATAGGCTTTCTTTCCTGTTATTTGCAAAAGAAATAGTGTAAACACCACTATTGCTTATTTCTACTCTAATAATTAGAATTCGTAATTTATCGTTAGTTTGTAACATTGTATTTCATAAAAACACATTGTGACCAAGCGTACCGTTTTCCTTTTTATATATTGCCATGTCCAGCAAATGAAACTGCTCTCCCTCCTTTTCTTTCTTACGGTAATGATTATTTTCTATTGATGTTCAAATGATTAACAAACTTAACTTTTAAACATAATCTTACATGTAAACATACTCTTTTAAACATACAAACTTAAACATATCTAGGGGGCGCGGTGACTCAGTGGTAGAGCGTTCAGGGTGGTTGGGGTCCCTGGTTCGATCCCAGCTCGCACCTTGTGGACTTTGTGGTGGACAAACACCGTGTGCGTGGGTTTTCTCGGGGTTCTCCCGTTTCCTCCCACTTTCTTCATTCCACTATTTCATTCATCATCACCGTCTCCTTTAGCCTAACCGGCATAACCATGGAACGTAAAACTCAAAGATTTCTTTTCATTTTTAAACATATCTATATTATCCACTAGTCTACTAGCTAGACCGTGTGCCTATGGTGCACGTAGTCTCTGTTCAACTTCCAGTGCGAGAGCACAATTCAAAATTATTTATTTTCATTAATCATTCATCTCCGTTAATCTCTAAAAGGCATAATCACGGGACGTAATATTAAAAGAAAAACTATACTTTTTCGGTGTTTCCTAACACTTTCCTCAGCAAATGCGAAAGTTGACAGATCTACTGAGGAAGATATCACGAAACATGGAACAGCTCATAGTATATAAAATACTAGATGTAGTAAAATATCAAGTCATTTTAAACATGCAGCAATTCTTATCTTAGAATAATTGGCATAGACACTTCTTCGATGCTAGGAGGACATTGTGGCTCAGGTGCGTGGGGTCCCTGGCTTGATCCCAGCTCGAACCAAATGGACCAAATGGCTGAAATATTTCATTTCATTTTCATTTAGCTTCTTCGGTACTTCCGCAGATATTGCTATAACCCGAAAGTATCATCTAAGTAACTAAATATTTAAATCAATTTACAAATTGATGACGCATATCCTATGAGCTATTTTTAAATCAAATAAAATGAAATCTTTGAGTTTTACGTCCCACGGTTATGCCGGCAAGGCTAAAGAAGACGGTGATGATGAGAAAAGAATGAAATGGTGGAATAAAGAAAGTGTGAGAAAAAGGGAGAACCAGGAGGAAACCCACGTTCACGGTGTTTGTCCAGTACAAAGTTTACTTGGCACGAGCTGGGATCGAACCAAGGATCCCAAGCACCAGAAGTGAACGCTCTACCACTGAGCCACCGCAGCCCTTCTATGAGCTATTTTATTACCCATTCTTTATGAAGAATGTTTGAATATATAGAATGTAGTAAGTAAATTACCATTATTATAGATCAACTGTGTTTTAAACGTACAAATTTTTTATAAAAATATTAGACAAAAAGTCCTTCATCTGTCAATTGATCATGGAAATACATCAAATTACATAAATAAATTCAACATGACTAGGTTGTGTATTTTAATGAGGTAAAAGTATGTTAATAGGTCATGCACTTTGTTACACAGATTTCTAAAAAAGAAATGTCTATTTTTTTTCTAAATGTATAGAAGATTGATTATTCGTTTCTACTTTAGGGAGAAAACAACAACAAGAAAATATCGCTGAAAGAATAATTATTATATTCCTTGAAACAAAGAGACAAAGAGGTGAGTGCATTTAATAGCGTTATTCTTTTTAATAGCATTGTGAGTAGTGAACAATAATTAAGGGATTTTTTCCCGTAAAACAATGAGGAAACATGAATTATATCACTATTAAAGAAGACGAAATATATATATATATATATATTTTGAACTAAACAAATCAAGAAAGAAAATTCTAGTGAAGTTTAGTACATCTAATTCATTGAATAATTAAATAATTATTCATATGCGCCGTTCAGTTATTAAAAATAATAAATACTAATGTGCAGTTTGTTCAACTTTCTTATATTCCGACACATTACAGTTAAATATAATCTCGATGTTTAAAATCGTTTTATTAGAAGGGTAAGTTAAACATTATCCTCAATTTTGACATAACTCCTCTTACATTGTTGATACAGACCTCTGTTCTCGTTTATTTTATTGTTATGCTGTTATGGTCATGCTATGAAAGTTTGATCGTAATTCCTCCATTTGTCTTCCTTTAGTTGCAGATTGATCATGGCCGCTCTATAAGAAGTTTGCACCAAAGAAGAAAAACGAACACTGATACGGTTTTTGTGGTCATAAGGTTTATCAGGAACCATGACTAACTTCCCGATGATGTGCCACTTCATCAATTGTCCCTCGTCTCTCTAACAGAACCATGTCACGTGCACGCTCAATGTTGTCATCGTTTGTGTCCATAGATGGTCGTCCGGCTACTTCCTCGTGCGTAACACTTGTGCGATCATTTTTAAATTTTTGAATTCATTCGTAGACACTCCTTTGCGACAAGACACTGTTCCTGTATTGTGCCGAAAGTCTTTGATGGATTGCGGCCCGTGATACATCTTCCGACCACCAAAACCGGACCACTCCTCGTTGTTCCTCTTTGGTGCAAACTTCTAATGGAGCGGCCATGATCTATTTGTAACAAAAGGAAGACAAATGGAAGAATTAGAATCAAACTTTCATAGCATGACCTCAACAGCATAACAAGAAAATACACGAGGACAGAAGTCAGTTTGAATACTATAAGAACAGTTATGCCAAAATTGCTCATAATTTTTGACTTACCTTCGTTATGTGATAAATTTATTTGTTACTATGAATAGAACAGAAATTGCAAAATATATTTAGCTGCTTCAAGCAAATCGTAATGCCATTAACTTGAAATAAAGACTAAAGCATAAAAAAAATCATTAATTATCAAATAAATGAAACAATGGTTATTTACTGTAACCATGTGAAGTATTTGTGCTATTAGCGAAAAATAAAAATTTGCTAAAGCAACAAAAAATGATGTCTATATGAAATCAATTAACACGTAAAAGTTTCTTTCAAATTAAGTTGCCCAATACTCAAAAGAAATTTAACGTAAGGTAAGTAAAGTCAGATGGAAATAATTTAAGAAAGACATACAAAGAATTTTTTAATAATTATTTTTAATTGCATGCCAGTTTTATTCAATTTCGTTGTAATGATGACTTGTAGAAATATGTATGTGTTATTAAGGATAATGGTCTGTATCGTATGATATCATTTCCTTTTTTTGTAGCCAAACATGTAGAAATTTGTTCGTTCTGGGTAGTTCTATATATAGTAGGAGAGGAAACCATAATGGATGTATGTAAGTTCGTTTATAAAGAAGATAAATTAAATGCAGAAAATCCAGGAAAAATACATTAGTTCAAATAAATTCTATTTCTTTTGTTATCATTTGAACAGTTGATATATGAATTATTTTTGAAATATTTTCGTAAGACAAGAAATCGAATTTATTTGAACTACTGCATTTCTCTTGGATTTTCTGCATTTAACTTATTATTTTTATAATTAATTTTCTTTATAAACGAACTTACATACATCCACTATGGCTTTCTCTTATACTATATATGGAACTACCCATAACGAACAAATTTCTACATGTTTGTAAAAAAAAAAAAAAAAAAAAAAAAAAAAAAAAAAAAATACCATACGATACAGATTATAGGAAATGATATAAGATACAAAACATTATCCCTAATGACATATATATTTCTGCAAGTCATCGTTACATCGTCAAAATTATAATACAAATTTAATAGAAAGATTCTTTTTTACACGAATGACTATTTTGCTTGAATTATTGAACTTTCAATAAGTAAAAGTATAGTGGTAGGCCTTACAAATTAAGATCGAATCTTATTTTATACAAGTAGTTCTTAAACTATGGAAGTTTACCGTGTTTCTAAGTGTTGAAACAATGATATTATTTGTAAATTTAACGAACAATTAACTTTAATATAGATTTAAAGAAAATATTTTCCTTTTCAATGTAGTTGAATTTGTAAACGGCTTCCCAGTTTTTGTAGAAGGTAAAGTTCCAATTTTGTTGATTATAAAAATGAACATCAAATTTAAAAAATTAAAAATTTTGTAGATCTTATTTTTAAATAATTTTGTTATGATTATGATTTTAACTATTTCCTATAAATGATCTTTTTTTTTCAGAAAATGATGATACATGTAGTAAATTATACAAGATACATAGTACAAATTTACACGATATTAGAATTAGTGCATGAAATATTAATTGTATAAAATATATTAAATTTAATAACCTATATATATATAACAAACACACAAAAATAATTTTTACTATTATACTAAAACACCATTTACATACTTCTGAATATACCATAGCATCACAAAATTATCTTTGAAAAAAGTGCAATTTCCGAAACACAATTTCATGTACGGGACGAAATAAAAACTTCTGTATTGAATGGTGTATGTATTAATTCAACGTGAAATAAAATCAATATTTGTCGGAAGTTAACGTGAAAACATTACTGTAGATGCAATTTGTTTTATAGCTTCACTAAGAAATTTTATCCACGCCACACATTGTGAGATATAAATAAAATTATATTTAGCTTTCTTGTTGATTTGCATGAAACGGCAATACGTTTTTCTAGAAAAAGTTTTAATTAGAAATGTAAATAAATTTATAATGATTGATTTTGTATAAAAATACATAGTTCCAATTAAAGTAATACTTTTCTGAGAGGATCGTATTGATTTAAAAAGAAATTTAACTTTTCATTCTACTAAATTTAAGCTAATTTACTTTATTCAAATGAAAATTACTTCATTATTATATTATTTCATATATAACATCAGAAAACTTTATTCAAATTATTTATAAATTCCCATTTTATTATAAATTGTGAGAAGCATCTAATTAAAGTTGAAAATTTTTTTTGCAATAAACAGTAAAAAAAAAAAAGAAAAGAACTAAAATATAAAAACGGTAACAGTAAAGCTGCAGGTAATAATTTTACGTTGAAAAGTGAATTTCATGGAATAATTTATTTGTTCATGGAATGTTCACTATTTTGCCATTACTTTTGTCAACAGTAATACAGAATATAAACTAAACATGAATATCAATATGTTTCAGATCGGCAACAAGCATTGGAGCAATTTTTGAAAGTTATTGTTAGCTTATGGCCTTCATATGCTGCAGAAGTAGGTAAGTGTTACTTTATAGTAACTATAAATATACTTTATAATATTAATATGAACTTTGTAATTGACATACAGAATTAATGTTTCCGTAACAGTGATAAACGGCAGTTATTTGAGCAGGAAACTATTAGAGCTTCTTACAAGATGTGTTACTTAGGAATATCATGGATAAATTAGACATTAAAACTTAAAATTATACACTTTAAAAACCCAGCGACGTAAAAAGTACAAAAAAAGAAAAAAACAGGGTGTATCAAAAAAGACTTTACAATTTTCAAAACTCATATTGACCTATTTATTAAGCTTCCAGACATGATTTTTGTGTCATTTTGTAGCAAAAATGCATAAAGTTTTCTTTACTTTATACCTAAAGAGGTTTAATGTAGGTTACATTGGTGATGCGGCACCTGATGTGTGTTTTAATTCTTGCACCATTTGTAATTTGTATGGTTTGGGATGTAACCGTTTTCTCAACACATGTCAAACTGTCATGTGTGAGACGCCTAGCTGTCGAGTAGCACAGCCTAGGTTGATTTTGTAGGACTGTTCACAAAGCTTTGTCTCACTTGCTCTACGTCTTCAGACGTACGGAGACGACCTGAAGACTTGTTGTGTCTTACCGAACATCCAGTTTCATTGAAACACTTATACCACTGATAAATAGTAGGCCTACTGGCAGGATCTTTACCATACTTTGTACAAAAATTACGTTGCACAGTTGTTATAGACTTGGATTCTTCAAGCCAAAACACACAGCTAGTACGCTCGGGACCAGTACAGGCAGCCATGTTTGCTCCAACTGCCGCTAGCACTTGCAGTGGCTTGTTTCTGAACTAGTGTACTACGTGAGTCAAGACTTGATGTATTTTGCTACAAAATGGCTCCAAAACTGTGTGTGTAAGATAAATGAATAAATCAATGAGATTTCAAAGTTGTAAAATCCTTTTTGATACATTCTGTATATCTGAAATTGATACGAATATTATTGATAACAGCTCAGACAATTGACAATTTTTTATGTTATAATTTATATAGTAAAGTTAAAAATATAAATGTTTTATTGATAATTTTGGTTCTTTATTTTTGTCTTGACTATGTATTCTTATTTTCATGTTTTTAAGCTATCAATATTATAGTATATGTTACAATAAAATTTAGAAAGCAAAATTAGTGGTAGAGTCGAATTATGCAAAATAATACAAACGACATCTAAAGTCAATAAAATGATCTAGTATTATGGAAAAACATTAAAATATTATCTTTATCTTTTTAGTTTGATATTTATGCGATTCGTTGATTTTTCCAGACAATGAGAATGCAAAGGGGAGAATGTTGGAATTATTTAAGAAGTTCTGGATCGAAACTCCTGTTACTACAAGTAAGTATTGTTGTATTGAAATGAGAAAGGAATTTAACAAGCTGTTAACATATTTTTATATACAAGTCACATTTCCATAGTTTATAAGTACAGTATAAACGAAACTACAATTATATAATTATAATTCGTTTTCGGTTGGCTAATCCACTCAAAGACGGAGGTAATTAGGGATATATACAGTGGTTTGATCAATATAATCTATATTAATAAAGAGTAGGTGAATGCCTGATGCATAATAAAAACCTTAAATTTTTGAGGGCTGAAAAGAAATAAGTAGCAACACTGTTTTATCCCGCGCAGGGATTTTTGTTCGAGCTACTGTTGGTAACACATGTAGAGGGTGAGTGAAACTATACAATGCGCTAGTGACGGCGTCAGTGTAGGTACTGCAGTGATCGTAGTGGAGTGTGTTGATTGTAGGTTGTCAAATCACACCGCTCTAAACGGAATGTTTTAATGTTAGCGCAACGAGCATGGATAAAGATCAAAGTAACCTGTGTTAAAAAAAAAAAAAAAAAAAAAAAAAAAAACAGGGGAGTCACTCTGGACTACCTGAAGCATGTGGTAATGACTCATGGCCATATCGGCCTGTGGCACGTTGGGTTCCAGCGTTTCGTGCAGGTCGTGATAGTGTGCAACAGGAACCAGATGGAGGTCGACATGGGGTCGAAAACCGAGTCATTGAATTGATTCAATCTTTGCTGCATGTGGACAGGAGACGGACTGCCAGGGATTGGCTAACGAGGTAGGAACTTCCCACACTACAGTGTAGAATGTGTTGCACAATGTCATTGTTTACTGAAAGATTGCATTCTGGTTGTTTACCGCACCACCTTTCAGACGTTCAAAAATGGTACAGATACGCCCTCGTCGGTGATCATTTGGAATGTTACAGACAGGAAAATCGCCTCTTTCTAGACAGGATCATAGCACTTGCCGAAATATGGGCGCGCTCTTATGAGCCAGAACTTAAGGGGAAATCCACCCATCATCTCCCCGACACAAGAAGCTGTATCAGGAACCGAGGAATGTGAAGGTGATGATGATAGTAGCATACGATGTACGTTGTAACATATTATAACATGCAGTTCCTCCGAACCAGCCCATAAATGCAGTGTATTACTGCAGGTTTCTGGAACAGCATCTTCGTTCTGCACTACGCAGGTAACGATCCAACTTGATAAGGGGCCTACCCATTGTTTTGTGTGACAATGCCCATTGTCACAACACAGTTGCTGTGAGTAACCTGATTGCACGATGGAGGTGAGAGATTCTAGATCACCCACCCTATTCACCGGACAGGACTCCATGTGACCTTCATGTGTCCCCTAAGATGAAATAACCACTATGAGATATGCGTTTCCGCACCAGAGATGTCATACTTCGAGCTGTGGGGCTCTCTCTTGCAGACATCAACAAAGAGAGTACGGTTGCTGGTATCTTGCGACTTCCCCACATCTAGCAACGGGTGCAACATTCTGTAGGAGTTACGTTGAATTGAATTGAATTGCTCTTTATTTCAGCGGGCGAGGTTCAGCCGGAGGCTGCTCTGCCACCTAATCCTTGTCATCATTACAAAGAAAAAAACATATAAATATCAACATAACATGATACATTCAATAAGATAAACAAAACACTCAGTAAATGTTAAAAAAAATCATACTCGTACTGCTAGTCCAATTTCGTACCAATTTCAGTACAGTTTCATACTGTAGTAAACCTTCCATGTGTGCCAATGCTTTCTCTCTGATCTCTACATAATAATGTTTGGAGTGATGAGTTAAATAAATTGTAGTTTGTCAGTGATTGACTTTGGTAGGGAGTTCCGATTCTTGCTGCTAAAATACCTTCTTTGTTATTTTTAAAGAATGCCACGCAATATTCAGTTTATTACTTCCTTGGGTATTGTAACGTTGAATCTTCGATCTACATGTTAATTTATGATGCAAGTAAGATGTTGTTTTATGTGAATTCATTTTATATAGTAAACAACAGTACCGGAGATATCGTCTTTGGGATATGTTTAGGATATTGTTTTCATTAAGTACCGAAAGAATGTGCTGATACTTTCTGTAATTGAGAGAAAAGTGTATAGACTAGTTCTGTATTTTCTGAATTGCCCTAGTATTTTGAGTGGAGAGAGGTCTACCATATATTGAATCGCAGTAATCGAACAGAGGCAAAATGAGAGTGTTAACAAGATATAGTCTTGTTTCTTGCGACAAACAGCCTTTTAATTTATAAAGCTGTCGTAAGATGCACTTAGATTTAATACACTGTTCAGAAATGTGTTTATTCCAGTTAAGCCCTTAATCTATTATTAAGCCTAGATCTTTTACAAAGGAAGAAAATGGAATATTGGAATCTACTACAGTTACTTTTAGATCATCAAGGTTGACTTTGCTCAACTGATGTGATGTTCCCAATAGTGAAAACGCATTTTAACGGATTAAGTAAAAGACCATTCTTATGGCACCAGTTGCTAACAGCTGAAAGATCGCTACTAAGTAACTCTATGGTGTCCATAATATTTCAAGTGTACTACTGATGAAGATCTGTGTATCATCTGCATAGAAGTGAACTGATGAATGCTTTATAACTGTATAAAGATCTGCAGAAAAGAGTGAAAATAATAGGGGGCCTAATATTGAACCTTGCGGAACTCCTGCTTTTATCAGAGATGGGATAGATACCTGAGTCTTTGCTCCACTTAGTATTACTTGTTGCTGTCTACAAGAGAGGTAGCTGTGGAACCATTTAATAACTAATTCCGAGAAGTTGTAATATTTCATTTTGAAGGCCTGTTGAAGTCTTAATAACGTTATTACACAATAAATAAAAATGAAATGAAATCTTTAAGTTTTACGTTCCATGATTATGCCGGTTAGGCTAAAGGAGACTGTGATGATGAGAGATGAGTGAAATGGTGGAATGAAGAAAGTGGGAGGAAACGGGAGAACCCCGAGAAAACCCACGAGCACGGTGTTTGTCCACCACAAAGTCCGCATGGCACGAGCTGGGATCAAACCAGGGACCCCAAGCACCGGAGGTGAACGCTCTACCACTGAGCCACCGCGCCTCCCTTTATACGATAAATAGTTCATGGAAGATTTATGTGTTGCCACTATTTTCTTTCGAGCTTTCGTATCATCATGATGCTCCGTAAAGTGTTAAGGGTCAACTCTAAACTTGATGATTGAAATTTTATTATAAGATGATTGATTGAAATTTTATTATAAGATGTTTGATTGGAATTTTATTATAAGATGATTGATTGAAATTTAATTATAAGATGTTTGATTGAAATTTTATTATATTTAGAAGAATAGAGATGTTTGAAGCCATCAAATTGAGTTATTGAATTTCATTTGATATTTATTATAGTTAAAATGTAAATATTATTAAGTATGTATCATTTCGTTGTTCTAGGTAAACCAGTACTCAAGAACTTAATTATCAGGATCCTTCGAATGGTTGATAGGGTGTTACCACCAGGTAATTAAATATTAATTAAATTAATCTTAAAACTATGAGAGATAGAGAGATAGCAATATGAAAGATAAAATAAACTATAAGATAGAATAGGGGAGACAGAAAAATTAGAAAAGTTAAGTTCATTGAAAGCTTAGGAAAAGTATTGTTATGGTGCCTATTTTTAGGTACTAGGGTAGTGTCTTCATTATTCGATTTATAAAGTACCAATAAAGCTTTCTACTTCGTTCTTTTTTGTTTCTTCAAGCCTGGAGGCATTGTAGAACACATTATTATGGTTTCACATCTTTCTGTGACAAGACATGGGGTGTGATGATGTTATAACTTAAAAAATATTATTTTTGTTATGCGTATTTTTATTATTTTTGGCGAACTTACTTTTGCATCTAGACGATTGAAATTTTGCACACACATTCAGTGCATGCCTTGATATTTTTCAGATTTTTTTCAAATCTCTTTGTTAAAAGAAGGGGTCCAGAGGGGCAAGAAAGTAAAAAAAAAATTTTTTTTACAAAAATCCCTTTCTTTCGCGATTTTCCCCCTTCAGATACGTGATGGAGAATTCAAAGGGTGCTGTTTCAAAGGCTCTGTTCTATTATAAAGAAAATGATGTATGAACCATGATCCTAGAATAAATAGGGATGTCTCAAGAAATATTTACCTCAGATCCTGTTTCACGAGAATGTGGGATATTGTGTGGATATTATTTTTTGGCAGGCTTACTTTAGCACCCAAAAGATAGAAGTTGTGCACACATTTAGTGCACTTCTTAGTATTTTACAGATCTGTTTCAACTCTCTGTGTTAAAACAGGGGAGGTCCAGAGGGGCAAAAAGGTAAAAACAAGGATTTTTTTTTTTTTTTTTTTACAAAAATCCCTTCTTTTTTGGCTCTTTTCCCACCTCAGGTACATAATGGAGATATATGAATGGTACCGTTTGAAAAGTTGTTCCATTCTGAAGAGAATGATATACGAACCATGATCCTAGAATAAAGATGGATGTCTCAAGAAATATCTACCTGACATTCTGTTTTATACGGGAATTTGGGATATTATGTCGATATTATTTTTTCTTGGGCTTACTTTAGCACATAAAAGATTGAAATTCTGCACACACATTCATGCATCCTTAGTATTTTTCAGACTTGTTTCAGATCTCTGCGTTAAAACAGGGAGGTCCAGAGTGGCAAAACGTTTTAAAAGGGCTATTTTAACAAAAAATCCCTTTTTCGCGATTTTCTTGCCTCAGATACACGATTAAACATGTGAATGATACCGTTTGAAAGGCTGTTCTATTCTGAAGAGAACGATGTACAAACCGTGATCCTAGAATAAATAGGGATGATGCTGTAGCTGTTTGACTGAAAGTCTAAAATTTACCTTAAAAAAAGGCCAGAATTTAAAGCTATGAAAGTTTCACACTTTATATTTGAAAATTTATCTAGAGAAACAGATAGATATTTATTGGGATAAATATTAATAATTTAATAGCCAGTAATATTCCAGTAAGACATAAAAGTATATAGAAGCGTGGGTAACTTAAACAAAATCAACATGATAAATTTTACATATTATGTATAAAACCTTAGCTAAAGAAACATCTAAGTATTGGTTGATATAAGTTATAACAAGAGTCTATCCGGTTACAGTGTTGTGAACAGATTTTGAGGGAGACGGCTGAAATTCAGCTGAAATGTAAAAAAGATTATGTAGATTCAATATTCCAAAATCAAATTGTCCTAAAATGGATGGAACATAGTCAAAAATAACGAAACATTTACATTAATGCCAATAGAAAATCAATGGAAAACAAATAATTCCTCCATTTATCTCAAAATCTAAAACAGGGATGTGGCTTAAACTTTGCTTAATTATAGAAGAGAATACAAATTCTATATTCCGAAAGCAAATTGTTCTAAAGTCGATGGAACATAGTCAAAAACCACGAAATATTTACATTAATGCATTAGAAAATCAATGGAAAACAAATAATTCCTCCATTTATCTCAAAATCTAAAACAGGGATGTGGCTTAAACTCTGCTTAAGTATAGAAGACAATGTAAATTCTATATTCCGAAAGCAAATTGTTCTAAAGTCGATGGAACATAGTCAAAAAGTACGAAACATTTACATTAATGCCAATAGAAAATCAATGGAAAACATAATTCCTCCACTTATCTCAAAATTTAAACAGGGATGTGGCTTAAACTTTGCTTAAGTATAGAAGAGACAATGTAAATTCTATATTCCGAAAGCAAATTGTTCTAAAGTCGATGGAGTATAGTCAAAAATCACGAAACATTTACATTAATACCAGTAGAAAATCAATGGGAAACATATAATTCCTCCACTTATCTCAAAATCTAAACAGAAATGTGGCTTAAACTCTGCTTAAGTATGGAAGAGACAATGTAAATTCTATATTCCGAAAGCAAATTGTTCTAAAGTCGATGGAACATAGTCAAAAATCACGAAACATTTACATTAATGCAATAGAAAATCAATGGAAAACAAATAATTCCTCCACTTTTCTCAAAATGTAAAACAGAGCGTGGCTTAAATTCTGCTTAAGTATAGAAGAGACAATGTAAATTTTATATTCTGAAAGCAGATTGTTCTAAAGTCGATGGGACATAGTCAAAAAGCACGAAACATGAACATTAAAATCAATGGAAAATCATGGAAAAATGAAGTTGTCCACATATCTCAAAAACTATAATAAGGAGATGATTAATTAAAAGCTTATTGCAAACACGTTATGAAGAGCTTAAAAACGATGTACAGCATGTAATGTAAATATGGATAGACCATTGTAAAAATACAAGTTGTTTGAGTAAAATCAATAATAATGATAAAGTATATGCTTCTCCTTCGAATTACAAAGGCCGCCTCACGCGGAGGTTCTGTGCTTGAAATATCATACATTTGGATTTGGAATCTCCAGACTCGATTTAGCACTGCAATATGACTTTTAACCTGATCACGTGACACAGTATGCTCCTTATGGCAAACTAGATAGGCCCTTTCATAGCCAGGAATGCTACGGGAGAACATACAGTAGGGAGAAAATCAGTTTTAACGTAAAACTAAGGCATATTTTATTGATTTCTAGAGACCAGATGCTCAACCACTGAGAACATGGAAATTAGACAAGCAAATACATTCATATAATTTAAAAATAAGCCGTAGAATAGGCACTAAAATCTAATTCAAGATATAAAAATAAATATTTAACAAAATTACGTCATACAACACATTCAAATAACCTAGATTAATATTAGATACATAGATTGTAAAAATTATCTTGTTCTAATGAAAGAAATTTCATATTCTTTTCATGTGTATTTATAAAGAAATTATTTTGAGCATTTCATTCTTAAGTTTTACACTACTTTACACGCAATAGTCGAAAGAAATAAATGTTGGTAAATTTTCAATGAGCAGTTATATTATTAAGCATATTTTATGTTACAGTAGTAAGTCGTCCATCATAAGGAATAATTAATTGCAAAATTAAATGAATTTCTTTAGATTAATCTTCTACGTTATACCTTTTGGCTAAACGAGACAAATGGCTAATGAAAATGAGTAATGCGAAATTAAATTCTTGTACTCACCCAATGGGAATCGAGCCTGGGATCACGTGCATTGAAGGTAAACATCGTAGCCACTAGTCTTGGGACTCATGAGGACTGCTTTTTCTTCTTAATTTTCAGTTTGGGCCTGAAAATGTTTCTTCCATGTTTCTCAATTTTCAGCTTCCTCTTTTAACTCCCAATATTTTCTTCTATTTCTCAAATCATCGATCACTTGTGTTCTTCTTCCTATTCCTCGCTTTCCTTCCATCTTTTCTTCTATGGCGGTATGAAGAAGATAATTTCATCGTAAGATGTGTCCAATGCAATTGGCATTTCTATGAATTATGCTAGATAGAAGTGCCCTCTTCTCTCCTATCCATTTTAAAACAGTTTCGTTTGTTAAATTTTCTGTCCATTTTATCTTCTCCATCTTCCTCCAACACCACATTTCGAAGCTCTCCAAATATTTCTTCTATAACTTCCGTAATGACAAAGTCTTTGAACCATACAGTCTAATGCTCCACATATAGCACCAACTTCTTCTTAAGTCCAATATTGAGCCTGCTAGTTAAGAGTGACCTTTTCTTGTTGAATGCTTCTTTGGCTATGGCAATTCTCGACCTGATCTCTTGGGTGCAGTGTGCGTCTTTCGTTAAAATACTTCCCAGATATTTGAAATGATCAAATCTTCAAGTACTCTTTGTTCCACTCTGACCCGTAAGGGTACATTTCCACGGGATATTCTCATGATTTAGCTTTGATATTTCACTGATAGTAATGATAAAAGTAGATGAATATTTGATGAAATTTTGTTTTTGTTAGAGAAATCAACTCTAGGAAACATGTTCATCATTAAAAGTCATCAAAGATCATGCAACTGAAAGATAGTCTAAATTAAAGAGTAGAGCTGAACCAATTTTCTTTTTCTATACCAGCTATACCAAAATCTTGATGTGTTCATAAATATGAACTGGCGTTAAATCTGGATTTTGGCAACATTGATAGCTATCTGGTTGCCTATCTTTGATGTATAATTTGGATCTGGCAATAGTGGAAGCGCAACATAGCAATCTCGCTTCTTTCAACTTAGTTCATTCTTTCGCACTGTGCTCTGCTCGTGGTATTTTAGCATCTTTTACGCAATGTTTATTCATTCTGTCTTATATATTTCTTTCTCTATACTTCTTTTTCTTTTATTCGTTTTTATCCTTGTCACCGTACGATGAAACTAGCTTGCTTCGAAACGTGTGGAGAGTGTTTTATTTCTCAGTGGGAAGATTTATTGGTAAGTAAGCAATTTTCTGTTAACTATATCAGTTTTGTTCAACTTTCGGATAACATTTCATTCTATTAATTGTTAAATGTTATTTTAATTGTCAGATTTGGAGAAAAATGACAAGGAAAGAGGACCATCAGTAAATGAAGGTAAATACTTTTTTTGCATCTTATAATTTCTTTCATTTTTATTCATATCATTTCCAATCGTTAGCTAGTATCAAGAGTAGTTTATATTTTTGAAAGTAACTTTTCTTTATTTTTGATGCAGTTTTACATGTGTGCAACATGAGATAATTTTACTAAAATTGCTAGAGTTTTTAGTGTATCCTATATACAGAATCCTGCGATACTTCCGCAACAACTTTTATGGAGGTAGTTGGTGAGTGAGTATGTCCCTAGCCAAACTCCCTCTATAAAAATTGTTGCGGGAGTCGCAGGATTCTGAAACATGGATATTTGAATAGGGCATATATTAGTTCCTAAGTGAAATCTTGACACGACTACGGTAGGTACCATAGTATTGGAACTATGGACGTTTAAATTGCATTTTTTTTTATATATTTCGGCAGCCTATGACTCCAAAAGGAAGCATCTGTAGACCCAGGCTGGTCTATGCTTTTCGAGTTATCTTGGTGTCAGGAATCACCTCCCAAATGTTGTCGTTGTTGTTTTGAAACACCCTGTACCAATGAAAGGATGACGAAAGTTCAATTTTTAAAGTAATAATATTTAGGTATGTGTCGTTTTAATGATGCCTGCTAGTACGTGTTATTGATTATGTAATAAAAAATACATTGTGGCGGGCCAAATTAAGACGAAATGTAGTGAACTTAATTGCAAAAGCATATTACTGAATAATACAGAGTTTACAGCTGAAATGTTTACAGTAAGTGTTAAACTCGGATGTTTTTAGCCAAATGTTGAACTCCCGTTACTATTTTTTCCACATGCATCTTTTTGTTTTATAAATAAAACAGCCACACACAAAAAATAAAAGTTCTGTGCACCGAACCCCAGGATGTGGATTCAATTTATTTTGTTACACAGAATCCAAATTCCAAAACCCCCAAGACGATTGACCGTGTCAATTTCTTGTTATGGGAGAAAAACTTGATAAGGAGGATACACATAACACAGCTATACAAAGAAGCAAAATTTCTGTGCGTCGAACTTCAGAGTATAGATACAGTGTGTTTTGTTACACAAAATCCAACTTTGGAGACCCCAAGATAATTGACCGTCTTTGTTTTTGTTTTCTTTTTTTTTTTCGCCTATAAAACAACATTGATACAGACAATTGTCTTAGGGTTTCGAAATTTCGATTCTGTGTAACAAAATACATCAAATCCATACGGTGTGGTCCGCTGGATAGAAGTTTTGTTTTCTCGTATGGCTGTGTTACATGTCTCCTTTCTATCCAAAATCGCTCAAGTTTTTCACTCATAAAAGGGAATTGACACATTCAATCGTCCTGGAGTTTTGAGATTTGGATTCTGTGTAACAAAATACATCGAATCCATACGGTGTGGTCCGCTGGATAGAAGTTTTGTTTTCTCGTATGGCTGTGTTACATGTCTCCTTTCTATCCAAAATCGCTCAAGTTTTTCACTCATAAAAGGGAATTGACACATTCAATCGTCCTGGAGTTTTGAGATTTGGATTCTGTGTAACAAAATACATCGAATCCATACGGTGTGGTCCGCTGGATAGAAGTTTTGTTTTCTCGTATGGCTGTGTTACATGTTTCCTTTCTATCCAAAATCGCTCAAGTTTTTCACTCATAAAAGGGAATTGACACATTCAATCGTCCTGGAGTTTTGAGATTTGGATTCTGTGTAACAAAATACATCGAATCCATACGGTGTGGTCCGCTGGATAGAAGTTTTGTTTTCTCGTATGGCTGTGTTACATGTCTCCTTTCTATCCAAAATCGCTCAAGTTTTTCACTCATAAAAGGGAATTGACACATTCAATCGTCCTGGAGTTTTGAGATTTGGATTCTGTGTAACAAAATACATCGAATCCATACGGTGTGGTCCGCTGGATAGAAGTTTTGTTTTCTCGTATGGCTGTGTTACATGTCTCCTTTCTATCCAAAATCGCTCAAGTTTTTCGCTCATAAAAGGGAATTGACACATTCAATCGTCCTGGAGTTTTGAGATTTGGATTCTGTGGAACAAAATACACCACATCCACACCCTGGAGTCCACTCACAGAACTTTTGCTTTTTATGTATATCTGTGTTACGTATATTCTCCCTATCCAATTTTTTCGCCCATAACAAAAAAATTGACACGATCGATCTTTTTGGGGTTTCGAAATCTGGATTCTGTGTAACAAAATAGACTGAATCCATACCCTGGTGTCAGGTACTGAACTTCTATTTTTTGTGTGTGGCTGTATTATTTAATAAAAAAATACATTGTAGTGTGCAAAATTAAGACGAAATGTAGTGGACTTAATTGTTAGTGCATATTACTGAATATGGTAGAATTTACAGCTGAAATGTTTGCAGTAGGTGTTAAACTTGGATGTATTTAGACAAATGTTGAACTTCCATTACTATTTTTTTCCCATATGCATAGATTTGTTTCATAAATAATTACTCGATTATAACTTTCAATTCAGCATTGCATATTTTTGGAAGCGACAGATTTGGGAAGATCATTATTGTACGTACGATCATTTTAATGAACAACGTACTGTAGTATAATATTCAAACGATGGTACAGTTGGAAGACGAATATTCCAATCACGAATTTAATGTAATTGAAGCAATTTGAATACTTCTTTATCAAAGAATTATCAATAATTTCGGCAATCTGGAAGAGATTATTCAAGTTCTATTTTTTTCGTACGTAATTACAAATAATTTCAGAATTAACTGACATATTCGAGTGTGTTTCAACGTAGAATTACTTATAACTCCGAAGTAAATTGCTTAATTTGAATTTTTTGTTGAATGATTACCAATAAATCCATAATAACTGGAGTCATTTGAATACATCTTTTTTTTTTAATTAAAATGAATTCGGAATATTTCGATCCATTAGAATAAATCTGTCGTCATAAGATTACTATCAACTCCGGATTTAATTAATGAATATTTATATTTTTGATATAGAATTATCAATAACTTTAGAATAAATCGAAAATTTAAATAAATCAATTTGAATTTTTGCCATAGAATTACTTATAAATCTGGAAACAATGGCTCGATTTTACTGATCTGTTGTTATAGAATTACCAATCACTCTATAATAACTGGGGTAATTTAAATATACTTTTATAGAATCACCAACACCAATATCTATGAAATGCATTAATTCATTTGAATACATTTTTAAATGAAATAATTACTAATAACTCCAAAGTAATTTGCCTGATTTGTATGTTTTAGACGAAAAAAAAAATAATAATAGCAATAACTTCAAAATAAGTTGACAGCTTGAATAAAATACGAGGGGAGACTGGAAAGTTCATGAAGTCATTAGAAGAAATTTACCTGGAAGAACCATTTTAATACACTATTCAACGTATTCCCTCCGAAGATCAATACACTTTTCACAACGATGTTGCAACATTTCTAATCCTTGCAAATAGAATTTCATGTTCTGCTGTGCAAACCAGCCCTCCACCTCCGCAATGAGTGACCCATCGGAAGGAAAATATTTTCCTTTGGGATGTTTTTTTGAGATATGGGAAGAGGTGATAGTCGGAGGGGGCCAGATCAGGTGAGTAGGGTAGGTGAGGTACACAGGTGAAGCCCAGATCCACCAGCAATTGCATGGTTTAATAAGCCATGTGGGAGGATGCATTGTCCTGGAGAAACTGAACACCACTACTCACTTTTCCCCAACGTTTCTTCTTTAGAGCCTCCTTCAACTCAATCAAATAGTTGGAATAAACCCCAGCATTGATGATTTCACCCTTTTTAAGATATTTGATAATGATGACACCGCCCTTATCCCAAAATACCGATGCAAGCACCTTCCCAGCTGATCTTTGGCTTCAGAACTTCTTCGGTCGAGGAGATCCATTGTGGCGTCACCCATGGATTGCTGTTTAGTGTATTAATCATAGTAGTGCAGCCATGTTTCATCTTCTGTCACCAGACTGCGCAAGAACTCACCAGGGGTTTGAAAGTTTTGCAAAATTTTCTGTGACATCTGCACCCGTGTTCTCTTCTGGTCAGCATTCAAACATTTTACGATCCATTTGGCACTGACTTTCCGCATGTCAAATATTCTGCAATTATGATACTCACACGGTCGCGCGATATTCTCCCCCACACAGCAATGTTTTTGATCAATAGGCGCCTATTCTCCATGATCATGTCATGCACTTTGTCGATGTTTTTCGTGGTCATTTCACTTGAAGGCCTGCCTGAGCGAGGTTCATCTTCAGTCTTACGATGACCAGTCTTAAAACGCCTCATCACTTCGCTACTGTTGTATATCCAGGAGCATGTTCCTCCAAAGTATACTGCAATGTTTTATGAATTTCCATAGAGGACTTGTCTTGCAGCACAAAAACCTTGATGACACTGCGAAGCTTATTCTTCTCGAATTTCCTTAGATCCTCCGCCATATCTTCTTACAGAACCTGTTACAAAGGAAATAACAATGATAAAATGATCATATACGGGATGTGAGGTTCACAATATATGACCTTTCTAATGACTACAATGATATGTTTCAATTTTTATTTCTTCTTGATGATTTCATGAAGTTTCCAGCCCTTCCCCCTCGTGCATTTTTGAAAACAATTTGAGTAAAATATATTTGAACAAAATACATACCGGTACATAATAATATATTTTTGCCTTAGAATTACATATAGCCTTTGAATGAATCCACTGTTTACAAACCATTCGTTATAGAACTACAACTGACAATTGTAATTCCGAAGTTGACAAATCTAAATACTTTTCATCATAGAATTACCAATCATTCCAGAGTAAATTGACAAATTTGAATGTTTCTTGAATGTATCAATAACTATAATATTTCTTTATTAGTTTTATTATTTGTTCTGGTACAATTACTGATTTCCGCAATTATTTAACGCAGTTTTGTATCTTCAGAAGTAAATTGATTAATTTGAATAATTTATTGGTAATAGAATTACTAATAAATCCAGAATAAATTGAGAAACAGAATATACTTTAATTGAATTACGTATAACGTCTGGAACAAATTGACCCATTTGAATAAACCTGTTGTCATAAAATTGCCAAGAATTCCGTTACAAATTGATTATTTTGTATAATCTTGATATATAATTACCAATAACTTCAAAATAAATTTCCAATTAATGAATTCATTAATTTGAATGTTGCTTCACCGTAGTGTTACCTATAATTCCAGAAAGAATCGATTAATTTTATTGATCTTTTGGTATAGAATTACGAATAACTTTAGAATAAATGAATTTATTTGAATATACTTTTCTAGAATTATCGATAACTTTGGAATAAACTGATCTGTTTGAATACACAATTCGTCACAGAATTTGTAATAACTCAGGAGTAAATTAACCAATTTGTGCGTATACTTTTGACGAAAAATTACAAAAAAAAAAGGAAAAATTGGAATATTCAAATTTATGAATTGGTAAATTCGAATACATTTTTGTCCAGAAATAAATGAGTCAATTTGAATATTTTAATAATTTGTAACGGTGAAACATATACCCCTAACAGTGATGAAGATATTTCTAAAGGTGAAACATATACCTAGTTATATCATAAATACTGTCACAAGTTTGAATGTGAATAACACAGAAAGTATTAACACCAAGGCGATTTACTTTGATCATGTTTTACATTGAGATGTTGTACACCTGAGGCACGAATCATTTTTTGAAATGTCCCCCCTTGGCCTTGATGCAGGCACGAAGTCTGTCTGGTCACTGGCCAATGGCATTACGCACCACGTCCATGGGAAAATTTTTCACTGCTCGGGTCAAGGATTGTTTCAGACTGTCGACAGATGGATACCGTTTATGACAGACCTTTGTCTGAAGGACTGCCCAAAGTTTGGAGTCCAACGGGTTAAGGTCCAGGCTGCTAGAAGGCCAATCAGCGGTAGAAATGCAGTCGGGGACGTTCCGTGCCAGCCAGTCCTTGGTTGTTTTCGCTTTGTGGCCTGGAGCGGAATCCTGCTGGAAGGTCCACCTTTCTCCAGGGAACATGGTAGCAGACAGTGGTTTCACTATAGGTTTTTAGCACTGTGTTCTGGTACACCTTGACAGATGCTTTAACACCTTGTTTGCATTGTTTGCAAGAATGCAGCTGGGTTGTGCCTGAGTAGCTCACTTTCCACCAAACCATCACTGAGGCAGGATGATGTGCCCTCTGTACCCTTGGAGCTGCCTCAGCAGCTGCAGTAGATGACGTGGCATGCACACGGTCATTTTGGGCGTTGTAGGCATGCTCAATTGTGAACACCTTTTCGTCAGTGAACAGAATCTTTCTGTGCAGATTGTTGGCGTAACGTCGCAACAGTCTCTTTGATTTAAGGACCCTCTGCGCCATTAATGTTTGGGTCAGAAAGTGACCAGTCCGCCTCTTATACGCCCGTAGATGCAGGTCACTCCTGAACACACGAGACATGGAATTTCTGCTGATGTTCATATCAGCAGCCATCACACTTTGCGTTCGAACAGGATTTCTTCGAATTCTTGCTGCGAGTGCTTTCTGGACCTGCGGGGTTCGTACCGTTCGTGGTCTGCCACTCCTTGCGCGGTCAGCTGCCGTTCCAGTTTTGGTGTATCGCTGTATGGCGCGATATACAAATCTCTTGCTGATTTGTAGGGGTTTCAGGAGGTTGAAAATCCCACCTGCTGCCTACCGACCTTGTGTACTGCAATTACTGCTACACGATTTTCGTAATCGCCCCACTTCATCAGAACTCATTACAATATCAACGTATGTCATGAACAGTCAAACACACACTACATGCATCTTCCGCTTTATACACAGATGACAGCACTGTACCACTCTGGATGCCTACAGCGCCACTCCAAACTTTGTGACAGTATTTATGATATAACTATTCCTGACAGTGATAAACATACATATTTCAAACAGTAAAACATACACTCCTAACAGTGATGAACATATTTCTAATGGTGAAACACATACTTCCAATAGTAATAAATATATATGTAATGGTAAAATATATATTTCTAACAGTAATAAACACATTCTAACGGTGAAACATATATTCCTAACAGTGATAGACATATTTAATAGCAGTGAAACATGTCCTCCTAACAGAGATGAACATATTTCTAATGATGAAAAATATACTTCTAACAATGATAAACGTATTTATAACAGTGAAACACACTCCTAACAGTAGTGAACATATTTCTAATGGTAAAACATATACTCCTAACAACGATAAACATATTTATAACGATGAAATATACACTCCTAACAGTGATAAAAATATTTGTAACGGTGAAACATATTCTCCTAACAGTGAGGAACATATTTCGAACTTCATATACTTCTATGAATATGTACTCCTACCAGAATTAACATACTACAACACTGACGCAAATGTTGCTTGTAAAATTTAGTATAATACTGTGTTATCTATTTTCGGTATTAATAGTTTTTTTTTCTTTTCTTTTCTTTTTTTCTTTTGTTTTTGTACAAAGATCCCATTAGAGAGATAGAACCAACAGGTATGGAAAATTTTCTTACTTTCACTTTTCACGCTCTATAAGAAACAGTTAATACAATTTTTGGCCTTATATATTCTGCAATGTTATATTTATTGATTCAATTATAAGGGAAATCATCCCAGGGAATGACGAATGTAATAATTCCATTTCATTGCAGCAGAAAATACTTAGCCAATCGAGTTGAAATTTAGTACAGAGAAGGAGACTAAGAGGTGACAGCTCTGAAAGGAGACTAATGCACAAAGGTTAAGAGGTTGTTAATAAATCACAAAATAGTCTATTTTATATATATACTTATTATGTTTAAATGTATGTATGTTCCAGCAAAACTGGAACAATTTCTCAAACTTGGTTCATGGCTTACAATCTGGAAACAGATACATTGAAGAAAGACGCCCTAGCACCACGAGGACGATGGGAAGAGTATGAAATGTAAAAGTATTAAAACAACCGATTTTAGTGTCTAGTCCGTGGTTTGCTAGGTTGCTGAGATGAAACGTACCGCTTCTGATGTTGTGCTATAGGGGCAAGTAACTCCTAGTACTTGTAAGGAGGTACAAGGGGCGACATGTAAAAACAGTAGGAAACAACCGATATTAGTATAGAATCCGTAGTTTTCCGGGTTGCTGAGATGAATAGTGACACTCGTGATGCTGCTCAAGTTCAAATTCAGCTAGCATCAACATGGAGGTGAGAGGGAGGAAAATAAAATGTCCAGAATAATTGAAATCACTGTCGAATCCATGAATCTTGAGGACGTTAACTTGATTAGTAACATTCCCGCAGTTGGCCCAGGAAATTGATTGGAGCAATGCCGAAGGCCTTGGTTGTAGTTATTGATTCGACTACAGGGAGATTCTTCACAGGAAATGACGAATGCAAAAGTTCCATTTCGGTGCAGCAGGACTTGCACAGCCGATCGAAATGAACTTCAGCCAATGTTTCTTTACGAAAGACTTTCATTCAAACACTCCAAAATGTTCAAATGTCCCGAGAGACTCTACAACACATTCACTGTTGGTAACTTGAGCGGTTCTGTCTCCAGACTCGACGTATTAGAAAGTGAATATTTTGATTTTGAACATAATAAGAGCAAGCACGATACTAATATTACGTCAACTGACAGGGGAGAGAGTATTTTGAATTCGGACTTTTTAGTTCAATCTCCAACTCAAAATACTGCCTGCACAATTATAGCTACATTATATTACCTTGACTGTGAATTCAAGTTACGTGAATGAAGATATGAAGACAGCGTTTCGTGACTGGATTATAACAACAATCTATTAAATTTGAAGATTGTCCTGGACACTTTGACGTCTAGTTTCTTTCCATTTGCACGAGTTGATGATTTTTGGCATATTTATTGAGTTGTTGACTATTTTGTTAATTTATTACAAGCGATAGCTTTAGTTAATCTTAATGCTTTATACCTTTGTGTATCCCTTTCCCAAGGTTACTTGGTAAACCAAAGACTGGGATTATGAAAACCTTGACGAAATATTTAACCCTTAAGTCTTACTCCATCCACACCGTGAGGGCAAGAAGCAAGGTCATTAGCATTTAGTCATCTGAGATAAAGGGACGAACATAGTAAGCTACATTAATTCACTATTAAGTCAAGGTCATTCTACTAGGAAAAAAGATCGTGATTGATTTATATAATTTCCTAAAGAATAGTCATCGAAATACAGTAGGACAACGTACATTGTGTTTTAATTCATTTTCGATAACCATAACACACCTTCACAATCCTGACTGTGATGCGTTTGTTATGTCGTTCTGTAAAATCAGATCTCAAAACTTGCCTATGTACATAAATGGAGTCATGGTTGAAGACGTTCTTGTATTTTGTGTGTGTACGAGCCTACGAAATAATGCTTATGAATAATTTCTCAATATCTCATCTTAAGGGATTGATTCACATTGAATAATGTTATTTTAATAATACAGATAGTCTTCAATGGAAAATAACTTTTCATATAAATTCTTGGAAATGTATAATATGCGTCATAAATTTTGATTTCGTTGGCTAATTGTCCATAAGCTTTTTCCTAGTTTTTTTAAAGTTCTGTCTCACTTCCCTGTTACGCTCACAAACTATGTAATTAAATGAGTGTATTATAAGCATATTAGCAAGAACTCGCTTCATGAGAATATAGTCGAATCAGCCGATGGGACACGTCCCAGTTACATGTTCCTCGATATTAGTTTTAAATATCTATTTTAAATTATTTCTACTTTAATAGGTACATAAATTAACCTTGAAACTGTGATCAAATTAATTTAACTTTTTTTCTTTCCTATTTGCAGAGCCAGCATCTAATAAAACTGACAAAGATATATTACGGGATATGTTGATGGATCAAATACGGAAGTTTATTGTCACCAAGTTTATTGAGATTTGGAACAATTCAAAACACGCCGAAGGTATTATTCTGAATATTTTAAAATTATTATTCTGCAATATATATATACAGTATATACTAGCAAATGCTCACACTGTTGCTGTGGGCAAGTTTTGCTCTCTTTGTGTATTTTAAAATCTTGTTCAAAATTTAAATCCTTGTATGGGCACTTTAGTATAACCCCGAAACCTTTTTTCCTTACCTTCTAGTGTCAATTGCCAAAGTACAATGAAACACGTTTTTAATTATTTTAAATGAAAATCCAAAACTCCAAATTTCACATTTCTAATCTGAAGGAATTGTGAAATATGGACATATAGTTGTAATAATGGTAAACATCATTTCATGACTTTCACGTCGAATTTCCAACCCCTATGTTTTCTCTTGTGGGTCAAGTATCAGGAAAATGCTGAAAAAGTATTTAATTATTTCATATGAAGATTTTAAATACCAAATTTCATTTCTCTGATCCTAAGGAATTTCGAGATTCGGGCATCTTAGTAGATCAATCATAACCCTCCTTCTTCCCTTCTAGGTCAAATATGAAAATAAAAAGATGAAATATTTGTTTAATTATTTTAAAATGAAAAGTCTAATAAGTATTCTATCAGGCCTTATTTTCTTATTGTCAAATTAAACACACTGAGCAAGGCTATGTGGTAACACAATAACTGTGTCTCCATCAGATTTCTACTCCTTCTGGTCATCTCTTATATACTTCCTGGAAATCTACTTTCATTAGATTTCGCCTATTCATTAAAAAGTAACACTTGTGCTTTTCACTTTTACTTGCTCAGCTGCACACATGTCCAATTAAAAATGTACGTTTTTGCTGAATGCATTCTTGACCTCTAATTATCCTTGTTACGTTTCCTTATTAATTTGTTCTCTTTCTTTCTTCTTCCTTCTCCTTTCTTCTTCTTTAAGTAGAATCTTCTCCCATTCTTTGTTTATTGCGAATCCTTCATTCCAATTCATCACCTTCTTTCCTGCTTTCATAATATTCCTGGCTTCTTTCCATTTTCTCACCAGTGTCCTATTCTCTGCTTCTATGACCTCTGTTCCTTATCATCCTATCCTTGTAAAAGTGAAAAACACAAGTGTGACTTTCTAATGAAGGGACGGAGAATAATTAAAAGTTGATCTTGGGGAAGTATATAAGAGGTAACCAACTCCCAAGTACAAGTAGCCAGAAAGAGTGAAAGTCTGATGAAGACGCAGGTATTATGTTGAAACAATTACGTGATTTATATATATATGTATGTATGTATATTACCACAAAGCCTTGCTCAGTGTGTTATTGTGTTTATTTAGTTTGAAAGTACCAAATTTCATGTCTCTACGCTTAAAATATTACGAGACATATCCAACAGACACCTGTGTTATATTAATTGCCACATCCATCACCCTTTCCTCACTTTCACGTCGAATTTACGAAAAACCTTCCTCAGTGGTAGCTTACGTCGCAAATCCTATTCATTGTCCAAATTTCAATTTATAACTTAAACAATTTAGTCTAGGCCTTCATCATTCAATTAGTCAGTCAGAATTTATATTATATATACAGGGTGTATCAAAAAGAACTTTACAACTTTGAAAACTCATACTGATTTATTTAGTTAGCTTACGGACATGATTTTGTAGTAAAATACATCTTTTTTCTTTTTTACCTTATGCGAAAAGAAGTTCAATGTGACTTCCATTGTTGATGCGGCAGGGGCGGATCCAGGACCGACTTCTGCGGGGGTGGTAGGTTGTCATACTGCTACTTTTAAGGGCTCCAAACTTTGGGATGGGTTTTATTTATATAAAAAAATAAGAAAGTTTTTTCTTCGGGGGGCCCGATCGCTCCCCCGTGGATCCGCCCCCTGTGATGCGCTACACATCCCATTAGTTTCACTTGCTTTACAACATCTTCAGACGTACGGGGACGACTTCAAAATTTGTTGTGTTTTACCGAACATCCAGTTTCGATTTAATATATATTCCGTATTTTGTACCAAACTTACTTGCACAGTCATCGCAGAGGGGGCCACGGTGGCTCAGTGGTAGAGCATTCACCTCTGGCGCTTGGGGTCTCGGGTTCAAACCCTGCTCCCGCCAAGTGAACTTTGTAGTGGACAAACACCGTGTGCGTGGGTTTTCTCGGGGTTCTCCCGTTTCCTCCCACTTTCTTCATTCCACCATTTCATTCATTACTCATCATCACCGTCTCCTTTAGCCTAACCGGCATAACCGTGGGACGTAAAACTCAAAAATTTCATTTCATTTCACAGTCGTCGCAGACTTGGATTCTTCAAGGGGCCGCGGTGGCTCAGTGGTAGAGCGTTCACCTCTGGTGCTTGGGGTCTCGGGTTCGATTCCAGCCCCCGCCAAGTGAACTTTGTGGTGGACAAGCACCGTGCGCGTGGGTTTCCTCGGGGTTCTCCCGTTTCCTCCCACTTTCTTCATTCCACCATTTCAATCATTTCTCATCATTACCGTCTCCTTTAGCCTAGCCGGCATAATCGTGGGACGTAAAACTTAAAGATTTCATTTCATTTCATTTCATTTTTTGGATTCTTCAAACCAAAACACACAGCTAGCACGCTCAGGACCGATAAAGGCAGCCATTTTTGCTGCATCTGCCGCTAGCGCGTGCGGTGGCTTGTTTCTGAACTAGTGTAATACGTAAGTCAAAACTTGATGTATTTTGCTGTAAAACGACACCAAAACCATGTCTTCTGTAAGATAAATGAATGAGTTTTCAAAGTTGGAAAGTCCTTTTTGATGCACCGGAATATAGTGGGAATAAAGAAATTTCGGGAATGGAAACAGAAAATGAATTACCACAGAATAAATTCATAAAAAAAATGAATTTCCAACATAAGGGAAGTAAGTACACTTCATCAAACAAGGGCGAGGGGGCAGGAACAGGAGAAAGAAAGGAAAAAAACAAGATCTGAAATGCTGTTTTGGACACCGTCCTTAATTGCTTTGTTACGTAGGAAATCACATGCTGAAAGTAAATGGAATTTAAACGAAGACTGTAATAATGATGGAATCGATAAGTTGGTAAGAATACAGAAATCAAAGAAATAATAAATGAAGAGATTTAATTGCATAATGTAGAAGAAAAGGATTGAAGAATAAAAATATATAAACACCATTGAATGAATTAATGAATACATTAAAAAAATTATAAATAATATAAAGGTAACCAAGAATGTTCTGTCGCTTTATTGTGGAGGTATGTGTTCAGTTGGCCCTCACACCATGAGTTGATGCGAATGGAAATAAGGCGAAGGTCAGTTGTTGGTGTGGGTATATCCAACATACTAACAGGTTATGGCCGTTCAGTTACACCATGAACTTGCGTAAGTACAGAGTGAACATAGTATCTCCCCAGAGTGTTATAAGTCATTATATTGTACGATTTCAAACGGGGTCAAAAACCGCTGAGGAAGCGGAAGATATGCCAGGCCTTTGGTGAGGATGTCGCGACTACTCGGATAGTGCAGCGGTGGTTTAATAAGTTTAGGGATGGTGATGAAACACTCCGAGATGCACCACGTACCGGAAGACCAACACATGAATAAAATGAATATCTTCAGCAGCAATTGAGTGGAACAGTAGCAAGAGTTGTGAGAAAATGGGACTACAATTCAGTGTGAGTGGAGAAACCATTCAACAGCATCTCCATAAACTTGGGAAACAAAAGAAGTTGGTTCAATGGGTCCCACAAGATTTGACTCCGGGCCAGAACGCAACGGCAATAGACGCCTGTGTTTCTTTGCTGTCCCGTCTGAGGAAACGAGCCATTTCTTAACAGGGTGTTGACATGTGATGAGAAGTGGGGTCTTCACGAAGTGCCACGGCGCCGTGATCATTGGTTAGCATCCCATGAACCGGTTCTAAAACAGCCGAAACTAGCACTGCACCACAAGAAGGTCCTCCTGTGTGTTTGCTGGACTGTTCGCTGCATCATGCACCGGGAACTACTACCAGCTCGTCAGAGCATCAATGCAACTCTGTACTGTCAGCAGTTGAGTTGTATTGAAGAAAAACTCAAAACTCTGGAGTCACAAAGGGGTCCTCCTGTTACAAGATAACGTTAAGCCTCACGTGGCTAGAATGACTCGGGACATCATTCTACATCTTGGATGGGAAACACTATTACATCCGCCAAACTCTCCGGACATTACACCATAAGATTAACACTTGTTGCATTTCTTGGACAATCACCTTAGAGAACGTCAGTTCAAATCCCTAGTAGAGGTGCAAAATGCATTCTTTACTTCACGGCCCACGAAGTTCTACCGCAATGAAATTGATGACCTTTCAGAACATTCGCAGAAGGTCGTCGATGCTGATGGGGACTAGTTTTTATCTTCCAGGTACGTCTTAGGTGACATATCGATGTTCGAAGGTGGTGGGTGAAAAAGCGACATAACTTTCTTGTTTACCTTTATAATGTAAATGGTAGACCTGGAGATTGAGATGTACGTAGGAGTAATAAAGAGAAGAAATTGGCAATAATAATAAATAGTTTGTGAGACAGGAATAGCATACTGAGGTAGGTTGTTATAGACAGTTGAAATCAGGGAAGCAGTTTGCGGAATAGTAGAATAATCTAAATGACTTTCCTTCTTTTTTTGAAGGACGGGAAAGGAGTTTGAAGAAATTACAAGTGTATTATTGTGATAGCTTGTTAACTTTAAAACAGATAGAGAGGGATAAGTACTGCAGGAGTGTCGATAATGGTTGATAGAACTTGAACAGAAGAGTTATACAGGGTGTTTCAAAATGAATATCGGGGTTTTTAGGTTTTGTAGTATTTAACACATTTAACATACAATTATAAATAATACAACAAATAAAAGAGCAACTCAAATAGTTTCTGCTACAAATGTTCAATGTGAGCATCATTCGTCAAATGACACACATCGAGTAGATAAACGAGAAAGGCCCATAAACTTTAACTTTCCACTGGGATATAGTACAAACCACATTCAATTTAGAGGAGTCTCGTTGTAATTGTACCATCTCATGAGGATTTGCTGACCCCTAGTCGCGAACATTATGAGTGTTCACATGGCCACATGACACGATAATCTTCTTCGTCATGCAGCAACATTTCATTTGCATAGTTGGCACGTAAACCATAGTCTCTAGGCTTCAGAGCTTGTAGCAACTGCAAACGATAAGGAGATAGATGTAAGCATCTCCTTAAAATTCTCCACACAAGTGGTTGCACTATAACTACAGATTCAGTCTTTGCAAAATGTAAAACACAAAAAACTTCCTGCTCACTAGTCACCCTCTTTGCACTTTCTAATGGCAGAAAGAGGAAGCAGTGCATGCGCATTCGTATGTACAACCTGTTTGAGTTGCTCTTTCATTTCATGCATTATTTATAACTGTAATAAATATTACAAAACCTTAAAACTCCGATATTCATTTTGAAACACCCTATATTTTCGGCAATATAGAAGTGTAAATTATTGTGGAAGGTCAAAGTGATACAATGACTTTAGCTCAAGTTTTACGTTCCTGGTTATTCCTCGGGAAAGATGTGAAACCTTGTAAGGAACCAGTTCTCGTATTGAGAGTCCGCAAGACTGGAAGCATAGATGTATCTAGAGGGAGGACATGGATGTTCGGGTCCCACCCTAGAATATCATTGACCCACTAGCATATAGGAAATTACATGCTGAAACTATGGTCGTTTCTTACAATTACAATTTTCAGATTGAAACCGCCACAACCTCCCTAGCGAAGGATTATTGTAACAGTGGTGCCCACCCCCCCTTATATCTATGACGCACCCCCCCCTCAATTGTCTATCCGTAGGTGTTCTTCCATGAAAAAAAAATCTTTTCGATTCATTTTTACACCCCCTCAAACATATTTATATAGATTTTTACCCCCCCAAATATTTCAATGACGCAGTTTGCGTCATAGCCCCCCTCTGTGGGCACCCCTGGAAGGGTAAATGATTGGAATCCTTCAAACTATTTTAGGGCAAAACGTAAAATCTTTATCGACAACAGAAGAGTATGGTTAATATAAAAATCAGCAAGATATTTTTTGTTTGAAATGAAGGATTGGACGGTATAGGGTAAGAAAATTTGAAGCAAATGATCTAACATGCTTTCGCCATTGAGTTGTTTAATTTTTTTACTGATAAAATTGAGGGGCATAGCCGGCTGGATGTAGTGATGAGAGCAGCTTGTGGTGGTTCTTGAGGAATGATGTGATGAAGCAGACACAGAACCAAGATGAACTTTGATGTATCAAGAGTAGGAGTTCTTAAAAGTAAAGATATACCACACTTAACTTTACTTTCTTACTAGGATTAATTATTTTATTTTTTCAGTTTCTGAAGATCAGCAATTGGAGATTTTCAAAAAAGAATTTTTAGCATTCTGGTCATCCCACACAGCTGAACCACGTAAGTGATAGCATAAATTAGTTTGAATCATTATGAAAATTTCCACATTTTAGTTCTTTATACACATTTTAGTTTTTTGTGGAAAAAAGACAGCATTACAGTTCAAGAAATACAGATTACAAAACTGAGTTTCGGCTCCGGAAAATTATTAGCTTCGTCAGACTCATTAGGTCTGTTGGTTTAGTGCTGATAGTGTATTAGGTCTTTTGGCATTATATTTGAAATACATTTCTTCAACTGGAATGCTTGTGTTTAGAAGATTTATTTATATGGATGATTCAGGGTATAATGCTTCCAAGGTGATATCTATATTTGTGTCTGACAGATAACAGCAATAGAGGTACCAGTGGAAAGCTTGCAATGTCAGATACAAATGGTGGCATCATTTCTCAACATAGTCCTCATTATGGACAACACACTTGCGCCAAAGCGAAACAAGATTTTTCATGCTGTCGATGAAGAATTGTAGGGCCTGCTGGCTACAGCAGTGCCGAACTGCTCCCTCCACCTCCTCGTCACAACTGTAGCGTTGGACCTTAAGATGATCCCTAAGTTTAGAGAAGAGCCAAAAGTCGCAGGGCGCAAGATCCGGACTATAGGCAGAATGTTAACAACACTTTCCAGCAGATGAGATAACTTAGATTTTTTTCGGCGAAGTAGAGAACGTGTGGTGGTGCTCCATCGACTGACGCTTCGTTTCTAGATCGTGACGGTGCATCCACGACTCGTCTCCGGCGATGAATGTTCCTGGGCTCACAACCTTCGACAGTCACAAATTCAATGACAGTCCGCTGTTTCAACCGGACGTCACCACTAGATACCATGAATTGCTCCATTACTCTGGAACAAGAAGGAATAGGAAGGTGAAACAAGTGACATTCTATAGCTTAAACATCAGTCCATTATATAATAAAGAGTTCAGAATGTTTGCAATACTATTGGCCAAGAAGTGGGTTCGGAGGGATTACTATCTGAATGACCCTCGTATATGAACAAAGAATGCTTCATTTTGATGGAAAATCATTTATGGTACTATTAAGATGTAATGTGCATATATAGTTAAATGAGTATCTAATTAATTTATAATAAGAATGTCATTTTTGTACTATGTTTCGGATTTCCAAAGACAAATGAGAAGTCAACTGAATTTTATTTTTTATAGGAAATGAAGCACTCAGAAACAAATTTCTGGAGTATATTGTACAAATTTGGTATGATACTGATATCTACACAAGTAAGTATCTTTTATTTATTAGACAATTAGTTTATATATTAAACATTAATTGTTAAAGGCGATTTTCAATAAGTTTGAATAGAACTACATGTTCAGCAGGTTGTTTTTGACTCAAGTTTAGAGGTGCCCCTCCTTTTATTTATTAGACAATTAGTTTATATATTAAACATTAATTGTTAAAGGCGATTTTCAATAAGTTTGAATAGAACTACATGTTCAGCAGGTTGTTTTTGACTCAAGTTTAGAGGTGCCCCTCCTTTTATTTATTAGACAATTAGTTTATATATTAAACATTAATTGTTAAAGGCGATTTTCAATAAGTTTGAATAGAACTACATGTTCAGCAGGTTGTTTTTGACTCAAGTTTAGAGGTGCCCCTCCAGTTTCAAACCTACAAAAAAGCAGTTAAAACATGAAAAATTGTTAGGTTAGGTTTGGTTTAGTTAGTTTAGGTTAGGTTACGTTATTCGGTGAGACTTTAGTCAGACTAAAACAGTGACTGGAACCAGTTCTTATAGAAGCTTCAATTATCACTTAAATTCAGTAACCCGTGGTTCTCATAAAAAAATTAAATAGATTCTCTTCATTATTTTTATATAATTCGGTGAAACTCAATGCGGACATATCAAATTCAACGTACTCATTCACTATCCTATACGACTACTATGCTACTGAATCATCGAAATCTTCCGCGTCTTCCAAATAGTACCCCATTCCACATATCTTTTCCCATATTAAACATAACTTTACTCCCAAATTTACACATCTAAACATCAGATAAGAACTCCCAATCATCATTTCTTATTTTAACAAAAGAAACACAGACCAAAGCTTAAAACCCACTTTATTTAAAATTATAATTTGTAACGGTTTCGGATATCTAACATTCCTTCTTCAGACACTGTCTGAAGAAGGATATGTTCGATATCCGAAAGTTACAAATTATAATTTTTTAAAAGAAGTGGGTTTTAAGCTTTGGTCAGTGTTTCTTTTGTTAAAATAATCAATCCAAAGCCATGGATAGTCTTACTATCATTTCTTACCTCATTCCTCCTTTGAAATTTCCTAATTTTTATAAAAAACGGAAGGCCATCTCTAAACTTAACTCTTCTTTTTAATTCGAAGTCCAAGGAGACGTGAAAAAATTCGAATTTTCCAAAATTTGAGATATGCAAATATCAAGTGAACAAAACTACTGTACATGAAAAAGATAATGCATTAGACGTTACCTGTAAGTGAACATATTATTTTTGTGATTCAATTCTGCAGACAAACAAACGACATTTATTCGCTAGGGATGGGCAAAACCGGTTTTTATAAAAAACCGGAAACCGCTTTCTAGAAAAAGCGAAACCCGAAAAGCCGACATTTCGTTTTCTTCAAAACCGGTTCGGTTTTCCCCAAAAACCGGTTTCGGTTTTCTTCAAAACCGATTCGGTTTTCACCGAAACTGGTTTCGGTGAATTTTTTTTAAAACACATAAAACTATTTCTGTAGAAAGCCGGATCCGATTAAAAACCGAACCGGTTTTTGGAGAAAACCGAAAAACCAGTTTTCGTGCCCACCACTATTATTCACACACAAATTAAGCAGCATGTGACAAAAAACTTCAGTACATTACCACATATACTAAATTAACAAACAAAACCACATAAGGAGTAATAATCTTAATTATATGTTCTAACTTAAAGAACTTTGTGATCTTTGGTTGTTTTGATTAGATTGTTTTTACATAATCGTAAAATTTTCAATTTTATTTATTAAGTGAAATACGCCATTATCAACATCATTTGGTTGACAATAAATCTTAAATTTTCAACAATTTTGCACATTTCATGCGCAGTGGCGAAGGGTGGTTGTTACAAGAGGGTAGGCCCAGTGTTATAATAATAATAATAATACCTCCATTACTTATATCATCTTGTAAATTAATTCCAAATGTCAGTTTTTCTTCTCATCAAATATGTGTATTACTTTGTTCTTGAAAGCTGTATTCGTGGCTAATATCCATCAGAGTTCATTTCTGTAGCGATTGAAGCTAACCTGTCGTTACTCATTATATTCCTCCGGAATGTTTTAATTTTCTTCAGGCACCCATGGTGTTGTAGTAACTGGAATACTTAAGCACACATGTAACAAGCGAAGACATTCTATATACATTTCTTGCAGGCCGTTTTGATGATATGTATTGAAGTAAATAGGTCTAAGATATTGATTTTCGTCGTAAAAGATGATTGTCAGTTCATTACACAGCTGATTACCATCGAAAGTGGGATACAGTTTAAGAAAATTCTCTAGTTTCTTTCTAAGAAAATCACTATTGTAATTCTGAAACTGTTCACAGTCAAGTAGTTGTACAGATTCCAAAGATAATAAATCAGGAAAACTCGTTTCCTTCTGAACTTCAAGTGTATCCAAAATTTCGTAGGAGAGTAGCTTTTTAAGCTTTGCTTTTTCTTATCACCGAACTGCAACGAACTAATATTTTATCAAATCATGAACAGTTTCTTCTGAACGCAGTCAATGTTTACATGACTCCTTTGTAGCTAAGCGTGACATCGGATTATTATTATTATTATTATTATTATTTGGCAAAATATGAAGCAAATTATCGATAGACATAAATATTTTATACAGAAACACAAGAAGACAAATTCACGTGAATTAAACGTAATTGTAGACCATCGACAGCAGTTACTTGATCCAGATCTAAATTTTCATAACGAAACTCGTATGTGACTCATAGCTGATCTTAATTCGCCGTAATGCAATTTCATTGTTTCAATTGGGCGTGATCAGGTGGGGAAGACGGACTATCAATTTATCTTCGTTTCATAACAAACATATGCTATTTCGTCTATTTATACTGTAAAACTCTGCTTGTAAAATTTTGTCTTTAGTTATATTGTTCAAAACACATGATAAGCATTCAATGAAGTCATTTTGTATCTCACTTGATTCCCCTTTAAAAACAGAATCAGACTTAAATATTTTTTCATACCCTGTTCTTTGGACGACAACGTCTCCAAATAAATTTTCGTACCAATGCATGCAGAACTCTCTTGCCCTCTGTTTGTTCTATTTTAGCACAGGCGTTGGTTTTAACTAACAAATTAACTGAATCTGAACAAACATTTTGTAGCAAAATATTTATTGTTTCAGTACCAACATAACTATTATGTTCCATCTTTCTAAAAGATTTTTTTTTTAAATTCTTTCAGGTCGACTTCAGTTGGAGAAATTGTTTATGAGACTTGTCCGTGAATTCAAATTATGGCATTATATAAGTAAGTAGAACTCACGTTTATATACCTTTCCTGTATTTTGTTTGATAACCTCAGGTTTCTTAATTTACATTTATGGATTGTGGTTTATTTCATTATTCTCAATATTTTTTTAAAAAATATATCATTTCAGTTTTTTAAATAGGGTGTGGAAGCTATAATGTGACATTTTTATTTATGCTCAAAAGTACGGTCCACATGCCGAAAAAGTAGCCAACACCTAGTGGCCTACGTGCTCTTTCGTGGCTAAGCGATTAGCAAAAAATGAAATGAAATTAAATCTTTAAGTTTTAATTCCCACGGTTATGCCGGTTAGGCTAAAGGAGACGGTGATAATGAGAGATGAGTGAAATGGTGGAATGAAGAAAGTGGGAGGAAACGGGAGAACCCCAAGAAAACCCACGAGCACGGTGTTTGTCCACCACAAAGTCCACACGGCGCGAGGTAGGATCGAACCAGGGACCCCAAGCACCGGAGGTGAACGCTCTACCACTGAGCCACCGCGCCCCCTGCTAAGCGATTAGCGTACGCGCCTTTGGCGTAGGAGACCCAGGCTCGATTATCGATGGGAGTTTATGTGGTTCGGATTCCACTTTAATCAGTAGTCCCGTCTGAATATAGCCTCGCTGCTGAAAGGGACATTACACTCAAAATCAACTCATCAACCTAGTGGCCTACCTGCCGGTAAATCTTCATCGTCGAAATAGCAACGCGTCGAAAGATTGCCGTTAGTGTGCCACTGGCGGCAGAGTTTCGTCCAGTCAAAACAGATATCTAAAGTCAAAGTGTTGAAGTTACCACTCAGCAGCGAGGATTTCATTTTGGTTCGTGCTCCTCCGATTCGCCACGGAGAATCGCGAAGGGATCAACTCGAACTATCGCCAGTCATGTACATACGGTTATTATTATATGTTATTTTTCCTGAAAAATTATTCCTAAAGTGAGCTCTCGGGGTCAAGAGTAACCCATGCTTCTACACCATGAAGTGAAAAATCTTGAGTTGAGTGCGTACAATTGTGTAAATTTAGATGGCAACAGTTGCCGATCATTAGGAAGTGAATATGGGAGAACTATGAAATAAAGTATCTAGGTAAATAGACGCGCGTCATTTTGTTATAAAATTACATGACAAACGCATTGTATCTGCTCCTAAACGGTTATCGTCGAACATACATTGTTAAAGGAGCACTCTGATTGGCCAAATTAAAAAGATCTCAACGATTTATCTCTCTACAAGCGAGGTCTTCTTCATCGCCTCCGTGAAGAAGTCGGAAGAATACCCGCTTAGTAACCATGAGGTTAGTGAATCTCACCCAACCCGGGGAACGTTTTTTTAGTGTTTTTTAGACTCATTTTAATGTAAACAAATCATGTACGTAGGGATTTAACATAATTTAGTTTAGTAAGTTTATGTTCCATTGGTGTTTCGTCGCGTCCCTGCCGCTGGTGGTATAATTTTCCAGACGGAAGTGGGGCCACTGCGGATCGTTGCTCCGGGACCGCCAATTTTTGGCGAGGTGTGGTCCACCGACGCTACATGATATGGGGATGTTATGGCCGCTTAGATATGACATAAAACAACGTAAAGTAAAATACGTATTTCCAGTCATATAGGTATTAAAATGTGTAGAATTTAGGTAATAATAATAGTTGAAAATTCGTTTTCTTATGATCTCACCACAAGTAGTGTTCAAAATTATCGTTTACAACTCACTATAAGGAGTTAGTAAGTAATGCAAACAAGTTGCTAGGATTTATAATTAGAAATACTAGGTATTTTAAGAAACCAGAAATTCCTATAATTCTCTATATTAGTTTAATTAGGAGTAAATTGGATTATGCAGCTATTATTTGGAATCCATATTATAAAGAACATATACATGATATAGAACATATACAAAATAAATTTTTACGGTTTCTGTACTACAAGGTTAATAATAGATATTGGCCATATTATTTATCCAATACTATACTAAGAGAATACTTTAGACTAACTTCACTCAGAGTTCGCCGATCAGTACTGTCCTTAATTTTTCTGAAAAACTATTCAACAATAGAATAGATTGTCCTTCTTTACTCTCTCAGGTTTCTTTATATGTACCAGGCCTTAGGCCTAGATACGATCTCTTTTTTTTGTGTTTCATTTTCAAGAACTACTCAACACAAAAATTCATCGATTGTTAGAACTTTAAAACTGTATAATTTTGTGTCGAAATATTGTGATATATTTTTTGATACTGAATCACATTTTCATGTAAAAATTAAACAATTATGTACGGATTTGGAGCTCTCTGGCTTAATGTTTTGAAATGGATTTTGCTCGTAATGTGTACACTCAAAAGATAAAAACACTAACTAAAACATTATTGGTATGTCCTTTTATATGGAATAGTATTGAATTGAAATTAATATTTGTGAATTGAAATTGAAATAATGAATTCAAATTAATATTTGAAGTGCATTTCTAATATATGTACAAGTTGCAGGAAAGTGCTTATACTTACATTTATTTTTTGTTTGTTGTATCTTTACTTTATTTGTATTTTGTATTTTTTTATCTTGTCTAGTTTTGTCTGTAGCTTGTTTTACATAATATTTTATTTTACTTTCTTGTATATTTTATTTTAGAATAATGGTATCGTATTAAAATATTATGTTAATAAGGCTATTGTAGGATTGTAATCTTGTATGCCTTTTACAAATAAATAAATAAATAAATAAATAAATAAATATATGTAAGATAATACAGTACATAGAAAATTTAGAGCACGGTGACCTAGTAGTAGAACGCTTAAATCTGGTGAGTAGGTTGTCTGGTTCGATCCTCGCCTAAATAAGTTTATGGTGGACAACACCGTGTCTGTGGGTTTTCTCGGTTACTCCCCTTTCTTTCCACATTCTCATTCCACCAATTCTTCCATCATCACTCACTTGTCTAAATCAAGCCTAAAGGGCATAAATTGCGGGACATTAAACTGAAAGAAAAGAAGAACTTAATCTATTCTGAAAATACAATAAGGGGAAAGGATTTGTTTGTTTCTTTCATAACTCATGTTATTTTCTTACAGTGAAAAAGGAGGAAAAATCACAGATTCTGCTCCTGATGACAGAATACTTCCAGAAAGTTTTGACTGTGAAGCTGATCGATAGTTGGATGTCCACGAAGATGAATCAAGGTGAGTTCCATAACTAGTTTCCTTGAATGTACCTGCAAAAATTTTAAGGGTAAAATGAAATGCCACAGCATCAAGTAAAAATAAATTATAACATTTTTTAAAAAAAATTTTGTTTTTACATCCTATTCCAGATTTCGTCATAAAAGTAATATACAACTCGACAGATTTTATATTAAATTTATCGTAGCATTCTCGTAAATTTAGCCTCTGTGTTAAATTCATATTCATTTCCTACTCAGTATAAACCCTGGCTAATTTGAATCGGAGTACTGTAACTTAACTTGATTTGATATTAATCATTGTCATTGAATTGAATATAAATTTATCAATAATGAAACAACAACAAAAAACATATCTGGGTCATTATCACTTAACTCCGACACGCTATGTCCAACTGCATAGGATATTCAAAATTTAATTTATCCAGTTTCTATTTTAAAGGAAGACAGAATAGCTCCTGCTAATCCTTGGAACAGAATTAGCAGGGAAGTATATCTCAAAGTTATTTGAAAATAATATAAAAATCACTAATTTTGTCACATAAGTTACCTGTCCCAATAGCATTTTCAAAGTTTGAAGTAGTTATTCTACATTGACAAGTATGAGATGCAAAATAAAATCATTACGATCATAATCACAAGTTTCTATAGAAATGAAAAATGTAAACTTTCTTTTTTCAGTGAGTATCTTTGTTAATTGTTCAAAAAAGAAACTTCTGTCCTGTAATTTTCTGTCACTTAAATTACTCTCTGGTTCTATGAACTACCAACACATGGTAGAATTCAAAATACAACGTGACATGGTTAGTTTTGTTCTCTGAATGTTTCATGCTTCAGTGTAATCAGTAGGGCCGATGGTTGTTATACGTTTTTGATCTTGTGCAAGAAAACATGTAAATGAATGTGTAAGTAGGTTTAATATGTGTTATGTAAGTTACTTGCTTTTAGCATTACATATTTGTTGGAGGGTTTCTAAATACACTGCAAGTAATAATTGCTAAGTTTATTTTTAACAATGATGTCATGTAAAATGTACAGTGTAATAAGGTGTAAGATGTAAGGCTTAATTATTAACCTAGTGTATGTAATTTTCACTATTATTGTTTCTTTTACTTTTGTATTCATATATAAATGACGTGTCCGCTTCATATGCATTGTATTACAGTGCTAAATGTATGAAAAAAGGACGAAATAAATACAATACAATACCAATGTTTCAGGACTGTTTATGTTGCTAAAAAATTATACTTAGTATATTCTGAAGCGCTGAAAAATCATTTTCAAAGTATTAAAACAGATTGCATTCAAAGTTAGTAATCTGATAAGTTTTTCTTTAAAATATACAAAATGTTACATACGTTACTGTCACATAAGTTACTAAATGCTCAGTAACTTGCGTGACCATAGTAACTAAAGTGATTGCAAAGAACGCCCCTAACATAGAACAAGAAATATTTCATAAATAATTGTCATTCTCTAGCACAATGATATAAATACTAATCTCGAAAGTGATGAATAATTTTCTGTTTCAATCTAATGAAAAACGAACGCCGATCAACGGGCTTGTATCTGCAATAACATTCGTCGGATTGGCTTATTGTTTTTTTAAACATAAAAATTCAGTTTTCTGATTCCTTTGGCTGAACTATTATTGTGCTGAAATTATTAAATGCGATAGCGCGTTTAGTGCAAAAATTCAAATGAGTCTCTTTTTTTTTTCCTTTCAGACAAATGTTTATTGATAAACACTTGGTTTTACATACAGTAATCAGGTTTACAAGCTATTTTTATGCAAGTGGATTTTAACACATTTTATGACTAATGAGGTTTACAAAATTTCAATTCAATTTAAAGTAAGAAAATCTCCTCCAGTGCTTTACCGGGAGGTATGGTTCCTAGTATTGAGGCTACATTACCTCTCTGCACCGCCATGCTTATTCTTTGGATTAGGAAGCTGGTTGCCCTTTCATCACCGGATAAGTGTGTGATGCGTTTTCCTACTTCCTTTATGAAGTTTAGACCTTCCCTTCCCCACGAGCCACCGGATTCAACTGCAACTGGTACGAATTGATATTTTTCCATAAGGTTGTTGTATTTTCTTCTTTCCTCTATCTCTTTCCGACCTGCTGCATTGCCCGCCTGGATTGAAGAGAAAGGAAGGTTAGAAGGTGCAAAAGTGTCTGTGCATGTGAAGTCCCAAATTAAGGCTTTACCTTTCTTCCAAGGAATTAAGGTCATCCCATCTGGTCTCTTCTATGTTTTAAATTAAATGTTGGTCACATTCTTAAACATGATTTTCTTATGGATCATTTCATTATATACTCTAATCTTTTTTCATTCTTTTTTAAATGTGTCAAGTGCAGGGAAGATGATTTAAAACATATATTATAATTATTATAATTTTATTCTTTTATATTAAAATATAAAGGGAAAATTTGAAAAAAAAAATACGAACGAAACATAAATTAATTTAAAAGCGTAATGAAATGAACATAAATTTTTCTGTACACTCGGTATTTTTTATCTGTAAGTAGGTAGGTATTGAGACAGAAGTATATGGAAAATTTCAATGTGAAGTCTGATAAGTGTTTTAGAAGTAAATTTTCTTCTCTTTCTTCTACTAAAATCTCAACTTTATTACAGTAATTGTACGTACATGTCACATATGTTACTTGCTTGTCACACATGTTACTTTCGTACATTGTAGGAAATTTCCTTCAATAAGAGCCGTTAAGAAATATTTGTTTCACTCCATAATGCATATATTGTCTAGTTCTGCAAAACAAACCATTTCCACAAGGCAAGCACAACATACCTCGCTTTAGTGACGAAGCACATACGGTAACGTAAGTGACATGAGTTATGATATCTTTCTAAGAACATTAATTTTTTGCAAAATGGAGATGAAATGTGTACGCCAAAACATGGAATCTTTACTGAGAATTTCTAAGGATCATAACAAAAGTGTTGTTTTTGTTATTTATTGAAAGTCATTTCTGACTTTTTCTTGCATGACTTGCCGGAGTTAAGTGAGAATGACCCGATCTCTTATAGTGAGAAACAAGCAAAAAAGGCTAACACTCACAGCAAAAAATAGCAGAATTTTCTTCTACATGTAAGAAGCGCTTCCGGAAGAACCTTCTTCCATCTTCAGGTTACTTAAGATTCAAAGAGGATTTAAAAACATGAAGGAGAATATAAAAAGGTGAAAAATTGTTAAAAGGATTAAGAAATGTAAAACACAATTCTTCTGTCAAATATTAAACACTGGGAATAGACACTCACTGTCATTGTACACTGCTGTTCACTGTTTTCTTGCTTTCCAGATGGCGGAAGTATGTAGTAAAAGATTATTTGGATTCATATTTATTTCCCCCCTATCTAAATTAAGTATTAGTTTCTCTTTTTGCAAGTAATATGATTCTGCATTTTTTGCTGACCCTCTACGAAGCAGTGGAGTCTATCGGGTAAAATGTCAGTGTGATAAAGGTCAAACAGAAAGGAATACTTGCACTAGAATAACTGAGCACATTCGTACATCGAAATCTTGAATCCTACAACAGCTGTCTAGTCTGGCAACGCATCTTAGAGATTATAACCATAACATCGCAGATCCATGTTTATTGAGAAAGCAAAAATCAGCAACGGAACGAAATATATATAAAAAAATCATATTACTTCTAAAAAGAGAAACCAATACTTAATTTAGATAGGGGAGAAATAAATATGATTTGGATTCATCATTTCACTACACACTTTCGCCATCTTAAAAGCAAGGGAAGAAAACAGTAAACAGCAGTGAACAATGACAGTGAGTGCCTATTCGCTGTGTTTAATTTTTAACAGAAGATTTGTGTTTTACATTTCTTAATCCTTTTTAATCCATTTTTTGCCTTTCCATATTCTCCTTGAGGTTTTTATATCCTCTTTGAATTTTAAGTAAGCTGAAGATGGAAGAAAGTTCTTCCGAAAGCGCTTCTAACATGTAGAAGAAAACTCTGCTATTTTTTGCGGTGAGTATTAGCCTGTTTGCTTGTTTCTTACTAAGCATCATCATCGCTCGCAATATTGTGATATATCTCTTATAATTTTTCTTGACTATAGAAGAGAATATAGAAAATATCGTGTTACAACTTATGTCATTATTAAAAACCACTCTGATTGTAATTTTATTAAAACGTTAAATTTAAATGTGATTTCTAGATTCTGAAAAGGGAAAAGCAGATTTCATCAGGGAAATACTTGAATTATGGAAATCGGCTGCCAGTGTTCCAGGTATTTCACATTTTTCTTTATTTATTCTTATTTTTCTTTACATTTAAAACGAAATTTGTATTTATCTATTTATTATACAGCAAATGTTTCTTATTTATACTTTATTTTAACCAATACAAATATTACGGAGCTAATTTTATATGGACCATTTGGATGCCATGTGACCTAACTCCGAAGATGAAAATTTCCACAAGTGATATTTGAAGTTTAATATATCATGAACAATTTATATTTCTGTTATGTTGACAACCAGAACCGTAACCATGTAGTTTCTGGTTCTATAATTTACTGTTTACAAAAGTCTTTCAAAATTGCATCCATCAATAGAAATGAATGAAATCATTAGACTTCTTTTTCTCATTTTTATTTAGGTGGACTTAGCATGCAAGCGGTCATCTTAGTATGCCATCTTATATTTATTCGGGTCATCGTTATGATATATGCAACATCAAATCTTCTTTATCAATATCTTAACTTGTACTAAGTGTTTTAGCGAATTATACAATCGCACAGAAGATTGCTCGCTGTATATCAAATCATTTTCGATTCAGTGCTGTCACCTGGCTTATCGTGCTGGAACTATGGGTTTGCAGACGGTAGCAGTGTTATGTCTGACCTTGTAGCTGCGTGAGTGTTAACAAATAGAGCCGAAAATCAACCGGTATTAGAAAGGTTACGTAATGGCCCTTTACCGTGCTAAGTTTTCGTACGTACGCATTGTGAAACAGTGTCGGGAAAACGGATTAACACTCGCGGTGACTACTACGAAAGCTATTGTGGGTCTTTACAAATAACAGGCCCTCCATGCGAAAGATACATCCAAAAAAACCACCATGAGAAGGGCTTCAAGCAAAGTGACAACCGAAGTGCTAAGCGGGGGCTATCGATTGGCGTGCCAAAAAAAATCCCCCGACGCAACGTGATATGGGTCACAGATTCCACCTCACACTGTCAACTTTGAACAAAAGATTCGCAAGCGCCTGAAATTGAAGATGCGCGAAAGGCCCGTGTACACCACCTACTACTGTGTCCCATTACCGAACGTAAGACGAACTGCAGAAAATTGTATGAAAAGTACTTGGCGGGTTCCAAATGGAAGAAAGTTTCACAATGTATCAGAAATCGTATGTTCACCTCACTGCTGGTGGTCACGTTCAGGCGATCACATTCCATGACATTGACGGCAAGAGGCGCAGCAACTTTGTTCGTCAGTGCAAGGAAAGTTTCTCTTGTGGCTTTAGGTTGTTACGGGATTCGGATGTGAGGATAAGTTGATGATACGCAAGGTGGACCGAAACGTGAATTTGAATGCAAGATACTTCCAAAAATCCATTTTGACACCTGTCCATTAGAGAGACATTCTACAAATGTGTGGAATTACGCGAACCAGCTGATGATCCATATGGACAAGGCTTCGAGTCATATCGCCAGAACATCATTACGTTTTTATCAGGAAATCGCAGAGGAATTAAGAATTCCTGTCATTTTGTTTGAGGACATTCCTGTGGAAAGTTCAGATGCCAGTCGAATTTGCGCATTTGGACTGTTGAAACGACGTCTTCAACATCGACACCTATGCACAATGGATGGTCTATGGAAAGCTTGGAGGAAGAAGTAGGACAGAATTCCCATGCCTGTCTTGCGCCGGAGTTTGTAGCAATGGAAACTGCTATGCAGTGTGAAAGTCCACAATGCTCGGGGTCCAATAGAACATGATCGGTGGTGGGGGCGCGGTATGACTTAAGGTAAGTACCCGTCAAAAATGGTTGGATATAAAGCGAACAACCTTCTGTAATTATTGTTATTACCTTGTCTAGAAAGGGAATAATAACATAAACAAGAATGTTCAAACTCGGTTCTTTTAGAATTTTCGTCAGATTTCTAAGTTTATACGGCATAGGACTGCAGTATAAATCTCTCAAACAAAGTTTCTTTTCATGTATTAATGATTCCTCGAGAAATTTTATCAGGTTCGGTTTCACAAAAATAATTTACTGTACTAGATGTCTAAAAAAATACTTCTTAAAGATCAATTTGGCAGTTAGCATTAAGAACGTAATATTTCACTACAATTATTTTGCTGATACTTTACGACTTTTTTGTAGGTAACGCTTTTGAAAGAGATAAGTTCATCCAGGGAATGGTTGAAGTTTGGATTTCAACTGATATTCTTGATAGCAGTAAGTAAATAATAATGTATCCTATAATTTTCTCATAATTTTATTAACATTTTGGTAATAACTACGTTGAAGAAATGTGCTAATGAGGCGCTCATCCACAAAATCTTTTATTACAAACCATGTTATTAACTTATTTCGTATTACCATTCAATATTAAGATATACAGGGTGTTATAAAAATTTGTCACAATACTTTGGGAATAGATTTCTCATATCAAAATAAGAAGAAAGTTCATAGGGACCGATGGTCAGAAGTGCAAAGTTTTGTAGTTATAGGCAGGCCCGTTTTTAGGTAAATGCTATTCTGTGCTCGAGCACAGGGCGGCAGAATTTAGGGGGCGGAATTTTTTTTTTGTTTATTTTTTGTAAAGATTCACAAGAAAGTAACATTTGAAACTAGCAACCCGCAGATTCCTGTGCAAGCGCGCGAAAATATGCTAATGTGTTTAATTGGCTCTAATTAGGTAGTTACTAATTAGCTAGCTTATCTGATTATATTTAAAAATTCATCCTTTTCCACCTGCACCCCAAGGGGTGAGGATTAACTTGAACATCATGAAAACTGATATACCGTTAAACTCACCTACCTCGAAAACTATGAATTCGACACTAATATCTCTCTTTTTCCATTACTTTAAAATCTCGACTCCCCCTCCTAGGGAGCGGAGTATGGTCTTGAAGTTGAATTGGATTAAAACTGTCACTATTCATCTCAGTGACCCCAAAAACTGTGAATTCAACTCTGATATAGGTCCTTTTCGGGGGGCGGCAAATTGTTTAGAACACAGGGGCGCACAATATATAAATACGGGCCTGGTTATAGAGTGCCGAAAACATGAAAAAATGAACTTTACAGGTCCATAGTACCACTGCTATAAGACCAATCTTAGTCGGGTCAATACATCATTAAGGAACTAGTATATGAACTATCCAAATATCCATCTTTCGGAACCTCCGGTACTTGCACAATCAGTTTTAGAGACACTGTTTGAGAGTACTCGATCTCTCTCCACCTACATCTAGAAATTGATGTGCAAGTACTGGAGCATTCTTAAACATGAATATTTGGATAGTTCACATACCAGTTCCTCAGTGATGTCTTGACCCGACTACGATAGATCCCATAGTAGTAAAGCTATGAACTTTTAAAATTCACTTATTTCACGTTTTCGGTATCCTATAACTCCAAACCTCTCCGCTTTTGAGCGCAGATCCATATGATATTTTTATTTATTTTAATGTGAGGACTTTGTTTCCAAAATATTATGACATTTATGTAACACCCTGTACATTACTAAGAAATGTATTGATTCTGGTATTTATTTATTTGTTTACAGAAGGTTTTAATACACGATGGGATAATATGATTTCGGAACTCTAAGACAAATTATATAGAAATTCATCTTTATCGGAAGAAAAAGACAAAACAAAAAATAAATGTAGAGTTAAACACAGCATATTGTATTTCAATGACTTTCCTCAGCTGACTTTTAAAATCATTATCTGTAGTGAAGATATTTTAGCCTCGTGCTGAAGAAACGTAATTAAACAAAATATGTAGAACAAGAATTATTATTATTAAATATTTGACTTTTTCGGAGGTTTTGGGACTAATGAGGATTTCTTTCTTTTCTTCTTCTTAATTTTCAGTTTGGGCCTGGAAGCGTTTCTTCCATGTTTCTCGATTTTCAGTTTCCTCTTTTAACTCCCAATATTTTCTTCTATTTTTCAAATCTTCGATCACTTATGATCTTCTTCTTCCTATTCCTTGCTTTCCTTCCATCTTTCCTTCTATGATGATATGAAGAAGACAATTTCTTCGCAAGACGTGTCCAATCCAATTGGCCTTTTCTCGAAGAATGGTGGCTAGAAGCGTTTACTTCTATCCGTTTTAAAACATCTTCATTTGTTAGTCTTTCTGTCTATTTTATTGTTTCCATCTTCCTCCAACACCATATTTCAAAGCTCTCTAAATATTTCTTCTCCAACTTCTGCAATGTGCAAGTCTCTGAACCATACAGTCTAATACTCCATGTGTAGCAGTTAACCAATTTCTTTCTTAGTCCAATATTAATGCTGCTAGTTAAGAGTTATCTTTTCTTGTTGAATGCTTCTTTGGCTATGGCAATTCTGGAGCTGATCTCTTTGGTGCAGTAGGCTTTTCTCAAACATCTCAAATTTTTAGAAAGCACAATAAGAAGGCCTAATAAAATAATGTAGATGCTTGAGGAAAACAAATTCTGTAAACATCCAAAACGGGGGAGGAGTGGAAATATTAAGCTGGGGTTTTAGAAGCTTCGATAAAATTTCATCTCAAACAGTGTTAAATAAATGAAGGAATCGTCCATGTGACGTAATTGACGTGATGTGGGATGGCTCTATTCCATGTCAGTGAATATAATTGAGAAGACAAAACAATACAAAAAGAATTAATTTTAAAATAGTCAAGAATATAATGGAAATAGTACCAAAAGTCTTTAGGAACAAGAAAGGAAATTTTGTGTTTCTTTGCACTAGAAATAAAATGAAACAAACATTTTAGGAATGATAAAGAAATGAATCAAAATATTACGATCTTGGGCAATACAATCTGTCTCAAAACTCATTTTAAAAATTAATGGTTCAGAAAGTGGCATTTGACCAACTATTTATATTTTATGAACCATGTAGAGTTATTTTAATAAAAACGTTCAACAGACACTTAGTTTTGAATATATTTATGTTTAGTCCTGTATGTTAATCAACGCTGGCATTTCTTTTTATAGGTCGTGACGACCTGGAAATTGCATTCCTGAAAGTGATACGAAATAATGGAGTGTTGTCCGAATGTGAGTAATTCTAAACTTCTAAGTTTAGGATATCATTAAGAATTAAAAATTTTAATTACAGTACAGCGTCGATTATCCGAAGTAATTGGGGGACATGGGTGTTCGGAAAACTGGTTTGTTCGGATAATCGAACTGTACATGTTTATTTGCCATGCGCGGAGCGGCACGCCTCAACTCTAAGCTGGCGCAGCTGTTGCTGTGAACAGCTTTGATACTGCCGCTACTTCTACAGCCAGTGCCAAACCGACAGAAGTGTGCTGATTGTTGAAACACAGCGACTGGCGGCTTGGCCTGTCAGCAGCGCCTTATGAAGGCCCCATTGGAAGCAATGTTCCGCCAGCAGTGGCTCAGTGCGGCGACTACTGTGGGAAACTTGGTTTGGGAGTGAGGGGGATGATGGACGGTAGATGGGAGAGTAACAGGTGTGAGCAAGTACACAGTTCGGTTAAGCGGTCGTTCGGTTGACCGACGTTTGGATAATCGACGCTCTACTGTACTTACCTTTTAAATTAGCTTCAATATTCTTCAATATATTTATTGATTTTATGATAAATAAGATTTAAGGTAGTCTAATACTGTTGTACATGTATGTAAATTGTTATGCTCTCAAAGATACAATGTTACTATGCAAAAATAGAGAGATACTTAATTCCATAACGTAAATTATTTTTAATAGTTTCCATGATTTTAAGCGAAGCTTTCTTTAAAACTACACAGTATGTCCGAAAAATAAATCCCTTGCGCATCAATACATCGCTGGGCACGTTCAACCAATGGTAGCATAGAGCTTTTAATATCCTTTTTGGGAATCGCTTCAATGACCCTCGTCACGGCAGACTGGACATGTGTAACATGGTCATAAGATGTTCCTTTCATTACCAATTTTAATTTTGGGAATAGGAAATAATCAGACGGCGATAAATCAGCCAAATACAGAGGATGTGGAAGCACACATATTTGTTTTTTAGCCAAAAAGTCAGGAATTGCGACGGTTCCGTAACATGGTGCATTATCGTACAATAAAGAGCAACTGTCTTTTGCTCGGTACTCAGGCCTTACGCGAACGATTTGCTTCCACAAACGCTCCATAACACATAAACAATATTCACCATAACAGTTTGATCCTCTGGAACGAACTTCCAAAGTATAATACGTTTGGAATAGAAAGAAAAATTAACATTGTCTCACGTGACTTTTGAAAACGTCCTGAGAGAACCTGAGGACTTCCACGTAGTACTTTTGCATTTTGTTTGCGGGTCGTACTTAAAGCATCAAGTCTCATCACCAGTTACAATCGATTCCATGAATGTTCTCTACCGTCTGGCTGTTTTAATCAGGTCCTTGCAATATTCAACGCGAGGAAGTTCTTTGTCGTAATTTAAGGGGTGCGAAACAAATCGAGCACAGACTTTCTGATTCTTTAAATTTTTTGTCAAGATTTCGTGAATCATGTCTTTATTCGTATTTAATACCTCCGCCATTAATATCACAGTCAAATTCGCATCGTGGGTGTTTTTTTTCCGTCTGCCTGGCTTTGGATCGTCTTCCAAGGACTCACAACCGTCTCGGAATCAAGTATACCACTCGAACACACGTGTACGAGATAGGCACTCATCACTACATACTTGTTTCACCATTTCCAATGTTTGTGTAAATGTTTTACCTAGCTTGAAATAAAATTTAATATTGGCTCTTTACTCCATCGTGTTTTTGTGACGAGGTGACACCGGATACACTCACTTTCTTTGGGGAGGGGAGGGGGGCATAACTTGACACTCCGTTAATCGGTTCTCATGATTATGGTCTCGTTTTGTTGAGCAGATATCCACTTTCTCATGGTGTGTTGCATGAATAGATGGAGCTAGTAGTTATCTGTAAAGAAAAAAAAGAGTTACATTCCTTGTCCGACATACTGGGTAAGTAGGGTATAATCTAGAAATGACACTGCAAGACAGTACATCCATGTCGTAGTAAATAAAAGATGGAGATTTGTCTTTGTTATACTTATCTAAAGTCTTTTCTACAACAAAAGTTTAAGAATAAAGTTACAAATATGATTTGGATATAAGTGTTGAGAGAAATGTCTACATGTAATTTAGGGGCTAAAACCAATGATGTCAGTTTACATACTTCACTTAATGTTACTCATAATTAATTAATAATGAAACGGATTCATCGATAATTATCTTTTGTTTTTTATTTATTATTATTATTATTATTTATATTTCAGTGACTAAAGAAGAAACCGATGAGGTATCCACTCTATTGGATGAAGAGCAACAGAAAATTATACTACAGAAAATTATCGATTTAATAGAAGCAACCAAACAGACTCCAAGTAAGTGTAATTTGCTTATCATCTATTTAGATTAATTACTGCTCCACCAAGCTTCTTTTCTTTCTTGACCTTGTTCACATTGTCGATTTGAAAATGGTATACTTTAGTGAAGTGAGTGAGTTGCTTAATATATTTGACTCAGTAATTTATTTATTGGAACGAAGCTTCTTTTTACTCGAGTTAGGTGTTCATTTGTCCGGATACTCCTCCGAGAAGATTGACCCATTCTTAATCAAATTTGACATCCTGATTCGAGAGAGCGTGCTGAGTGTCGTACGGAGTAACAAGTCCCGATTGGACATACCATTAAGGAATAATCACCGAAAACGGGATGCCCATATACGTAATCTTGGAGAAGCATTTGAAGCGCGAATTCTCATTGTGAACAATAGAAAATAGCATTTTGAGCATTAGAAATAGGGTGAAGCCCTTTTCGTTTAGTTCTGCAAACCCAATTTTGCAAAGCCATTATGCTTTTCGCCAATATGCCAAATTCAACTATTTACATGTCGTGCTCGTTCACGAAAACAATTAATGTACTAAAAAAATCTATGAATAAATCAATAAACGTCGACTACTTTGTTACAAATTTGCAATTATTGCATGCCTAATTAAGTTTCAATTATAACCGCGGTAAATCGCTAAATTAGATGCTAGTTATTTTTAAGTTATATATTGTAGTTGGAATACCTACGTTCTTAAACTACGAAGCAACACTGACTTTGCTGGACATGTAGAAACTCACATGAAGGAACATAGGCTATTAACTTCTGTCACTCATTCATCAGTAAGTCATTAGAGTAATTAGTATAATCTCACTATCAATTTGTGTTTTATTATACTTAAAACATGTATGAAATTTACGTTTATAAATACAAAGGATTACTATAACACTGTCTGAACCTGCACTCCCTACACAGTGTATCATTCACATATGAGCATGAATCTCTTTGTCATTCCTCACAACATCTGTATATATCCCTTTACAGACACAACTGAAAGACATCTTGATAAAAATCGGCTAGGAGTACCGTAAAAGGGAGACTTTTTCGATTATTTTATCAATATCTCGCACTGTTTGGAAGATTTGAGCCTACTTCTGGTTGGAATTTCCAATTCATGAATGATCAGTGTTTTCTTTCTTCTTGCATGCAGTATGTAATAAACAAATACATTACACACATAATTAATTATAATGCCAGTGATATATAGTGTTCATTGGGCAAAATACTCCAAACAATAAAGATTCATCTTACAAGGTACATTTGCGAAGTGTCTCCTCGGGATTCGTGTAAAATTGATTCAAATGCATAGTTCTCCGCGGCCCAATGAGTATTGTACTAATTTTAGTGGCCCATGTGTCATTTGCATATTTATGGGCCTTCATATATCCGGAATTTTAGCGGCCCATACGGGTAATTTGCATATTTATGCTCCATATATCCGGAATTTAGTCAATCATTACTATAAAGCTCGGTCACAAAATTGATTTTAGTTTCTTTAGATATAATTGGACATGTATGTGGGTATATGCAAAACAAATAGGATCAAGTACAGCTTCTCTGACACGTGTTAAACATCCCGGTCGCCATCTTGGACCCGCCATATTGGATTCAACTTTCGGTTTTTCAAATCGGAATAGGTGCATGTGATACATCAAATTCACATAAAATTTTCTCGGAAATTCATTGGTGTAGTTAATTTTAACGTAGTTTGTACCGTTTTCAAGGCATTGCCTGTTAAATGTCAGGCACTTCACGAATGTTAAAAAAAATAGATAATTGTGCAGTTCCCCGTGTGTATATGTAACCTTTTAAACTATTTATTGTTGACGAAATATTCCCTGAACGTAAATACATACATACACACAGACATAAATACGGAAATGGTAGGTCTTCACCCAAATCTGGTCGTATCTTCATTTAGATTAGGCATTTTAACCGTAATAGAATACTCCCTTGTTATGGTATAACATGAAAGTAATAACAATCACTCACAGAAATGTAATAAGATTATAACACCAATGTTGTAAAGAGTTTGTTTATACTTACAGTCAGTGGCGTATTTACGATTTTGTTTCGGGGGTTTTGCAACTTTATTTCTGGAAATGTGAAAATTCTGCAAGATATTTCATTTACTTTAAGATAGTAAATAAATTTTTTGGGGGCGGCTTAAGCCCGGTAGCCTCCTCTTAAATACGCCACTGCCTACAGTTTTCTTGCAGTTAGAAATTGTTTTGATTTTTCAACATCGTTACCTTAACTGATATTACTCTAAAATGTCTATTCGCGAAGTGCCTGGAGGGATTCAATATGCAATATCTTCCAAACGGTACCAGCTACGGTAAAATTAATTACTCCAGTGGATTTCCGAGAAAATTCTACATGAATTTGATATATCACTTGCACCTATTCCCATTTGAAAAACCGAAAGCTAAATCCAATATGGCGAATCCAAGATGGCGGCCGGGGTGAGTAACATGCGTCAGAGAAGCGGTACTTGATGCAATTTGTTTTGCATATACCCACATTCATGTTCATTTACATCTAACGAAACTAAAAGCAATTTGTGTCCGAGCGTTATAGTAATGTATGAATTCCGGATATATGAAGGCCTATTAATATGCAAATTACCCGTATGGGCCGCTGAAATTAGTACAATACACATTGGGCCGCTGAGAACTTTAGATTTAAATCAATTTTACACGAATCCCGAGGGGACACTTCGCGAATGTACCTTGTTAGACAAAAGAAGTGGTAATCCTTCGTATTTCATTATCATTTGGCCATGAAACAAACGCCTGAGAGATATGCAAGCCCTGTATACAAGTTTGTGTTGTATTTGGAATATATATCTCGTAGGATATGATGCTTTACTTTTTTAAAATTTCAATACTCCCTGTGTAACCCTAAAAATGTGATAAAGAACTAACGGCCATGTTTTTTTTTTTTTTTTTTTTTAATATTCAATTAGAACTGAATAATCTACACAAAATTTTCAATTGATCAGTGAAAATGGCATCTTTGTAGAGGCTATGGTTTCCGAGAACTCACTGCCAAAAGTATTGGCCACAAACATAGAAATGTCCACAAACATATAAACTTTTCTAGCATTTTAATATATAGATTGTGCAATAATAGTCACAATCTTTTACAGACTAACTAACTTCCCTTAACAGCTACTAGCTGCTGGCTGAACATACAAATACACGGAGATAGGCATGTGGCCTTTATGAATGACCACTTTCTGCTCCCAACATTATTTCGGCTTTCTCCGTAAATTATTTCCTAATAGCTACCTCAGGGCCCTTAGAAACTCACATTAACTATCTCTTTTCTTTCTTTGTTATACCTTTCCTTCTTTAGTTCTAAATTTTCCCTTCTTTCCTTTCTTTCTTTGCTTTATTTCTCTTTTTCAGTTCTCCTTTTCCTTCTTTCCTCTCTTCTGCTTTTCTTTTTTCTTAGTTTCTATTTTGTTTTCTTCTTCTTCAAGTAAAAGTTGTGTTTGCTTAACATCTTCTTGTAATGCATCATATGCTCCTCCAACTTGGCTATTCTATCATCAATTTCGGCTAATTCTTTCAACAAAAATTTCCTACTTTCTATTTCTTCTACACTGAAACCTGTCTATGTTGGCCACCATCGGTTCCATTGAAAAGTGGTCAAATTAGAAATGTGGCCAACTTACAGAAAATAAGTGTGAGTGGTGTATTTTTAGAATAGGATTTCCAGTATTATTTGATTGTAAAATTTTAATAAGCAATTGCACGACAGCTATTTTTAAATAGTGTATATAGAGTAATTCATAACAATATACAATACTGGAAAAAATCACTACAGTATGTTTAATATATGTACATACCTTTCTCTTCCTTCGCTACCTTACGACAAGCCATCAGGTGCCAATAATTGACAATTGAGATGGTTAGCTTTAACCTTGAGAATTTTTCGGAAATACTAAATCTCTCCACTGGTAAAAGAAGCCGATATAGCTAATGGTTTTACCAAAACAGACAGGGTAAACAAATACGTACAACCTTTTCCTAAATTCCTGTACGTTGCTTTTTTTCTTATTCACATCTTCCTTTACCACCCCCTTTATTAGGGTAGTGTTCTGACCAGTCACCTTCAAGAACAAATCGTGGGAATCCATGCTTCTTTGTGTCTAGTCAGAAATACAGAACATCTTCCTCTTATATGGGAATGCGAAAGAGTAAACAAAAATAACGATACGATAATTTGCATGGCCAAGATACGCAGGTAAATTTATCATCGTAGCGTAAACATTTTTTCAATGCGGCTAACTTCCAAGATAGACAGGTGGCCAACTTCCAGAGTAATAAATAACGAATGTCTTATAGGAAAATGCAGGCTCAAGACGATCCAGGTCAAGATGAGCAGATGGCCAACTTAGAGAGGTGGTCAAGTCGACACGTTTTATTGAACGTTTATGCCTCTCCCTAAAAACTTGTATACTTTTCTGTCTATTGAATTTTTCTTTTACCAGCAATTGGATAACAATCAAGACTACTTTCCTAAGTGTTTGTGTATAACTCTTCATTTGAAGCATCTATCTTTTTTTGATCTTTTTTCCCTTCCGATTTCCGTAATGATGGTGCAGTCATTATCCTAATCTCGAGATACGTACTTCAACGGTGTCCAGGTATCGACGATATCAACAGTATCTAGGCTAATTAAATTGGGTAACTTTCTTTTCAGTATCATAGTTCCATTTAGCTACTTTCCTTTTCCTAGCAGATCAAACTCGAAGGTCTCCGGCAACTGTTGAACTTTATCAGGTTCAATAACAAAAAATACAATATCAAACTAACTTCTGTTTCTCATGTTCACAAAACTGTAGCTCCTCTCATGATATACAGGGCTCTTCAGAGATATTTTTCTGATTGCATGGTATTCAAAGGGATTAGCCTTGGAACATTTGAAACAGTTCTGGTCATAAGCCGTGCATTTACCATGCGTTTTCATGTACCATTTAAATTTGAACTAAACATTCTTGCCTCTATTGCGACAGCAACAAGAGAATGAATCTGATGTCGAAGATGCTTGCTTAAAAACCGATGACGACTTGTATGAAGTTCGTTCTTCTCTTGGACTACTGACAACGCTTCGGGAAGTATTTTCATCTGCTAAATCCAATTTATGTCGCCGAGGAAGATTTAATTGATGCTTGGTTTTCTTAACAGCCAATACTGTCAACGAAGAATGTTGTAACTAGCAAACTTTACAGAAGGTTACAAAAACATCTGCAACACTTGTGTGAAAAAGGTTGAAATAAATGTGTTACTATTGTCTGTGATTTCAATCTTATTCTACCGACATCCCATTTTCATTGGAAGTCACTATTTTCCTATTCACGAATATGAAATTATTCCATCTCAATTTCTGTTTGGACTACTAAAAAAATGTTGTATATAAAAATGTTGTTATATATAAAATGTTGTCTATGCTAACCACTCAGTCGTCTTTTTGTACTTTCATTTCTGACTTCAGAAACCAAACTGGTCAGGAAACAAATGTTTCACACATTCTTAAAACTCACAAAATGATGACTGATTTTATAATTTATTAACAAATTATATAATCGTCTGTCCTTCCATCTTTCTCAACAGATGGAACGTGAATTTCTTTCTACCATTTGATTTGCTTTCACTCTATACTATTAAAACGGTTTTGTATAACTTCCCGAACTGTTTGTCCGTCGCAAAATTAGGGAAACACATATTTATATATGTATGAATAGTGAATGGTGAATAGGGTTCCTATGTGAATAGTGTTGCAGTTTAAGAACGCAGAAATTTTATTTAAATATCTAATTTAAAAATGCCAAGTATCTAATTTAGTCATTTACCGAACTTATAATTGATAGCTAACACTTGCCGCCGAAAGGAAGAAATATTAGACGTGCAAAGATATAATTTAGAATGGCCACTCCTACAATTTTGATGGATTTATTCACGATAAGTTTTCAGTACAAATGTAGTCAGATAGATTTGAGCACATGTGTAAAGTAAATGTAATACCTCAAAAGAAACTTGAATCAACGTTATTCCAGAAACCTATCGGGATTATATTTATATGTCTTATATCTATGTAATATATATGTAATACAGGGGTGTAGCAACGAGGGAAGGGGAAACGGGGCCAGGCCCCTCTAAATGATTTCCTGGACCCTCAAGTAACCAGCTTTTAAAACATCATTTTAAGATTATCTTGCTTCAGTCATTCAAAAATTGTAAGAAAGTTTACATATAGTTAATAATTTCCGGTAAATTATTTACTGATCCTTACAGCCATAAAAACTGCCATAAAATAATGGCACTAAAATGATTTGTAAGTACATTATATTTTTATATGGTGTAACTAGCGTTTTAATAAACATATTTTTTTATCAGATGGAAAATTTGCTGAAAAACAATGCTTTTGTTTTTTTTATTCGGTTTGGATTTCATTCGTTTTTTTTTTTTTGTTACTTGGTGTAAAATAGGAATTGAGACATAGCTGTTAATAAAATAATTACGGTGTTTTTTAATCACAAATAATAAATATTTTTGTCAGGAAATCTTAAAGAAATTAAGTGAAATTTCAAAGGAAATCAGTCTTATGTAGATGTTCTGTGTGAAAGGGCTGAAATTAAAATAGTTATGCATAAAGGTATAACATTTGGTTCGGGGCAGTAGTTCTTGGTTAGGCACACGAAAAAGTACGTGGTACATACTATTTATGGAGAAAAAAAGAAAAAAAAGAAAAGAAAAGAAAAAGAAACAGTTTTCTTAGTTTTCCTAACGGAAACCAACATTTTCCGGCTTTCTCAGGCCTCAAAATCACTAGCTGTAAGATTTATTTATTATTTTTTTTTTTTGCTTTGTACATTGTTGCTGCCTTCCCCCTCAAAAACTACGGCCCCTCCTAGGTAAACCTGCTGACTACATGCCTGATGTAATATATCTTAAACTGCAGAGCAATGCTGACTTCATAGAAACCCACCCAAAAAGAAACATAGGCTATTCACTTTCTTTAGTCTGTTAGTACTGTAAATTAACTATCAACTTCTATTTTATTATACTTAGAACATCATTAATTTTATTGTAAACCGTACCATCTATGTCCTCATGTTTTCTAAGAGATTTCAATGAAACAAATGAAGATGTTTAAGAAGCTTAAACTTCCTTTCGAGTCAGGAAAATGTAGATATCAGATTTTAATGAGACTCACAGAGCGTGGAATTTAACTTAAAAGTAGTCATTATAGACCCACTTTTTAAATGAACATTTTCCTTGTATTACATTTCATAAAGATTTCTGTACTATAGTTCTAAACTAACAATTGCTTCAATATTTTTTTTCCAGACGCTCAGGCAGGCAAAGAAACATACATCACATTCCTTAACGAACTTTGGACTCTTGTTGCACCAGACACTAGTAAGTAAAACAATACTTCATTCTTTTTATATTTATATTTTTTCTAATGTTATAGGTTGAGTTGATGCAACACTGTCTACGTGTTAACTATTGTTTGATAATTGTTTGTATTTATTTTATTAAGAGCCTGACATATTAAAAATAATACAATTTGACCATTTTTCTTTTGCTTGTTTTTCCTACGTGAAAGGAGATAATGAAATGCAATTTACCACAATCATAGATAATGTTATTCTATAACAGAAAATATGAACATTACTAATTAATTTTTAATAACTGTATGTTAAAACTATTTTGTTTATTACAAACTAAATACAATTGTTCTTTAAAAAGTAGTTCACAGAATTCCAAGACAGCATGATACGTAATCAAATGCAGTTGAGTTCATTCCTCTAGTCGCTGCCTTAACATAGTCTTGCACCACTGTAATTTCTATAGATGGCAACACTGAAAATTCTTCAGATTCATATTTTCTATTATCTATGATTGTGGTAAGCTGCATTTCATTATCTCATTTCACTTGTGAAAAACAAGCAGAAAGAAAAATGGTAAAGTTTATACTATTTTTTGTATGTCAGGCTGTTAACAGTTCTAGTTGTAGATGTAATAGAAAATTAATTTATCTACATACAATCTTCGGTTATCAATTGAGGAAGAGAGGGGTTACTTGATATATTTAACATTCAGAATTTATTACACTTTTCAGTATTGCATAATGAAATCAATTGAAGACCTGAATTGTATAACATCCCAAGTAGTGGTCGAAGTAAAACGGTATGCGGTGGTATGCCATACCGTCTCTGGTTTTTCAGTAATGGTGACATACCGTTTCTTGATCGCAATTGTATTATGATCAAGACAATATTTAAGTAGCCGGTATGTTGAGTCAAATTCGTAATAAAACATACCGCCTCTGCTTTTTTACTGCTTCGAACACTGATCCCAAGTCCATTCTTCCTCTACATATTTTGCGTTTTTTGTTTTTTATGTTAGCATCTATATTTTAAAGGGTACTCACTTGCATAATGTGTAAATCCAAATCAAAACCTTTTTTTAAGAAACAATACAAAATAATTTCAGTTAAACAGAATAGCATGCCAAGTACAATCTTCTTGTCTTTCTTCTAAAATCACAAAAGTACTCTGGTGGACTTGGGTTGTTCTGCAATTCAGGTCTTCTATTCTTTGATTAAGAAATAGCTTAATACGAATATTTCGTAAGACGTTGCTGTCTTCTAAATAGATATTTTGAATAACTATTTACTAGAAACTTCTTTTTCTATCACCCAAAGCAAAATGTATGAACTTATTCGGTCTGAGATAAGTTGGTTCATAGATGAGTTGTATAGGTACAGCAGCTTTGTAATGATGCTTGCTATTCAACGAAAACCTAAGTATAATACATTTTGTTACATAAAAAAAATTTGAACAGTTCATTTTTGAATTTCTGTATGGTTCCGATATCCTTCAAGTAAGTTGGAAGCTTATTATACAACTTAGTGGACATAGGAAGAACACTTCTTTTGGTGCACGCATAAACTTGGTATGATGTAAATATGTTATTCTTTTGTCGTGTGTTGTATGAATGTACGTCGTCAACATGAAGAAAGCTACTTTCATTTCCCTTTACATTTATGATATTTTTATATATGTATAGGCAAGGTGCAGTTAAAATTTTATTTGACTGGAAGACCCCTTTGCATGATGACCTTGGTGATAGATTAAAAATAGATCTTTTTGCCTTTTTATGTAGACAAAAGGTAGTAACATTGAAATAGGAAGCTCCCCAGAGAATTATTCCATAACTTAACAAGGATTGAAATTTATCAAAGTATAACAACAGCAATGTTTCTTTCGACACTGAACCACGTAGTCTATAAATCACAAAACAGAAATGGCTTAATTTGTTATTTAGATCAGTAATATGCGTATCCCATGTAGAACAATTGTTTTTTGTAAATCCTAGCGTATCCCATTAAAGTCAATTGCTTATTGTAAGTCCTAAAAATTTGGTGGATTTTGAATTGTCTACAAAAGTTGTATTTATCACACTGGAATAGAATACAATAGAATAGAATATTTTTACTGTCGTTAAGTCTGTATACAGACAATAGACAACGTCAAATGCAGTTTTACAACTATTTTTTTAATCCCTATTTCAATATACTCTTATCTTTTTCAAATTCCTTAATATTATAATATGGTACAGTAATTAACCAATCATACAGTTTGCTTTTAAAATGAGTGAGCGGTAACTCTTGGATGTCTATTGATACCCTATTCATAAATTTTGTACCCTGTATTGCATAGCTATTTTTAATTTTTGTTAGCCTGCTGTATGATACATCAACTTGTTTAGCTTATCTTGTGTTGTATGAATGAATATCCTGTCTACGTTTCACATCTGACATGTTTTGTTTTACATAAACTAAAACTTTATAAGATACTTTTCGAGGTGTACATGAGTAATGGAAATTTAGTGATTTTGTTTCCTTTGCATTTATCATCAGTTGATTCTGAGATGCCTATTTTATCAAACGCTCCGTAGTTTGTTTTATTTTACTCAACCTGTTGTAACATTCAAACTAGAAAAAAAAAAAAAAAAAAAAACAAACACTAATTACAAGTGAGTAGGAGCAGTAATTTCAAAGTAGAAAGCCAATAATGCTGTTACTAATCGAAATACCCACTTGACACGTTGCTTCTAGTCTTTTCGTCAGAAAATTTGCGGAATTGTTTATCAATAAAAGAAACTAAATATTTAAGGAATATGCAAGGATAACGTGACACATTGTATTAATATATCTCTTTCATTTTGCATCAATTGTCCCATCTACCCAAGCTCTCTCGGATACGCGTACTGCGTTTGATTTGTGGTAGAAGCTCAAGTCGTTCGAATCCCAAGTTAATCTGTAGGTCCGTATCTCATATAACCTCGCTGCTCAAGGGAATGCTTCACTTGACTTTAACCAACCAACCAAGTGCTCCATGCAATCATTTTTTAGGTGCATTGTTATAATTCATTGAAACACAATGCATCGATTTGATGCTTTATTATTAGACGAAAAGATGACACATTTTACAATACTTTGTGTACACCAAGTCAACGATGGAGGATGACAGCTCTATTCAATTTTCAATAAAGTACCTTATTTAAGGAACCAAACACAAAACGTAACAAAACGAATTTTATTTCTCACTGTACATTGCTCCAACCTCATGAGGACATTCAGCAACATCTTGCATGTCAGATTTTAGCAGTGACATAACTCAATAAACATTTAAAAATAAATAATCTATGAAATTATCCCTGAATTATTCCTATTTACCTGAAAGCAATGTTGAAATTTGTGAACGCGTTCATATTTATTTATTTATTTTTTTTTAAATATTTATTGTAGATACATTTGCATTTTCATACTGATTTAGTTGAAATGTTTATGCTATACTGTAGAACAGTTGTTTCTAGTGTACTATGTGCTTAGTTTTGGCACAACAATAGCTAGTATTTTCGACAATTTTCTTCAAGAAACTTTCAAAATTACTCATTATTTTTTGAAATGTCCACAGTAAGAAAGGATCTGTAGTTCAGAGTGATCAAAAATTCACTGTGTACTTACTTTACAGTTGATGATAATTTTAATGTTAACAGAAACTTTAGAAACTTTTTACATAACACAGCATTCACACATTCGTATTACAGTAAATGTGGGAAATATCCTTCTATAACGTCTAGACAGGCATTGACACATAATATATTAGTGAAAGAAGGACAGAACGGGATTATTTACACAACAGTAGATGCGGATTCAATGACACAGAAAGAGTTAAAAAGTGGAGTTCGAGTCTCGATCCAGTCAACCACGTTTTCACTCTTTCTGTGTAATTGATTTCGCACCTACAAAGAATCTGTTCTGTAAATAATCCGGTTCTGTCCTTTCATTAATATACACCTTTAGAGGTATTCTTAGCCCTCCATAACACGCGTGGTCAATTGTAACATCAAGGCACGCGCGCGGAGTCTCACTCCACAATATTTGTTTATCTTATTTTAATGTGTATTTTGTTTTGAAGCGATATTTAATTGTTTAATATTTTCTTTGCAATGTTTCTGACAATTCACCACGCGGAAATTTCTCTATTCGCGGAGTGTGACTCCGCGGCTCGTGCTACAGCGGGTTAACAAATGGACACTGGATTGTCCAAGCACAGCAACTAGGTAGTGGTACAAATCAATGGGAAGCACGGACTTCAAGAATGAGAGAGTGTAGGGCTGTTCTGGGAAACGGACTAGGTAGTGTAATGCTTAACGGATTGGCACAATACGTCATAGATCCTGGGTTCGAGTCCCGGTTCAGTCATTCATTTTTTCACTCTTTGTGTATCATTGACCTTTTTCGTCTTCTTAGCAAAAAATACTTCAAATTTGCCACTTGGCAAATACTTTGCCATATTTTCAAATTTGCACGTATAGTATTAATGTTATACTTGCAAGTGTAGTATTAATGTTATATATTTCAGTCCGTATTTACACGTATAGTATTAATGTCAATGAGCTCGATGCTATTAATTTCTTCTAAATCAGTGTTCGAATTGCAAAAAACCAAAGGCACTATGTTTTATTACAATTTTGACACTACATATCGGTTATCTAAATGTTGAAATGCAGTGAGGATATGTTGTTTAAAAGATTGCATTTCTATTTACCAGTGGCGGCTGGTACTATATGTTGCATGGTTGTGCAACCGGATATTTTTTAAATACTAAAAATATTTTTAAGTGTTAAAGTAGTGTATCAGTAAAAAATAAACCTTTGCTCTTGAGCGCAAAACAGTATTGATGCATTTCTGAAAAAAGTCAATTAAAAAACGAAAAGAAAGAGAGAGATTTACCTTTCCAGTGGCAGCGAACGTTGCCACTGGAAGCAGTAACATTGAGCATATGGCAGCGAGCTCCTATCTCTTAACATGGGGAAGTGGATTTATTCTTGCAACGCTCCTATCTTCCCGTATTGGTCCCTTACGGTTGCATTTTTTCCGCAACTGGTCAGCTTCTGTAATAGTTACGAATTCCTCCGCTTAGCAGCGCTTGACTCAGTTGATAGGGTGAGGAAGATACAGACTCGTGGAAGAAAGAAGTTATTCACAAAACATAAACTCGCAAAGAACAAATATAAGTCTGGTGGTAGCAGGGACGGATCCAGGCTGAAAGTTTGGGGGGCGGTCGTTCGAAGTCAATAGATTTTATTTAACATTTATAATACAAAGGTGAAAATTCTTGGGATAAGATTTATTTTTAAAAAAAATCCTATTCTGGGGGGAAGGGGGGTCAATCGAGTCTCCAAGAAGAAAATGTCTTACTACGGGTCTAATTCCTAGCTCTGTGTCCTTCGTGCACATGATTCCGTGTTCGATTTCCGGCGGAGAGCATAAATTAATATAAAATCATTCACTTCCAATACTCATCTGTCTTCTTTAGCCTAATTTGCTGGAATGTTAAACTATTTTTTTTTTTTTAATTTTCAAAGGAAAACATCTTAGATTTCATGCTTCTTTACAGACAAAAAAAATACGTGGTTCCTGAAAATGGACTTTTTGTTCCGTATATTTATACAAAGAAATGCTAACAAAATGCGTATTGTCGGAGGAGAGAGGTGTTTCTGGACCCCAAAGAAAATAAAGCGGAAAATATTTGCGGTAACGATGCTTTCTATTCAGAGAAACTTGGCGAGCAGCATTTCAGATTTCAATAAAGTCATAGAAAAATTTGAAGCCCGAAAGATCGAAGAAAGACCTTCCATTCTAAAATAATGCATAGTTTATATAATTAAATAATTTTGTTTAACTGCGTGCATGCAATTTTCTTGCTTTTTTTCTTCTTTTCGGATTAACGCCATCATTCATGGCTTACAGCACATACTATATATTCGATTTATCTCGTGTCCAATAACATGAGTGTAGAGGTTTTGTATATAAATAGTGTATAAACGTACATTGATAGTGGTTGTTTGAAAAAAAGGAAATAGCTTATATATTAAATTAATATTCGAGAAATAATTTAATCAATAATATACAATTAGAGCTTAAAAGACTTTCCTCTTCATATTTCCTGAATATTTCTTGGATAGGACTCAAGAATGCTGGGGGAGGGGAACACTTGCGCGTACCTACATACCTTTGATATTGCAACATTGCAACCGGTGCTTGTACAGACTACGAGCCGCTACTGCTATTTACATAATGAGAGAACGATTAAAGATCTTCTCTGTAACAACAAAGGGGGGGGGGGGGGATATGGAGAGACGTTGATCACCTTCAACAACTTTCTAAAGAAAAAAATACTTCCTTATGTTGTATTATAGAGAATTATACACGAAGATGCCAAAAAGAGAATGAGCATATTAACAATTTCCTGCAGTGAAACTCCTGTCCCTCACTCGACTGTGGAATACTCCGAACACCAATAGGTCCGCCCTTATGGCAGACAACTCTTAAATCCGCTCATGCTCAAAACATGACATTTGTATGCATTAAGGCAAGAAGACACACACACACACATACATAACAAAGAAACAATTCGATATGGCACATAAAAATATGACTAGATGAACTTTGAGGATATCTTATTTTAAAAACAAAAGGCAAGGAAAAGATAAGAAAAATGTCGGTGTTATCAACTTAGAAATTATTTCTACATAACAAATTAAATCTTTTTACGTGCAATTAATTTTAATCAATTTTCTTAGTATGCTGTACGTATGATAAAAGTATTAATTTTCTTTAACAGATGACGTTGTGAAGAAGCAAAGGTTTATCCAAGAGTTGACAATTATTTGGGAGAATACAGCCAGAATAAGTAAGTATGGATACTGATATTAAAAGAGCTTTTGATATAGAATCTAGAACAGGGTTGGCTAACCTTTTTATGTTTGAGGGGTTACTTTTCAGTTCAGAAATCACTAGCGGTCTATTTACCTTTTCATTAGTCCGTAGAAGGAACTATGAAACAATTACAGGGATTGATATAGACAGTATGACACAAATTATCACGGAGTACCTCTCAGAAATTATTGGTTGAGGGATTGGCCATCCCTGGTTGAGAAAACCAGAGATCATGTGGTCCGGAGTCTATGTAACGACATCTGATACACTATCTGTCTGGCTATAACTCTAGGATACAATTGTGTTTTCTTTAATCTATGAAAAGTTAGATTATTTTAATCTATGAAAAAGTTAGATTATCTACTAGAATTACTATTTTTATATTAGAAGTGTGAATTCAAAGTAAAGTATAGAAATGGAATGCAAATTACAAATGATATGACTTTAAATCATTGAAACCAATTTTAAATGACTTTTCAATTCCATGTTAGTCAGGACCGGCCTTAGGCAATTTGCCGCTTCGTGCAATAGCATCATTTGTGACTCCTCCTTCTCTCCACAAACACCAAATATTAAAAGTCACGATTTTAAATATGCTGCTCCATCATGAGCAACGAAAGGGAGGGAAAGTGCACTAGAACTCAGAAAGACCTAAACACGACAAATACAATCTCGTTGTGTCTTTTATCTTTAAATAATAATCTATTACGTTAGTGAAATATAAAGTAAACACATCTCCAAAGGAAAGATGGTAATTCTTTTTATAGAATTCAATGTCGAGCTTCAATCTCAATATATCAGTTTGCAACTTGGCTTTTCTTCTACATCTGTTAAAAAAATTAAAACAAGTTAAGCTTTCAATGATAAGGAATTTGTTGGTGAGAAAGACAAGATTAGTTTTTATATCAAAACTGTGATAACTAACTAAACGGAACAGGTGTTCAATACTGTTCGAGAATTGAGTTCTTGTATTTGACAACATTCAAGCTATTCATACTGGGATTTGTTTGACCGTTTGCTTCAGCACTGTCCATCTGACCTTGAACTAATGCAAAATAAACGTGAGTTATGAATGTAATATCCAAATAGAATGTCAGCTTAGTAAATTTAACTATCATCATCATAAAGTCTATTTCCAACAAAAAATAATATAGTTATGACAGATTTTGCCGCCAATCAAAAGTTTTCACCCCGTGCAAATGCAAGTGTTGCACATATAGAAGAGCCATCTCTGATATTAATATCATTGAAACCAATCTTAAATTACTTTCCAATATCATGTGAGTCCTGATATATAATTATATTTCTGTATGGACAATCGGTTCTATGATCAATATAATAAGTTCGTCATGGAGTACACTGAATGATGTTATTCAAATCATGTGACAATTGGTTCTATGATCAATATAATAACTTCATCGTAAAGTACACTCAATGATGTCATTCAAATCATGTAACAATTGGTTTTATGATCAATATAGTAAGTTCATCGTAAAGTACACTGAATGATGTCATTCAAATCATGTAACAATTGGTTCTATGATCAATATAATAACTTCATCGTAAAGTACACTCAATGATGTTATTCAAATCATGCAACAATTGGTTCTATGATCAATATAGTAAGTTCATCGTAAAGTACACTGAATGATGTCATTCAAATCATGTAACAATTGGTTCTATGATCAATATTGTAAGTTCATCGTAAAGTACACTGAATGATGTCATTCAAATCATGTAACAATTGGTTCTATGATCAATATAGTAAGTTCATCGTAAAGTACACTGAATGATGTCATTCAAATCATGTAACAATTGGTTCTATGATCAATATTGTAAGTTCATCGTAAAGTACACTGAATGATGTCATTCAAATCATGTAACAATTGGTTCTATGATCAATATAGTAAGTTCATCGTAAAGTACACTGAATGATGTCATTCAAATCATGTAACAATTGGTTCTATGATCAATATAATAAGTTCGTCGTAAAGTACACTCAATGATGTCATTCAAATCATGTAACAATTGGTTCTATGTATAGTAAGTACGTCGTAAAGTACACTCAATGATGTCATTCAAATGAGGTAATTACCGGTTCTATGATCAATATAGTAAGTTCGTCATAAAGTATACTGAATGACGTCATTCAAATCATGTAACAACCAGTTCTATAATCAACATAATAGATTCTTCGCAAAGTATACTGAATGATGTCATTCAAATCATATAACAATTGGTTCTATGATCAATATAATAACTTCATCGTAAAGTACACTCAATGATGTTATTCAAATCATGCAACAATTGGTTCTATGATCAATATAGTAAGTTCATCGTAAAGTACACTGAATGATGTCATTCAAATCATGTAACAATTGGTTCTATGATCAATATTGTAAGTTCATCGTAAAGTACACTGAATGATGTCATTCAAATCATGTAACAATTGGTTCTATGATCAATATAGTAAGTTCATCGTAAAGTACACTGAATGATGTCATTCAAATCATGTAACAATTGGTTCTATGATCAATATAGTAAGTTCATCGTAAAGTACACTGAATGATGTCATTCAAATCATGTAACAATTGGTTCTATGATCAATATAGTAAGTTCATCGTAAAGTACACTGAATGATGTCATTCAAATCATGTAACAATTGGTTCTATGATCAATATAATAAGTTCATCGTAAAGTACACTGAATGATGTCATTCAAATCATGTAACAATTGGTTCTATGATCAATATTGTAAGTTCATCGTAAAGTACACTGAATGATGTCATTCAAATCATGTAACAATTGGTTCTATGATCAATATAGTAAGTTCATCGTAAAGTACACTGAATGATGTCATTCAAATCATGTAACAATTGGTTCTATGATCAATATAATAAGTTCGTCGTAAAGTACACTCAATGATGTCATTCAAATCATGTAACAATTGGTTCTATGTATAGTAAGTACGTCGTAAAGTACACTCAATGATGTCATTCAAATGAGGTAATTACCGGTTCTATGATCAATATAGTAAGTTCGTCATAAAGTATACTGAATGACGTCATTCAAATCATGTAACAACCAGTTCTATAATCAACATAATAGATTCTTCGCAAAGTATACTGAATGATGTCATTCAAATCATATAACAATTGGTTCTATGATCAATATAATAACTTCATCGTAAAGTACACTCAATGATGTTATTCAAATCATGCAACAATTGGTTCTATGATCAATATAGTAAGTTCATCGTAAAGTACACTGAATGATGTCATTCAAATCATGTAACAATTGGTTCTATGATCAATATTGTAAGTTCATCGTAAAGTACACTGAATGATGTCATTCAAATCATGTAACAATTGGTTCTATGATCAATATAGTAAGTTCATCGTAAAGTACACTGAATGATGTCATTCAAATCATGTAACAATTGGTTCTATGATCAATATAGTAAGTTCATCGTAAAGTACACTGAATGATGTCATTCAAATCATGTAACAATTGGTTCTATGATCAATATAGTAAGTTCATCGTAAAGTACACTGAATGATGTCATTCAAATCATGTAACAATTGGTTCTATGATCAATATAATAAGTTCATCGTAAAGTACACTGAATGATGTCATTCAAATCATGTAACAATTGGTTCTATGATCAATATTGTAAGTTCATCGTAAAGTACACTGAATGATGTCATTCAAATCATGTAACAATTGGTTCTATGATCAATATAGTAAGTTCATCGTAAAGTACACTGAATGATGTCATTCAAATCATGTAACAATTGGTTCTATGATCAATATAATAAGTTCGTCGTAAAGTACACTCAATGATGTCATTCAAATCATGTAACAATTGGTTCTATGTATAGTAAGTACGTCGTAAAGTACACTCAATGATGTCATTCAAATGAGGTAATTACCGGTTCTATGATCAATATAGTAAGTTCGTCATAAAGTATACTGAATGACGTCATTCAAATCATGTAACAACCAGTTCTATAATCAACATAATAGATTCTTCGCAAAGTATACTGAATGATGTCATTCAAATCATATAACAATTGGTTCTATGATCAATATAATAACTTCATCGTAAAGTACACTCAATGATGTTATTCAAATCATGCAACAATTGGTTCTATGATCAATATAGTAATTTCATCGTAAAGTACACTGAATGATGTCATTCAAATCATGTAACAATTGGTTCTATGATCAATATTGTAAGTTCATCGTAAAGTACACTGAATGATGTCATTCAAATCATGTAACAATTGGTTCTATGATCAATATAGTAAGTTCATCGTAAAGTACACTGAATGATGTCATTCAAATCATGTAACAATTGGTTCTATGATCAATATTGTAAGTTCATCGTAAAGTACACTGAATGATGTCATTCAAATCATGTAACAATTGGTTCTATGATCAATATAATAAGTTCGTCGTAAAGTACACTCAATGATGTCATTCAAATCATGTAACAATTGGTTCTATGTATAGTAAGTACGTCGTAAAGTACACTCAATGATGTCATTCAAATGAGGTAATTACCGGTTCTATGATCAATATAGTAAGTTCGTCATAAAGTATACTGAATGACGTCATTCAAATCATGTAACAACCAGTTCTATAATCAACATAATAGATTCTTCGCAAAGTATACTGAATGATGTCATTCAAATCATATAACAACAGGATCTAAGGTCAATATAGTAAGTTGACTTAATATGAGTAGTTTGTTTGTGTGATTATATTTTTTTGTTGTTATTCATCTTAATGATAGTAGCAATAGTAACTAGAATTAAGTGCTATAATATCTTCATATAATATTTTAAATATTAATTTTCTCACATAGTGCTACATGGCCTTAGTTTGACAAGGTTCTAACTGACATTTTTGTCAAAATTGAGTTATATACAGTACGTAACACTAGAAATTGAGATTTACTCAAATATGTGACTCTTATTGCTACAACTTCAAAAAATAGACGGTCTACAAATTTGAGAAGGTTCTAACTGCTTATGACTCTAATACAGTACTCAGTTTAACAAGGTTCTAACTGCAGCTTGAGAAGTTGTAAGTTACAGATGCTGTCAGTGTCCATGTTGTATCATTCTACTATTTTGTGATATCTTTGGAATTACTAAGGACCAGTCCTACAAGGTACTGATATCTCTAACGGTCAAATAAGATAACGGGATGATACAGCCTGGTCGACGCAGTAATAAGTTATTTCTTGTAAAAGTGAAAGTTACTGCCATCACCAGGTTGTATAATCCCGTTATCTTATTTGACTGCTTTTTCGCGCGGCCCATTTATAAATTATTTTCTATTAATCACTTTTTAATTAACGTAAATGCAGTATATCAGTCGTCTTTACTGCGGAAAGCGGCTCGTTTTGCCATTAACTACACATAAATTTAAGGATGGGAAGATCAGAAGAAAATTACATGGAGTAAAGATAATTAACGCACAGACGTCATTGGAAAGTATTTCTTTTTTTAAAAAAAATAATTAAGTATGTACTTTCTATGTTATCTACCTTAAATTAAAGAGATAATTAAAATATAAAATTTATTCTATTAACTTACCTTGAGAAGTAAATAATGATATTTTTGTAAAAGTAATGTCATCGAAAGAGCCCACAATGCAAGCAAGGAATGTATGAGCAAGGCATGAAAGATAGTACGTTGTAAAGAAGTGAAGACTAAAAGAAAATGGCTACTCTAGTTGTAGGTACGAATGTAGCAAGAAAATCAGTGCCAATGAAAGATTTGATATTCACGTTTCATTCTGTTCTTTGAGAAATGCAACAGAAAACAGACACTTAAAAAAAGTACGACAAGTCGAACTATAACAAATAGAGATGCAAGGGCTCGGGAAAAACCGGCTTTTTTGAAAAAAAAAAAAACTCGGTTTTTTCTGCTTCGCTTTTTAGCTTCGGAATTTTGGGCTTTTTTCAAAATTCTGCTTTAAATTGATAAAGCAGACTTTGTTTCGCTTCTCTATAACAGAAAAAGTCATTTAATTAGTGGTTGATGCCGATAATAATATAAATCCTCGAAAATAGACCATGAATTTCGAAAAGATATTTCAAATAATTTCTCTTCAACATATTTACATTATGAATTCCAAAAGATTAACCAATGTATATAATAAGAATTTTTTAACCTCCTATATACAAAAGTAAGCAGGGGTTGACAAGAACCATGGTTGTCTTTGAAAATGGCAAAAACCCGTCTCTTGGGGGAAGTTTAAACCAGGTTTTGTGATTTAGATATTTTGCTTTATGTATTTATATTACATATTCACAGAGATAAGTTTGTTTCGCCTTGGTGTTATTATGTAACAACGGGGTTATGCTGGAAGAGGTCCTATAAGCTTAAAGAAGTTCGGTGAGTAAATTTCTTAAATTGAGAAACTCCTGCCCTAGCCACCGGGAAAAATCCCGTCATTACTTTAAATGTAAAACAATAACGGGAAAATCCTGTTATTGCTTTGTATGTAAAATTTAAAGGTCAACGTATCATAATCAGTACGCTAAAACTGAGGTATAAAATTACAAATTTAGTATGTAGATATCATTGAAAGTCCAATCCAAGCTAATGTTGGAAGCTACGTAGGCAATCGATAAATTTTGCCAATTTCTATCAATATACTTAAGCAACCTTAGCTTCTTTATAAAACAACAGGCATTCAGGCATGCAAAAATATACAATTTGGTTTCGTTTCGTATGTTTAGACTTAACATCCTTACGTAATACCGAGGTTATCAAGGAGAAGACTTTCGCTCAAAGTGACATTCGAACCGCTATTTGGTTTACGCATGAAAGAAGGGTTGTGGTTCGACCGAGAATTGAACATATAACACTTTGATTAAAAGGTGAAAATAAAATAAAACTAATGCAGATGGTTTGATATGTGCAAACATCACCATGAAGTTCACACGATTTGCATTTTTCTTTATGTTTATTTATTTGGTTTAAACCAGTTATTAAAAAAAAAAAAAAAAAAAAAAAAAAACAGCTGGTGTAAACCAGCCAACCCTAAAAGTAAACACTTCTTTAAAAATAATACACAAATATGTAGCAAAATTGTATGTAGTATTTTTACTTCAAAATACTCCATATCCTCTTTTTGAAACAAAATAAAATTAAAATAAAACATAAGAGAAATACTTAGATTTATATGATACACTTAAAGGCTGCACATCTAGAGCTTTGCGTTCTGTATATTCTTGAAATCCTCAAGTTTTCTGAATTTTTAACAAGAGGGATTCAACATATCATTACGGACCCCTCCCCCCAAAAAAAGGACTATAGAATATATTTAAGCTAAATACAACTGCACAACAAACATGACTGGTTGGTTAGCTTTTGCGCTTCTATCGGGAAGTCCGGGATTCAACCCAGAATTCGACCATTCTGACAAAGTTTTTCTTCATTCCATCTGCGAATGTAGAAATAGTGCGTGTACTGTGAGTTGGCCGACTTCCTTTCTTATTGTTTTTAAATCGTTATTATTACTAATTACCAGCAGTGATGGTTTTGCGAAGATTAGGGGGGCGGTCTTTCGGACTGAAGCATGTTCCCCAAAGTTGCGGAATGTCTAAAACAAACGAAATATCCATTAGTTATGCCTTTACTCATAAACTTTAAGCTCCCGTCAAATAAAAATTACGAATGTTTAGAAAAACTAAACATTAGTAAGAAAAACCCCTCCCAAAATACTTTTCTAAATCCACCACTGATTCTCAGTATAAAATGATCTTCAAGATTGTATCCGGAAGGTTATTGCTAAACATATAAACGAAACGAAATATTAGTTATGCCTGTACTCATAAACTTCAAGCACCTCCCAAATAAAATTAGAACTTTTTAGAAAACGAAACAATCAGAGAAACCCCTCCCAAAGTACTTTTCTAAATCCGCTACTAATTACTCGTATAAATTGGTATTCAAGGTTGTAACCAGAAAATTATTGCTAAATCATTGCACAGCTACAGTATAACAGAAATGTGGAAGTACGGTTTGACGGATATATTGAAAAACGTACGCTTTGACGGATACATAGAAAAACGTACCGGTAAGTTTAACTTTTGCGCTAGAATCTAGAGTACTAAGTTCTTAGAAATGAAACACGGATAACAAACTAAAATGATCTAAAGAAGAAAAATGTCGATAACTCAAAAGTTAAAATAAAGTGAAATAGCCTCTAAAATTGCCCTCAAATTAGCTTTAATTCGTAAAACATGTGCTCCATCCATCTTGATGGTGAATTCCAGAGCGAAATATGGCGTTTAGTTAATGGAATTCTTATCTAACTACATAATATACTATAAGAAAGCTATTTAGATAGAAAAATCAAAAATGGCAAAGTTTCCAAAATTCTCGTTTTTTTTCCCCAAAAAGCCAGCTTTTTATGTAAAAATACATCGATTCAAAAAAGCCGGCTTTTTTAAATCTCTAATAACAAAGTGACCTAAAAGAATGTGTGTTCTGGATAATGAAGAGTGCAATGAGCACTTTCAGGCCCATTGCTAGTTTTGTACATATATGCATATATTTAAAGGAAATTTAATATTCATATTATTTCTTGTTTACTAATACATATATAATTAGGTTAAAAACCAGCGCTGGTAAAATTATTATAGTTTGGTATTTTGTCTATTAATCTTTATATAAATTTATATATTCATGTGTGCATTTATGTATTGTGTAATGTATGTATATATATGTATATGTTAATCTTTAAAAGTTATTCTTTTCAGTTAAAAAAAAAAAAATAATTCCAAGTAAGGCAAAAGTTCAGTAGCTAGCTAGCTCATTTGGAAACACTGTTAAGCTCAGTGACAGTTTATTCTCGTCGTAGCGGAGAGGGGGAAAGCTGTTAAATCGTATATAAGTAAGAAGGGAATGGCAGCAGGGAGGCAGATTTTGGATTCATTTGAGAGAATCGAGACGGAATTTTTAGCGGGAGGAGCTTTCGTGCTCCTTGGGTCTCTTTTTGCTTCGCGACTTTTCTTTTTAAGTCAGTGCAGGGATACAGCTGAAAGAGATGGCTGTGTATAGGGTCAACCTTTAGACTTGTTAAGCGGAATACAATTCAGAATATTTGAGTTCTGGTTGTATGTCCAAGGGTAAGGTCTAAGGATAGGTTCGATTCCCGGATTAGGAATATTTAAGAAATGAAATTTAGTAGGGATTTTTAGATTTATTGTGACATCGCTCCTTCCGAGCGCTGTATGTTTTCAGAAATTTTCTTTATTTTGATTTTAGGGAAGGCTGTTGCTACGGCAACCGAGCCGGATGAGTAATATATACTTTTTTTTTTTCCTCGGCTAGTTGTTTCCGATTAGCCGATTAGATTTTTCACAGCTGATTCCTCACATAAGGGGATGGTAGGCTGTTGTTTGTTTTGAATTTTATTCCTACTACCGAGCCTGAGAGAAGGTGCTTTATTCCTAAATGAAGGAATTTTCCATTTCCCTTTACCTTTTAAAGTCTGTTAGCTAGCTGATTTCCTTAAGGGTTGTCCAATAAAGGGCGATTCCTGAATTAGGGACTTAGGCCAGACAGTTCTCAGAATGTTGGGTCTGTCTTTAGAGTATGTGAGGTTCATGATGGCTTGTACGAGGACGCATGTTCAGAACCTCTCTTAAGGAATTTTAGACAAATTTTAAAGGAAGCTTCGTGTTTGGAGCGAGCTGTTATTTAAGGTTTTAAATAGGAGGGGACCTCTGGGTCTAGAGGTGTACCTGAACGAATTTTTTTTGATTAGAGAAATCATTTTCATTAAGGGATATTAATCTCAGAGAACATTTCTTTGTTTTTGTTTTTAAAAATTCTGAATAAACTAGTCTACTTGGAAAAGTCTGATTGATATAAAATTCCCTGAACCTTGGGTATTGATATTAAGTTTATTGTTTACTAGTTACCTAGACGATTAGTAAGCAAATTTATTTATATTATGTGTGTGTCCCGGGAATTAATTTTCAGGTTTTGAAGCGTAGTATAAGATAGTAGAAGGAACATACTATATTATATACGTGTTATATAGGGCACATCGCAAGAGGAATCAATAGAAAATGGAGACGAGACCGAATATCCAAAAACAAAATAAAGCTAAATCTCGTAGGAAGTATTCAGACCCAAGAGGAATGGAAATGGGAAATGGCGGAAACTTCATAACGACGAACTACATAAAGTATATCGTTTACCAAACATTTTTAGGATCATCAAGTCTAGGAGGCTTAGGTGGGCAAGTTATGTAGTAGACAGGAAAAAAGTAAGAACACTTTCAAAGTTTTAATTGGAAATCCAATCGGAAAACGAGCTTTAGGAAGGCCTAGGTGCAGATGGGAGGACAATATTAAGATGGATCTCGTAGAAATAGGAATACAAAGTAGAAAATGGATCCAGTTGGTTAAGGATAGAAGTCAATGGAGAGCTTTTGTGAACGCGGCATTGAATCCCTGGGTTCCGTAGGCCATAGAGTTAATTAGGTAGGTAGTACTAGTTAATTAATTTTCTTTCGTTAGAACTGGATCTAGAGGTAAAGAGACAATTTGGCTGGCTTGGGCAAACCAGCTGAATAACACCACTGGTTTATAAAATGTGTATTGTAATATGGAAATTGTGTACATTTATTTAGTTCACGATTATTATTATTATTGGATTGTTATAAATAGCAGAAAAATACATACATAACATTAGGATTTACATAGCATTTAGTTGAATCTTTAACAATTATTGTGTTATCTTTATTGTAATTTGAGATGCCATCTAGTAATGCTCAAGATCGTTTCCATATTACAGGTGATCTGAAGAATATAGAAACACATATCATACGTATCATGCAGATATATTTGATAAATACCACAGGTAAGTAAAGTCAATCGAAATGGTCTTGAATTTTATACTTTTCAGAAGTGTGCATTGTTTATAAATTTGTATGAGTGTAAGAGAGATAAGAATTTCAATTCCATATTATTTGGTGCCACATTCTTAAAAGTTTTCTTTATTATACGAATGTCATAAGAAAAGAAAGTACGACACAGTGTTATACGATGGTGATTCAGAATGTAATACTTCCAAGGTGATTCCTTTATTTGTGTTTGACAGCTAGCATCGATACAGATATCAGTGGAAAGCTTGCAATGTCAGATACAAATGGTGGCAGCATTTCTCAACATCTCCATTACGGGCAACACACTTGCGTCAAAGCGAAACAAGGGTTTCATGCCGTTGGCGAAGAATTGTGGTGGCGACCCGATTGCCGAAATGTTGCTTTCAGCTCCGCGTCACAACTGTAGCGTTATCCCTTAAGGTGATCCTTAAGTTTTTAAAAGACTCAAAAGTCAGTCTGCACAAGATCCGGACTATAGGCAGGATGAGGTAGAATGTCAACAACACTGCCAGCAGATGGAACAACTTCGACTTTTTGGCGGAGGAGAGAACTTGTGGCGGAACTTCATCGACTGACGCTTCGTTTCTGGGTCGTAATGGTGTATCCTTGACTCGTCGCCGGCGATGAATGTTCCTTGATACACAAGCTTCCGTAGTCAGAATTTCAACGACCGCTCCGCCAAGTAGCATTTTGGGTTGGCAAATGGTTGGACCAACCGACCATAGTTGGATGGCCAACGATGATTTTGGCGGTATTGCAAGTCGTTATGCGAACAATTATTTGCAACGTTGGGCCAACAGAAGATTGTGTACAGTTGACCAACCAACCAATGGACGACAGTGTGCCAACCATGGAGGAGTTGGGCCAACGAAATTCCAACAAAATGCCAACGAGAAAATCACAGTTGGTGAACGATCGTTATCCTACGATCTACCAACTATGGTGTGGTTGGGCCAATAAAATACCAACAAAACCAACGTGAGAAAAAAACAGTTGGCCAACGATCCTTATCCTACGGAACGCCAACATTGTGACAACAAAATAGAACATCGTCTTCCGATGCGTTGCCGAAACAACGATGCACCTACGTTGAACCACTGTTGTTGGCATCGATGGTTGATGGATTGTCGAATTTGCCGTTGGCATTTTGATAGTGGCTTCGCCAACGATGCCTAAAAATAGACAACGATTGGCACACCGTTTGACAACGAAAATGTTACTTGGGCCCTGTTCCAACCGGACGTCACCACTGGATTGACGTCACCACTTGCTCCATTACCCTGGAACGAGAAGAGATATAAAGGTGAAACAAGTGACATTCTATAGCTTAAACATCAGTGCATTAATGATAAAGAGTTCAGAATATTTGCAGTGCTATTGGCCAAGTAGTGTGTTTGGAGTCATTACTTTTTGAATCACCCTCGTATGTTTCTGTAAATCAGCAAGAGTTTCATAGAAAATCTTTGACTTTTATTTTTTACTTTTCTTAATATGTTAACACTCTTAGGTTAAAACTAAAACTATTTCTGAATTTGGAAACAATATTAACATGGAACCTTTTACTTCATGCAATGCAACTATTTATGATCATAATTTCCATTTCTTTTCCATAGACAAGAAGCCAACCGTACCGGTACAAGGTCTAAAGGAGTTAGCACAACAGCTGAAAATTATTATTAATAAGATAATTCGTGTTTGGATGATTGCAAAGGCCAAACGAGGTGAGGATTGTCTTTGTAAAACTTTTAAATATTCTTACTAGTTTGTACGAATTTGTTTTTCATAAATAATGATAAAATACCGACAAAACTCAACGAATAAAATATTTAAGTGGTTCATACTAACTTTGCTACGTTAAATAACTTACACTAAAAATACAAATCGCTGAGCAAAGCAACGTTTATTTTAACAATAAGAAATGTGTAACGGTTTCGCCAACTAACTGAACATATTGGCTTCATCAGTCATTGTAACTAATGCTATTTCAAGGTACAATGTCGGATGAAGCCAATATGTTCAGTTAGTTGGCGATTTCTGAGACTGAGTCTGATGAAGCCGATATGTTCAGTTAGTTGGCGAGTTCTGAGACTGTGTCTGATGAAGCCAAATATTCAGTTAGTTGGAGAGTTCTGAGACTGTGTCTGATGAAGCCAATATGTTCAGTTAGTTGGCGATTTCTGAGACTGTGTCTGATGAAGCCAATATGTTCAGTTAGTTGGCGATTTCTGAGACTGTGTCTGATGAAGCCAATATGTTCAGTTAGTTGGAGAGTTCTGAGACTGTGTCTGATGAAGCCAATATGTTCAGTTAGTTGGCGATTTCTGAGACTGTGTGGGATGAAGCCAATATGTTCAGTTAGTTGGCGAGTTCTGAGACTGTGTCTGATGAAGCCAATATGTTCAGTTAGTTGGCGATTTCTGAGACTGTGTCTGATGAAGCCAATATGTTCAGTTAGTTGGCGAAACTGTCACACATTTATTATTGTTAAAATAAACGTTGCTTTGCTCAGCGATTTGAATTTTTAGTGTAAGAATATAATATGCATTTAAGAGTTAAGTGCATTGCAAAGGAACAAGGATCGAAAATAGAATGTCTTTCCACGAAAGAAATAGATGTACAAGGAATAGATGTATTATTCTTAATATAATTTTTAGCTTTTTATATCATGCGAATATTTTTTGATGCAAAAGCAGATATTATGATTAACCTAGAGTTATCATTGCTTTATTCCATTTAATCTTATTAGAAATAGCTTAGATTGTTTAATAATTAACAATCCAAATATGAAACATGACTTTATCAGTACCATTATCATTATACATAATACTTTCAGTTATTGAACACTTTTAGGTTATTAGAGGTCGTTAATATACAGAGTGTATCATAAGTAGTGACTCGCTTTCTGAATGATCAGTACATTTTTATTATTAACAAGAATGACATGAAACAAAATTGAAAGTACAGAGGATTGATGTAAAAATCAAGTGTTTTACACTATCTAATCCCTACTCTCCATTTGGAGGTCCACCTGGCGGCCATTAACGTCTTCCCAGCCACCGAACCATAAAGGGAAAACGACCCTAACACATCGTCAAGAATTACCCTACCCCAAACCATCACATCTTGACGCTGGGGATCATGTTCAATCACCACGTTTGGATTTTCAGGACGCTAGTATACACAGTTGTAACAATTCACTGATCCTGATACATGGAACTTTGCCTCGTCCGTCCAGGTATATGGTTCTAGGAAGTCTTAAATTCTCCTCCACCGTCCGCAGATACCAATCAGCAAACTCGATACGGCTATCGGGATCGTTCTCATTGAGTTCGTGCAGCAGGTGAGGATGATACGGGCGCAGTTTCAGATCCTTGAGAACTTTGGCAACCGATTACTTCGGGATATTCAGGGTGTGGAACAACCGTCGAATCGATTTCGATTTCTGCATTAACCTTGGAATTTCCGCCTGTATCCGACAACAGTTGAGGGATTGTTGACGGACCTAGGCCTACCTGGTCTCTTGGCATCAATTACGCTACCAGTGATATCGAAGGCTTTGTTTACTCTTATTATTGTCTTCTGCTGTGGCACATATTCACCGTACAATTCCTTCATTCGTCACTAGACTTCCGTAACATCGTGTGTCTCAGAAAATGGGCGAAAGCATTGGATACGTTTCTCAAGCGTCAGGCGAGCCGCCATCTTGTAATGTTGCTAACTGAAAAAAAATAGGAAAACCACCATTACACCATAACACAAACAAAACAAGAAGAAAACAAACAATAACATCAATCATACAGGCTAACCTACCCCACCTAACAACAAGTAAGTCATTACTTCTGGGACTGCCGGTAGAGGAATATTAATAATCTCTAATAACTTAAAACAGAGAACATGAAAATTATCATATTTCGTTCAAACAATATTAATTCAGGATAAAAATATCGTCAAGAAAACAAATAACTGACAATAATTTGGCTAACATATTGTTAAATTTAACATTTTATTTAGAATTAATGCAGTATTCAGATTTTACTTATTTGGCACTACAATATGCAAAATCATTTACAATATGTCATAATTTGCTTTCCATCATAAATAAATACTTTTAAATCTTAATGATAATAATACAGAACTTACTTAAATTTAGATTAGCGCATGATACCGGATGTTACTCCTCTAGGAAGAAATGACTTCAATACCACACACACACACACACACACACACACACACACACACACACACACACACACACACACACACACACACACACACACACACACACACACACACACACACACACACACACACACACACATAAATTTCGAAACTCCAGGATTGACCATGTCAATTTTTATGGGCAAAACAATTGAGTGATTTTGGATAGAGAGGGCACACGTTTTCACCCATAAAACAAAATTGACACGGTCAATCGTCCTAAAGTTTCGATTTGGATTCTGTGTAACAAAATATATCGAATCCATATCATGGGGTCCAGTGCACAGAACTTTTATTTTGTGTGTGTGTGTGTGTATATATATATATATATATATATATATATATATATATATATATATATATATATATATATATATATATATATATATATGTGTGTGTGTGTGTGTGTGTGTGTGTGTGGCTGTGTAGTTGTATTCACAAACGAAAGTCAATCAGTTCGTTAATTTATGTTTGTTTTTTTGATATCACCAACAATCAGGAAAAAATTAAAGTAAATTTACTTTATGTATCGTTTAAGTTTGTGCATCATGTAAGAATTACTATATATAGAATAAAACTCTAAGAAGAAATATTTGTTAACAGTTGGCAAGAAAGAAATATTTATTAATTTGCTACATATCTCTCTATCCAGATCTTACAATAGGAAGACATCTACTTGAGAGGGTATTGATCAACATATGGAATCGTTTCGCACAACGACGAGGTAAGAGCAGCGTTCAACTTTTGTTTACTCTATTTTGAAGGGAATTATATAGGATGTTATAAAAATTTGTTACAATATTTTAGGAGTATATTCCTCACATTAAAATAAGAAAAGAAAAAGCTCATATGGTCCGAAGTGCATACTTTTGTAGTTATATGGTGCCGAAAACGTGAAAAAATGAACTTTAAAGATCCATAGTTCCACTATTATAGGATCGATCGTAGTCTGGGTCAAGACATCACTGAGGAACTAGTATGTCAAATGTCCAAATATCCATCTTTCAGAACCTCCAGTACTTGTACAATCATTTTTAGAAAGGATGTTTCGAAGTACATCATCAACCTCCATTTACCCCTCTAAAAATTGGTCTGTAAGTACTGGAGCATTCTTAAACATGGATATTTGGGTAGTACACATATCAGTTCCTCAGTGATGTCTTGACCCGACTGTGATAGGTCCCATGGTAGTGAAGCTACGAACTTTAAAGGTTCACTTGTTTCATGTTTTCGGCACCCTATAACTCAGAAACTATCCACTTCTGAGCACAGGTCTATATGAACTTTTTTTGATATTTTGATGTGAGGAATATGTTCGCGAACTATTGTGACACATTTTTTTTAACAGCTGGTATAAAATAGCAGAAAAGCATGAAACAATATCAGTTTTTCATTTTATCACACTCTAAATAATAATAAAAGAATTCCAAACATTTAAAACATTTTTGTTTATCTTAAAACACAGATTCTAAGTAACTATTAACTATTGAGAAACAAACTCGAAAGCTGGTACATTTATTGAATTTATTGAATTGGTTGCGAAATTGTAGTAGTACAACAAACAGTAGGTTAAGTTAGTAACTAACATAACGACAAAACTTCTAGTTCTATTAATTATTATTGTTCTTAATGTAAAACCTTGAACTGTGTTTTATTAAAAGGAAACTTTTCGGTAAAATACTATAAGATTTGAAAGTTGGTGTAAACGGTCAAGTTTGCCGATAGATGTCACTACAGTGTTCGTATCTCTCTCTCTCATGTATTTGTTACCTTTCACGAAAATTTACAATTTCTCTTACAAATTTCAATGTAGAAACTTCAGATTTTTAGAGAAGGAACTTCATAACCTATCGAAGGCAACAATCCGTGCCGACTTTTTTGTTTAGCATTTTGTTATTGTTGAAATAGTTCCATTGTTAACGGTTTGGATATCCGTTTCAACAATCAATCATTTTCAGCAATGAAGAAAATTCTAAATAAAAAATCGGCACAGATTGTTACCTTCGATAGGTTATGAAGTTCCTTTTTAAAATTTTGGAGTTATAGGTTGAAATTTGTAAGGGAAATTGTAAATTTTCGAGAAAGATAAAAAATACATGAGAGAGATACAAAGAGTGTAGTGACATGTATCGGCAAAACTTGTCCCATTAAAACCAACCTTAAGGAAAAGTATTCTGAAACTCTACCTGTAGTATATAAGGAAATATTTTCAAGTTTCCTTTACATTATTATTCTTAAGAAAACATTTTTGTATATTGCTAATAATGACGGCGCAGATCGTTTGAAGTAGTGGTTGTGGTGGTATTGATTGTACTAGAAACTGTTAAATTAAAATTCGAAAATGAAATGGGAGCTTTCAGTTTAAAGTTAATGGATTATGACCTTTAGGCTAAAGTAAATAGATGATTAAAGCAAGTAGCTGATGATGGAAGAAATTAAATCTTTAAGTTTTACGTCCCACGGTTATGCCGGTTAGGCTAAAGGAGACGGTGATGATGAGAAATGAATGAAATGGTGGAATGAAGAAACTGGGAGGAAACGGGAGAACCCCGAGGAAACCAACGAGCACGATGTTTGTCCACCATAAAGTCCACACGGCGCGAGCTGGGATCGAACCAGGGAACCGAAGCACCGGAAGTGAACGTTCTACCTACTGAGCCACCGCGCCTCCATAAAAATTCAATGTATTGATGATGGAAGAATTAGTGGAATGCCAATGTGGGAAGAAACAGAAGTACCCCGTAAAAACACACGGATATTGTCCACTATAAATTTCCTTAGTCGTGGATCGAACCAGGGATCCCATGCAATCATAGGTAAGCGCTCTACTAATTAGCAACCGTGTCCCCGATAAGTCAAAATTCGAGATTATAACTAGTATCATACATCATGTTTATATCATATACATTTGAAACTTCCCTTAAAGGACATCTCTCAATAATGGACATGTACTTTGTACCGGCAAAAGTATATGTATTATTAAAGGAGAGCACTTTACCTTTTACGAACACTCAGATACAGACACTTCTTCTGCCTCTAACATTTCTAGAAACCTCTTCATAATGGAATTTCCCACACACACACACAATCACAATGACATAATGGAAGTTAACGTTCTCAAATTACTATATAAATTGAAATTAGAAGCATATGCTGAATGGTCTACTATAAGTACTAGAGCTGAATATTATTCACTAGGTTATGGCGTATTTTGATTACGTAAGTTTAATGGGAGATGATAGGAAAACAATAGAAAGAAACGCAGAGGTCTTATTAAACGTTTGCAGAGACATGGGTTTAGAAGTAAACGCAGAGAAAAATAAAGTTCGTCGGGATCGTAATACGGCAAATTATGGATGCGTTAAAATATCAAATAATACTTTTGATAAAGTGGATACCTTAAATATGTAGGTTAGTGTTAACAGACGAAAAACATATTCACGAAGAAATTTAATGTCAACTAAAAGCAGGGATTTCGTGTTATTATTTAGTTCAAAATCTTCTGTCGTCGCGAATTCTGTCAAGGATCATGCCTGTTGTGCTGTATGGATACGAAACATGATCATTCACTCTGAGGGAAGAATGTAGACTGGAAACATTTGAAAACAAGATCCTAAGATGAATATTCAGATCCAAGAGGAATGGGAATGAGAAATTGCGAGATCTTCATAACGAGGAACTATATAATTTATACTGTTTTACCAAACATTGTTAGGCTCATCAAGTCTAGGAGGCTCAGGTGGGCAGGTCGTGCAGCCAAAATGGAAGAAAGTAGGAACGCTTTCAAAGTTTTAACTAGAAATTTAATCGGGAAATGACCATTGGAAAGACCTAGGCGCAGATGGGAAGACAATATGAAGATGGATCTCGCAGAAATAAGAATACAAAATAGAAACTGGACCTAGTTGGCTGAGGACAGAAGTCAATGGAGAGGTTTTATGAACGCAACATTGAATCTCCCGGTTCCATACGCCATAGAGTTAATTAGTTTAAATTCAATGGAAATGTTTTAAAACCTACTCCTTGCTGTCACGAGAAAAATGACTTCAAAATTGGACTCTTTGAACTACTACTCATACCGATGGTAAAATTGTTCAGGCTTCGATATATTTCTAACTGTACTCTTTATAATAATTAGAGGAGGCCAAATTCAATCACACTTTTTGAACATCACTTTCGACCGTGGGGCCACGAGAAAAATAACCTCAAAGTTGGAATATTCATATTTGTTTATATCCCGTTACCTTAAAGATGGGATATTGAGATTTATTTATATTTTATTTAAAGCTGGGGTATTCATGTTCATATATATATTCCATTATCTTGAAGCTGGAATATTCATATTTGTTTACATCCCATTACCTTAAAGCTGGGACATTCATATTTGTTTATATCCCATTACCGTAAAGCTGGGTTATTCATATTTGTTCATATCCCATGACCTTAAAGATGGCATATTCATATTTGTTTATATTCCAGTACCTTAAAGATGGGATATAAGATTTATTTATATCCCATTACCTTAAAGCTAAGGTATTCATGTTCGCTTATATTCCATTACCTTAAAGCTGGGACATTCATATTTGTTTATATTCCATTATCTTAAAGATGGAATATTCATATTTGTTTATAACCCATTAACTTAAAGCTAGGGTATTCATATTTATTTGTATCCCATTACCTCAAAGCTGGGATATTCATATTTGCTTTTACCCTATTACCTTAAAGCTGGGATGTTCATATTTGTTTATATCCAATTACCTTATAGTTGGGATATTCATATTTGTTTGTATTCCATTAGCTTGAAGTTGGGATATTCACATTTGTTTGTATCCCATTCCCTTGAAGCTGGGATATTCATATTTGTTTATATCCCAAATTTGAGATTATATTTCGTGTGACCCGATGGATAGTATGTTTAAAAGTAGTTTTATTGGATTCATCGTCTTCAAATTAATGTACAAAGTACAACTGAAGATTTTAACCAAGTGGACACTTTTGAGCAATAACATGAACGATAGTTCTGTAAATTATAATAATAAATCTTAATTTACAACTAAGTGCACTTATGTTTAATTTTACTTCGTTGTTGTTTACTTAAAAGTTAGCATTTTTTTTTTATAATCAATGTATTTGTTGGATTGTGAGTCATATATAATTAAATTTTGTATTTCAGGAGATATTACACTAAGAAACAAATTCGTTGTTACTGTCATAGAAATCTGGACGAAGAGTACTGTCAACATGGGTAAGTTCTGTATAATGTTCATTTTTTTTTATTAGTTATCATTCAAGATACTATATTTGGAGCACTCCTGTTTTTCTTACAAGATAGAAGTGTGGTTGCCAATTGTAGTACCTGCGCCTCATGTAAACTGCTTGATTATGCTCAAAGAAGTTGCGATTTATAAACATTATCGAGTCCCACTTTATGGTTATTGAAGGGAGTATAGAAATAAATAGCCCCATTTCTTAAGACATTTCAAAATTATTTTTATTTATCAGTCTGCTAAAATTTGATATAGTATAATTAGTTTATAATATCAATACCCATGAGCTATGTTCGAAAGGATGAAATAGACATCCCTTTTCTGCTTTGGTGCTGTGATTTTGTAAAGAGCAGACATATACTTGAAATTCTCTCAATTTTACTGACATTAATCGAATTTATAACGTCTATATGTCTTGCATAAAATTTAAGAATTAGTTTATTTGCATGCTTTGTTTAAAAGCATACATTTATGATATTATCTGTTAAAATATATCATAACTCGACATTACAAAGAAATTCAAAATATCTTTTGAATTTGATTTCATATGATTTTGAAGTTTTATTTTCTATTTTCTTCGGGAGTTGTGTCGCTAATAAATGTTATTATATAAAGGTAACCAAGAAAGTTCTATCACTTTTTCACTCATCATCTTCGAACATGGATATGTCACCTAACTGTCATCGATATGGCAGTTTTGGAACCGATTGATAGGACGTTAATTAAGACGGTGCCGTAGAGTTTCGTACAGGACCCACTTCTCACCACAAGTCAACACCCTGTCCAGAAATGGCTCCTTCCTCAGACGAGATAGCAAATAAACATACCTGTATGCTCGCGTTGCCTTCTGACCCAGAGTCAAATCATGTAGGACCTATTGACCCAACTTGTAGTGTCTCCCAGTTGATGAAGGTTGTCGAATGGTTTCTCAACTCACATTGAATTGTAATCTCATTTCGTCAATGTTTTACCACTGTTCGCCTCAATTGCTGCCTGAAGATCTTCATTTTGTATAGGTACATGTATCGGGCTTCTGTGGTGCGTCTTCGAGTTTTTCGTCACCGTCCTTAAACTTGTTAAATTACCACTGCACTCTTCGCGTAGTCACGACACTCTCACCAAAGGCCTGACATATCTTCTGCCCCACTGCAGCGGTGTTTTACCCCAGTTTGTACTCGTACAGCATACAAGCCCTTATGACGCTCTGTGGAGGTCCCATGTTCACTCTGTCCTTAGGTAAGTTCACGGTGTAACTGAACTGCCACAACCAGGTAATACATTGGATATACCCACACCAACAAATGATCTTCGTCTTATCTTCATTCGCATTCAACTCACGGCGTGAGGACCAATGGAACACAGACCTCCATAGAATGTGACAGAACTTTCTTGGTTACCTTTATAAAACATAAATGCTCTTGATAAAATACTAAATTGATGTGTACTGCTACATTTGTGTATTACACTTTGATATGCGAGCATACCTATCGTTTAAGTAGCTATAAGATGGATGACTAAATTAACGTAGTTAACCACTGATATGATTTTAAAGTTTGATTCCGTTATTCATCTATTGGTACATACATATGCATGTATATTGTTGGTAGAAAGTGTCACGGTAGACTACACATACTGTGTACCGTAAGATTTATAGTCTGTGGTTGTAGGTTGATCAAGATAAACAAGATGTATTGAAGGATATTAAATATATGTCGTAAGGACAAAGATTAGGAAGATTGTAAGTATATGAATTCAGAGAGATTCAAAGAGATTATTATCTAAAAATATAATAACAAGGATACAGTTGAATGGAAGAGGAACAAAGAATTCAGGTTATATAATAGTGTATACATGTGTTTGATTTATAGTGGAAATAAGATTCCGGATAGATTACGTTAAAGTTTATTAAGTTACCAACACTAGACAAATATTTTTTAAGAAAGTAGCATCATATCATTTTATAAAGTAACAAATGGCGCAGTCGATAAAAACGAATTCTAGGCTCTCTATTTGGTGGGAACAGATAGAGAATATGGTGGACATCAAAGTTAAAAGGTGCATTGGAAAGGAATTACAACAACGAGATCAGGAAATAACGCTATTAAAAGAAGAAATATCTTTTTTAAAACTACAACTACAGTGTAAAGAGGCAAATACTTCAATTGAACACAAACGTAATGACTGTAAAAGATGTAAACGTGCCCACAACAACAAGGATTGCCCAGCTAAATCCAAGCGATGTTTTAGATGTCTTTTTATTGGTCATTATGCAAGGGCATGTTTGGCAAAAAGGTTGAACCCCAAGTTTGAGTTCAAACAGGCAAGCAAAAACACTGAAGTTTCGAAAGTTGCCCAGGAAAAACCTCATCATAATCAAAACAAGTTAAGTGTAGAAATTACAAGATTAGATAAGGCCAGCAATCAGGTTAGGCTGCCAGAAGCCAAAAAGCACTTTAGTCAAAAATCTTGGAATGTCAATAGTACATTGTCATCTGTAAATTTTGGAAGCAAACAAATGGAAGAAACGGACAAGAAGATCGAGAAGAAAGCACTGGAAGTTAAGCCCAAGTCCGAAAAAAATGAAGTGGTGACTGCTAGGAGGAAGTTTAGAATTGATGAGTCAATTTGGGATAATAATACTAACAGGAAAGGCGTGCAGGAGAAGGATGACAATGAATGCATGGTTTCCGACAATGAATGCATGGTTTCCAGGGTTGCCAGTAGTAAGCCTACGAAGAACTTGAGCAAATTAATGCCTAGATTTATGAAGTTTTTGGTAAAGAGGCACTCAGAAAATAGAGCTGAAAGAAAGGATTAGAAACAGACAAAATGTTCCTTAAAGAATTGTTGTTGAAGTTTTGGAAAATAAAAACAAAAATGTAAAGGGGGGAGAGTAGTGTTGGTAGAAAGTGTCACGGTAGACTACACATACTGTGTACCGTAAGATTTATAGTCTGTGGTTGTAGGTTGATCAAGATAAACAAGATGTATTGAAGGATATTAAATATATGTCGTAAGGACAAAGATTAGGAAGATTGTAAGTATATGAATTCAGAGAGATTCAAAGAGATTATTATCTAAAAATATAATAACAAGGATACAGTTGAATGGAAGAGGAACAAAGAATTCAGGTTATATAATAGTGTATACATGTGTTTGATTTATAGTGGAAATAAGATTCCGGATAGATTACGTTAAAGTTTATTAAGTTACCAACACTAGACAAATATTTTTTAAGAAAGTAGCATCATATCATTTTATAAAGTAACATATATAATCAGACAATTTAAATGCTATACAGATTCTTTCGCTAAAATACTTTATCAAATGCTGAAGTAGGGCCCAATCATGAAAAATAAAGAAGTGTCCATGTAGATGCTGCGTTCGAATGCAGGATCACGTGTTACCAGGCTGAAAGGATTACCAGACTGCAGGATTACCAGATACAGTTTATACAATGAAAACAAAAGATAATGATATGAAAAGGATTCTTAAAATTGCAAGAGATGGAAAAAATTCTTTGCAATATAAGGAGAAGAATTAAAATAATAAGATAATTAGGAAATTAACAAGAAATTAAAATAATAATTAATTTACTGTTTTCCGTTAATGTTGTAATCCTTTAATTGGCATTCGAAGCGATTACAGGCATTTTTATTACTTCTAGGTTCACATGAGTATCATCATCATTATCCTGGATATTCTGCCATTATTGGCAAGTCGCTTACTGCAGCTGAGAAGCTTTCATGTTCCACGGTCTTCCGATAACCTCTTCGTCTTCACGTACGATTTTTCTGTTTTGATATCGTCCATTAATTGTAGTCTTCTTCGCCGTCTCCCTCTCTTTCCTGCCACCATACCCTCTAGCACATCCCTCATGATATCGTTCCTTCTTAGCCAATATCCCAACCAGTTTTTCTTCCCCTTCTTAATAATATCTAAAATTGTTCTTCTTCCCAAGTATTTCCAACAGCCTCTCATTCGTTTTCCGCTCGACCAAGCTAATTCTTTCCATTCTTCTCCATAGCTACATTTTGAAAGCTTCCAATTGTTCTTCATCATTTTCGCCTAATGCCCATGTTTCTGACCCATACAGTACAATACTTCACACGAAGCATTTAATAAGTCTTTTACTCAATTCTTTGAAGGTCCCACAAAATGGTATTTTTTTCGCCTAAAGGCTTCTTTCGCCATTCCTATCCTTGCTTTTATTTCACGTTCACATTTCACATCATTACTACTAATACTACTCTGGTATCGAAAACTAGTCATGTGTTCTATTTTCTCCTCTCCTATTTGTATACTTGACATCAGAACCTTCTTTCCAATCACCATGGTTTTTCTCTTTCTCATATTTATTTTAATTCCATATTCTTCACAGCCTTTCTTCAATTTTTTTCAAGTTTTCTAATATCTTATTGATTTTCTCCGCTGATTCTGCAACAAGCGCCATATTATCTGGATACCGTATATATTTAATCATTATACCTCCTACTGAAATGCCATTCTTCATTTTGTAGCCTCTTTTTCACTATCTCTTCTAGATAGATATTAAATAATATAGGAAAGAGCCTCATCCCTGTCGAACTTTCCTTCCAAATTGCACTCTTGTCTGTCACTTCCTCCTCTATTCTAACACATAAATATAGTTATAGTGAAATAGATTAATCAAAATATTTAATAGTGCTTCGACTACAGAATATTGTATTTAAAACAACACCGACAACGTTTGGGGGGTGATTCCTGATAAGATAAAACGTATAGACCAACCTGGGTGCACAAATGCTTCCTTTTAGAGTTATAGGCTACAGGATACATGGAAAATGAACTTTAAATATCCATAGCTCCAAAAACTATGGGATCTACCATAGTCGGGTCAAGACTTCACTTAGGAACTAATATGTGCCCTATCCAAAAATGTGTGTTTCAGAATCCTGCGGCACTTCTTCAACAATTTTTATAGAGGTAGTTGGCTACTATTTCAAATTATATGTCCGTAACCAAACTCTCTCTATAAAAATTGTTGTGGAAATATCTCAGAATTCTGAAACACATTTTTGAATAAAGCACATATTAGTTCCTAAGTGAAATCTTGACCCGACTACTGTAGGTCCCATAGCTATAGCTAAGTTCATATTTTCATGTTTTTGGCAGCTTATAACTTCGAAAGGAAGTATTTGTGCAGCCAGCTTGGTCTACACTTTTTGTCTTATCTTAGTGTCAGGAATCCCACCCAAACGTTGTCAGTGTTGTTTTGAAACACCCTATATATGGATGATATATGCATAGTAGAAGCAATTGGAGGATGTTTTATTAAGATGAAGGAAGTTCATGTTTGCCTTAGACGGATTTCAATCCCAAGCAGCGAAAGATTAATTATCATTTCTCATAGAAAATATGGATTTCTGGTAATCTAAATTACTTCAGTAATTATTAGAATTAATTTTAGGGAAGATTTTACCATGATGGCGCTGATGATGACTTTAAGATGAAATGATTTCATAATTTGCCTTATGTAACTTGAAATTCAAACAGGGGTCGCGGCGGCTCAGTGGTAGAGCGTTCACCTCTGGTGCGTGGGGTCCCGGGTTCGATCCCAGCCCCCGCCAGGTTAACTTTGTGGTGGACAAACACCGTGTGCGTGGGTTTTCTCGGGGTTCTCCCGTTTCCTCCCACTTTCTTCATTCCACCATTTGGGTCATTACTCATCATTACCGTCTCCTTCAGCCTAACCGGCATAAAGGTGGCACGTAAAACTCAAAGATTTCATTTTTCGAAACTCAAATAATAATATTAAATCAAAATCTTACGAAAAGGTGCACTAATTTTCATTATTATTTTAATAACTTTATGAAAGAAATCGCTGAAGAAACAGACATAAAAATGCGTGTCCTGTCAAATGTTGGAAGCTTGTTTATTATCATTGGAAGCTTCAATGATGTATGTATTAAATCAAATGATTCAACTTAAAGAATCTTTTAACAGTTGAATACAGTAGAATCCCGAAAACTCGGCCTAATGCCGACCGAAGGATGGCCGAATTTGTCAAAATGCCGGGTTATCTGAATGAAATTAAAAAAGAAAAAATACGAGTGTTTCGTTAGAAAATATGGTACTGTACTTGTATGTATTGATTGCTCAAGAATACAACAAAGAATAAACTGGCCAATTACCCTTAAACAAAGGGAAAGTACGTACTTTATGAACGCATAGAGCCTTTACTATACGTGAAAATGAAAATTAATAAATACACACTGTACAGTACGAGGGAGGACCCAAAAGAAACCAGACTTTCGTTCTAAAAAAATAATTTATTATATTTTTTTTACAAAATTCTTTCAGTTTCCTTCAAAGAACTCTCCATGGAATGCGATTCATTTCTCCCATCTTCTTTCACACTGTTTGAAGCACCTCTGCAACTTTGGAACTTTTACATCGTCCAATGCGCTCTGCGAAGTTCTTTTTACAGCCTCTACACCATCAAAACATTTTCCTTTTAGATTTTGTTTAATTCTCGGAAAATGTCATCATGTCGGTCAAAAAGTTTGGATCACTTTCAATCTGGCTCAAATTCAGACAAATGATTTGATCCTATGTGAGCAGGCGAGAAACAAACTAGGCGGCAACATCTCTCATTTGCAAAACCTCACGCTGGCACGAGCTCCAACTCACTGCTGAATGTTTTGAAATATCATCGATCATGAAATGACGATCCTCGTTGATTTTGGGGCAGATTTGTTCGATGTTTTCGTCGTTTCGAAATGATGAGGAGAACCCGGAACGAGCATGATCTTCAACACTCGTCTCACCACACTTAAAGCGCCCAAACCACTCAAAAAATTGTGTGCCGTTCATAGTATGCTTCTTGAAAGCCTGTTGAAGCATTTGGTAAGTTTGAGTTTCCGATTTTCCAAGTAAGAAGCAAACACACTCCTTCTTCCTTTGAATCTGCCATAACGATTTCGCAGGCTGCAAACGAGATTTGTTGAGAAAAACAATAATACGATCAAACGTTAACCTCCTACGCAGACGCTGCTTGGCCAACTGATGTGGAAAGGTCTCTACTAGACCCACCTAGCAGGAGAACTCTCTACTACGCCTAGGAACGGCAGCGCTCATTCAATCCGGTTTCTTTTGGGTCCCCCCTCGTAATTTACCTTATAAGACAGACCTCAGGAAAAATACCCGGCAATGACCTTGAACGAATCTGCGCGAGGGTTTTTTTCACTCTGCCAATGTGTGGCTGAGTTACTCGGACTGCGAGGCTATCGAATGCCGAGATTTAATAACTCTACTGTATTCATTTCAAGTATTTCTATTATAAAACTTCAATATTGTCATTAGGAACTTTTCTAATTGGTTTTATAACAAACCAACCCTCAAGAAATATGAAAAAGTACGCTGCAAAATTAACACATTTTCTCTTAGCATTTAATTTTAAAAGACAGCTTAAGGATGTGCCATTTCAATTATTTAATATGTATCCAATAATGTAATTAAGCAATATTTATGTATTAATTATTATGTAGCAAAAGTAATAAGTATGTTTCTGGACAAAGTTCATGATTTGCTTTATTTATTTATTTATTTTATACTTCTCTGGACTCAAAGCTAGAAATGATGATTTTTTTTATATTCACAAATTAATGAGGAAAATCTCCTTTGATTAAAAACTGATCTCATTTTATTGTTACATTTATAGATCAAGCAGCTGTGGAGAGATCAATAAGAGACGTATTGGAAAGTTATCAAATATATCCAGGAGGTAAGACATTTTCATGTTTAAATCATTGACCCAATTAGATTTATTTTTGATAATTAGTTTATGTACTTTATTGAACTTAGTTTGTACATAATTCAAATGTAGTGACATTACTTTCCGAGCTCCCTCATGGTTAAGCAGTTAGCGCCTTTGGCGTGGGAGAACCGGAGACGATTCTCGGCGTGAGCTCATGTGGTTGGGATCCCACGTTCAGCTGTAAGTCCATGTCTCGTATGCTCATAGCTTCGCTGCCGAAAAGGACGTCAAACTTAAAATCAAGTGAAATCAAAAATCGAGTATCATTTCTTAACAATTTCAGCTCTCTTATTAACATTATGATTATTGTGGTTTGTGATACTTAAGTAATTTTTAAGTTCTAACTTGTAGTACGTGAAGCGAGAGATTTTTTAAAATTCATGTTGAAAATATATATTTACACTAGATGCTGTTTTAATATACCGTAATGCTAATCCTCGGAATTTGAAAATTACGTGCAATGATCGATACAGACTTGACTCTTTAAACATTCAGAAACTCTAAGCTATGTGTGTTCTTAGTTAGTTAGACTTAGTAAATATTACAAAAAAAGATGATTAAATTGTCTCAGTAATATACCGAAGAGATATCACATAATATTAAAATATTAATTCATTAGTATTGTAGCTAGAATATTGTTTCGTTTTAATTTCCTTGGTAGCAAATGTGTTTAAATAGTCTTCAAATTATATAGTTAATTGATTTCTTCCTGGAGTTTTCTTTTTCTTACAAAAACATATATAATACAGTTCTAAAAATTCTTTACAAGAGTTCTTGTACAATCAGCAACAAAAGTTGTTTCCGTTTGATGAAATTAATTTCGTAAATAACTTCAGAATTGAAGTACAATTTGAACATAGTTTTCAGTAAATTAAAAAAGAATATAATTTTCTGTATGTTCAAGCCATACCACCGTTGTATGCAGTGGTGCTATTCTAATATTTTAACAACCGGACCGTCTTCTTTAGCCTAACCCGCATAATCGTGGGACGTAAAACTTAAAATTTCATTTCATTTTTAACAACCGGTTCTCTTTCATTTATATATATATATATTGAAAGAGGGAGAGAGAAAGAAAGAAGGACAGAGAGTAGATGGATATAACTCTCTTAGGAAGAAAAAATATAGAAGGTAGGGAAAAGCAAATTTTTTTACTGAATACCACAATTGACAAATAGAAATCTATACAGCATCCGAATCCAAGGTGGTGTGACGAAATTAGGTGGTACTGCGAATATACTGGAAAGAACTTATCCAAGATAGATGCTTGTCAAAAAGAATTGAAAAGTTCCTTATTCAGGAATAGATCAACAATTGTTGATAATGGTATGTATGCGTTTCAAATATAAATAACCATTAGGGGTATACCACTACACTCACGTGATCCCAGTTTTCATTCTTGATGTCTGAGCATTTGAGATTAAAAAAATAAAGCTTATACTTTGTTCTGAGAGGTCAATGTTTAACCTTGTAGCTACAAGGATTTCTAAAAACAAAGATACTTAAATTAAAATTTACTGATCTTGGGTAACAGGATAAAATTTACTGCCATGTGTGGGTATAACAAACGGTTCTGCGAACTGGAAATATTTTAACAACCATTTCTAACGAATCGGTGCGAACCGGATGAATAGCACCACTGTATGTTCCAGCCGTACCAGCGTCATTTCCAAAATAAATTTTACCAAACAGAAATAACTTTTGTCGCTGAATGTACATTGAATAGCACTATAAAATAAAGTAGTAATGCTTTTTGAATTGTTATACAGGTACTGTTATGTATCATGTAATAGAACAGGCAACCGTTACTAGATTCCTTAACATATTTCATTTGTTATATGTTTCATCGTATGCAAATGCTCAATATAATCTTTATATCTTTTATTCTTTCTTTTTCATAGGAACCAAGGACCAATTAGAAGAAATAGCGACATTGTGGACTGAACAGAATCAGAAGAACTTGGCTAGTACTTTGACGAATATTTTGTATAATCTAAAGCAACTTCCAAGTAAGTGTGTGTTTTTATAATTAAATACGCGCATGACAGGATGATTCAAATTAGCAAAAAATTGGTTACTTACCAATATAAATTGCACAAGGTTTAATCAAACACCCAGATCCGTGCAACTCCCTAAGATAGCTATTCCCATGGAAGCAGAAACATGAATAGAAAGCCCTTACTTTCCACAATTACCGAAAAAATTTACCGTATTTTTGCAAAGCATAACATGATTGCTTCCAGTATCCCCCCCTACAAGTTTAGGAAAACATCTTACAGGATTTGAAAGTTATTTTGTTGATCCAGTAAATAAGCCAGGAATTTATCGTGCTTAATGCGAATGTGATTCTTCATATTTGGTCTAGGAATTAATTCGTGCGGTTTTTAATAAAAATTGAAGCTTTATTTCAAAAACAAAGTAAATGAATACGTTAACAAAAATTTGTCCATCGCTAGCCACTACTTTCTCCCATCTTTCAGGCAATTTACGGATTCCGTGTCGAAAGAATTCCTCATCTTTTGACGCAATCTAATCAAAGATCCATTTTTCGATATTTTCTGAAGAAGTGAACCGCTGTCCAATCAAATCGTTATTCATGCAATCGATCAAGTAGTAGTCAGACGGAGCAGTGTCTGGTGAATATCGCGGGTGGAGTAACACTTTCCATCCGACATTTTCCAAATAGGTTTTGACCGGTTTTGCGACATGTGGTCGAGCGTTATCATCTTGATAAATAAGTTTATTATGCCTGTTATTCCATTCTGGTCGTTTTCAGGCCAGAGCTTGCTTCAAACGCATTAATTGTTGTCGATAGCGGTGTCCATTAATAGTTTCACCAAGTTTCAGAAGTTCATAGTACACCACACGTTTCAAATCCCACCATATATACAGCATAACCTTTGCACAATGAATATCTCGTTTCGGTTGTGAAGGACCTGGTTCACCTTGCTTCACCCAGGCCTTTTTTCGTTTAGGATTCTTGTAATGAATCCACTTCTCATCACCAGTTACAATTCGATGCAAAAATTACTTCCTTTTCTGTCTTTGAAGCAGCAATTCGCAAACGGTTTTTCTTCTTTCAACGTCTTTCTTTTCAATTCATGTGAAACCCAATAAGACATCTTTTGAATCATTCCTATGGCTTTGAGACGTTTGGAAACTGTTGTTTGCTCAACTCTAAATGCTTCTGCAAGTTCGTCCTGCGTTTGACACGAATCCTGATCAAGCAATGCTCTCAATTCTTCATCTTCAAATTCTTTTGGCTGTCCGAATTGCTTTTGGTCTTCCAAGCTGAAATCACCACCTTTAAACCGTGCAAACCACTTCTGACACGTTCGCTCAGCTAGAGCATGGTCACCAAACACTTCCACTAAAATATGATGACTTGTGGTAGCACTTTTCTTCATGTTAAAGCAATGAAGAATAACTCCCCGCAAAAACACTTTATCAGGCACACAATGCGCCATTTTCAGTTGAAGAAAAAATGTTGTTGTTTCCGCTTCAAGCAACTGACATATACTAAACAAGATGCTCAATGACAGTAGTTTTCAACGCATGTTTGGATCAACGAAACTATGGGACAATAAGCTAGTTACGCCATCTTTTGTAAAACCGCACGAATTAATTCCTAGACCAAATATATAGCTCAAACGAAATGCAATGTCAATACGCGAATTAAAGAACATATTAGACAGTCAAAAAAGTCACATGAAGAGGGCATGTCGGGATTGGCACTTCATTTAAAACAACATAAACACAGTATAAAGCAGATTAATGTGATAGGTTCAGCAAAAACAAAGACCAACGGCAAGAGATTAAAGAATCATTCTTTATTCATAAATATAAATCAGCTTTAAATCAGGATTTTGGCAATATTGATAGAAGCTGGTTACCTATTTTTGATGTATATTTTGGATCTGGCAATTGTGACGTAACATAGACGTCGCGCTTCCCTCAACGCAGCTCATTCTTTGGAACTATGCTCTGCTTGTAGTATTTCAGTATTCTTCACGTTATATTTATCTATTCTGTTGTATATATTCCTTTTTGGACACCTTTTCTCTCATCCGCTTTTATCCGTGTTACCTTACCATTGAGACGGAACTAGCTTGTTCCGATACGTGTGGAGAGTGCTTGATTTTCCCACAAGAGGATTTATTGGTACGTGACCAATCTTTTGCTTAGTGTGTTTTTATAATTTCTTTAAATTCAAATATCTATATTAATGAAATGAAGCATTTATTGTAGTTATTTTAATTCTTTTCAGTTAACAAATGTAATTTTAAGATATCAAATGTGAATTGTTTATGGATTATTTTCTATATTTTGCTTAAACTTTTAAATGAAAACGTGCTGAAATATACAATTAATTGATGTAAAAGTTATATGTCAAGTATGTCCTAATCATACCAACTTTCGTATTAAACATTGAAAAAAAAAAAAAAAAAGTTTTACGTCCCACGGTTATGCCGGTTAGGCTAAAGGAGACGATGATGATGAGTAATGAATGAAATGGTGGAATGAAGAAAGTGGGAGGAAACGGGAGAATCCCGAGAAAACCCACGCACACGGTGTTTGTCCACCACAAAGTTCACTTGGCGGGGGCTGGGGTCGAACCCGGGACCCCAAGCACCAGAGGTGAACGCTCTACCACTGAGCCACCGCGGCCCCGTATTAAACATTCAGTAACTGATACTAAGGTATTGCTGGAGTCTTATTTTAAAGCAAGATTAAGTACTAGCTGTAAATAAGAAACATGTATTGGAAATTATATAATAAAATAAAATATAAAATTAAGACTGAACACTTTTTTTCCTCAGATGCAGATGAAGCGTTGTCAAAATTCATGCTTGAGATTAACAAAATATGGGATGGACCTACTCTGTCTACAGGTTAGTACCCTCTAAATATTATTTATTCTGACCTAGTGTTTAGGAGATTTGAAATTCCTTATACAGTCTACATGAAACAAAATTATGTTAAAATCTTTCTAACACTTAAATTGTTCATTATAAAGTGTGATAATGAAATATCTAGTCGATTGCAAAGCTGTCTATATCTTATTTCTTTAACTCAAAGCGGGTTTCGTATACCATTCATCATTCTCAAAAGAGTTCCTTAAGCATTCAACCATTTTCCAGTATATCTATATGAGGACACAGAGAAAACCTGCAGTGGTAGATCTGTCCCAAAGATGATGTTGGTGCACGACAGAGTATCTACTAGTTAAGAAAAAGGTCAAGAAAGGTCATAGAAATGGAAAGTCAGTAATAAAAAAAGTTTAATCTCTACAGAAGTGATGTAATACTACCTTGATCAAGAAGTTCCTGGAATTCATTCATAAACAGGGGCGTAAATAAGGGACCCACAGATCTGGCATTGCGGGGAGGGCCCGAAGCCATCACGGGGCCCCAAATCGTGATGTAGGACGTAGAGAAGGGACCCCATTCCACGTTGTCTGCTGGATGGCCCCCAAGCCCTTAGTTACGCCACTGTTCATAAAATTAGAAATACAAGTTTATTCCTGAAAATTAATGTTGTTCTTTTCGAAGTAATAACCATCGACTGCAACGTACTTATGCAAGCGCTTGATTCAGTGCTCAAAAGATTCGCGGTACTCAATTTTCGGTATGTCCAGCAGAGCCGTATTCGATTTTCGTATTGTCTCCTCTTGGCTGCTGAAATGTGTTCCCCATAATGGTTTCTTGAGTCGATCAAAAAAGGAAAAAGTCACACGCAGCTAAATCCGGTGAATACGGTGGCTAGGGAATGGCATTCGTTACGATTTGGTAAGAAATCTGCGGATAATGCGACGCTGCGTTGTCATGCTGCAAAACCCACGAGTTGTTTGTCCAGAGATCTTTTCTTTTTAGGCGAATTGTTTCACGCAAACGCTTCATAATGCCCGAATAACACACTTTGTTGACTCTATGCCTTTCTGGCAGAAATTCATTATGTACAACACCGTTGTAATCCATGAAAACCGTGACCAATATCTTTTTCTACTGAAAACGACTTGTTTATTTCAGTCTTTGCTCATTGAGTGCTTGTAAACCGCTGTTTTTTAGAGCGTCATTGCCAAAACACTTTTCCAACAATTCCAAGGTCTTTGCGCCATTGAATACATTTTTTGACGCACACTTTCGTTGTTGCAGCATTAATTCCATTGCAAAAATCGAAACTTGCACCCAAATAGATGCACGCAATACTGCGTCACTCTCACAAATGACAAACTAGGATGTTCAAAGTGGGAGGGAATATCACTAACAAGTGTGGCAACTGACAAAAAATTGAAAATGTCAAATCAAATGACTGTGAGCGCCACATAGTGGTGATTCCGGGAACATTTTGATCAACGTAGTATCCACAAACTTAAAGTACAAAAGCAATAATTATTAAATTAAAGAGATTCAAGTGTCATGAAATGTCTAGCAGTAGGTGGAATACTTAGTTATTCTTATTGTGGTTCGAATTCTAATTTTGATAATAGCAATATATTAGTACATTTTTGACTGACTGCATAAGAGATTAATAGTGCAATGTTTGTAATGAATTTCTTATTAGTTATTAATTTTGAAAATGGCAAGAAAAGTAAACTGAAAAATTGCTATATGAGCATAGAGCGTAGATCTATGTCTCTTTTAGCCTCGTTGCTGGAAAGGGAGGCTAAACTTAAACAAACATTAAAGAAAAGTTTTATGGTAGAAGAACAAGTGGGTTCATTGCTAATTTCGCAGGCATTCTTCCTAATCCGTGTCCTACGGTTAGTAGCGCAGATGTTCGCCTAATAAATAATTTCATTTACCGACTTTACGGATTTGATGTCCATCTTCTAGTTACGACAGAAGGAGTTACTTACCTTGTACCTTCATTTTCTCCTTTTAATTGAAATTTTCGATCCGTCCGGAGATCACATTTTCATCGGTTTATGCTGCGTCACCAGACCCTTTGTTTCACATCCTTAGTTATTGTTTTAATTGCAGATGTAAAGCAAAGGGTTCGATGACGCAGCATTAGCGTTGCAGAAGATGATATCAATGCAAATCGAAATTTTCAATTAAAAGAAGAAAAAAATTAAACTTTTGAGTTTTACGTCCCACGATTATGCCGGTTAGGCTAAAGGAGACGGTGAACATGAGAAACGAATGAAATGGTGGAATGAAGAAAGTGGGAGGAAACAGGAGAACCCCGATGAAACTCACGCATACAGTGTTTGTCCATCACAAAGTTCACTTGGCGGGAACAGAGTTTGATCCCGGAATCCCATGCACCAGAGGTGAACCATTGTGATGATAAACACTCAGTCCAAGGTAGGTGATAACTATTCCAAAATTAATTTCAAATAGTTGAGACATTTCTTAGTGATTCGATCACCCTCATGATCAATTTCTTTTTTATGTACTAGATCAGTGATCCCCAAACCGTCGATCGCGAGCTACTAATAACTAGCGGGGACATTTTCGGTAGATTGTGTTAACGCTCCAATTGGCTAACCTTGATTCCTCCACTGAGTTGACGCTAACGACAGGGGGCGTTGACGACAACAACTGCTTGTTTCTCCTGCGCAACTGGCATTGTCAGCTTCATCTCACAGTTGATTGTACGTAGGTATATGCGTGGGGTTGTGCACGTTATATTTTTCGTGTGTATATTAGACATTTGCTAAACGTTATGTTTTTCGTGTGTATATTAGACATTTGCTAAACGTTATGTTTTTCTTGTGTATACTATATTAGACATTTGCTAACTTGGATACTTTGATTTCATATTTTACTAGAAATGTAAGTTCATAGGCAATAAACAAATGTAAGTTTTTTTTTTTTTTTTAAAAAAAAGAAGTTGATAGTTCCTTTGGTCGGTAGCTCAGAGTAGGATTTAGAACGGTAGCCCAGAAGCTTCATTAGTTTGGCAACCGCTTAAAAATAACGAACGTTCGTTATTTGATATACTTCAGAATTATTTTGTGTTATATAAAAATGATATTTCCTGCAGACTTTAACTAGTACAATGGAATTTTACATCTTATTATAAGTTTTATTGTTCAGGATACCAGAAGTATATATATATAACCTAAAAAGCACTCGTTTTACATTTGTGGTTTCTTGGATAGTGTTTTTGTTAAAAGAAATTCTTTAATATTTCATTTCATTACTTTTATTTAGGAAGTGAAAAGGATAGAGAATTCTTCCTCCATGCAATGACTGCAATTTGGAATTCAGTTTCTAGGAGTACAGGTACGGAAATAATTTATGTTATATAAATGTACCTATGTAAGAAAAATTTTGTACTTAAAAATTAACATTTATCACAATGATGTGGTAAAATTTGTAATTTGTTATTGAATTTGCAAATAATTTGTCAACTTTTTTCTGGCACGTAAATGTTTATCTGAATTGTCTCGTTTTTAGTCATGTTCGCTTTTCCATTATCTCTAGAAAGATTATACTTAATTTTTTAAATGACAGTAAAATTGTGCGTTATCTTAGCATTTTGGAACAGGAACTAAACGGAAATGCTGATTTAAGACGTAAATATAGTTTGGATTCTCATTCGTGATAAGAATTTTATAACGGTCCAGTTTCCGAATTTTCCTTTTCTGAAGGGCGACAACTTTGTCACAGGTAGGGTTCGGATTTACTCGTGTCTCTGTTCGGGAAACCAATTTTATAAAAATCTAAAGACCGATTCTCGTACATTCTTGCTTCGGAATACTAAAAATTTATAATTATCTGAGTACTTCGGTTCTTTGATGTTTGTGCTCGAAATACCTATTTCATTTCATAGTACATAATACTTATTATTTTACTCATATAACCCAGTTCCACAGCCTTGTTCTTTTACCGAGAAATATTCCGATTCATCGTCTCATACGTAATCTAGGCTAGGGGTAAAAGTGGATCTGAAAAGGTAGGTGGATCCTTGACATCACTCCGTCCCGCATGCATATCTTTGCCCATTGTACTTTTTTAGAAAGTGGAGAAACGACGTCCTCTGGCGTTCCCCCTCACCTTTACCCATGATCTAGGCAAAATACAGTAAACGAAGATCACACATTTTCCCAGAATTTCTACAGTTTATGATATAATAGTGGTTTAGTAGAGGTACAGGAGCTACAATGAAAGTATCAATTAAATATCTGTAAGATTTTTTAGTGTGAAATTCAAGACTTAGAAGATTATTTTTAAGAATAACTCATGAAAAACATCAGTTCATGGTTTCTTTCGGATTTGTCCTTTCTTCTTCCATTATCATTATTCTATCAATTATTTCATTAATGTTATTATTCGTCTTCTTTAGAGTAGTCGTTAGCCAAAAATATTAAAATCATTCGTTTTCGTGGAAGAACATCATGTCAACAAATGAATTTACTCACAGTCATTGGTTGAGCCAAACAATGGCTTTCAAGAAAATTCAAACTATAATATATCCGAATATCCGTATAACTGTGTATCCGTATGTCAGTAACGGCGATACAAATAATTTGTATTATCATCTAGTCGAATTATATGAGAACACGTATAGACAGTGATTTATGTAGAGAAAATGAAATGTTAGTAACACTTACACATCTCAAACCCGACAGTTCATGCAACTGTTACGATTATCAATAGGTTCTCGTACAAGTGACTATTTGTCAAGATTAATAAAGAAAATACATGAACTTGATGCTCCATTTTTTATGTGAAAGAACGATTGTCAACTTAGTTATTAACTAATCTATTATATATATTTGAAACCAAACTTGAGCTTATAAACTGATATGTGCTTGAGTTTAGGTACAAACTTTCAAAAGAGATATACAGTCAGAAAAGTTGCAGGCGTATGTTCCCATCAAATTTCCTTATTTTAACCCCTTGCGTACCTGTAACATCCATGTGGATGTAATGAAAATATATCCCTTCTTAAGGGTCGTATTAAGCCTGGAGATGATGAAATTTGTTAGTGGATGCAAGGCAAGACTTAGTTCTACTATTTCTCCTTAGATGACTAGCGTACCATTGATATCCATGTGGATGTAATGAAAACGTATCCTTCATTAAGAGTCGTATTAATCCTGGAGATGACGAAATTTGTTAGTGGATGCGCGGCAAGACTTAGTTCTACTATTTCTCCTTAGATGACTAGCGTACCATTGATACCCATGTGGATGTAATGAAAACGTATCCCTTATTAAGAGTCGTATTAATCATAGAGACGATGAAATTTGTTAGTGGATGCGAGGCAAGACTTAGTTCTACTATTTCTCCTTAGATGACTAGCGTACCATTGATACCCATGTGGATGTAATGAAAACGTATCCCTTATTAAGGGTCGTATTAATCATAGAGATGATGAAATTTGTTAGTGGATGCGAGGCAAGACTTAGTTCTACTATTTCTCCTTAGATGACTAGCGTACCATTGATACCCATGTGGATGTAATGAAAACGTATCCCTTATTAAGGGTCGTATTAATCATAGAGATGATGAAATTTGTTAGTGGATGCGAGGCAAGACTTAGTTCTACTATTTCTCCTTAGATGACTAGCGTACCATTGATACCCATGTGGATGTAATGAAAACGTATCCCTTATTAAGGGTCGTATTAATCATAGAGATGATGAAATTTGTTAGTGGATGCGAGGCAAGACTTAGTTCTACTATTTCTCCTTAGATGACTAGCGTACCATTGATACCCATGTGGATGTAATGAAAACGTATCCCTTATTAAGGGTCGTATTAATCATAGAGATGATGAAATTTGTTAGTGGATGCGAGGCAAGACATAGTTCTACTATTTCTCCTTAGATGACTAGCGTACCATTGATACCCATGTGGATGTAATGAAAACGTATCCCTTATTAAGGGTCGTAATAATCATAGAGATGATGAAATTTGTTAGTGGATGCGCGGCAAGACTTAGTTCTACTATTTCTCCTTAGATGACTAGCGTACCATTGATACCCATGTGGATGTAATGAAAACGTATCCCTTATTAAGGGTCGTATTAATCATAGAGATGATGAAATTTGTTAGTGGATGCGAGGCAAGACTTAGTTCTACTATTTCTCCTTAGATGACTAGCGTACCATTGATACCCATGTGGATGTAATGAAAACGTATCCCTTATTAAGGGTCGTATTAATCATAGAGATGATGAAATTTGTTAGTGGATGCGAGGCAAGACTTAGTTCTACTATTTCTCCTTAGATGACTAGCGTACCAGTGATATCCATCTGGATGTAATGAAAACGTATCCTTTATTAAGGGTCGTATTAATCCTGGAGATGATGAAATTTGTTAGTGGATTCAAGGCAAGACTTAGTTCTACTATTTCTCCTTAGATGACTAGCGTACCATTGATATCCATGTGGATGTAATGAAAACGTATCCATTATTAAGAGTCGTATTAATCCTGGAGATGACGAAATTTGTTAGTGGATGCGCGGCAAGACTTAGTTCTACTATTTCTCCTTAGATGACTAGCGTACCATTGATACCCATGTGGATGTAATGAAAACGTATCCCTTATTAAGAGTCGTATTAATCCTGGAGATGATGAAATTTGTTAGTGGATTCAAGGCAAGACTTAGTTCTACTATTTCTCCTTAGATGACTAGCGTACCATTGATATCCATGTGGATGTAATGAAAACGTATCCTTTATTAAGAGTCGTATTAATCCTGGAGATGACGAAATTTGTTAGTGGATGCGCGGCAAGACTTAGTTCTACTATTTCTCCTTAGATGACTAGCGTACCATTGATAGCCATGTGGATGTAATGAAAACGTATCCTTTATTAAGAGTCGTATTAATCCTGGAGATGACGAAATTTGTTAGTGGATGCGCGGCAAGACTTAGTTCTACTATTTCTCCTTAGATGACTAGCGTACCATTGATACCCATGTGGATGTAATGAAAACGTATCCCTTATTAAGAGTCGTATTAATCCTGGAGATGATGAAATTTGTTAGTGGATTCAAGGCAAGACTTAGTTCTACTATTTCTCCTTAGATGACTAGCGTACCATTGATACCCATGTGGATGTAATGAAAACGTATCCCTTATTAAGGGTCATATTAATCATAGAGATGATGAAATTTGTTAGTGGATGCGAGGCAAGACTTAGTTCTACTATTTCTCCTTAGATGACTAGCGTACCATTGATACCCATGTGGATGTAATGAAAACGTATCCCTTATTAAGAGTCGTATTAATCCTGGAGATGATGAAATTTGTTAGTGGATTCAAGGCAAGACTTAGTTCTACTATTTCTCCTTAGATGACTAGCGTACCATTGATACCCATGTGGATGTAATGAAAACGTATCCCTTATTAAGGGTCGTATTAATCATAGAGATGATGAAATTTGTTAGTGGATGCGAGGCAAGACTTAGTTCTACTATTTCTCCTTAGATGACTAGCGTACCATTGATACCCATGTGGATGTAATGAAAACGTATCCCTTATTAAGAGTCGTATTAATCCTAGAGATGATGAAATTTGTTAGTGGATTCAAGGCAAGACTTAGTTCTACTATTTCTCCTTAGATGACTAGCGTACCATTGATACCCATGTGGATGTAATGAAAACGTATCCCTTATTAAGAGTCGTATTAATCCTGGAGATGATGAAATTTGTTAGTGGATTCAAGGCAAGACATAGTTCTACTATTTCTCCTTAGATGACTAGCGTACCATTGATATCCATGTGGATGTAATGAAAACGTATCCTTTATTAAGAGTGGTATTAATCCTGGAGATGACGAAATTTGTTAGTGGATGCGCGGCAAGACTTAGTTCTACTATTTCTCCTTAGATGACTAGCGTACCATTGATACCCATGTGGATGTAATGAAAACGTATCCCTTATTAAGAGTCGTATTAATCATAGAGATGATGAAATTTGTTAGTGGATGCGAGGCAAGACTTAGTTCTACTATTTCTCCTTAGATGACTAGCGTACCATTGATACCCATGTGGATGTAATGAAAACGTATCCCTTATTAAGGGTCGTATTAATCATAGAGATGATGAAATTTGTTAGTGGATGCGAGGCAAGACTTAGTTCTACTATTTCTCCTTAGATGACTAGCGTACCATTGATATCCATGTGGATGTAATGAAAACGTATCCTTTATTAAGAGTCGTATTAATCCTGGAGATGACGAAATTTGTTAGTGGATGCGCGGCAAGACTTAGTTCTACTATTTCTCCTTAGATGACTAGCGTACCATTGATATCCATGTGGATGTAATGAAAACGTATCCTTTATTAAGAGTCGTATTAATCCTGGAGATGACGAAATTTGTTAGTGGATGCGCGGCAAGACTTAGTTCTACTATTTCTCCTTAGATGACTAGCGTACCATTGATACCCATGTGGATGTAATGAAAACGTATCCCTTATTAAGAGTCGTATTAATCATAGAGATGATGAAATTTGTTAGTGGATGCGAGGCAAGACTTAGTTCTACTATTTCTCCTTAGATGACTAGCGTACCATTGATACCCATGTGGATGTAATGAAAACGTATCCTTTATTAAGAGTCGTATTAATCCTGGAGATGACGAAATTTGTTAGTGGATGCGTGGCAAGACTTAGTTCTACTATTTCTCCTTAGATGACTAGCGTACCATTGATATCCATGTGGATGTAATGAAAACGTATCCTCTATTAAGAGTCGTATTAATCCTGGAGATGACGAAATTTGTTAGTGGATGCGCGGCAAGACTTAGTTCTACTATTTCTCCTTAGATGACTAGCGTACCATTGATACCCATGTGGATGTAATGAAAACGTATCCTTTATTAAGAGTCGTATTAATCATAGAGATGATGAAATTTGTTAGTGGATGCGAGGCAAGACTTAGTTCTACTATTTCTCCTTAGATGACTAGCGTACCATTGATACCCATGTGGATGTAATGAAAACGTATCCCTTATTAAGGGTCGTATTAATCATAGAGATGATGAAATTTGTTAGTGGATGCGAGGCAAGACTTAGTTCTACTATTTCTCCTTAGATGACTAGCGTACCATTGATACCCATGTGGATGTAATGAAAACGTATCCCTTATTAAGAGTCGTATTAATCCTGGAGATGATGAAATTTGTTAGTGGATTCAAGGCAAGACTTAGTTCTACTATTTCTCCTTAGATGACTAGCGTACCATTGATATCCATGTGGATGTAATGAAAACGTATCCTTTATCAAGAGTCGTATTAATCCTGGAGATGACGAAATTTGTTAGTGGATGCGCGGCAAGACTTAGTTCTACTATTTCTCCTTAGATGACTAGCGTACCATTGATACCCATGTGGATGTAATGAAAACGTATCCCTTATTAAGAGTCGTATTAATCCTGGAGATGATGAAATTTGTTAGTGGATTCAAGGCAAGACTTAGTTCTACTATTTCTCCTTAGATGACTAGCGTACCATTGATACCCATGTGGATGTAATGAAAACGTATCCTTTATTAAGAGTCGTATTAATCCTGGAGATGACGAAATTTGTTAGTGGATGCGCGGCAAGACTTAGTTCTACTATTTCTCCTTAGATGACTAGCGTTCCATTGATACCCATGTGGATGTAATGAAAACGTATCCCTTATTAAGAGTCGTATTAATCATAGAGATGATGAAATTTGTTAGTGGATGCGAGGCAAGACTTAGTTCTACTATTTCTCCTTAGATGACTAGCGTACCATTGATACCCATGTGGATGTAATGAAAACGTATCCCTTATTAAGGGTCGTATTAATCATAGAGATGATGAAATTTGTTAGTGGATGCGAGGCAAGACTTAGTTCTACTATTTCTCCTTAGATGACTAGCGTACCATTGATACCCATGTGGATGTAATGAAAACGTATCCCTTATTAAGAGTCGTATTAATCCTGGAGATGATGAAATTTGTTAGTGGATTCAAGGCAAGACTTAGTTCTACTATTTCTCCTTAGATGACTAGCGTACCATTGATACCCATGTGGATGTAATGAAAACGTATCCCTTATTAAAAGTCGTATTAATTCTGGAGATGATGAAATTTGTTAGTGGATTCAAGGCAAGACTTAGTTCTACTATTTCTCCTTAGATGACTAGCGTACCATTGATATCCATGTGGATGTAATGAAAACGTATCCTTTATTAAGAGTCGTATTAATTTTGGAGATGACGAAATTTGTTAGTGGATGCGCGGCAAGACTTAGTTCTACTATTTCTCCTTAGATGACTAGCGTACCATTGATACCCATGTGGATGTAATGAAAACGTATCCCTTATTAAGAGTCGTATTAATCATAGAGATGATGAAATTTGTTAGTGGATGCGAGGCAAGACTTAGTTCTACTATTTCTCCTTAGATGACTAGCGTACCATTGATACCCATGTGGATGTAATGAAAACGTATCCCTTATTAAGGGTCGTATTAATGATAGAGATGATGAAATTTGTTAGTGGATGCGAGGCAAGACTTAGTTCTACTATTTCTCCTTAGATGACTAGCGTACCATTGATACCCATGTGGATGTAATGAAAACGTATCCCTTATTAAGAGTCGTATTAATCCTGGAGATGATGAAATTTGTTAGTGGATTCAAGGCAAGACTTAGTTCTACTATTTCTCCTTAGATGACTAGCGTACCATTGATACCCATGTGGATGTAATGAAAACGTATCCCTTATTAAGAGTCGTATTAATCCTGGAGATGATGAAATTTGTTAGTGGATTCAAGGCAAGACTTAGTTCTACTATTTCTCCTTAGATGACTAGCGTACCATTGATACCCATGTGGATGTAATGAAAACGTATCCCTTATTAAGAGTCGTATTAATCATAGAGATGATGAAATTTGTTAGTGGATGCGAGGCAAGACTTAGTTCTACTATTTCTCCTTAGATGACTAGCGTACCATTGATACCCATGTGGATGTAATGAAAACGTATCCCTTATTAAGGGTCGTATTAATCATAGAGATGATGAAATTTGCTAGTGGATGCGAGGCAAGACTTAGTTCTACTATTTCTCCTTAGATGACTAGCGTACCATTGATACCCATGTGGATGTAATGAAAACGTATCCCTTATTAAGAGTCGTATTAATCCTGGAGATGATGAAATTTGTTAGTGGATTCAAGGCAAGACTTAGTTCTACTATTTCTCCTTAGATGACTAGCGTACCATTGATACCCATGTGGATGTAATGAAAACGTATCCCTTATTAAGAGTCGTATTAATCCTGGAGATGATGAAATTTGTTAGTGGATTCAAGGCAAGACTTAGTTCTACTATTTCTCCTTAGATGACTAGCGTACCATTGGTATCCCTGTGGATGTAATGAAAACGTATCCTTTATTAAGAGTCGTATTAATCCTGGAGATGACGAAATTTGTTAGTGGATGCGCGGCAAGACTTAGTTCTACTATTTCTCCTTAGATGACTAGCGTACCATTGATACCCATGTGGATGTAATGAAAACGTATCCCTTATTAAGAGTCGTATTAATCATAGAGATGATGAAATTTGTTAGTGGATTCAAGGCAAGACTTAGTTCTACTATTTCTCCTTAGATGACTAGCGTACCATTGATACCCATGTGGATGTAATGAAAACGTATCCCTTATTAAGAGTCGTATTAATCATAGAGATGATGAAATTTGTTAGTGGATGCGAGGCAAGACTTAGTTCTACTATTTCTCCTTAGATGACTAGCGTACCATTGATACCCATGTGGATGTAATGAAAACGTATCCTTTATTAAGAGTCGTAATAATCCTGGAGATGACGAAATTTGTTAGTGGATGCGCGGCAAGACTTAGTTCTACTATTTCTCCTTAGATGACTAGCGTACCATTGATATCCATGTGGATGTAATGAAAACGTATCCTCTATTAAGAGTCGTATTAATCCTGGAGATGACGAAATTTGTTAGTGGATGCGCGGCAAGACTTAGTTCTACTATTTCTCCTTAGATGACTAGCGTACCATTGATACCCATGTGGATGTAATGAAAACGTATCCCTTATTAAGAGTCGTATTAATCATAGAGATGATGAAATTTGTTAGTGGATGCGAGGCAAGACTTAGTTCTACTATTTCTCCTTAGATGACTAGCGTACCATTGATACCCATGTGGATGTAATGAAAACGTATCCCTTATTAAGGGTCGTATTAATCATAGAGATGATGAAATTTGTTAGTGGATGCGAGGCAAGACTTAGTTCTACTATTTCTCCTTAGATGACTAGCGTACCATTGATACCCATGTGGATGTAATGAAAACGTATCCCTTATTAAGAGTCGTATTAATCCTGGAGATGATGAAATTTGTTAGTGGATTCAAGGCAAGACTTAGTTCTACTATTTCTCCTTAGATTACTAGCGTACCATTGATATCCATGTGGATGTAATGAAAACGTATCCTTTATTAAGAGTCGTATTAATCATAGAGATGACGAAATTTGTTAGTGGATTCAAGGCAAGACTTAGTTCTACTATTTCTCCTTAGATGACTAGCGTACCATTGATACCCATGTGGATGTAATGAAAACGTATCCTTTATTAAGAGTCGTATTAATCCTGGAGATGACGAAATTTGTTAGTGGATGCGCGGCAAGACTTAGTTCTACTATTTCTCCTTAGATGACTAGCGTACCATTGATACCCATGTGGATGTAATGAAAACGTATCCCTTATTAAGAGTCGTATTAATCATAGAGATGATGAAATTTATTAGTGGATGCGAGGCAAGACTTAGTTCTACTATTTCTCCTTAGATGACTAGCGTACCATTGATACCCATGTGGATGTAATGAAAACGTATCCCTTATTAAGGGTCGTATTAATCATAGAGATGATGAAATTTGTTAGTGGATGCGAGGCAACACTTAGTTCTACTATTTCTCCTTAGATGACTAGCGTACCATTGATACCCATGTGGATGTAATGAAAACGTATCCCTTATTAAGAGTCGTATTAATCCTGGAGATGATGAAATTTGTTAGTGGATTCAAGGCAAGACTTAGTTCTACTATTTCTCCTTAGATGACTAGCGTACCATTGATACCCATGTGGATGTAATGAAAACGTATCCCTTATTAAGAGTCGTATTAATCCTGGAGATGATGAAATTTGTTAGTGGATTCAAGGCAAGACTTAGTTCTACTATTTCTCCTTAGATGACTAGCGTACCATTGATATCCATGTGGATGTAATGAAAACGTATCCCTTATTAAGGGTCGTATTAATCATAGAGATGATGAAATTTGTTAGTGGATGCGAGGCAAGACTTAGTTCTACTATTTCTCCTTAGATGACTAGCGTACCATTGATATCCATGTGGATGTAATGAAAACGTATCCTTTATTAAGAGTCGTATTAATCCTGGAGATGACGAAATTTGTTAGTGGATGCGCGGCAAGACTTAGTTCTACTATTTCTCCTTAGATGACTAGCGTACCATTGATATCCATGTGGATGTAATGAAAACGTATCCTTTATTAAGAGTCGTATTAATCCTGGAGATGATGAAATTTGTTAGTGGATTCAAGGCAAGACTTAGTTCTACTATTTCTCCTTAGATGACTAGCGTACCATTGATACCCATGTGGATGTAATGAAAACGTATCCCTTATTAAGAGTCGTATTAATCCTGGAGATGATGAAATTTGTTAGTGGATTCAAGGCAAGACTTAGTTCTACTATTTCTCCTTAGATGACTAGCGTACCATTGATATTCATGTGGATGTAATGAAAACGTATCCTTTATTAAGAGTCGTATTAATCCTGGAGATGACGAAATTTGTTAGTGGATGCGCGGCAAGACTTAGTTCTACTATTTCTCCTTAGATGACTAGCGTACCATTGATACCCAGGTGGATGTAATGAAAACGTATCCCTTATTAAGAGTCGTATTAATCATAGAGATGATGAAATTTGTTAGTGGATGCGAGGCAAGATTTAGTTCTACTATTTCTCCTTAGATGACTAGCGTACCATTGATACCCATGTGGATGTAATGAAAACGTATCCCTTATTAGGGGTCGTATTAATCATAGAGATGATGATATTTGTTAGTGGATGCGAGGCAAGACTTAGTTCTACTATTTCTCCTTAGATGACTAGCGTACCATTGATACCCATGTGGATGTAATGAAAACGTATCCCTTATTAAGAGTCGTATTAATCCTGGAGATGATGAAATTTGTTAGTGGATTCAAGGCAAGACTTAGTTCTACTATTTCTCCTTAGATGACTAGCGTACCATTGATACCCATGTGGATGTAATGAAAACGTATCCCTTATTAAGAGTCGTATTAATCCTGGAGATGATGAAATTTGTTAGTGGATTCAAGGCAAGACTTAGTTCTACTATTTCTCCTTAGATGACTAGCGTACCATTGATATCGATGTGGATGTAATGAAAACGTATCCTTTATTAAGAGTCGTATTAATCCTGGAGATGACGAAATTTGTTAGTGGATGCGCGGCAAGACTTAGTTCTACTATTTCTCCTTAGATGACTAGCGTACCATTGATACCCATGTGGATGTAATGAAAACGTATCCCTTATTAAGAGTCGTATTAATCATAGAGATGATGAAATTTGTTAGTGGATGCGAGGCAAGACTTAGTTCTACTATTTCTCCTTAGATGACTAGCGTACCATTGATACCCATGTGGATGTAATGAAAACGTATCCCTTATTAAGGGTCGTATTAATCATAGAGATGATGAAATTTGTTAGTGGATGCGAGGCAAGACTTAGTTCTACTATTTCTCCTTAGATGACTAGCGTACCATTGATACCCATGTGGATGTAATGAAAACGTATCCCTTATTAAGAGTCGTATTAATCCTGGAGATGATGAAATTTGTTAGTGGATTCAAGGCAAGACTTAGTTCTACTATTTCTCCTTAGATGACTAGCGTACCATTGATACCCATGTGGATGTAATGAAAACGTATCCCTTATTAAGAGTCGTATTAATCATAGAGATGATGAAATTTGTTAGTGGATTCAAGGCAAGACTTAATTCTACTATTTCTCCTTAGATGACTAGCGTACCATTGATACCCATGTGGATGTAATGAAAACGTATCCCTTATTAAGAGTCGTATTAATCATAGAGATGATGAAATTTGTTAGTGGATGCGAGGCAAGACTTAGTTCTACTATTTCTCCTTAGATGACTAGCGTACCATTGATACCCATGTGGATGTAATGAAAACGTATCCTTTATTAAGAGTCGTATTAATCCTGGAGATGACGAAATTTGTTAGTGGATGCGAGGCAAGACTTAGTTCTACTATTTCTCCTTAGATGACTAGCGTACCATTGATATCCATGTGGATGTAATGAAAATGTATCCTCTATTAAGAGTCGTATTAATCCTGGAGATGACGAAATTTGTTAGTGGATGCGCGGCAAGACTTAGTTCTACTATTTCTCCTTAGATGACTAGCGTACCATTGATACCCATGTGGATGTAATGAAAACGTATCCCTTATTAAGAGTCGTATTAATCATAGAGATGATGAAATTTGTTAGTGGATGCGAGGCAAGACTTAGTTCTACTATTTCTCCTTAGATGACTAGCGTACCATTGATACCCATGTGGATGTAATGAAAACGTATCCCTTATTAAGGGTCGTATTAATCATAGAGATGATGAAATTTGTTAGTGGATGCGAGGCAAGACTTAGTTCTACTATTTCTCCTTAGATGACTAGCGTACCATTGATACCCATGTGGATGTAATGAAAACGTATCCCTTATTAAGAGTCGTATTAATCCTGGAGATGATGAAATTTGTTAGTGGATTCAAGGAAAGACTTAGTTCTACTATTTCTCCTTATATGACTTGCGTACCATTGATACCCATGTGGATGTAATGAAAACGTATCCTTTATTAAGAGTCGTATTAATCCTGGAGATGACGAAATTTGTTAGTGGATGCGCGGCAAGACTTAGTTCTACTATTTCTCCTTAGATGACTAGCGTACCATTGATACCCATGTGGATGTAATGAAAACGTATCCTTTATTAAGAGTCGTATTAATCATAGAGATGATGAAATTTGTTAGTGGATGCGAGGCAAGACTTAGTTCTACTATTTCTCCTTAGATGACTAGCGTACCATTGATACCCATGTGGATGTAATGAAAACGTATCCCTTATTAAGGGTCGTATTAATCATAGAGATGATGAAATTTGTTAGTGGATGCGAGGCAAGACTTAGTTCTACTATTTCTCCTTAGATGACTAGCGTACCATTGATACCCATGTGGATGTAATGAAATTGTATCCCTTATTAAGAGTCGTATTAATCCTGGAGATGATGAAATTTGTTAGTGGATTCAAGGCAAGACTTAGTTCTACTATTTCTCCTTAGATAACTAGCGTACCATTGATACCCATGTGGATGTAATGAAAACGTATCCCTTATTAAGAGTCGTATTAATCCTGGAGATGATGAAATTTGTTAGTGGATTCAAGGCAAGACTTAGTTCTACTATTTCTCCTTAGATGACTAGCGTACCATTGATACCCATGTGGATGTAATGAAAACGTATCCCTTATTAAGAGTCGTATTAATCATAGAGATGATGAAATTTGTTAGTGGATGCGAGGCAAGACTTAGTTCTACTATTTCTCCTTAGATGACTAGCGTACCATTGATACCCATGTGGATGTAATGAAAACGTATCCCTTATTAAGGGTCGTATTAATCATAGAGATGATGATATTTGTTAGTGGATGCGAGGCAAGACTTAGTTCCACTATTTCTCCTTAGATGACTAGCGTACCATTGATACCCATGTGGATGTAATGAAAACGTATTCCTTATTAAGAGTCGTATTAATCCTGGAGATGATGAAATTTGTTAGTGGATTCAAGGCAAGACTTAGTTCTACTATTTCTCCTTAGATGACTAGCGTACCATTGATACCCATGTGGATGTAATGAAAACGTATCCCTTATTGAGAGTCGTATTAATCCTGGAGATGATGAAATTTGTTAGTGGATTCAAGGCAAGACTTAGTTCTACTATTTCTCCTTAGATGACTAGCGTTCCATTGATATCCATGTGGATGTAATGAAAACGTATCCTTTATTAAGAGTCGTATTAATCCTGGAGATGACGAAATTTGTTAGTGGATGCGCGGCAAGACTTAGTTCTACTATTTCTCCTTAGATGACTAGCGTACCATTGATACCCATGTGGATGTAATGAAAACGTATCCCTTATTAAGAGTCGTATTAATCATAGAGATGATGAAATTTGTTAGTGGATGCGAGGCAAGAGTTAGTTCTACTATTTCTCCTTAGATGACTAGCGTACCATTGATACCCATGTGGATGTAATGAAAACGTATCCCTTATTAAGGGTCGTATTAATCATAGAGATGATGAAATTTGTTAGTGGATGCGAGGCAAGACTTAGTTCTACTATTTCTCCTTAGATGACTAGCGTACCATTGATACCCATGTGGATGTAATGAAAACGTATCCCTTATTAAGAGTCGTATTAATCCTGGAGATGATGAAATTTGTTAGTGGATTCAAGGCAAGACTTAGTTCTACTATTTCTCCTTAGATGACTAGCGTACCATTGATACCCATGTGGATGTAATGAAAACGTATCCTTTATTAAGAGTCGTATTAATCCTGGAGATGACGAAATTTGTTAGTGGATGCGCGGCTAGAGTTAGTTCTACTATTTCTCCTTAGATGACTAGCGTACCATTGATACCCATGTGGATGTAATGAAAACGTATCCCTTATTAAGAGTCGTATTAATCCTGGAGATGATGAAATTTGTTAGTGGATTCAAGGAAAGACTTAGTTCTACTATTTCTCCTTAGATGACTAGCGTACCATTGATACCCATGTGGATGTAATGAAAACGTATCCCTTATTAAGAGTCGTATTAATCCTGGAGATGATGAAATTTGTTAGTGGATTCAAGGCAAGACTTAGTTCTACTATTTCTCCTTAGATGACTAGCGTACCATTGATATCCATGTGGATGTAATGAAAACGTATCCTTTATTAAGAGTCGTATTAATCCTGGAGATGACGAAATTTGTTAGTGGATGCGCGGCAAGACTTAGTTCTACTATTTCTCCTTAGATGACTAGCGTACCATTGATACCCATGTGGATGTAATGAAAACGTATCCCTTATTAAGAGTCGTATTAATCATAGAGATGATGAAATTTGTTAGTGGATTCAAGGCAAGACTTAGTTCTACTATTTCTCCTTAGATGACTAGCGTACCATTGATACCCATGTGGATGTAATGAAAACGTATCCCTTATTAAGGGTCGTATTAATCATAGAGATGATGAAATTTGTTAGTGGATGCGAGGCAAGACTTAGTTCTACTATTTCTCCTTAGATGACTAGCGTACCATTGATACCCATGTGGATGTAATGAAAACGTATCCCTTATTAAGAGTCGTATTAATCCTGGAGATGATGAAATTTGTTAGTGGATTCAAGGCAAGACTTAGTTCTACTATTTCTCCTTAGATGACTAGCGTACCATTGATATCCATGTGGATGTAATGAAAACGTATCCTTTATTAAGAGTCGTATTAATCCTGGAGATGACGAAATTTGTTAGTGGATGCGCGGCAAGACTTAGTTCTACTATTTCTCCTTAGATGACTAGCGTACCATTGATACCCATGTGGATGTAATGAAAACGTATCCCTTATTAAGAGTCGTATTAATCCTGGAGATGATGAAATTTGTTAGTGGATTCAAGGCAAGACTTAGTTCTACTATTTCTCCTTAGATGACTAGCGTACCATTGATACCCATGTGGATGTAATGAAAACGTATCCCTTATTAAGAGTCGTATTAATCCTGGAGATGATGAAATTTGTTAGTGGATTCAAGGCAAGACTTAGTTCTACTATTTCTCCTTAGATGACTAGCGTACCATTGATACCCATGTGGATGTAATGAAAACGTATCCCTTATTAAGAGTCGTATTAATCCTGGAGATGATGAAATTTGTTAGTGGATTCAAGGCAAGACTTAGTTCTACTATTTCTCCTTAGATGACTAGCGTACCATTGATACCCATGTGGATGTAATGAAAACGTATCCCTTATTAAGAGTCGTATTAATCATAGAGATGATGATATTTGTTAGTGGATGCGAGGCAAGACTTAGTTCTACTATTTCTCCTTAGATGACTAGCGTGCCATTGATACCCATGTGGATGTAATGAAAACGTATTCTTTATTAAGGGTCATATTAATCCTGGAGATGATGAAATTTGTTAGTGGATGCGAGGCAAGACTTAGTTCTACTATTTGTTCTTAGGTGACAGCACCTTACTGACAGAAAAGACAAAAAATATGTTGTCTCAGTACATTTCAGGCCTAAGGGAGCATTCAATTACAACACACATATGTTTGTTTCGATAATAAACCATAAGCAACTTCAAGATCGATCTGTTTCGAGATCGGAAAAGGAAAAATATTTTTCTTTTATATCCGGTGAGTGTTGCCAAACCTGAAGCAGCATAAAATCCCTTCAGAATACCATAATTTCCTTTTTTCAGTCCAAATGTTCCACAAGGTAAATAATTTTTTTTATCAGTAAAGTGAATGCTCTCCTCACATGCACACAATAACTGTACCCTATTACCATATAATAAGTGAATTATTACTTAATAGTGCATAAAGTTCTTTTATTAACATGAAATAGAATGAACAATTAAAATAATATTTTTCAGTGCGAATATTTGGTACGTGGAAAGTGAAAGAATAGTCAAAGCATTCATAAATAAGAATAACCTGAGGCCAAAGTTGTGTGAACTGGAAAATAAACATTCCCACAACAAGCTATAACGTAACACCTAGCTGACCTCGATATGTGCATCTGTGATCTGATCTACTGTTTGCAAAAAAAGTTAAAAACAAAATATCTGGTGACGTTCTGGTGGACAAATACACGGATTTTCCGAAACTGAACAGAAAAACAAAAATAACCAACACTTTATATTTGTATATATAACAATAATATTTATTAAAAAACTATTTTTTAACTGGTCTAAGATTCAAAAGCATAGTGCAAACTAGTTGTAACAAACAAGAACAATGATGCGTATAAAAAATAAAACTTCTAATGCAAATCATTCATTCGACGATCATTCATTCGGCTTCCACCATTTTGGATTAACTTCTTTCCATTCAGAGCTTCGACATGAAGTCCCTGAGTAGCTGTCGTCAAAACATTAAGTATAAACTCTGAAAGAAAGTATAACTAATGTATGGTATAGTATGACAGGTTAAAAATATCTATTGGCAATTTGCACATTTTATAGTAATTGTATGCTTCTTTCTCTTCGTATTTTATTTGTGCATTTGACTTATATGTAATTATTTCTTTTATTCTAAATATTAATTAATTACATTATGCATTCTTCTTCTTATTTTTATTCAGTCTCTTTTATTCTACAATCTGTCACATCTAAATAAAAAGTCATGGATCATTTGGGTAATGGTCTCCATATGAAAGGCATAACTCTAATCCCACTATACTACCCGTTCCATTATTGTGGTATATTAATACAGTTTACCCACTACACCGTTATAAATCAATTTTATATATATATATATATATATATATATATATATATATATATATATATATATATATATATATATATATATATATATATATATATGAAAGGCATAACTCTAATCCCACTATACTACCCGTTCCATTATTGTGGTATATTAATACAGTTTACCCACTACACCGTTATAAATCAATTTTATTATATATATATATATATATATGTTACTATATAACGGTCTAGACGGTATTTGAACAATAAATGAAACCGGTATTAATGCACGCACATAGGAAAATTACATCTGGAACACAAAGGGTTAATAATTATTACGAAATTTCCTATTATAGCTGAAGCCGAACTTATAGTTTTCTAGAACAAAAGATCTGATTTCATATGTAAATGACAATCAAATTATAACAAAATCTTTTCAATATCAAATATTGAAATGAAAAGAATGTACTTTGAATAATGGTTAACAATTATGCTATATTTTCAGGTATACTTGAATTAGAAACTATGATTCTACACATGCTCCAGGAGAAGTCGTTTGGAGCTGGAAGTAAGTAAATACTATTAATCAAATATATTCTTACTTATTAAAACGAATTATCTTATTTAATTGTTAGTTACTTTTTTTAAAATGTATTTATAATACTAATGAAACAGAAACTATGTTATTCAAAATAAATAATTAACCCTTGCACTACTTAGGTATTTTTTTTTGTAACGCGGACTAACAAGGGGTTTATTTTGTACCCACCTGTTAAAATTAAATATATCTCGCACAATAAACAATTAGAAACTCTCACAGAAATCTACAGTGACTGAAGTGAACAGTACACGGGCTAAAACAAACAGATGCGTATACATATACATACTGCCATCTGGGAGTGATAGTTCTAAATGTCAGTCATATCCCCTACCAACGGATGAAGTCATATCTCCTGTTTATTATACTGCCACCTAGTGTAACCGATTGGGGTTCGATTCTTGTACGTCCTAGTTCGGGAAGCCATTTTTGTAACCGGATGGGGTTCGATTCTCGTACGTCCTTGTTCGGGAACCCATTTTTGTAACCTGTTAGGGTTCGATTCTTGTACTCCCTGTTCAGGCGCCATTTTTGTAACCGGTCAGTGTTCGATTCTTGTACGTCCTAGTTCGGGATGTCATTTTTGTAACCTGTCAGGGTTCGATTCTCGTACGTCCTTATTTTGGAAACAATTTTTGTAACCGGACGGGGTTCGATTCCTTGATATTCCTGCTCGGGATGCCACTATTCATAATCGTTGTGGTTCGGATTCTGTTCGGTTATAAAAATGGTTTCCCGAACAAGGACGTACGAGAATCGAACCCTGACCGGTTACAAAAATGGCATCCCGAACTAGGACGTACAAAAATCGAACCCTGACCGCTTATACTAGGAGAGCCACTTCGAAAGGTCAGTCACATCTGATATTTGTGAGATACAGTAACGTTCAATTTGCATCACCATAAGGTATACGCTTTTATGTTGAGCAATAACACATTTTTTTCAACTTTAAAGAAACTATTAGTAGGGTAATTACAAAAAACATACTGCAGTGAGCACAAAGTACCCTGCCGTTGGTAGTGCGAGAGTTAAATATATTCTAAATATCTATGTTAATTATTGGAGATAATCATAAGAATTTCTATATGCACGATCATGCAGATAACAGATGATATATATACACACCGTACGTATACATCATCCTTTGCAGATGACGTCCGATCCGTAAGAAGTAGAAATGAAGAAAAAAATAGTTTATTGATGTAATTAAAAAGATTAAATTACAAATTAAGAAACAAAAGAAAAATATTAAGCTTTTTACAGAATGCGGAAAAAATCTTAATGTCCTTGCACCTTCTGATTTATTGGTAGACTACAATTCATAAACAGAAAGCAAGATATATACAATATTTTACATATCTTCGTTTATTTTTCCACATAATCACCACATATGTTGAGGCAATTGTGCCACCGTCCTACAAGTTTCTCGATGCTCGCTGCGTAGAAGGTGACCGTCTGATCGCGGAACCAACGATAAGCAAAGTTCTACGCTTGGTGGACTTCTGTTCTGCAAGGAGCTTCTTTCCTATGGGACCAAAAGATGGCAATAGGAAATATCAAGCTTTCTGACAATATTTTTTAGATGAACACATCAATCTGCTTTCACTATTTTGTCAATACACGTACTGTTTTTCGGTGTCAGCGAGGAATGCAGTCAGCTCGATCGCTCGTTTTTCTGGACCTCTTTTTTTTGTCTGATTTCAAAGTCGTGGCACCACCACTGCAAATTTCGCACTGCTGAACACTTGTCCCCAAACACTGGCTCTATTTTCCTGTGAACATTTGTGGATATGTGTCTTGCATTATAGAGAACGGACAACACCTCGCTGTTCATATGGTGTGAACATCCTGAGCACTCCGGTCATTTTTGATAATTGATAACAACATCATGTGGTAGAAGAAATCGAAAGTTACACTGCGACCGTTCCAAGAAAAGTTTAGTGCATCGTTTGGTTATCTTGCGGTTGTATTAAAATGTGTTACACGCTCGAAAATAAGTGTGCGCAAAGACTTTTTAATCTTCTCTCCGTACATTAGTAAGCAAGAAGGATACACAACCTGAACAATGGCGCCCATGTTGTGATTTCCAAGGGGGGGGGGGGGCAAGTATAAGCAACGTTTCAAATATAGTTTCAAATATTGATGTAACTGATGTAAAATTTCTATTCGGTTTTCAATATTCTCAAGTACAATTTCCTCTTAGGGGGGGGAAGGCGAGTGCCCCACCTTGCCCCCCTGATGGGCGCCCTTGAACCTGAACTTAGTGATTGAAACTTTTTAATTTTCTTCTATAAGGGACCTTTGACTTAACCAAATTCTGAAAAAAGTTCAGAAAGATAAAAGAAGAAAGTGTAAAATTAAAAAAAAAATCTGACATGTAATAGCAAGTTATATTGAAATGATATAGTTCCGCATCGAATAACTCGGTTTGGAAGAGTTAAATAACTTTTTTCTTGAGTATTATCTTAGTAAGTATTTCAAGTGATTTAACTCAGTTTTATGCGCTTTATTTATTTTGGATGACGACACAGAGAAGAACATTATACCAGCAATATATTTGTGTTATTTTTTCTTCCCTTTCAAACCACCTTTCGTCTCCTGTATTTTTTGTTTCGATTTCAATGTAGATGGCTTGGAATTATCCTCGATATGACTGGAGGAACATTGATACTCGAAATATCTTTTTTTATTGTAGAGTTTTAAAAGTGAGATGTTGGGGGTAAGAGATGCAACTTTAGTACTGCAAATTGTTGATAATGGCTGAAATTTTATTTTACATCTGCAACGTAAAAGTGTTTCGAATGTAGTTTTAAAGGTTCATGTTATAAAAGTTTGTGATACATTAAAGATAATAATTTGTAAAGCAAACTATTAATTATAAGTGATAGCAGATTTAGGGACTCATATTAAATCGATAACTTCATACAGTTTTTAAGAGAAGGAACACATCATAAAGATTATAACCATAATATGTGTATGTTACTGTGGACAATTGTCCGTAGCGTATGATATCATTTTCTTGTATGTCCAGATTTGGCTATTTTTGTTATTTAGTTTGGGTCAGACATGAATATCTAGGCTTTTCACATTAATTTAAAACATTAAAGGCACGCCATTGGGAACGTGTATACATTCGTTTATAAAGAAGATATTTTGTAAAACTTGAAAATTAGTCCTAAGTTCGTTTTTGATGTAATAAAGAATTGCTTAAACGTAAGTCACTGACTGCTGAAAATGAAATAACACAGAATACAATACATTCGAATTTATGTATTTTTCAAAGATATTTTAACATTTACCTTTTCCATTTTTTACAAAATATCTTCTTTTTAGAGGCCTAGATATTAATGTCTGGCCCAAACTAAATAACATAAATAGGCAGATCTGCCCATAGAAGGAAATGATATCATACGTTACGAACCAGTGTCCATAGTAACATATACATATTATCGTTATAAGATGAAATATGAAAACAAACAGTACAAAATTGTCCAAAGGAAGACTATATGAGAAAAGAAGATAGAGAAAACCACATCTGAGTAGTGGTAGTGAAAAGCAATTAATACATTTTAGGGGAAAATACTAAGGAGTTAATTGATGAGAGGGATGAAAAATATCACAAACTTGATAAAATGAAGAGTAATGCCCATATTAATGATAAACACTTTTTTTCTTTCGAGGTAAAACTTATTTGGTTTTAATGCTTGTATAAAATAGCACACTTTTTTGAATATTTAAAGACCTCTAGACACGTTTGGAACTAATTTTTAATTTGGTGATCGCTTTACTTGCACTTAGTCGACTACTGAATGCATAACTGATCAGATCATAATATGTTATACGCAAGTAGAAAGTATTATTCTAGTTGAATATGTGCTACTTACTTGAGCAGTAAGTAAAGAAATATGGCTGTTATTATCCATATATATATAATAAAAGACATTAAGGACTGTAATAATAATAATAATATAATGATTAATTTGATGAAGATGTAGTATTTTACACAATAATATTTTTGAAACATATTGTATAAATTCAAATTGAAACTTATCAAAGTCTCCAATACTTCAGAGGGAATTGTCGTAACAACGATCAACTTTTAACGTTGGAAAGAGTTAGTTTCTATAGATAGCAGAAAAGGGAACATTTTTACAAAGTAATATAATATATCATAGAGGTATAAACACGCACGCAACGTATCTATCAGATCCCGACCAAAAAAAAAAAAAAAAAAAAGAATAGATGCACATTGTTTTCATCAAATTTTGTAACATACAAGATAATAAATTAACTGTTAAGATATCAAATAACTTTATATGATCACGTGGATTAGTAGTGACAAAAGGAAGATAGAAGAAGATAAAAAAGGAATTTCGTAAGCAATTGAAGACCAACAGATATGATAAAAGACAACTAAGGATGGAACGGATAAGAAGAAGGGACTATAGTAGTAAGAAGAAGAAGGAAAATAAGGAAGAAGATGGAGGGGAAGAAAATAAGCAATGGTGGGAAATAGAAAGTATAGGGGAAGACACGGAGATAATTAAGAGAGCACTAAAGAAAATAGGGAACGTCTCAACATATAGGAAAGGGAGTAAGAGATTACTGGATGTGTTACACATGAAGAAGAAGAAGGGAAGGAACAAAGATGAGAGGAGCTGATGGAAATAAGAGGAGTGGTTTACAAGATAAGGTGTAATGAATGCAACAGTTGTTATATTGGTAATGCAGAGAAAAACTAAAAGAAAGGTAGAGACAACACAAAGTGACGTAAGGTTACAGAGAGAAAGAAATGCCATTTTTAAGTATGTGAGGAACACGGGACATAAAATTAATTAGTGTGAGACTAAAGTGTTAGGACAGGAAAAAAAAGGGCATTGATAACAAAGTAAAAGGAGGCCAAATTTATTGAGAAAGAGCAGGGCTGTGTCATGAATTGTAATGCAGGGCTTAAGATTGACGAACAGTGGGGCAAATTATTAGACAGACTTAATTTCTATCTGGTTTCTCTGCTTTGGCTAGGGATGCGCACGAGACGAGTCGAGACAGGATTTTCCTGACAAAATTCGAGTCGAGACGCGGCTGTTCGAATAGAAAAATATACATTTTTCGAGTCAAGACATCACTTTTACAGTACATTTTCCAGTGGTGCCCACCCCCTCTTATGTCCATGACGCACCCCCCCGCAATTCTCTATCCATAGGTGTTCTTCCATGAAAAAAAATCTTTTCGATTAATTTTTATACCCCCCTCAAACATATTTATATATATTTTAACCCCCCCAAATATTTCAATGACGCAGTTTGCGTCATAGCCCCCCTTGTGGGCACCCCTGCATTTTCGAGACGAGACAGCCACAAATCTTGTCTCGTGCGCATCCCTAGCTTTGGCCAGGGAGGGGAAGGGATTGATGGTGTTTCACTTTTCTAAACGTTTGTTATGATTGGCTGAGTTCGTTCTGATCAGCCGATTAGCGTTCAGAATCAATTTCTAAGATCCTGTTATATTTAGATGCAACTCTTGTTTTTACGCTGTCTGGTAAAGCCATAATGTTCAGTTTGTTGGCGAAACTGTTACACAATTTTTATTTTTTTTAAATAATCGTTGCTGTGTTCAATGATTTGTTTCCTAATTTGAGTTATTTATAAGGGCGCTCATAAGAGGGGCAACGTTGGGCGCTTGCCCCCCTATAGGAAATTGTACTTGGGAATAACGAAAACCCAATAGAATTTGTACATTAGTTACAGCAAAATTTGAAACTATAATTGAAATATCGCTTATACTTGCCTTGGAAACCTTGGAAACCATAACATGGGCGCCCTTGGTTATTTATGATAGTAAAGCTAATCCAGTTAGTCAAACATTTTTGTACCATTATAGAGGTAGGGTAGAATAGCGTCCTTCTCTATTAAGAAAAAGGGAACTCACAGTACTTTCTGAGTACAAATTGAAAGGTTTTGAGCTAGAATATATTGTTTCCATTAATGTGGTGTGTATCAGATTTCAGAATTATCTTTGCTTTTACAGAGGGCAAAGTTAAGGGAAAAGAGGTCTCAGAAAGGGGAAAATCAGAAAGTACCACTGAGAGACAATTAGGTAGAGATGTTTAATTTTGCCTCCTTTTTTCAGCTGCATATTCCTCAATGGGCATAAATTATACCTTTTATAAATTTCTGATTTATTCTGAGTGTTAAGCTTTTTGTTTTATGTCCCTGGATTAATTAGGAAATGAGCTTATTGTTTTTGAAAATAAGTGGATGAAAATTGAATTTCGTTCAAAATGTCGCAAGGTATCTAGGGCCTAACATGTCGACTAAAGGTTAACTTGGGACCGCAGTGGCTCAGTGGTAGATCGCTCACCTCTGGTGCATGGGGTCCTTGATTCAATCCCAGCTCGCGCCAAGTGAGCTTTGTGGTGGACAAGTACCGTGTGCGTGGGTTTTCTCAGGGTTCTCCCGTTTCCTCCCACTTTTTCATTCCACAATTTCATTCATTTCTCATCATCATCATCTCCTTTAGCCTAGCCGACATAACCGTGGGACGTAAAACAAAGATTTCATTAAAGATTAACTATGATATAATTTGATCGATTCTCAATGTTGAATATATCGTCCCTCTCGAGACAAAGGGGCGTATCTCATTTTTTTCAACTTTTGCAGGAGACAAGTTTAAAGATGTTATCATAAGTTTATTTTATTTATTTTACCACGTTCTGTCAAAATTTAATTTGATCTCGTAAATTACATACCTGACACGAAGAATATAAAATTAAATTTTAAAAGAACACGATAGAACAAATAATTAGAAAAGGTTTAACGTTGTGTTCTGGAAAAGTTGAGAAAATGAGATACGCCCTTTTGTCTCGAGAGGGACGATATGTGTCTTTTATACTTTATAGAAAATATTACTGGTTTATTATTATGAATAAAATAGAGTTTAAATCCACATGAAAAGAAGTATTGTTCTCTCTGAGGGATATCAAGCAACACAAGAAACTATTTTCTTTCTTCTGCATTACTCTGATCATTGTTTTTGTAAAAATAATAATTTTCCTGTAGACTAAAAGAGATACTTTCCATGAATCTTTCCAAATAAAAGCAATTTTATACACAGCATAAAGGTTCCATTATTCTATAGACACTTCAAGAGTTATTTTGACTCCAACGAGTTGATGATTAATTGAAAACATGAAACAAAGGAAGATAACTAATAAAGTTACAAGTAATTTGGTAACGAATACTCCTCAGAATACATAAGAGACGTGTGTTGTATTCTTCTCAAGACATTTTTTTAAATGTGTGTTAAATTTTTCTGTATTTAAATCTGTGTTTTAGGACTTAAGTTGTGTGTAATAACCAGGGCCCAGGACTTTATGCCTTATAAAAATGTAAAATATGTATGTAAATATGTCATAAATATTTGAAAAAAAAATGTCACGAAAATTAAAAAAGTCGAAAAATGTCATCTCCCCAAAACACAGGAAACAATTAGCATATGAGTACTTAATTTACAAACACATTTTTAAGGAACATTTTGTGGTTTCATTTTTTTTGAACAGTTAGCTACAAAAGGCACATTTTCCAGTTGTGTTTCTAAACAGATTTTTAAAAGGAAAGTTCTATCGTAGTTTTTTAATGTTTTATTTTACTTCTATAACGGTTACAAAAGAAACATTTTTCAGTAAAACAATTGTAGAAGGTTTTTAATGTTAATTTGAACAGCTTGTAACGAATCTCTAGAACACACACACACACACAGACACAGACACAGACACACACACACACACACAAACACACACACGAATGGAGAGAATGTATATATTTCAATGTCATACTATGCTATACACTTGAAAATGAAAAATAAAGATCGGACAAATCAATAGACAAAAATAATTTTAAGCATTTCATTTTGACACGAAGACCTTTTTTAGGTTTTCTTCTGTGAAACTTCGCCTATTATCTACAAGCAGCGACTTGTAGCGTGATAATGTACGTTCCACATAGCACGAAGTCAAAGAACCAAACCTCAAAATACTATATCTGCAGGTGTTAAATCTTCTTCAACATTTTTGAGAGTTAATTGTCCGTCACCACTCAGAACAGCGGCGATGTTGGTGAAAGTGCCGTATCCAGCATTATTGTTCAGGATGGCAGTGAACTTGTCTTTCATGGTTTCAAGACAGTCTTGCACACTAAGACCATTTGTCTCCAATCGTTCAATGGATGATACCAGAAACCCAAAATTTGCAGAAATGTACACAATATCATCTTTTAATTTAATATCATTAAGCAATTCCTGAACAACATTAATACATGCTGCATCTTCAGTTTGAAATCCAGCAACTATTTCGGCAAGAATAGGCACATAGGCCCAGTAATATTGAATTGCTTTAAGTCATGTTCCCCACCGTGTCACTACCTTTTGTGGTGGCAAAGCAATGTGCGGGGCAGCCTCCTTTAGGGCCTGGCGTCGTGATGGACACTTCAAGAAAATTTTCTTCATATCTGACACAAAGTGATCTACGTTGGGGTATTTTGCTCTAATTTCTTCACAAAGTCTGCGGACTGCGTGTGCTAGACAGGTAATGTGGATCATTTTGGGATATAGAACGTTCAAGGCTTTTCCTGCTTTCACCATATACCTAGCTGCATCCGTTACAAGTACGAGAAGCCTGTCACGGGGAACGCCTTCTGGACAAATCACCTGCATTGCGTTTTCAGTACAGCCAGCGATTGTAGAATAGTTAACCTTCTCCAACTGTTGAACATGCACAAGGAAAATTTCTACAGCCTGTTCCGATTCCAAAATACCAAACACAACATTGGCTATATAACATCCACAACAGTCTATCGTTTTGTCCACTGATAACAAGAAATTTTTATTTTTAACTTTCTGCCGGATGTTACACATAGTTTCACTATAGACATTTTCCACATAGACCTTCCTAAGGATGTCTATGTGGATTCGTGGATTTGTGGATTTGTGGATTTGTGAGGAATTTCTTTGTCGCAGTACTTCTCCAAAAACTCAGGAAGATTAAGATTTTCCAACTTCCACCGAGGGATATCAGATGCAATCCTCCTCGGAGAAAGAGGACATTCGACTCGACGATGTCACATTGTTGAAGTAGCGTTTGTGATTTCGCTTTCTTCCTACACAAATTTCTTTTATACTTCATCAGATCTAAATGTTACAATACAGAAGATCTCTTCGAATATCCCACATTGGATTCTCAGAATTTACAGAACTATATCTTATCATGTGTAGAGAACACATCACTCCCAAATTCTGCAATGTATGCTCTCTCAACTTCAACGAAACAGATTGCTTCACAGGAGGCATTCTCTACACTTGCTCCACTGCACTCCTGGCTAAAACTACTGTTGATTTTGACTGATGTAAAAATAACTATTTTTCCACCACAAAATGCTAATTTGTTTGTTTTTGTTAAAAAGGAAAAATGTAAAGAAAAAAAGAACAGTTATGATTGTCGTGCGCACGTTCAACAATGACCAAAGAGCTTTTTGTTTTAAACGATTTTCGGCAGTATAACGCGAGGCGGCATTATTTATCCAGTACTAAATTTTAACCTGGTAGAAAGCCAAATGCGTTTCGCATAGTCTGATGCAAGTTCAATCGACCACAGCGAGAACGCGGATTTTATTACTTTTTCAGAAGGCATATGAGAAAAAGTTTCAAAATTATCGATTTTGTGCAAGATGGATAAAAAATAATGGCACGACTGTCATAATCCACAAATTGCTGTATTAAGGGTGAAAATACATGCTACATGCCTTCAATGTACTCACCCCCATGTCCACAACCTTCTGCCACAGGTATGGAAGGCGCCGTACTCCGTCAGCACTTTCTTCTCTAATGATGTCTTGCAGAGACCGCCCTACAACATTGAGAATGGCTTGTCTAGTGTTGTATCGTTGTCCAGTGGTTTCTTCATCTTGGCTAAAAGGTCGTAATCGCAGGGAGACATATCCGGCGTATACGGTGGATGTTTCAGATTCTCCCATTGCCAGGCACGTAAAAGATTCGTTAAAACATTGGCTGTGTGACAGCGTGCATTGTCATGCAAGATGATGGGGGTCCGTACCAAAAGATCAGAGAGTTCTCTCCGAAGTGCGGGACGCAGATGATGTTGCAAAAAACTGCAGTAATATGGCGTATTCACAGTCTGCCCTTCTGGTACAGCATGGTGCAACATGGTTGGCAGTCTTCCACGTTCTCCCTGCCTTCACGAAACACTTTAACCCATCGCGTCACGGTGTGGTATGGCAACGCTGCATCACCACAGGCTTCGCGAAGTCCCTGATAACATTCTCGTGCACTACGACCACGTGCCACTTCAATTTGGATCCACAAGCGCTGCTCCTGTTTAGTGAACATCGTTTAGAGCACGTCCACTCGCGATACCAATTTTACGCCACTGCTATCCTGACTAGCTACAGCATTCCCACTCACCTCAGTTCCGCAAGTGACATTCCTTTCGCAGGCGCTGCCACCTCGCGGTTCTCCGTCACTTAGATTGCATGTGCGGCAGGGTTGTCAGTACTTCTTATCCATCCTATTTATATAGAAATATGTCTTATCATTAGAAAGGTGAAAAAAAAATGTTTATAAATTGGAAAATGTGGAAAATATGTTCTATCAACTTTGCTTATTTCAGCTGGTTTTCGCCTGATACGTGAAGATTTCATCCCATTATCCGATTTCCATGTAAAATAAATATGTTATAACATAAACTGCCGGGCCCTAGAAATAACAGTATGAAGATTTGAAATAATTTAAGTGTTCTTACTGACTATTGAATAACATATTTCATTGATTGAAGTTGTCACATAATATTAGTTTACTCGCGAACATTTGGTTAAAGCCATATAATTTCTTTTTAAAACTTTGTAAACAGAATTCCTTTGTAACGTAGCTGACAAAGTTGAACATTGCACGAAATTTCGAATCTGATTATTTCTTGTTTGTCCTACTTTGTCTTTCTTTGTATAGACGAGACATTTTCACAGCAGAAATCGAGAAGAAAGTTAGTCTTTTTGGTATAACTGTGATAATTATAGAACTCTGTGTTAGCAGAGCTATTTCATACATTTGGATTAAGCACAACAATCTCAATGAATCTAGTACAATGTTAATTTCAGAGGCGTTGTGCCTAAAAGCAAAACTCTGTGATAGCTTATTTGGATAGTTCAACGCAAGTTCCATAACGTTGTTGTGATTTTTGCGACATCATTTGCAATCTTAGTAAGCCAAGGTTAGGAAAAGAAAGAGCTGAGGCAATGTCCCAACCAATTTTTCTTCCTCTTCTTAATAATATCTAAAGTTGCTCTTTTTCTCCCTGACTATTTCTAACACCCTTCATTTGTTTTCCGCTCGATCCAACTAACTCTCTCCATTCTTCTACACAACTTCTTTTAAAGGTCGCACAAAATAGACTTTTCTCTCTTCTAACGGCTTCTTTCGTTATTTCTATTCTTGCTTCTATTTCACGTTCACACTAATGGTGCTATCCAGATATCAAAAACTACCCATCTGTTCTATTTTCTTCTCTCCTACTTCTATATTTGACACCGACCACTTCGTTCCAATCACCATGGCTTTTGTCTTTCTAATATTCATTTTCATCTAATATTCTTTACAGCACGCCCTCAAATTTTCTTTTCATATTTGGCAACAAGTATCATATCATCTACAAATCGTATACATCTAATCATTGTATCTCCTACTGACATGTCATCTTCAGTATGTAGTAGAAACCTGCACGGGCCGAATGTTTCGTCCCGAGCCCAATCCAGCCCGAATGTACCTAGGCCCGGCCCAGCCCGGGCCCAAAAAGTTTTGGAGATTTTCAACCTGAGCCCGGCTGAACTCAACGGCAATTGATGACTTATCATGCTCTCTATGTTCCTTGTTAACTACTTTTTAAATAATATTTGTATTTTAATTCTACTGTTTATTAAAAATTATTTATTTTGTACTCTTTATTACAAAATAAATACAAATATTATTTAAAAAGTAGCTAACAAGAAACACAGACAGCATGATAAGTCATCAATTGCTGTTGAGTTCATTTATCTAGTCGCTGCTATAACCTAGATTTCTGGGTAATTCAAATTCTAGTCACACTGTAATTTCTATGGATGGCAACACTGAAAATTTCTTCCGATTCTTTTTTCGGGTGTAGAATAACATTATCTAGTATCGAGGTAAGTTACATTTCGTTATCTCTTTTCATTTACGAAAAAATGGCAAAAGAAAAATTGTTAGCTTTTGAAAAATATTTAGTAGTCTGTCCCCTTAAATAGGGAAAAGGGAGACGGTCCTAAGCTAATTTCGTAATTCTGAACGTTTGCTTATAGACTTATTCACTTCGTTACATCAAAATTTCACTGTATAAAGTTTTAATTGTTTGGGTAATACGTGAATCAGCTAAATACGTAAATTTTCTTCTTTTATCCTCTTAAACTATAATGATTTGAGAACACATCTAGCAACCAAATTCAAGTTGATGGTTTATTTATTAAATTAATATTTCAATATTATTATATTTCAAAACCAATTATTAATTTTCAGAGGAAGTTAGCAGGACAGGCAAAAAAAAATCTATTATACTTTCTGCAATCAAATAAAGTGATTTATGAGCGACAAAGGTATTAAACATTCTCGTTGCGCCTTGCTTTGAATTCTGGTGTCAGAGTCAATTTGGAAAACATATCTTCCTCATAATTAGAAGGAAAATATATACTTTCAAAATTATAATTACGGAAATTGATAACAGTTGATGAATTTGCAAATATTAGTGTAATTATCAATACGTTTACTTCAAGATATATCGCCATTTTGTATAAATCTTGTTTTCCACAGCTAGAACGTATTGCTTAAAATCCTTGTAATTCATTCAAGTACTTACCATGATACGAGTTGTATATTTTGCATCCTTTCATTTGACCTCACACGTAGAAAAATAAATTCAATTTAAAAGCATGTAAAGTTCCTTCGGAGCAATTAACTTTGATCTTTAAAGAAGCAGTTTTCCACACTTATTAATTTGATATCGGTACTTACATATTGTGTCTGTGTTATTAAACTATTGTAAGCTCAGAAATGTTTCTTTTAGTACATTTGTGCTACTGATAAATAGTTATCTGAAGGAATACTATTTTGTACATGTTCTCGGCAGCTGAATTCATTCTGATTTGGTTTTCATTGTTGCATTTGGTTTCCTTTGAAACCTATAGTGAGACCTTTTGCGACTATTTGGTTACAGATTACACATATCGATCATTGTTTCCACGTAACTGTTATTTATATTTTGTAAGCATAACAGAAACAAGTAAGTTTCTTTTCACAGAGTAAAAATACGATAGGCTTCCAAACTGTGGGAATGCAATACTCAAATTTAGAGTAGTACATCTATAGTTATTGGTCGCATATCTTATCTAATATAAATAAAATAAAGTGTATGTTTGTGTGTCTGTCTGTGTGCGGCTTGGAGACCAGACGAGTGGACCGAGAGTTACCAAATTTTGGTCAGGGGTACCCTGGCCCAGGCCCCAGATCAAGACCTTTTTAAAACCCTTTTTTAAAATTTAGAACCGGAGGTCTCAGGGGGGGGGGGCGTTTACCGGAACCGGCTTGGGAACCAGACAAATTGACCAAGAGTTACCAAATTTTAGTCACGAATATCTTGGTCCAGACTTCAGACCAGAGTTAAACGTCTTTGCCAAAATTCGAACCAGGGGGTCTCAGGAGGCGTTTACCGGGACATGTAAGAGTAGTAGAAAATGACCGATATTAATGTCGAATTCATAGTTTTCTCGGTCGCTGAAATCAATGGTGAAACTCCGATCGCATTAACTTCCAAATTCACATTATTCGGCTCCGGGCCGGGGGTCACCGGGGAGTAGTGGTCGTGAGATACCGAGACATACAAAAGTAATCCAAACTGACTGATATTAGTGTCAAATCCATAGTTTCCGCGGTCGCTGAAATCAATGCTGATACTCCCACAGGCGTTGACTTCCAAATACAGCCCCCGTGTGAAGCATGGGTATATTAGAGGAATAAGATAAAAAAAAAATAGAACATGTTCTTTGGACGATAAATTCATACCAAAACGCCACTGCTCCCTGTACCTTACAGTTTTTTATTCTATGGCGATAAAGGTTGAAACCGGAAATCGACAATTTGAACCAATTAAGGATTGAATAGGTGATTAAAGGAGAGAACAGAAGCTACTTTTGGGAAGCTGAATCGATCATAAGAATCTCTTACTGTTTTCTTCTACGGGAATCACTATTGAAACCGAAAACAGTAGTGAATTTCAACCACTTACGGTTTTATAAAGTGCTACAGGTTTTTACGTGCTCTTGATACATTGAAACGATTGCAGAAAATTATTTTTGGTTATATATCACCACTTTTGTTCTATGGTGATGAATGTTGAAACAGGAAATGGTTAATTTGAACCACTTTCAGTTTGAATAGAGGGTTAAGTGAGGAGATGGATCCCGGGGGTGGACCAAAGCAAAATTTTCACCCGGGCAAAGTGACCTTTTGCGTCCCCCTAGTCCTAGCCTGTATTTTACTCTTCTTCCATGATGGAATGGATAAACATTATGTAATTGACGCTACTTTACAAGAATATAAACCAAAAAAGTCAGTAGAAAACACGTGTTATACAATTTATTTTTTGAGAGTCATTTTGGCGCCCTGGGTTGCCTGGCCCTTGGTCCGCTACTGATTGAACCTACTCTTAAGAAGATGAATTTACTGCAAGAACCTGCATCTCAATATCTCCTACCGTTTTCGCTCTACAGACATCAGTATTTAAACTGAAAGTAGTAGTAAATTACAATCACTTCCGGTTCTGGTAGAGTGTTACGGGCTTTGATATTATGTTCTCTTGACACCCTGAGTTGTTTGCAAAAAGACATTTATGCTATTTCATACTATTTTGTTCTTTAGCGATAAATGGTGAAACCGGAAATAGTTAATTTAAACCACTTTCGGTTTGAATAGAGAGTTAACGGAGAAGATAGATCCTATTCTTGAGCAGTCTTACTTTAAAAAATGTTCCGGAGGGACGGGCATACTTTGTATTCGCAGGGACATATATTATTTTCAAACAGCACTAATATATTTATTATTATATTATATAAGTATTATTTTGGTTTCCTCCAGGCGGCACTCTCAAGAGCTCCGGGGGGAGGGAGCATTGCCCCCAAAAAAACATGTGTGGAAGAAACACTGTTCTTGAGACGCTGAATTAAGAGCCTGCCTTACTAAAAATAATACAAAATTTATCATTTTTCTTTTGCTTGATTATTCATCAGTGAAAGGAGATAATGAAATGAAAGTCATCACAATCATAGATAATGCTATTCTACAACAGAAAATATAAACCTGAAGAATGTTCAGTGTTGCCATCCATAGAAATTACAGTGTTGCCAGAAAACCAATTTCCCTAAAATCTAAGTGAATAGAGGAATGAACTCAACCGCATTTGATCACGTATCGTGTTGTTTTGGTTTCTTGTGAACTACTTTTTAATTAACATTATTATTTAGTTTTAATAATTGTATGTTAAAACTATTTTGTTTATTACAAACTAAATACAACTATTATTTAAAAAGTAGTTCATAGGAAACCAAAACAATATGATACGTAACCAAATGCAGTTGAGTTTGTTCCTTTACTCGCTGCCTTAACTTAGATTTTAGGGAAATTGTTTTTCTGGCAACACTGTAATTTCTATGGTTGGCAACACTGAACATTATTTAGGTTCATATTTTCTGTTGTAGAATAGTATTGTCTGTGATTGTGTTGACTTGCATTTCATTATCTTCTTTCATTGATGAATAAACAAGCAAGGGAAAAATGGTATATTTTGTATTATTTTTAGTAAGGCAGGCTCTTAAGCGTACGGCTATTCGAGAATGCGTTTTTGATGCGTTACTCCCCGCAGCAAACTCGATCTAGATAGCTACTCGGTAATATTACTTTCGCCAGAGTTATAAATCATACTGTGAACCAGTCAGGTTTTCCAGATCTTTTTTTTTTTTTTTTTTTTTTTGTCAGATCCAGGTCTATAATAGCAGAATTCCAATACTCTGCACAAAGTATTTCCAAGCAGCTGTTTCTTGCTAAAATCCCCTTGAATGGCAACACGTCTTTCCTTTTTTCGCTTTCTTTAGACACCTTTAAACAACAGGCAGTCTATTGTTGCGACATGCAACCAAATACGCTCGAGCTCACGTTTTCTCCGCGTTTTTATTGCTTTTGCGTTTGCAGCGGATTGTGATTAGCCATCCACATTTAAATACATGGTAAACGCTTTGTGAACGCTTCAAATAGCCGCATACTAGTTGTAAAAAAGTCACATGTCGATGTGTCTTACCAATAACGGTAAGAGACAGTATTGAAACCGGAAGTAGTATTTAGACTTCATCCACTCTCGGTTTTCATAGAATCTTGTGGGTTGTGATGGTATTTTATCATACCCTGAATTCATTACAGAAAACCATTTGTTGATCTTATACCTTTTTGTTCTATAACGATAAATGCTGAAACCGGAAGTAGTTAATTGGATCCACTTCCGCTTTTAATATACGATTAAGAGAGAAGATGGAACTTATACTTGGGAAGCTGAATTAATTTTAAGGAACACTCCTTGATATCTCTTATTGTTTTTGCTCTATGAGAAACAGTATTGAAACCGGAAGTAGTAGAGAATTTCAACCACTTCCGGTTTTCTGTTGTGAATTGTGATGGTATGCTATTTTGATATCATGAATTGATTGCACAAAACCGCTTGTTGCTATAGATTATTGATATTTTGTGATAAATGCTGAAACCGGAAATTGTTATTTTGAATCATTTCCGGTTTGAATAGAGAGTTATTGGACAAGGTAGAACCTATTCTTTTTTGGTGAATCAATTGAGAAAAAACCGCATCCCGATATCTCTTACCGTCTTTGCTGTGTGGAAATCAGTGTTGTTTGGTCACTTTCGCACCTAATTTCATTACTAATAATACTACCTAGGTATCAAATATCATTACTATTGTGCTGTCAAAATACCTTGAGTCGTGGCAAAAATGCGAACGAAATCTCACACCCTCACACACACACGCGTTGAACCAATAAGGATTCAGCTGTTGCTAAGCGATAGAAAGCGAGTGGAATTCCTTCAGCCGATAGCAGCGCTTCCAACGGAAGAGTAGGGATCAAGTCAATGTGATATATTTATAATAATACTATCTAGGTATCAAAAACTAATCAGATGTTCTATTTTTCTTCTCATGCGTCTATATTTGATATTCTATATTTTTGTCTTTAGAATCTTATATTTGAAGTTTACTACATTTGTATTCCTACTACTTTTATCACAACACTATTTGTCAACATGTCTTTACATTATAGGTTTTTTTAGTTATTAGTTTTAAAAAAAGTACTACTTTTACACGTTTTTTTCTTGTTTGTTTTAAGCTGTGAAAGAAGACATCAACGGGGTTTTGACAATCGTTATCAAATTCCCATGTAAGTATAAATCAGCATTGCAAACTTGTTTCTGAATACTGTGTGTATCATTTATGTAAATCTTTATTCATAGTTCTCGTTATTACTGTAATAGTACTGTAAATAATTGTTAGTAAGTGTCTTAAGCATTAAGTTCATTTAATATAATCTATTCTGGTGCTTATTTTAGGACTTGCAAGTCGTAAGTCATTATATTGAATTGGATGGCTATGACGTTAGTGTAAGTTCCTTCGGACCGAAAATACCGATTCGATTTTTGGTTTAAACTCACGTGGTTCGGATCCCATGTTAAGTTGCTGTAGGTCCACGTATTATAGATCCTAACTCGACGCGGTGGCTCAGTGGTAGAGCGTTCACCTCTGGTGCTAGGGGTCTCGGGTTCAAACCCTGCTCCCGCCAAGTGAACTTTGTGGTGGACAAACACCGTGTGAATGGGTTTTCTCGAGGTTCTCCCGTTTCCTCCCACTTTCTTCATTCCACCATTTCATTCATTACTCATTATCACCGTCTCCTTTAGCCTAACCGGCATAACCGTGGGACGTAAAACTCGAAATTTCATTTCATGACTAACTCGAAATCAACCTATGAGCAGTGCCGGGTTCGATTCCTAGTGGGGACATTCGGTGGAAAAAGTTAAAAAGTTTTTTCAGGCCAGCCATCCTGAGTGAAGTCATTCACACAGGTAATACTGGGATGGTACCTAACATACAAGTTCGAAGACACTTCCTTCCTTCCCTTTCCTCAGATAGTGTGACCGCCGAGAGATGTCATCCGTCATATACGTGACGAGTTAACATGGCCATAGATGCCGAAAGCCCAGAAATATAATTCCTAATCCTAATCCTAGTGACGGGTTAACATGGCCATAGATGGCGTAAGACCAGAAATCTAAATCCTAAACCTATTCCTAGTGACGGACTAACATGGCCATAGATGCCGAAAGCCCAGAAATATAATTCCTAATCCTATTCCTAGTGACGGGTTAACATGGCCATAGATGCCGAGAGCCCAGAAATCTAATTCCTAATCCTATCCCTAGTGACGGGCTAACATGGCCATAGATGTCGAAAGCCTAGAAATATAATTCCTAATCCTAATCCTAGTTACGGGTTAACATGGTCATAGATGCCGAAAGCACAGAAATCTAATTCCTAATCCTAATCCTAGTTACGGTTAACATGGCCATAGATGCCGAAAGCACAGAAATCTAATTCCTAATCCTAATCCTAGTGACGGGTTAACATGGCCTTAGATGCCGAAAGCCCAGAAATCTAATTCCTAATCATAATCTTAGTGACAGGCTAACATGGCCATAGATGCCGAAAGCCCAGAAATCTAATTCCTAATCATAATCTTAGTGACAGGCTAACATGGCCATAGATGCCGAAAGCCCAGAAATCTAATTCTTAATCCTAATCCTAGTTACGAGTTAACATGGCCATAGATGCCGAAAGCCCAGAATTCTAATTCCTAATCCTTATCCTAGTTACGGGTTAACATGGCCATAGATGCCGAAAGCCCAGAATTCTAATTCCTAATCCTTATCCTAGTTACGAGTTAACATGGCCATAGATGCCGAAAGCCCAGAAATCTAATTCCTAATCCTTATCCTAGTTACGAGTTAACATGGCCATAGATGCCGAAAGCCCAGAAATCTAATTCCTAATCCTTATCCTAGTTACGAGTTAACATGGCCATAGATGCCGAATGCCCAGAAAGCTAATTCCTAATTCTAATCCTAGTTACGAGTTAACATGGCCATAGATGCCGAAAGCCCAGAAATCTAAATCCTAATCCTAATCCTAGTGACGGGTTAACATGGCCATAGATGCCGAAAGCCCAGAAATCTAAATCCTAATCCTAATCCTAGTGACGGGTTAACATGGCCATAGATGCCGAAAGCCCAGAAATCTAATTCCTAATCCTAATCCTTGTTACGGGTTAACATGGCCTTAGATGCCGAAAGCCCAGAAATCTAATTCCTAATCCTAATCCTACTGGCGGGTTAACATGGCCATAGATGCCGAAAGCCCAGGAATCTAAATCCTAATCCTAATCCTACTGGCGGGTTAACATGGCCATAGATGCCGAAAACCCAGAAATCTAATTCCTAATCCTAAACCTAGTGACGGGCTAACATGGCCATAGATGCCGAAAGCCCAGAAATCTAATTCCTAATCCTAAACCTAGTGACGAGTTAACATGGCCATAGATGCTGAAAACCTAGAAATCTAATTCCTAATCCTAATCAAGAGCTCCTTCGTGGCTAAGCTGTTAGTGAATTGGCTTTCGGCGTAGAAGACCTAGGCTCGGTTCCGAGCGGAAGCTCATGTGGTTCGGATTCCACATTAATCAGTAGGTCCACGTTTCACATGGTCTCGTTGCTGAAAGGGATGTTAAACTCAAAATCAACTCAACTTAATCCTAATCAAAATCAATCTACCAAAAATCGTTATTATTTTGTATTGTTCTATAGTGTAATACCTTTTTCCAATTTGTATTACATTATAGTATATTAAATTGCATGTTTAGAACTAGTATATTTTAGTGTTATCATAAAATCCTTTTTAAAATTTCATCTGTTACAAAATATATCTTATTGTAGGTGATCACAAATATAATCGTAACTGTAATGAGGATCATAAATACGAAATTACCCAATGTGAAATTGTAGTAGACAAATAACGCATCTGAATTGTTAAAGATCATCTCGTTTTCTCTTATTAACGTTATATAGCTAACTTCCTATAATGATCAAATACTAAACTGTAACTTAATAAGAAATCTTTAATTGGATTAATAATAGCATGATTTAGCACGTAACATTACTTCCATAACAGAATCATCAACCATCTCAAAGCCACAATTCTTCTGTACTTTGGTGATATGATTCCTATATATTATGATGTATAACTTAAATATTCATTTTGAGTCGAAATTCGACCTAACAATCAGTAACATCATTTCACCGTCTTATATCATTCGAAATATTTGGTATTAAACCCAAGTCAACATTGTGAACCGTTATTTTACATTATTCAACATACAGCACTCATCTCATCAAGATTCACCATATTTATTACCAATTTCTTAATCTAAAAGACCTAGCATGAGGTACTAATATTTCCATTCAAGTTTAAACACATTTTGCAACACTTAATCACATCTAAAGAGTTCGTCAGAAAAATGTACACACTCTTTGTCATTCTGTGTCAGGATACTGTCGTTGACAATTGTTCTAAAATTTAAGTATGTTGTTGTATGGGTTTTCGTCTAACACATGTCGGCATTGTTTTAACTTGAAATGCACAGAGAAAAATCCGTTCTCCGGCCAGCTGTATATTGTACAAATGTACGGTATCCTGTTGCTTACTATAGAAATCTGTATGGAGCATACGTTATCCGTATGCTACATAGGCACTGTCCTTAGATGTTACATCATGCTGTTGCAGGATGTCTGACATCTAACAGTTTTCCGTATATCACATGTATATACTTATGATACCTTCGTCAGCTATATATTATATACGTCCATTTGTATGTGAGATCCTGACCATCTACATTGTTTCATACAGAAAGTAGGTATAGATGGAACACTTATACAGAAAGTATTATAAAACATGCGTTTTCAGTTATACGTTTGCTGTACGTTAAGTCCAAAAACTACAGGAATTACGCATGTATCCTATCTTTTTAAGTACGCCACCTACATTTTTTCTCAGTATGTTTGCCGTTGCTTGGGACGCTCGAAAACCTTCGCCAGAAGATAACAGAGGCATATGCATCAGTCTCCATTGATACATTGACCGCTGCAGCGACCATGCGCCTCAAACTTGTGAACAGTGCGTTTGATTGTTAGGCGGGTTGATGGTTCAGTACCAAATTCTTCTCTCCACTGATACTCCACTTCGATGGAATTCTTAAACCTGATAAAACACTTCGAAACGTACTTACGCTGCCCGAATGTCAAGCGTGCTATTGTCATTTTCTTATCTCACTGACCGTGCTGACAGTACCGACATCTGTTGAGCGAAAATTCGTACTACAACATAATGCTAACTAAAAAGAATTGGCAGTGCCGACATCTGTTGGCCGAAAAACCATACTACAACATACTTAAACTTCAGAACAATTGTCAACGCCAGGATCCTGATGCTGGATGACAAAGGGTGTGTACATTTTTCTAGCGGACTCTGTACAATCGAGTTTAAGTCTTTACTTAGTATTATTAACTGTTAGAATTTTTATTTAGTTAAACATACTGCTAGTTTGTTTCTTTGTCAGAATATAGCTATAATTTCTTTTGAACGAACATACGTTAATATATTTGTATCCATTTCATTAACACAACATTCAAGCTTGAATACGTTATTAAAAATATTTCTAAATGTGTACATTTAGTAAGTTTTCATAACTTGTTACTTATTTGTTTTGGGTTGCTCACCATTCTTACTTTTCATTTGCAGACCGTATCTATATAGGTAAGTACAATTTTTGCCTTTAAGTTCACATTGATTAAATAACATCATAAAGTATAGGGCAATATCTCAACTATGACTTATGTGCTTAAATTTAACCTTTGCAATTTATAATGCTTTATTAACCTAGATATAATTTTCTTTTCAAAATTGTAGTGTATTATATTGTGTGTAGAATGGTAGAGTATTAAGATTTTTTAATGCATCAGTCCTGTATAGAAATTGTGTATCGAACTTTTTAATACTTATAGTGTATCTATTGACACTATGATATACTAGGTGTTTCAAAACAACACCGACAACGTTTGGGAACTGATTTCTTACAGCAAGATAAGACGACAAGTATAGACCAATCTGCGTGCACAAATGCTTGCTTTTAGAGTTATAGGTTGCCGAAAACATATTTAAAAAAAATGAACTTTAAAGGTCCATAGCTGTAAAAGTATGGGACCTACCGTAGTCAAACAAAGACTTCACTTAGGAACTAGTATGTGCTTTATCCAAATATCCAAGTTTCAGAATTCTGTTGTACTTCCGCAACAATTTTTATACAGATGGTTGGTGAGAACTTCAAATTATATACCCATAGTCAAACTCCTTCTATAAAAAATGTTCGTGAGTACCTTAGAATTCTGAAACATGGATTTTTTGAATAGAACAAATATTAGTTCCTAAGTTAAATTTTGACACGACTACGGTGGGTCCATTAGTTTTGCAGCTATGTAACTTTAAACTATTTTTTTCATGTTTTCGGCAGCCTATAACTTGAAAAGCAATCATTTGTGCACCCAGGTTGATCTATACTTTTCGTCTTATCTTGATGTCAGGAATCACCTGCCAAACGTTGTCGGTGTTGTTTACAGACACCCTGTATACAATAAGTACAACGAATGATTCATATGTGTTTTACCTTCAATTACAATATTACAAACATTTAGATTGTGCGTAAAGCCTAGAAACACATACTTGTGGCTCCTAGAGTCTTTCAAAGTAGTCTCTCGAAGAATTTACAATACACATTGACATAGAGATGACTTGAAGAATATATACAATTCCAAACTTTATCTGTGCAAGAAGATAGTATAGAACAAATTTCTTAAGTGTTGGATCATGTATTTTTTGTAGAAAGAAGACATGAAACTAAAAAGTATATTAAGTTTGAGAAATTAAGTGAAGGAGAATAGTTGAATGTAATATAATACCTTGCAAAAGTATGTCTTATTTGTGTATATGTAGGACGCCAGATAATAATAGACCCTTATTAATACATCTACCAATAATATAGAAAGAAATACTGGAATATTTTCATGGTAAGAAATATACATGCCAATTGTTGTGTGTGATTTGAGTGGAAAACTTACTGAAGAGTTTGAATTTTTGTGCTTCAAACATACAATTTAACCACCACAATCAAATTACCAACAAGAATGACAAAAAATGGATATCAAACATTGACCAGATTCTGGTAAACTCACTAAGCATACATTATGAAACAAAAGTTATAAATGCATGCTTTCTATATCATGAAGCACACGTTGTAAAAATAAATATTTTAAATCAAATACCTCTATCATGAAAACAAATGAAACACATATAATAACAAGGTATGTTAGTTCAAATAGTCTTAGTTATTTTACTTTTTACTTAGCTTGGAGTCATGAAATATTATTTATAAGCTAACCAATATAAGTGGTGTATATAACACATGATAAGTCCTATTATAAAACTTCGCTTTGAAATTTACATCATTAATAAAAATTAATTTAATTAAAACAAACAAGAAAAAAGTAAAATAAATTTCACCTGAAATTTTCAAAGCAATTATATTAAACATACAACTAAATAAAACTAGAAAATGTCACATTACTAGAATAAATTACTTCAATTTCAGACAGCATAAAATGACTACAAAAGATACTGAAAATAGCGAAACAAAAATACAATATTAGTGTGATGTGTTTTTAAGATTCTTGATAGCAACAATACATTGAGATTGATTATAAGACATATCTTCTAATGGTAATAGTAGTAGTATCCATTTACCTTAAAGTAAGTCCTGAAGGGACATATATTCTAAGCAAATTTATGAAAGAATGAAAAAACAAGCGATGGGCAAAAAACAAGCCATTTTGGATGGGAGGATACTCGTAATACAGCTGTACCAAAAAAAAAAAAAAAAATCTGTGTGGCGGACCCAAGTGTATGCATTTGATGTATTTTGTTACACAGAATTCACATTTCGAAACCCCAGGAGGATGATTGACCGTGTCAATGTTTTGTTATGAGTGAAAAACTTGAGCGATTTTGGATAGGAAGGACGCACGATTTTTGCCCATGAAACAAATCGACACGTTCAATCGTCCTAGGGTTTCAAAATTTGGATTTTGTATAACCAATACATATATTCCATAACGTGGGGTACGGCGCACATACTTTTTATTTATTTCTTTGTGTGACTGTGTTATTAATGCTATCAAAACATGCGCCTTAAATTTTCATAACCCTACAAGTTATCAAACTAATACTACAACAAAAACAAATGATAAAACAATTAGATATGTTAAAGCTGTTAACTTTCTCGGTGTAAAAATAATAAATTTAATTGGAAGCCTCATATGCCAACTAAAATACACAAACTATATTACGTAATTACATATGTAAGAGATAAGATTAATGTAAAAAAAAGATAAGTGTATGTATTACTTAAATTTTCATGCCGTAATAAAATATGGCTTAATGTTTTGGAAAAACACTCCTAAAAGTCTAGTCGTTTTTAGACTACACAAAAATGTGGTAAGGATACCAACAGGAGTGGAATGGAATTTCCCATGCACAAATATTTTTAAAGAACTTCAAATGATGACTCTTTCTTCGATATATTTCTTTGAAATATTAACATATATAAAAATTGTAGAGAATTTATTGTCAATAACGATATACAGAATTACAATACAAGAACGAAAGATAATATTCACTTGCATGCACACACAGAACAAACATATACAATAAATCAGTCACTAAAATATCCATTGAAGCTTTCCTGGCAACGTACTACCAACAGGTGTTCTCGGAGTAGCAGCCAGGTTAATACTGTTTTATCTCGCAACGTTTCAAGGACTGATATTATCCTCATCTTCAGGCAAGTAGGATGAGGCAATAGAGTGCGTGGAATACATTTCATTTCTGTGTTTGTAATTGAGGACTCTTCTGATTGGTGGTTGAAATGGCAGCTTCTGATTGGTACTTGAAATGGCGGGATATGATTGGTGTCCATATTTGACTCAGTTGAAATCTTTTGTCTCTGTTAAGGTTCGTTTTTCCATGCGTGATTGCAACAGCTTCTTTTACTCTTCTATCCCAAACTCTTGAGCGTTTTGCTATTATTTTAGTATCTGTGAATGAAATCTTATGTTTATGATTGATGCTATGTTCAGCCAGCTCGGATTTTTCTGGTTGGTTTAGCCCGGATTTGGTCATATATCAATTAGAAACATAAGATTGTATTCACAGATACTAAAATAATAGCAAAATGCTCAAGAGTTTGGGATATGAGGGTAAAAGAAGCTGTTGGAATCACGAAAGAAAAAGCGAACCTTAACAGAGACACAGGATTCTAACTGAGCCTAATATGAACACCAATCATATCCCGCCAATTCAAGTACCAATCAGAAGCCGCCACTTCAACCACCAATCAGAAGAGTCCAATCACACAGGCGTGAAGTATATATTCCACGCCCACAATTGCCCTATTATATTTGTCTGAATGTCTGCCCTCAGAACGTTGCAAGATACAACAGTATTTACTTGGCTGCTGATCTGAGAATATCTGTTTGAAGTTAGCTACTGTTGATGGTACTCTATTACACCATCTACTTCCATCATGTTCAAAAAAATCAGGTTTCTGTAAATAACTTTAGAATGAAACTTAAAAGGTATTTGATAGAGCAATGCTTGAACTGTGTTTATAAAAATATATTCAAAATAATTACTGTACGTGAAAATAAAATGTATATAATAATGTATATTAGCGAATTTAGAGTAATCTGAATGTAATAGTTATATAAATGTTTATGTGCATATTTTAAACCCACACGTCCAGTTTTGTTGTATGACCATGAACAGATGTAGTAAATGAAATAAAGAGCAAATAATCGAATTACTATACCGTCACGGAACTACGATTTTCACTTTCTATTTTCCTAAATTTTGCAAATATCTTATGAAGAAGTTTGTACTCATGAAGCAAAGCGACAAAAGACAAAGCATAACCTGTATCATGGATATTTCACCATTGATTGTTGGTCGAAAAGTGCGAGATCAGCAAACAGTGACTTATTGGGAGTGAAAACAGCGTTGTCAATCCGATTCGAAGAATTTCCCTGGGTAAATAATAAAAGCCTGCTAATTTATACTGCTAAATATCTGAAGACGCAAAATGTTTCATAATATCTACTAAAGAAAATTTACAAGACTTCCTTTTCAAGTATATTGTTGTAACCAGATACGCTCTTTTGTTTTGGCCTGCAGTTAAAGAAAGCACAAATCTTACGTCTTAAGCTTTTACTCCTGAGTTGGAGTCCGCACGGTGAGCGCCATTTGGTCATACTTGATCTACGATATGAAGTGGATGTTTATTCTCTATGAAGTGACATTCCTAAGTAGCAGCATGCGATTGGGATGAATATGAGTGCAGACACGTTATCCTGGAGCAGTAATAAACCAGTCAACAATTTTCCATAGCATTTCTGTTTGACATTTTTGTATAAAGACGTCGTTGAGGAAGTGTAGGCGTCTTCTTTACTTGTTGTCCTGTATGCCATGAATTTTAGGAGCTCACGAAGTTTTCATTGTCGTAAAAAGACAACCGGCATGGTCTTTCTAGTTACATATTGGACAAGCTTATGTTCTTATTCAAGGAAATTCTCTAAACTTTTAACAGCACATTACTCTTATATCGGCTTAAAACTTACCATACTTTTCTAGAAGTTTTCATTTTTTGTATCCTCGAAAAAAAAATTCTATTATAATAATGTTTACCATAAGTACTCCAGTTAAATGTTTCGAAAGAGTAGACTCAAAAGTACCTAAATTGTGCTCTAGTTGTAGACTGGAGGGCGCAGTGGCTTAATGGTAGAGCGCTTATCTCCGGTGCGTGGAGGCACTGGTTCTATCCCCAGTCAGTAAGTTTTTGGTAGACAAAATCGTGCGTGTGAGTTTTTTCGGAGTACTCCCGTTTCCTCCCACTTTTTCTCATTCCAACAATTCTTCCATTATCATTCACTTGGTTTAATCGTAGTCTCCCTTAACCTAACAGACATAATCGTGCGACGTTAAACTCAAAGATTGTCTAGTTGTGGATATTACAACGTCGTCTCTAGTTAGCGGAAGATTCACTTATATCATTAAAACCGTACATATAGCTTTTGAGTAATTTATTATTCTTAGGTAAAATGATATGATTTCTTTCTGAGATACTATTGTGAATTAATACACACATATAATTAAATACTTCATCAACATTTATATTTTTACAAATGTTTAACAAACATTCGTATTCAGTTCTTCATCAAAGAACATTTATAATGTTTATTTAAGCTGACTTTTTGAAAAATTAATTTAGTATTTGAAATAGTATTGCATCATACCATATTAACATATTGTATTTCAATTTACAGGAGGAAAAGTAAATGATAAATGTAAGTACAAATTAATCACATTTTATTTTATTGTCTTTAAAACAAACGTGATTTTAAATTGCTTCATTTCGGCAATAGTTTTTCATTTGTAGGATATACAAATTTGTTTAACATTATATTATTGATGTGTTTTAATTTAATCAATATTCAATATAAAGGGTGTCTCAAAACAACATCGACAACGTTTAGGAGGTGATTCCTGAACCAAGATAAGACAAAAATTTTAGACCAATCTAGGTGCACAAATTATTCTTTTTGGAGGTATACGCTGCTGAAAACATGAAAAAATTAAATTTCAAGGTCCATAGCACCAAAAATATTGGACCCACCGTAGTCGGGTAAAGATTGTGTATGTAGTATAGTACATAGACACTTCGGAACTAGTATATGTACTATCCAAATATTTATGTTTCAAAATCCTAAGGTACTTCCGCAACAAGTTTTATAGAGGTAGTTTGTGAGTACATCAAATTAAATTCTAAATTGGTCTATAGTTCTTGTCTTATCTTGGTGTCAGGGATTCACTTCCCAAACGTTCTCGGTATTATTTTGAAACACCCTGTATATACACACTAGAGTTTAAAGAGAACATTCGTACAAATTTGATACTGATATGCACTAATTATCAATGTAAGTATCTGATGAAGAGATAGAAAAATACTTTATTCATCTCTTTCCACTAATTGATCGAATTTTAAAAGAGCATGTGTTGTCCCAGACTCTAAGGTAACATTTGTACGAAATTTCAAATTGTTAAGTCCAATTGGTTTGGAGATCTGCTGATAAATGTCTCAGGAACTTATTAACTTTGATTCTTCTTTTAAAGTTTCCATTTGTGTATTCTACATACTAGGAAACGAAATATAAATTATTATTATTATTATTACAGATAATGAGGATAAGATCAGAGAACGTGTGACTACTATAATTGAGTTATGGAATGCAACATTTAGCCAGAGTAAGTAAACTATTTTCTTGATGTTAATTTATATAGTTCGTTCCTACGTTTTTTTGTTTTATCTTAACTTATTAACTGATAGATGAAGGTCAATTTAACTGTTTCACACAACAATCTATCTTGAACCATTTTGTTCCTTGTTACTTCACGGCGTTTATGATTTTGTCACACCATGTTGTATTAAGACGTATGATTCCCTTTTGTTTCTTGATATATAGTCAAGAATTGATTTTGCCAATCGGTCACCTTTTTGTTTTGCAATATGTGAAATTTGACTTGGAGTAAAATTTCACAAATTTCTGGAAAGCCAATGAAATTCTTGGAAATGATAAGAAAGATTGTTGTTGTACGTGGAATGCGAAAAACTAACAAATTTATTTCGTGTGTGTGTGTGTGTGTGGGAGGGGGGAGCTTGAGTCCAATAGTCCCCCTAAAGACGCCACTGTTCATTAGCATTTATAATATGAAAATAATTAGGGAACTTGTGAGGTCCTGAAGTGCAAATTAATATGTAGTAGTGAAAGTTCTTATGAGGTTTTTTTTTTTTTTTTTTAAATATAAGGTTTATCAATGTAGAAGTGAAATACTTGAATGTCAGAATTATTCAGATCAAAGTTATATGTTAGGTTATCAGATATCAAAATTAAAATATCAGAATTACCCGTATCAGAAGAGTTTAGTGTTGGAGTGTTACTAATTTTATGTTTTGTTTTAGCTAACGAAGAAATGCAAAAGAAATTCTTAGATCAAATAATAGACTTCTGGTCAGAGTTAAAGATGCAAAGAGGTATGTTGGTTTATGTTCTTTTATACTCTGATATAATATGAGATTTTGTATAGGTAATACTGATACATATTTAAATCACTCAACATTAATTAACGTTCTGGAAATACATACTTATAGCGATCGTTTTAACTATTTATGCGAAATTTTACATCTAAAAATATAATAGTTCTAATTTAATTTAAATAAATTTGTCCATTGAACTAATCAAATTCAAAAAGGAGACTTTCTAAAAAAACGGAAATAAACGTTATATTATCGACTTTCAAATTAATAGTTTTTATAGATAAATTGGTATTGCAGTGGAATACATCTAACTAAAAACAACATATGTTAATTCGTTGAGAAAAATTGTTTAGAGTTGATAAACTTTGAGACTGATTTTTGTAAACAATATGATAACTTATTAATGTAATTATTATACAAATGATATGTAATTCTTACAATTGTTCATAACAATGTCCATAGAAATATTTATAAAAGTTTTCTTTCCGAATTACAGAAGATGCAGTTGCTAAAGATATATTTATGAGAAGATTGGAAAAGATTTTGCTACAACTCAAGAAAGGAGAAAGTAAGTCGTATATTATTAGAAAGTCCTGATAAGGAAATTGTTCATACTTCCAATTTGCATGAACCGAAATTGTGATCATATATTGAATGAGTAAAATCATCCTAATGTTAAGTTCTTCTGTGTTAGTAGATCTGAACAAGGAAGTTGTATTGTACAAAATGCTACGGATAAATGAACTTTAAGAAGGCCCGCCACAAGGAAATTAAATTACAGTTAATTTTACAGTAATTAAGTGATATCTTCAAATAGATAGAAGATAATCGTAAAGCGGAACAAGAGCTTGCTAGACAATATAATTTTACATGAGATACCGTTATCACGACTCACTTATCTGCTTTTGATTTCCAGCCGTTTAGAAAATCGGCATTTATTTTCGCGTTTATAAATGCTTGCAAACGGAAAGCTAGTGGGTGACTCGAGATAACGGTACCTAATGCAAAATAATATTGTCTAGCGCGCTCTTGTTCCACATTTCGATTATCTTTTATCTATTTGAAGATATCACATAATTGCTGTAAAATTAGCTGTATTTTAATTTCGCAGTATTAGACCTTTTAAGTGGTTCAGCTGCAAGAAATTGGAATTTGATTTCCAAATATATTACAACATAGCGTTCTTACATCAATATTTTTCTGACGCAAATTCTAATAACTTGGATCTTTCGCAGCAAAATACGCCATCATTCAAAATTCCTTCTACTTTGCTCATTTTAAGTAGATAAAAGATTAGCGAAACACGTTTAAAGAAGTTTTTCTTCGATTATTTAACATGTTGTCTACAGCACTGTTGATGTTTTTTCTTTTAAACTCTATATTTTTCGTTATTACTTTTTTTTACCAAAGAATACAAAATAGTTCTGAGTTAACAAGTTCTTGTTCTTCTTTTTTTAAAAAAGTTTGACAGACTATTCACATATTCAATAAACAAATAATTAAATCATACAAACTGATACTTCTTCATTTTATTACTATAAACTCTGACACAGCACTGTGGGAAGAAATATGTACGTTTGTGAATGTGGACTTAAAATATACATGAAGTTATTTACTAAACAGGAAAATTAGTTCAAGAAATAATTGACTCAAAGCAACAATTTAAAGCGATACCAATTTAGGAACTTTAAACAAACTTCAGATTCAAATCAGGTAAGTTTATACAGGGTGTCCATAACATTTTGAATTAAACTTATACAAGTGATACAGGGGTCAAATATACTCATTTTGAGATAGGAAACCGAAGGTCGGAAAGGGCTAGTTCAAACACCATGCCATCTTGAAGTTGCAACAATCTGTGGAGACAAGTACGATATTTCATTAACAAATGTGTTTATGAAGTCGATGTAACCTGTTTTATTGTGCGTAACACTACACCTGAATGTGTACGGTTTAGTACAAACAATTTACTGCTGCACTGCACGTACCAAAAACTCACAGTAACTGTACAAAATGACGACCACCAACCTCGATGGACGTAGCACAACACATAAGGAAATTTTGTCTCAGTTTCTCAAATATCCCTGGCGTCTCTTGGACAATTAAGATGGTAGCTAGGACTCTTGCAAACAAGTCATCCTTGGATTCTACTTACGATTAATACACCAAGGACTTTCCTTCCTTCGTGATGTACTGCTCGAACTATTGGAGACTGTACTTCTAGATGTCCGCACGAGAATGTGGGTACAACATGACGGCGCACCTGCCCACTTCGATGTGGATGTTCGCCATTATTCGGAAACAACCTTTCTTAATCGTTGGATTGAAAGAAGATGCCTCATTCGATGGCCAGTCCTCATATCTTTACCCACTCGACTTTTTCCTTTGAGGACACATCAAGTTCTTGGTGTAAGAATTGCCAGGAAAATCCGAGGAGGACTTGCTTGCAAGAGTCGTAGCTGCTTGCTTAATTGTGCAAGAGACGCCGGTGATGTTTGAGCGAGTGAGGCAAAATTTCCTTAGGCATTATGCTACTTGAATTGAGATTGGTGAAAGTCTTTTTGTGCAGTTACTGTGAGCTTCTGGTATGCACAGTGCAGCAGTGGTTTGTACTAAACCTTACATACTCAGATATAGTGTTGTGCACAATAAAGTAAGTTATATCGACTTGATAAACACATTTGTTATTGAAATTGTAATTATTCCCACAAATTGCTGTAACTTCAAGATCACGTGAACTATTCGTTTTCGACCTTCGGTTTCCTATCTCAAAATACGTATATTGGACCCCTCTGTAACCTGTAAAAATTAGACCTAAAAGGTTATGGACACCCTGTATGTATCTACTAGCTGTATTATTATTATTTTATTTAAATGAAGTTTATTATTTAAGTTTTATCTTCAAGTGATCCTAATCACTAAATGAAGTTAATAAATTTTCGATTATAGAAGAAAAAAATGTTTACTATTGTGAAAAATTGATCCAATAAAATAATATTAAATATTATTGTTTAATGAATTCTATTTATCTAATTATATGTATTCATTTTTTATAGGTAAAGAGTCTGTTATTGAACGAGTTGTGAAGTTAATCAAGTTCTACGCTCGAGGTAAAAACTTATTTCATTCATAAATCAATTCTGCAATTGATTATTAGTATTCGTTATTGCTTCACTTTCTATTCGTAATAATTTTAGGAAAAAGGTTTTGAAACCTACTTTAATTTTGCTTGTTTCTGTGTGACAGAAAATATGTTTAAATTTCAACATTATTACAAGAGTATTATTATTCAGTATTCCGTCTTTCGGCAGGTACTGGAACTAATGAGGTTTTTTTTTTTCAATTTTAGATTTGGGCCTAGAAATGTTTCTCCACGTTTCTCAATTTTCAGCTTCCCCTTTTAACTCCCAATATTTTCTTCTATTTCTCAATTCATCGATCACTTGTGTTCTTCTTCTTCCTATTCCTTGCTTTCCTTCCATCTTACCTTTTATGGCGATATAAAGAAGACAATTTCTTCGTAAGATGTGTTCAATCCAATTGACCTTTCTACGAGGGATGGTGGTTGTAAGTGTCCTCTTCTCTCCTATCCGTTTCAAACCTTCTTCATTTGTTGCTCCCTCTGTCTATTTTATCCTCACCATCTTCCTCGAACACCACATTTCGAAGCTCTCTAAATATTTCTTCTCTTACTTCCGAAATGTCCAAGTCTGAACCATACAGTCCAATGCTCCATATATAGCACTTGATCAACTTCTTTCTAAGTCCAATATTAAACTTGCTAGTTAAGAGTGATCGTTTGTTGAATTCCTCTTTAGCTATGGTAATCCATGACCTAATCTCTTTGATGCAGTAAGCGTCTGTCACCAAAATACTTCCTAGATACTTGAAATTATCGACCTCTTCTAGTTCTCTTTGTTCTATTCTGATCCATAAGGGCGTGTTTCCACGGGATATTGTCCTAACTTTAGACTTTACGATGTTGATTTCCATTCCATATAGTTTTCCAGTGTCAACTATTTTGCCAATCATCTCCTGTAGTCCCCCTTCGGTTTTAGCTATTATAACCGTATCATCTGCATACCTGATCTTGTTAATGATCTGCCCTCCAATCTTGAAATCTCCAATTCCCTTTAATGCTTCCTTAATTAAACAGACACTGTCAGTGGCGGCGGTTGGACGTTAAAAGTGGGGGGAGGGGGCAAGACATGATCTGAATATTTGATATCAATTCTAGTTTTCCTGGTTGCTTGTAACACTTTGTTTGACGAAAGGTTGTATAACTAATAGGATACTATCTTTTTCAGTTGAAATACCGTATATCGTATTTCATATCTTATTAAGTAAATTGGCAAGAGAAACGCAAGTAGACACTAGCCCTTTGTACTCTTAAACAACGAAGGTGTAAGAAGAAATTTGATTCCTTGCTCATGAATATCTGTGTGGAAAATTGTGTGATCAGATTAGGGGCATATTTAATAACAATTTGCAAAACAAATAAACAGAAAGGATAATATTAATCAAATAACCATAGTAATGAATAATGAGGCTTGTTTTGCAAAAGTTATATTGAAACTGGGAATTAATGAACAACTTATATTTTTAATTCCACGCATGCTATTATATGTGTTATTACTCTTAGGATGACAGTGAATACTACAAGCATATGCTACGACATTTAAAGAAATACTTTTGCAGCTTCCTGAAACATGTTCGCTGCCATTAAATACAGTTTTCACTTTCTTGGAATATTTCAAAACTCAGCAATACTTAGTCACTCCACATTTCAGTTATACAAAATAATCCTAAAACCTAGAATTATGTTAAATTTAATAAATGTAATTGTATATACAAAACTGTATATGTACACCCCATAACTCCTATATTACACTGCAAAATTAATATTCCTTACTGAGCTCCTTCGTGGCTAAGCGGTTAGCATACAGGTCATTGACGTGGGAGACCCGGGCTCGATTTCCCGGGAGGAGCTCACGTGGTTAGGACTCCACGTTGATCATTAAGTCCACGTCTCACATAACTTCGCTGCTGAACAGGATGTTAAACTGAAAAAAATCAAATCAAAATATTCCTTATTATTAGAAAGAACAAAATACAATTTAGGAACTGTTGATTTTTGTGCAATTAAAGAATAACTTGTGAAGGACTTCTTTTCTTGCGAAATGTTATCTCAATTAGTTCCAGAGCAGCTGACTATCGAGCCCTTGCAAGAAGAAATTAAAGTACGCTCGAATTGTGGCGCTCCAATAGATTAATTTTCGGTCCATTTTTAGTGGCAGTTCAAACGCAATTCCTGTAGCTTTCTTAATTCCACGGGAAGACAACCAATACGTACTCATGGAACGACAAACATTTTATGGCACCATTTTTATGTTATGAACCAATAATACATACAAAACTTTATATTTCCAAATGAAACTATATACATTAATTGGTAATTTCAAAAAAGTGGGGGGGGGGACAACTGCCCCCCTTTGCTCCCCCTAATCGCCGCCCATGGTCACTGTAAACTTTCACATTGGGGCGACAAACTACATCCTTGTCTGACTCCTCTTCCAATCTCCACACTATTAGTTTCTCCTTCATTCATGTGCAACTTTAGTCGTTGTCCTATGTACGGGTTTTGAATAAGTCGTACATCTCGCCAGTTGTCTCCGATTTCTTTAAGTAAAGGTTCTAACATAACATTGAGTCATAATTTAAGACACTTTGAGATATAAATATCTGAGGATTTTGGGAGAAGGGTGGTGGCGTAAGCTTACGTGCTCTTCACCTTTTAAACTCTTTGTTTTTTTGGGGGGTCAAATATCTAGAAACGCAGAAACAGAATTTTAATTATTTTAAATGAGAAAGCCTGAATAGTCAATTCATTCTTCTAAACTTAAGGCATTAAGATATGTAAGCATCTTATTATAAAAATAGAAACTTCCATTTTGTTCACTTTTCAGTCAAATTTCAAATAAAAAATAAATATCCATATCTCAGATTTCTTTGAGTTTAGAGGAAAGAAATTAGTTACTTGGTCATTTTAATTTAACATAAGTTAACAAATGTTTCAACATTAAACAACCACTACTTACTCTTACATTCTCTGCTATCCTCCAGAGGTCAAATATATAAAATAAAGGAATCTATTGTATAGTTATTTTTAATAAAATTCCAAATACAAAATTTCATATTTGTAAACTCAGGTATATGTGCATCATCGTATAATAAACATAACTCGGGGGCGCGGTGGCTCAGTGGTAGAGCGTTCACCTCTGGTGCTTGGGGTCCCGGGTTCGATCCCACCCCCGCCAAGTGAACTTTGTGGTGGACAAACACCGTGCTCGTAGGTTTTCTCGGGGTTCTCCCGTTTCCTCCCACTTTCTTCATTCAACCATTTCACTCATCTCTAATCATCACCGTCTCTTTTAGCCTAACCGGCATAACCGTGGGACGTAAAACTCAAAGATTTCATTTCATTTCATTTCAATAATCATAACTCAACCTGTTTTTCATCCCCTCTCTTTTCTTTTCTTCTTGATGAAATATCAAAAAGCAATAATCACGTATTTAATTATTTTAAACGAAATCGAATGGGGAAATTTTATGTATCTAAACTTAAGGAATTTCGAGATATGGTCACATTATAATAATTCTATCTCTACTCTTTTATCTTGCGACTCTTCTATTTCCTATCAGGTCAATTATTAAAATACACTAAGTAATATATTTAATTATTTTAATTTAAAAGTTTAAATTCCGAACTTCATGTCTCTAAACTTAAAATTTATTTCTTCCAAAATTTCTTCTGTATGTTTTAGCTATATTATTCTTCCTTTAAAAGAGTGTGTACATAAATGACTACATATTAACATAAAATGAAAGAATTATTCCAATGGTGAAATGGTTAATAGTCTAAGTGTTAGATAGTAAAGTCTATTGATGACCTTAAAGCTATGAGTGAAATAGCCTTTGATTACCTTTTCTGCAATGTCAATCTCTTTATATAAACCTAGGTATTGTCCCTTTGCTTCCCACAATCACCGGTAGGAACCGGAATTCCTTACGAACCTGAAATATCCTTTGCAGCTTCTGGTATTTATTGTTCTTCTCCAGATGAGTTTGTTCCTCCAAGCTTTCATTATCCTCAAAATAAACCACATCTACAGTTAATCTCCTCCGGTCTGTTTCTGAAACCAAATCTGGTTTAAGCCATTCGTTTTCTATATCTACTATATTTTCCTTAATTATCTTAAGACCTTTTCTGAGCATTCTTTCTCTATCAAATTTACTGTCTCATCATGTCTGTGTATACGTTTTGTTTTCACTGGCCGAGAACATGCTCAAGGGTCTCCGTTTTATATCTGTATTTTGTACATACTACATACATAACAAGTTTAGCACGATATAATGCTTCTTTTATGACGAATTCTGGATCAAAAATCAAAATGCACTGAAACGTGTCTAATTATGCTAAATGAGAGGTTTAAATGCACAATTTCATATATCTAGCCTCAAAAAATTCTGATATATTCATGTGTTATTAATAATATGATCATCTATTTTTCCCCTTCCTTTGTGGTACCAAAAATCCTTCTTTTGTGGTACCTTTCATCACAAATTCAATGTATTGTCCGAATTTCAACGTTCTTTCAAACAGTTTGATCGAGGCGCTATTCAATCAGTCAGCCATTTAAAGATTTCTTCTGTTATATGAGTGTATAGATATGCATTGATGAAATATTTTAACTATAGATTTCTATTTAGAAAATAAACTTCTTACAGAATCAATTATAGCAAGAAAATTACTCGTTTACTTTCGTGAGAACAAGACGATCTCTCACATCTCCACTTTAACCAAGAAACTAAGTAGCGTGTGTTTTGCCTTATATAAACATTAAGGTATGTTGTCGAGGAAAACACTTCTTAGTTTCAGCACTTTTTGATTAAAAAAAAGACACGATTAGGATAATTTTAGGAATACCAACAAAGTCGTAATGTAAAAATATTTTCATAGAAGCAAACCTTTTAACAGTTCCCAGCTTATACATTTATAAATCTATTTTTCTACTGTAAAACAGGCATCTTTTTACCTTTAACAAAAATGTTTATGGTTCAATTCCTGGTTTGAGCTCATGTAATTCGGATTCAACGTTAATCAGTAGGTCCAGTCTCATATGGCCTCAGTGCTGAAAGGGGCGTTAAACACAAAATCAACTCAACTCGCCTCAAAAAGTTCATAGCCATATATATAGGACAAGACAGTGACATATTTGTGATGCATTAAAAATATGCTAATATAAACAAAATTGTTTATATGAATTGTGTTAGGTTGTATAATAAATTCCTGCTGTATGTACTTAAAGAATATGACTTATGCTACCGTTTTACGTGAGAAATGTTTTAACCTACTTGCTGTGAAATGCTATTACACTATTAAGGTACATTTAAATGATTCAGTTAATGAAGAATTGGCAACAGAATCTTCTCCTCAGTACATGATAATTGGTATAAATGGTTTCCTAATTAACATGTAAATGGTCATGTTTATATACTTAGTTTTATCTTTTACTTTATGGTTATACATTTTAGGAAGATGCAAAATGTAATATTATGTATACCTTCTGCTAATTGATAGTATTTTTTATTTATTTCATTGCCAACTGTAACGCTTACGTAATAATTTCTCACGTTTTGTGAGCTAATGAAACAGGCAAATAAATGAAATAAAATGAAATCTTTATTTTAAATGAAATTAAGAGTATTGAGTTTACACTTCAGCTAAATAAATATCATATTTCTCAAGGATCTTATAAAATAGAGGATCTGCCCTTACAACAAAATCTTGAAGCCATACGTTACAGTTTCGCCACCCCTACTCTGCCCACTTCGCCCAATAGGATCGCAATGTTTTGAGCTAACAATAACGGCGGAAACGAAAGTAGCCAATCAAACGATGGTAGAAACGAGAGTAGCCAATCAGACGTGCCAATGCTCGGTTGTTTTTTGGCTTCACCGATTTAATAGAATGAAGATACATATGGGCAGATCCTCTATTTATAACATCCTTGATATTTCTATTAAATTATCACTAATACGACATTCTTTTACATTTTCTTTCAACCAGTGAGAGAAAAGGAAAGAAATTACCTAATTCAGATGGTGCAGATATATAATACTACAATCAGAAATCCAAGTAAGTTTTTTTATTCATTTGGTGTGTATAATTGCGTTAAACTTTATGTGATATTTGATATAAATAAGTGCTAGGATTTTTTGAAATATACGTTATTGTACAAAATAATTTAATTAGTTGTGTATGTTCCAACACTTTTCTTTAGAATTAATTGATATTATAGGAAAATTGGATATAATAACAAACAAATGATGATACCTTCTAATCATTAGTAATACAACCAAAAGTATAACATTTTATAAGTCATTTCTACTCATTTAAAACTCATAAGTATTAATTCTACTTATTAAGTTTACTAATGATTTATAGGATATTTCAAAACAGCACCGACAACGTTTGGAAGGTGATTCCTGAGACCAAGATAAGACAAAAACTATAGACTAACTTGGGTACAAAAATCCGTTATTTCGGAGTTATATCCTGCCGAAAACATGAAAAAATGAAATTTAAAGTTATACTCCAAAAGTATGGGATCTACCGTAGTCGGATCAAGACTTCACTAAGAAACTAGTATGTGCCCTATCCAAATATCCATGTTTCAGAATCCTGCGGTACTTTCCTAATAATTTTTATAAAGGTAGTTGGTGAGTACTTCAAATTATATGCCCACAAACTTCCTCGATAAAAGTTGCTTTGTGAGTAGCTTAGGATTCTGAAACATATATTTTTGGATAACACACATACAAGTTCCTAAGTAAAGTTATGGTAGGTTCTATGGTTTTCGAGCTATGGACCTTTAAAGTTCTTTTCTTTTCATGTTTTCGGTAGCCTATAACTTCGAAAGGAAGCATTTGTGCACCGAGGTTGTTTTATACTTTTTGGCTTACCTTGGTCTCTGGAATCACCTCCCAAACGTTGTCGGTGTTGTTTGTAAACACCCTGTATATAGGGGAAAATGTAAGAGCTATGGAAGCTGAACCACTTTCCAGGGAGAATATATTTGTTGTTTTTCATTCGGGTGAAAAATGGCTGGGAGCAAATAACTAAATGCTTGTATCTTGTTCGTTGTGGCTTTGGAATTATTCACAGTACATCAAATATGTATTAATAACACCTGTGTTACACTGCCAAAACTGTTACACAGCTATTATTAACTCCTTGCGTTCCCGTGGCATCTATGCAGATATCATAAAATATTACGTTGCAAAATGCCAGTGACATTCATGGAGGTGTCATGAAAACGCATCCTTTATTAAAGTTCGTATGAATCCTAGGAATAATGATTTTTTTAGTGGATGCAAGGCAAGAGTTAGTTCTCTTATTTCTTTTTAGGTGACAGCACCTCACTGAAAGAAAATTTATCTAAGTAGGTGGTAGGCATAAGGGAGCATGCAATTACGAAGCACATGAGTTTGTTTTGACGATTAACAATTGAGGGGGTTAGTGCAACAGTGGTCTAATCCACATTTTTAAAAAAATGGAGAAAAATAAAGTTAAAGTTAAAAACATGTGGTCTTTTGTACAATATATGTATATATACAATGTATGACACATTCAACCACTTGTGCTTGTATTTGGTATATTGTACAAAAACACATGTGTTTAACGTTAACTTGATTTTTCTCCATTTTGTTAAAAAAAAAAAATGTGGGTTAGACCACTGTTGCACTAACCTCTTCAATTGGCAACTTCGAGATTTGAAAAAAGAAGAAAAGAAAAAAGTATCTTTGATCTCCGTTCAGTGTGGCCAACTCCAAGCAGCATAAAATCCCTTCAAACCATGAAAATTTCCCTTTTCCAGTCGAAATGTTTCACAATGCAAACATTTTTTTTAAAAATCAGTAATGTGAATGTTATCCTCGCGCGTGCACAATAACTGCACCTTATATAACGGTCTAGACAGTCTCTTAACAGTAAATGAAAACCTGGTTATTACAGCACGCACATACTAAATTGACACCTGGACCGCAAGGGGTTATATATATTTAATGTTTTTGTGAGTTTTATTTTATTAGACTCAATCCTGCATCACTTGACGTTCTGGATATTGGTATTTTTAAGTTGGAGTATATAGTTCATCCTGTATCGTCAAGCATGATAATTTTATATTTATATAGAAAAACATGTTATTTGGTATAACAATGTTTCTGTAGCACCTGACGTGGTTAATATTCAGCTCTTGAGTTTGTAGTTTATACTATTGATCCTCTATCGTCAAATATGGTGTATAATATTTGTTATGGTGTGTGAATTCAGGAGAAATATCATGGACATTATGTTGATTTTAAGTTTTTATTGCTATGGTTTACGTGCTAGTATTTGGTTAGCCCAGAGCATCCGTCTCAAGTACGAGTATAAATGTATAGTGCATTATGTTATCTGGTACACGTTTGCTTGAATCTTTCTCTTGGTTCTAATTATGAAATTATTTGTGGATATTCCTTAATTTAACTTATTTATTTGAGAAGCTAAGATGAAACACATGTGTTTTTATTGGTACAACTGTTCTTCATACAGTGTTTTTATATGATTTAGTAAAACATAATTTTAATCAGATCACAGATCAAATGCAAAGTTTATGGGAAAATTCTTCTAATACTACAATAGAGTCCCTGAAACTCGGCACTGGAACCCCGCTGTCCGGGTAACTCTGCCACACTCTAGCATGACGAAAAAAACCCGCGCGCAGGCCCGTTCAAGGTCAAATCCACTGTATGCTTTAATAAAGTACGTATTTTCCTTTCGGATATTTGGGCAGTTTATTCTTTGTTGTATTCTCAACCAACCAATATATACAAGTACAATGCTGTATTTTCTGAGGAAACACTCGTTCTTATTCTTATTTAACCCCATTTCCGGCATTTTCACAAACTCGTCCACCCCTCGGCTTACATTAGGCCACATTTTCTGGACTCCATTGTACTACTATTTTATATGTTATGTCAAGACCTTACTTAACATTGTAAAACATAATTTAGAAGAACTTGATACTCATATTTGTGAATTTAGACAGTGGCATTGATACGATGTAAATATTAACTCTTCAATTCTTGTATTATCCAGATCGAGATGCAGGTAGGGAAGAATTTATAAAGAAGATGAAATATCTTTGGGAGGATGCCTCACCAGAACCACGTGAGTAATAATGTATTTGTTGTATTTAATATATATATATATATATAATATTTTTGAGAAACATGATTTTAAGATTTCTCACTAAATAAGTTTGGTCCAGGTTTCAGGAAATGACTTTGCTTTTCTTTAACCGTGCTGAAGTCGAATCATTAGAAAAAGAAGCAGAGTAAGTGAGTAAAGTAACACAGAACTATAGATATAATAGTAATACATCTCTTAATATAACTTGTTAAAAGGCATCTGAGAGCTTACTGAGGTAAGATACACAAATACGAGGGGAATCCGAAAATAAGTTTTCCCAAGTAAAGTGAACAGGAATGAGGAAACAAGACAGCGGTTGTACGCGCAACACACCCAGACACAAGTGGGTATCGTTATCCCGCGAACCTGCAAATATTGCCGTCGCATCGCTTGCGCAAAGCGGAGACGGGTCTCTCAGTCTGAGTCTGGTAGCTATGGAGAGAAGGCTCGTTTTGACGTCGTGGTCAAAGGAGAAAGTTCGAGTGGTTGTCCGCTGTGAATGCGCACGTGGCGTATCGGAAGTAGAAATCCATAACCGCCTTGTGGAAGTCTATGGGCCTGATGTGATGTCAAAAAAAAAAAAAAAAAGTGCGGAGATGGTGTCGGCAGTTAGTTCAGTGAGAAACACACCGATAGCTGGAAGGACGTGTACGGCAATTAGAGACGAAAATATCAGGATGGTGAATGACATGATTAAAGCGAACTGTCGGCGGTAGGCGCTTCGGAAGTAATGCTGAAGTCACACAAGATGTTCGATGCTTCTTCCGCATGCGGAGGCTTGAATTTTCCCTGGAAGGGATTTTGAAGCTTATAGACCGGTATGAGAGATGTCTCAATGTACTTGGTACTTAGGTAGAAAAATAAAGGTACCACTGATCTTTAATGTCTCATGTTAGTTTTGGTCTCACATACCCACCTCTGTCCACAGTCTCCTGGGATTTTCCCCTCGTAGTTAAAGTTCCCAATATGGGTTTCTCTATGTTAATAAAAATTACTGACCAAATACAAAATCGAAAATAAATCTAATAAAGAATATTGTTCTACTACAGTAACGAATATAATACATTAAACCCTCATGAGCGACATATGAATTTCCCCAGATACGAATAGGAATCCGCCACTTCAGAAGAGCTCTAAGTGAAGTTGTATGTGACCAAAAGTCAAGTGTGAAGTGAATAATTAGTGAGGATTTACAGATTGCAAATAAGACAGCCTCGTTTTCAGTCTTTAACAGAGCACCGTACCATTAAATTGAGGACGCAATAGAAACTAGTGTGTTAGAGATATTTGTCAGACACTGTAACCAGGCACCTAGTCAAGGGGGGTTCGAACCCCCCTTCGAGACCAGAAATGAAAAAAATTTAAGGAAGGATGAAACAAAATGAAATGAGAAAAAGAAGGTCCAACACTAAAAATAAACTAGAGGAAGCTTTTGGTTACTCTTTCTTATGAGGAGATTTGTATTAGTTACAATACATGGTGGCAAGGTAAGCGAGATACCCTGGAAGAGTCGGGGAATTTAAACTTTCTACAAAAGTTGCGGAATTCTCAGAATTTCTGCTACTAGTCAGGGAGATTTCAAGCTTCCGAAAGCACTCTTTTTCTCATCATTTTGTGTAACAGCGTGGACATTTTTTAATCATAATTTTTCGTCATCGCATCCTTGCAGTATCAAACGTGTTATTTCAAAAACAACTTTCTACTACTCCTTTAACCTGTCATTTGGAAGAGACACTAGTTGACGGAATAATAAAAACAAAAAATTATGTGGAAAGAAAGTTCTGTTAACATTGGATTTAACAGAGAGAGTAACGCAGATATTGTAAAATATTTTATTATTGGATATGTACTTTTTATAATACTTGAGGCCAAAATGAAAGAAAAATTGTTATATTTGAATAAACAGAGGAAAAACGTAAATATTGTATAATCTTTATCAATACTTTTTAAAATTCTTTTACTTGAGATTTCTTCATAGTTTATTAAAATACTTACTAACATATCCTCATTTTATTGTCACAATAAACCAATATATGTTGATAGTAAAGTAGTTTAGATTGATCGAGCTCCTCGGCCTTTAGAATTTCATGTCACCCCCTTCCCGTTACGAAATCCTGGCTAAACGACACAATATATGTTTTAGTAAAATAGTTCAGAATGATCGAGGTCCTGGTATGTTGACCACAGTATTTCATGTCACGGACCCCCCTCTTCACGAAATCCTGGCTACGTGCCTGCTGTAACTCTAAATAAAATATACATCTATTTAATAGTTGCCAAAAAAATCAATAGAGAGATGTATTTAATGATCTCCAAACAAGGATAAAAACACCTGTTCGCAACTAAAGTCTTCCTTCCGCAAAAGTAACGATATGTTTTTCCTTTTTTTTTTGTTGTTGTCAAAAATTAGTTTTCGGTATAAATCACCTGAATTCTGATTTTCACGAAAAAGATGAGTCTGAACTCGAGATTAATGATTTCTTGCTCGTAAAAACGAGTTTTAGTATAACTTGTTAAAAATAAAAATTTAGTGCAGTTGCCGAACACCATTACAATGGAGCGTTTAGAAAGAAAATTGCCACTATTGCCATAGCAATTCCGTAGACATGCTGTAATTGTATGATTAGCTTGTGGATCGCGTGATCGGGGTTGTGACAATTCCATTAAGACACGATTCCAATCTACAAAAAACATGACCGGAAGAATTATAACATAAAGCAAAAAATAAATCAATAAGTTAAATTAACAAAAACTCAACACTCGAGAAAGAAATAAGAATAAAGAAAATTTGTTTCTTTTTTCTCTTCAGTTATTTATTTATTTTGTTGTTTGTACTCAGTGCAGTATAGAAAGCACTGAACTCACCCAGAAACAGGTCGGGATAAATCTACTTCCATTTTTCCATGACGAAGATGCCCATTGATTATCAACTTTGTAAACGCCTCCTAATCATACGGAGGCCCTTCAGCAGTTTTCTCATCTGATTAGCAGAGCCCGTCAAATGCCATTTTGCCATGTTTTGCCCTAACGTTTTGATCATCTTGAAACTTCGTATGTAGGCGATTTGTGGGTTCCAGCATATTTCCCACATACATTTAAAAAGCCATAAAAGCTATATTTTGTCTGTTCCAGCGATAAAAAACATATTTCCGATTAAAAGCAATATTCAAAAGCAATTTTCAATAGATATTCTGCAAAGTAAGCAAGTCGTATTGTATAATTTTTCCTAGTTAATATTTCTTTTCCAATGGGAGGAGGATGCTGAATGTGTGAAGAAAGCTAAGAGTATTCTTCAGAATCCCCTCCTGCAGAGACAGCTCATCTCAATAGAACACAACTACGGTGAGATCCCACAAATAATAGAGGAACTGAGAGTCAGTCTATGCAACTAACCACAGCCATTTCAAAGGTAGGAAAGTTCATATCTTAAAAATGGACTGGCCATGTAGGCGAAACAATAAACAAGAAGATGGAAGCTGTTCTGTGGCGAAATTATGGGTGGAAGCCTCTGTGAGCAGTGGCTCAAATACTAGCAGGAGCCAACACTCTGGAACCACTTCCAGATAATTGGACACATTTGGACGTGCTCTCGTGCAAATTTGTACCATGACATCAGCAGACGTTGAGCGTTCCTTTTCAAAGTTGAACTATTTACTCAACGACAGGAGATTGTGTCTGTCAACAGCCAACATTGAACAATATTTGATTATAATGTTCAATAAAGAATGATATTTGTTTACAGAATGGCCATTTGTAGTTTTTAATATGTAAGTATTGGAATGTAATGGAAAAATAAAAAGCTGTACATAAAAGCCATATTTTTAATAACAGATATATATAAAAGACGTTTTTAATTTTTAAAAGCCATTTTGCTATGCCATATTTCAAGAAAATAAGAGCTATATTTTGACGGGCTCTGCTGATTAGTGAGAATGTACTCAAATTAGTGCACTCTCAGTGAAGTTATTTTTCGTAGTAGGTTTATGATAAATATTTTAACGTTTTTACGCAATTTTTAGGTACAATTTAGTGAAGTTTCTTCTCGTAGTAGGTTTATGATAAATATTTTAACGTTTTCACGCAATTTTTAGGTATAATTTAGTGAAGTTTCTTCTCGTAGTAGGTCTGATAACTATTTTAACGTTTTTATGCAATTTAGGTACGATTTAGTGAAGTTATTTCTCGTAGTAGGTTTATGATAAATATTTTAACGTTTTTATGCAATTCTTAGCTACGATTTAGTGAAGTTATTTCTCTAGTAGGTTTGTGATAACTATTTTAACGTTTTTATGCAATTTAGGTACGATTTAGTGAAGTTATTTCTAGTAGTAGGTTTATGATAACTATTTTAATGTTTTTATGCAATTCTTAGCTACGATTTAGTGAAGTTATTTGTCGTGGTAGGTTTATGATAAATATTTTAACGTTTTTATGCAATTCTTAGCTACGATTTTGTAAAGTTATTTCTCGTGGTAGGTTTATAATAAATATTTTAATGTTTTTATGCAATTATTAGGCACGATTTAGTAAAAGTTATTTTTCGTAGTAGGTCTAAGATGAATATCTTAACGTTTTTGTACAATTCTTGACATAAGTTGGAATGTCGATATTTTATTTTCGCTGCTTGTTCTAAGTTGAATTTTAAATCGTATTTACAGAAAATCTAGAAGAAAGAGATATTTTCATCAAGAAGGTATTAAGTGTATGGAATGCAGCCACACCACAAACGAGTAAGTTTAAACTTTGTGTATTTACTAATATTCAATATCTTGAAATATAATGAATTGTATGTTTAGATAAATGCTTTCATTACTTTGCGATATAAGATGATAGGAAAAACTATTCTTGAAGCTGGATCTTTATTAGAAATAGAAGTAGTTGAAATATAGGTAAGGTAGTTTATCAAATATATGAGGATAAGTCGAAAATTATCCATAATGTAGCTACAACTTTCCTTACATTGTTCGTATTGACCTCTGTTCTCGTTTATTTTATTGTTATGCTGTTGTGATCATGCTATGAAATTTTGATCCTAATCCCTTCATTGCAGATAGGTCATGGCCCCCGCATTAGAAGTTTGCACCAAAGAGGAACAACGAGCCGTGATCCGGTTTTTGTGGTCGCAAGGTGTATCAGGAACCATGATTAATTTCAAGACGATGTGTCACTTCATCAACAGTCACTCGTCTGTCTAACAGAACCATGTCATGTGCATGCTCAATGTTGTCATTATTTGTGGCCGTAGATGGTCATAGATAAGGAAAATCAAAGATAGCAACCAGGGCCTAGAGTTGAACGGTATTCACCACGTTATGGCATATGCTGATGATGTAAATTTAATAGGGAATGATAGGAGAACAATAGAAAGAAATGCAGAGATCTTATTAACGCTTGCATGGACATGGGTTTAGAAGTAAATGCAGAGAAAACTAAATACATGGAAGTACGTCGGGACCGGAATACAGCAAATTATGGATGCGATAAAATATTAAATAATACTTTTGATAAAGTGGATAGTTTCAAATATCTACGATCAATATTAACAGAGGAAAATCATATTCACGAAGAAATTAAATGTCGACTAAAAGCAGGAAATTCGCGTTACTATTCGGTTCAAAATCTCTTGTCGTCGCGAATTTTGTCGAGGAATTTGAAGCTTAAAATATACAAAACGATAATCATGCCTGTTGTTCTGTATGGCTGCGAAACGTGGTCACTTACTCTGAGGGAAGAACATAGACTGAAAGTATTTGAGAACAAGATCCTGAGACGAATATTCGGACCCAAGAGGAACGGGAATGGGGAATGGCGGAAACTTCATAACGAGGAACTACATGATTTATGTGGTTTACCCAACATTGTTAGGATCGTCAAATCTAGGAGGCTTAGGTGGGCGGGTCATGTAGCTAGAATCGAAGAAAGTAGAAACGCTTTCAAAGTCTTGACTGGAAGACCAATCGGAAAACGACCATTAGGAAGACCTAGGCGCAGATGGGAGGATAATATTAAGATGGATCTCGCAGAGATTGGAATACAAAGTAGAAAGTGGATGCAGTTAGCTAAGGATAGAAGTCATTGGAGAGCTTTTGTGAACACGGCATTGAACCTCCGGGTTCCATAGGCCATAGAGTTAGTTAGTTAGTTAGTTAGATGGTCGTCGGGCTTCTTCTTCGTGCGTCACACTTGTGTGACCAGTTTTATTTTTTCAATCCATTCGTAGATACTTCCTTGCAGCAAGACATTGTTCCCGTATTGTGCTGAAAGTCTTTCATGGATTTGCTTCCCCTGATACACCTTCCGACCACAAAAACCGGATCACTGCTCCTTGTTCCTTTTTGGTGTAAACTTCTAATGAAGTGGTTATGATCTATCTGCAATAAAAGGAAGACAAAAGGAGGAATTAGGATCAAACTTTCACAGCATCACCATAACAGCATAACAATAAAATAAACGAGGACAGAGGTCTGTATCAACAATGTAAGAAAAGTTATAGCTACAGTGTGGATATTTTTTTTGACTTATCCTCGTATTTTGCAGTTAAGGAAGATCGGAAACAAAATATGTAGAAAATCTTAGTAAAAATTGAAATTTATTTATACAATTACTTTTTACTGGTCGTGAACTTTACTGTCGTCGTGTTTATATATTTTTATATATACGCATGACAAACTATAAAACGAATAAAGTAAGATATTTTTCGGGTAAATTAACTATTAGAAACACTTGTTGATTAAAAATCGTAAATTATATCATACTTTTGCCTGAAATATTTTTAAATAAGACAGAGCAGAGAGGATTTAGTATATTTAAAATCAACACATAAATCAGATCATCTTATTTTATGCAGGATATATAAGGCGTATCTAGAAATAACTTTCCCACGTATACCAAAGCTAAGAAACCATGTGTTGCGCGAAGTGACAGTGTGTAAGTGAGAAAGTAAGACAAAGCATGGCACATGCGCCAGCGGAACTTCCCTAGTGCTCTCAGTAGCGTCGTGGTAGTGGTTGAAGATGGACGTTTCTATTTCAGTTTTCGCCGGGTGTGAAGTGTGAGCAGTGACAAAGATTTTGAATGCACAGGGCATAACGTCAATTGAAATCCATCGTCAGCTGTGCCAGGTCCATGGGCCTAACAACATAAGCAAGCAGATGATGCGTTGCTGGTACTGAGAATTTGCAGCAGGACGCCAAAATGTTCATGATGAGGAGCGCACTGGGAGGCCAACCGTCATCACAGATGACCTTGTGGATCTTGTTCTTGAATGCATCATGCGGAATCATCGCTTCGCAATAACGGAATAAAGCGGTCAATTCCCGGATTTCCCGCTCCTTATTGCATACCAATGTCATGGAGCGCCTGTTGTTCAAGAAGTTGTGTGCCAGGGTGGGTGCCGAAGCAAATGACTTCAGAACGTAAAACGAGGAGCATGGAGTCGGCATTGACATTTTTGCAATGATATAGCTGATGATGGATTTCAATCGGCGCTATGCCCTATTCATTCAAAATCTTTATCACTGCTTGCACTTCACACGCGGCGGGAGCTGCATTAGGAACACCAATCTTCAATCACTGTCACGACGCTACGGACAGCACTAGGAAACTTTCGCTCGCGCATGCGCCATGCTAGAACCTTACTTTCTCATGTGCACGCAGTCACATTTCCTAGCTATGGGACGCATGCGAAATTTACTAACTGGATGCTCCTCGTACATTAAAACTACTTGTTTCATTAAATTACTCGACACGATATGTATTAGGAAAATAATTTAGCAGGTACAGAAAAAAATATTTTCCTATTTTCTAAATAAAGCTGAAGGAGAGTTTTCTTTAATAAAGAAAACGTTTAGTATAACTATTTTCCCAATCTGCACCCAACAGTATATTATATTGAAATTTAATTTGACAAATAGTATGAACAGAGAATCAGACAATTTGTTTCAATTTTTAAGACACACACTAAAATCCATACTATGACGTAGTTTTTAAGAAACTGAATAAACGTCATGTAATCTCAGAAATAACATTAACAGGGAATCAGATATTGACTGAACCCAAACTATTACACATTTTTTTTTAAAAAAAAAAAATACAGACTAAAACCCATATAATTTCAGAACTAACATGACCTGAGAATCTGACACTGATTAAAACCCCTCTTATTACACATTTTTAAAGGAAACTGACTAAATCTCATGTAATTTTAGGAATAACGTGAACAGGAAATCAGACAATATGTTTCATTTTTTAAAAACACTTACTAAAAATAATAAACCTAGTAGTTATTTTTGAACATAGCCTTTAAAGATATACATTATTTGTATGAAATGTGGTCAATTTAATATTACACATCCAATTTAATATTAAACATCCAATTTTCCCCAGATTACGATATAGAAATGTTCATCGCTATGGCTGAGGCCCGTAAGTCTTTGCATTAGTGTGTTTGTTATTTCGTTGTGTGTGGTGATATATTTTACTGTTTGTCTGGGTGTTAAATTTGTTGTGGTTATGTACTGGTTGTGATAAATCATCTGAGACAATCCCAGTGATCGTTCATCCTACGTGTTGTCTATTAATAAATAATATGCGTCCTTGCGTTAAACATTATTGTGGGCTAATTTAATGTTTTTAAATCTAATTTAATTATTTCAATAAATTTTGTTTTGTGACACGTCATGTTGTGACTAACAAACATAACATGAGACTATATGTTTTTCGGAATCATACATTTTTCTCATAGACTTATTTGTACCTGCTTTTACATTCGTTTCCAAATGTACATGCCCGAGTATTGCTAACGTACTAGTGAGGGTTTTAGAACTAAAAATGTTGATTATAAGTAAAACGTTCACTAAAGTTTCAGAAAAGAAAAATCCTTCTTCAGTAACTATCGAATTTATTCCATTTTTAGTTTCATCACATCTAATGTTAATTTTGATTCCGTATAGCACCTTAATTGTCTCTATTTAGGTATTCTTATATCTAACTTGAAGTGTGAAGGTGAAATTAAAGCAAGGATAGGAATGGCGAAATGACTTTAAAAGGAAGAAAATGCTATTCTGTGGGACGTTGAATAAAGAGTTGATAAAACGACTCATAATATGCTTCGTGTTGAGTATTATACTGTACGGGTCAGAAACTTGAACATTACACAAAAATGATGAAAAACGACTGGGAGCTTTCGAAATGTGGGTGTGGAGAAGAATGGATAGAATTAGTTGGGTCGAGTGGAAAACAAATGAGAGGGTCTTTGAAGTGGTGTGGGAGAAAAGAACAATTTTAGATAGTATTAAGAAGAGGAAAAGAAACTGGTTGGGACATTGGCTAAGAAGGAATTGTATCAGGAGGGTACGTAGTAGAAGGTATGGTGGCAGGAAAGAGGAGGAGGGAACGAAGTAGGCTACAACTGATGGACGATGTCAAAACATTAAAATCGTACATGAAGACGAAGAGACCAGCGGAAGACTGTGGAGCATGGAAGCTTCACAGTTACGGCAAGTGACCTGTCCATAATGGCAAAGTACCTATGATGATGATATAACTTTGTCGCTGTAATTTTACGCCGAATTGAAATGCAATTTTTATTAATAATGAAAGCACTATTACTCGAATTAACTTTTATTATACAAAAGATCCAATTACAGTAACGGTATTCATTTAAATATCATACTTGATTCTTTTAAAAAAAATATAACATGATGTATCTAACATGATTTATCAAATTTTTGATTGTGAGTTTATTGACATTCAATATTGAAATTTATACATGATAATTTATTATTATTTTAAAGAAGAAATTTCTTAGCTGAGAGTTTTAATTAACACATTATATATACACATTGAAAACATACATATGATAATTGTGCCGTGCTTATTCAGTGTAATTACTTTTAATTTGACTCTATTAAAACTATAATGCATTGATTATTAATAATTTGTGTTTGGCGTCTTGTTTCCTTAATAATATGCTTTCATGTGAGATGTTTAGAATTAAAGGTAAGAAGTGTAAAAATGAGATACTTATATAATGTTATGATTCACTACAATATATGTTTTATCTTTAATATTGCTTGGGGATAAATACAAAGATTGATAAAAAAGCAACGCCTTCATGGCTGCAATCTTTTTTATTCGTTAACCTAGTATCAAAATTTTCTTTTGCATCTGATAGGTGCATTTGTCTCCTATGTAATGTATTTTCTACTTTCCGACATAGCCCCGCATCCATTTCCACGCATTTGCATCAATGCGTCACTAGTTGGCAAAAGCGGCCGGAAAGAATTGAATGTCAGCTTTCACCACAATTACTATAAGTTGAACTCTTTTTTAGAAAAATGTTAAGTTATGTAGCAATTTGTCGCTGTTTGTTTCAATGGTTTCCGCGAATTATTTCGTCGACACAATGCCAATGCTGTTCCTCTGATGGTCAACCACATTACAAGTGTCTAGACAAAGAAAACAAGTACATTACATAAAGGATAAATGTAGCTATTAGGTACATAAATCATTTTGAAAATCAGTCAAGAAAGAAAATAGTTGCAGTCATGGAGGCATCACTTTTCAACCAAGCCTTTTTAAATCTATTTATAAATGTTTCAATTGCTACTTGATTTAACATAATGTATAATCAATATTAATTAACAATGTTAGAAAAGCATCGAGAACTGTGAGAGTTTCGGCAAAACAATTTTGCCTTCCTCACCAGATATATTTTCAGACAACTAATATCATCTGTGAAACTCCGTCTGGTTGGTTCCCTTCTCATAACTTTTTTCACTGTTTGAAGATAATAAACGAAATGTAATTCCAAACTGAGCGCCAGTTTTCTGAAATGATCTGTGATGAGTAAGGCAATTACCTTTAGCTGAAACGTCTACAGTTGAGAAATATCGGTGCTTTCGAGGTGTTTTTTTAATGAAATACTTTAATTCTTGATTTAGATATAGTTTATTCTGTTTCGAAAATAATTTACTCAGACGCAAGGTAGGCTTTATATCAATTTTACAGTTTACTTGTATAGATGTTGAGCATAAAGATATTTTGTTTGTTAAACTCAGGGATTGAAATTTGCCAATTCCCTAGAAATTCTTTTCCAAGTAAAAGTTTACGATTCGCGAAAGAAATTTTATCTGACAGAACGATTTCTGTAAAATGTTGCATATCATTTTATACAGGGTGGTTACAAAGTCCGCTACCCTTGAAAATAAGTAACATTAACCATTAAACGTATCTTAATAACTACAAGGAAAGAACTGAATGACACGAGCAACAACACTTTCGAGAAATTTTATTGAAATAGGAAACATTAAGTGTCGAAAGGATCAATCTGTTGACCGTCATTATCTTCACAAAGGATAATACGCCGCCAGTCTTTGTGCGACGTTTTTGGAGCATTGCAGGGGTAACTTGAGTGAAAGCTTGTTTCATAGCTTCTGTCAATTCAGTAGTGATATGGTAATGATTTTGTGCAACGATGCTCTTTATGAACCCTCATTGCGCATTATCACAGATGATGAGGTCTGGGTTTCGTGGTGGCAGATCCGGACTACCACGACCAATCCAACGCCTTTGAAAGACTTTCGTAAGATATTCACATACGACGAGGGCATAATGAGCAAGTGCTCATCATGCTGAAACCAACATGTCTCTTTGATTATGTGCTTCTCCAACAGACGAACTAACAAGTTCTGCAACATGTTCAGGTATCAAGAAATAACGGACTTTGTGGCCTCCCTGTATATGTATTGAAACCTTTCCTGCAATAATTCTGAATGTTATATTAAAAATATTTCGTTGCATTTTCCTACTACTGATCACATTAGTGGGAATAGAATCGCATTAATTTAAATTTATTGTTTTCTTTGAAAGTGATACATATTTTTTTTTACCGCAATAGGAGAGTAAAAATAAAAAGTTAATAATTTGGATATCTTTAAATTTCTTTCCTATGTTGACTTTCATTTGCTAATATTTTCATCACCTTATAAAAGAAATTCACATATACTTATGACTTTATAATTGAAAGATGTGACATCAAATGAAAATTAGGTATTACAAGAATCTTGTACTTTGTTGGACTGTCTCAATTTGCGATGGGTTTGGATTTGAAAGAAATCCAAAGAATCATAAAAAAACGTTAAATACTATCGTAAATTAACTGAAATACATGCGATTTGCATAGGTATAGTTATATCAATTTTCCAAAGAACTAGAAGTTCACTGTATGTTATGTGTAACAATAGAATTGCCAAACATCATAATAATGATTACATTGTTGTTTCATTTCAGAACTACGTGATTTACGACAAGCATTTATAAATGTCATGAGCGAAATTAACCCACCTCCCGAAGGATATTCACCATTCGCGAATCTACATCAAGGTAATAATAATATGATTTTACAGTTTTGGGTTTCAAAAATAGGTTACAGTATTACTTATGGGGGCTTAAAATAATATTCATAAAATTGATAATTATTTTTCAGTGAAGATCTGTAACTATCACAGTATTATTAGTATCACTAATAATAATCTCATACGTCCTTACAATCTCATGAGTGTCTTTGAGGACGAGTAATTTAAGTTTCTAATATTAGTAAAGTAAATATTTCATTCTTCCACAGTTTTACATAAAATTGTTCTTTTTATTTTGGACAACCTTCTCCTTTATCTACAATACTTACAGATATATATTATTTTATTAGTATTGGCAACCGTACCCGTTAGATTAAGAAATTTTCATGGCATTATTCCATATATACGTCTAATATTATCATTGTAACATTCTTTGCTTATATATTGTTTGCTTTAGGCAACAATAATTCTCAAAACTGAATATGTATTTTTTTTATGGCGGACAGAATTGTACACGTTTCATAGTTCTGTAATGTAGACCACTCATAACTGTGGTGATTTAGAAAAATACTTTGTGAATTCTTCTAGATGATTGGATTACAATATTAAAGTTTTCTAATTACAAATTCAAAAGCAAGAAATTCAGTTTAATATTTAATTAAACAATTTAGAAATTAAACTAAATATAAGTTTAATTGGAATAATAATAATCAAAAGTTATGCGCGAGAAACACAGTGGAGTGTGGAAGAGACCAATATTTACGAAAAGTGTAATGTCAAGATGGAATTTTAGTAGAGGATGGATTTTTAGTAGTTTGTTTCAAAACCATTGACGAGATTAACATAGCAGCACTAAATAACTTTAAACGCTTAATTTCATCAGCTTGTGATATAATATTGACAAAAATTAGGTATACTAACATTTTTCCCCTTTTGGGGGTCGTTACCTATATCTCAGTTTTTAATAGTCTGAATAGTTTATGATCAATGCGTTATTTTGTAGCATTTAGTTAATCAATGTATGATCATTCACGTATCTTTACACTACTACACTAGTGAATCAATACAAGCAGAAGTGGTTTAAAACTACTTTATTCTGTTCTCATACATGATACAATATTGTTATACATTTCAAACTAGGTCTCTAATCTACAAGGCAAAGGAGTCTACACTTAAAAATAACATTTCTTTTATTCGCTTACTTCTTATATAATTATTTCAGATATGGATTATTTTAATATAATATAAATAATATTTTTCCTTAGCTTCCTAAATATATCCTTAATGATAAATATCGCTACAATACTATCTACAAATCTTTAATCTCCTCAAAATCCAATCCTCATTTTCACCGACTACACAAGTATACTTTTGCACTAGCATGCAGTTAACTTTATTGTACTTTCCATTAACTTACCCTATCTTTAATAACCTAATACTTCTGTATATCCCTATTACTTTTTCATGTTTTACTTAATTGAACCAGGATATCAATATAACGATAACACATCGCTCTGAACAGAACAATATCATTTTTTAAAAGGGTAAATACAACAACTAATCCATCCTCTTTAAAGACTTGTACCCATTCCCCCGATTTTTCAGTACTACATTTCCTGTTGTAAGTTTTGGAGGTTTTAAACTGAGATAGCATGGATTGTATCTGTATGTGGTATTGGGGATCTTGGACTTCTTCTAGTATTTTCTATTCGATTTCGACCAAATCGTTCTAATGTTTCTAGCTTTTTTTTTTTTTTTTTTTTTTACTGAAAAGTTAATTGTTCATCAAAAGTGTATAAGGTTTTTGTGGATGTTATATTCACTTCCGGATTCTTTTATATAGATTCTCTTTCAGATAGATGCTGTAGTTCTCATCGCCGTAACTTAATTTACATATAAAATTTTTGGAATGCCTCCTCATACTAGTCCGATTGATCAACGTATTTTTTCTTAGCATTTCATGTTTCTAATTGTATTAGAAGACCAAAATCTTGTAAATGTTATGACTCCATTAGAATTATAGGTGGCTGACCCCCAGTTCCGGTTTCAACCTTGCCTGAGCTTCGGATTGAAGACACATCGCCATATTGTAGGGCAAATCTCTTGACACTCCTTGTTGTATCTTATTTTCAGATTCATTATTAGGACATCTGGAAGCGAAGTGGTTTTGTCTTCACGAAAATAACATGACTTTTCCCCAAGCTGGACAAGAACCCTTGTTATGACTGAAGTTGCACCTTTTACGTTCAAATATTTTGCCTCTCATCCTTTTTTGGATGACGAACTATCTGTAGATTTCGTCAAAGAAAACTGCACATCTTGATTGTGGTAATCGAACAGTATTTATTTGTGATAATGTTGGTTTAAGACGTTGCATTTTTTCGGTCTTTTCCATTGTTACTGTACAATCTATGGCAACCTTTTTTTTTTTTTTTTTTTTTTTTGCATAAATAAGAGTTGTGCAATGTTATTGCTTAACATATAAAACATCAGCTGGTCCCTTAAGTTTTTAAACAACATGTATAATTGTAGAACAAAAGATGCTCTCTTGGCTGACAAAAGGGATGATATTTTCGCACGTTTGCTTTGTATATGAAATTAGTATCTCTCTGAGAAAATATTTATTTTCCCTGTACAATGTTTTTTTAAGGATAGTTGCAAGTTTGTCGTTTTTTATGTTTGTGGTGACTTTAGCCAACACATATGTTATAGCTTATCATGAGCCATTTTCCCAAAAGCAGTTAAACAGATTGACAATTTTTTCTTCGATTTGCGCTATGCGTAGCTATTTAAAACCATTTAAATGAGGAGTCGTTCAACATTGAACTGCTGAAAAATTGAAAGTTTTGATATCTTTAGAGGGTAAATAGTTCTTAATTTTTCTACCACTTGTTTTATATCTCAAGTACGTTTCTTAAGCTCTAGGGCAAAGAGGTAACTATGACATTTTAAAATATCTAGTTAAATATTATTGTATTTGCTTACTTCTCATATAATTATGTAAGACAGGGTTTACTTTATTATAACAAATCGTCTCGCTCCTTAGCCTCTTAAATATCTTCATGCAGGATAAACATCAGGTACAATGTAAAACAGTACAAAGCTTTAATCATCTCAAAATATAATCCTTATTTGCACATGCTGTACGCACACTGGCTCAGCAGTAGCATATGATAACTTTAGTGTTTAATAACCATACCTATCTCTAACAAAAACACACTCAATTAGTCAATAATCTATGCCCATGCATTGTGAATGACCCAACGTTGCGTGAGGAGTTAGGTGTTGACCCTGTGGAGCTCCTGTGTTTTTTTAATTGAAAGAATCAATGAACCAATTTTCAAGTACTGTTACCTCAGGAAACACTTCTCTCTGAACGTAGGCACAAAAAAGATTCAAATCTGTACGCAGAAGATGAAAAAAAAAGGATGTTACGAAACAGTTTCTCAGACGACTTCTTCAACACCTTTTTGGCAACTTAACACATTGAACCCATGCACCCATACCTTACACACAATAGTATATACAAACGACACACAATCGTTGAGTGCTAACATCTCTTTCCGTGTGTCAATTCAACGTTTTTTTTTCCAAGAGTATTTTCGTGAAGAATCACATTTATGGTATCTACGTCGATGACTGACGGTCATTCTGACTATAGAGTATAAGTCTAATCTACTTTCTTAAAAAAAAAAATCAACTTCTTACCATGTTTCAGCAATTACATAAGCCCTCTTCAGTGCTAGAGCGCTTTTCTCTGGTGCTTGAGATTCTTAATTCAATCCCCGGCTTAGTAAGTTTGTGGTGGAGAACATTGTGCTCGTGGGTTTTCTCGGTTTACTCTCACTTTCTCATTCCACCAAATTCTTCCGTCATTATTCACTTGCTTCAATTATCGTCTCCCTTACTTTAACAGGCATAACGTGGGATGTTAAACTCAAAGATTTCAATTCACTTTCAGTTTTTTTTACATTACCTCTAAACACTGCATAAAATGTTTCCTTGCTCCTGCTGCATTTAATCTTCGATTAAACTTTAGAAATAAAATAGATCGGAAACGTAGAAATTTGTCCATTTGATACTTTGTCTCATTTTGGCTGCCAAATATCCAAAGTATTCGTAGAATTAGAATACAATACCAACGAACTAAACAATAACAGTGGAACAACGAAAATATATCCTTAGCAACACATTGATTCTAACACATGAACAAAACACAATGAATTTAAGCACCTATCAATATTAATGCCACAGGTATTATATTTGAAATGTTACAAGTAAATGTGTGTTTTATGGTGTATGAGAGAAACAATTTGGATGCGAGTTTCAAACTAAAATACGTGAATATATGTATACTATAATCTGGTTTAGTACGATGCACTAGAAAAGGGTTTTTACTATGTTTCCATTTTAGTAGACATGATGCATTATTAACCCCTTGCGTTCCACTGATATCCTTGTGGGCGTCATAAAATACTCCATCGCAAAACACCAGTGACATCCAAGAGGTTGTCATGAACACATATCCTTTATTAAGGATTATATTAATCCTGAATATTATATATATATATATAGTAGATGCAAGGTACGAGTGTGTGTTACTATTTCTCATTATATGATAGCACCTTACTCACAGAAAAAAGTGTTTTTGTGTTAGTAGATTGCCGGCCTAAGGGAGCATTCAATTTAGAGGTCTGCACGGGCTCGGACCGTAAATTTTTAAATATACAACTTTACTTTTCGGGCGTTTACGGGTCTAACTTTGTATATATACTGTACAATGATATGTATTGCACCGATATTTCTGGAGAACTTTTAAAGCACAACTGCAAAATTAAACCTCTAATTGCTGTGAATGAAAATACAATTTTGCGTTAATTATTAAGTTTCTGTAATTCGGGCTTATTTCGGGCTCATCTATCACACGAGCTCGGGCCGCGCTCGGTCCTAAATACTAGAACATAATTATTTTGGACTCGGGTCGGACCTCACATTGTAAATTCACGGGCTGGGCCGGGCTCGGGCTAAAGATTTCGGCCCGTACAAACCTCTAATTCAATTGCGACAAACTGTGCTTCTTTTGACGATAAACAATTTTCAACTTCGAGATCGGAGAAAAGAAAAAATAAAAATATCTCCGGGTAGTGTTTTCGACCTCAAGCAGCATAGTATCCGTTCGGAACATCAACATTTCCTTTTATCAGTCCAAATGTTCCACAAAACATTTTTTTATCACTAACGTGAATGCACTCTTCACGCATACACAATAACTATATAACGGTGTAAACCGTCTTTTAAGAGTAAATGAAAATCTGGTATTAAAGCACGGACATAAGAAAATGACAACTGGAACGCAAGGGGTTAATACGACTTAAATATTATGAATTTAAACTGAATGTGGTAACTTATACTATTTGTTGCTTTCTTAATACTAAAAGATACTCTTTTATGTAGGAAAGCCTACCATCGTAGAAAAGCCTAATAGTACTACATATGTCATTTCTGAAGGTGAGTATTTTTAAAGTGATATTTAATATTTGTTTGTTTAATTATTTCTAATGCGGATTATCTAATCAGTTCTATAAAGGTAATCAAGAAAGTTCTGTCGCTTTTTGTAGAGGTCTGTGTTCAATTTGTTCTCACACCATTACTTGAATGCGAACGGAGATAAGGCAAATGTCAGTTGTTGGTGCGGGTATATCCAGCATACTACCTGGTTGTGGTAGTTCAGATACAGCGTGAAGTTGAATAAGGATAGAGTGAACATGGAACCTCCATAGAGCGTCATAAGGGCGTGTATACTTTACGAGTTCAAACTGGGGTCAAACGCCGTTGCAACGGGGCGAAAAATATGCCAGGCATTTGGTGACGGTATTGTGAACACGCGGACAATGCAGTGGTTTAACAAGTTTAAGAACGGTGACGAAACACTCGAAGACGCACCACGTGGCAGAAGACCAACACATGTACAGAATGAAGACTTTCAGGCAGCGATTGAGGTGAACAGTGACCAGATATGTGAGGAACTGGGACTATAATTCAGTGTGAGTGAGTAATCAATTCGGCACCCACTTCCATCAACTTCAGAAGCACTTCAAATTGGGTCTTTTAGATCCCACATGGTTTAACTCCGGACTAAAAGACAACGCGAGCAGACACTTGTGTTTCTTTGCTGTGTCGTCTGAGGAAGGAGCTATTTCTGGACAGAGTATTGACATATGTTGAGAAGTGGATCCTGTACGGAGCTCAACTGCGCAATCACCATTGGTTAGCATCCTACGAACCGGTTAAAAACAAACCGAAATCATCATTGCATCAAAAGAAGGTCTTTTTGTGTTTTTGGTTGGCTGATCGCGGCATCGTGCATCGGAACTGCTGCCAGCTGAACAGAGGATCAATGCAAATGTGTACTGTTAGCAGCTGACGTGTTCAAGGAAAACTCAAAACTCTGGAGCAAGCACTTCTGAATCGCAAAGGGGTCCTCCTGTTACAGGACAATGCTAAACTCCACATGGCTAGGATGATTCGGGACACCATTGTACGCCTTGGTTGTGGAACACTTTTGCATCTGCCATACTCCTCGGACCTATCACCGTCCGATAATCACCTGTTCCATTCCTTGGAAAATCACTTTAGAGGACGCCAATCCAAATCCCTAGTAGAGGTGCAAAATGCACTTGATACCTTCTTCGCTTCGTGGCCCAACACGTTGTACCGCGATGGAGTCCATGGCCTTCCAGAACGTTGGCAGAAGGTCGTCGTTGCTGATGGGGAGTATTTTTATTTCCCAGGTACGTTGTAGGTGACATATCGATGTTCGAATGTGGTGGATGAAGAAGCGACAGGACTTTCTTGGTTACCTTTGTATAGCGAGAAATATTGGATTTAAGCGTTTTTGGAATTCTTTTCCGTCATAAATATTATTTGGATTAGTAATTGGAAAATTATTCGTTGGATTGTTTTGTTGATGGAAATTGTCTATTTGACTTTTGTTGGTAAAGACTTTGTATTGCTGAATTGGTTAATTGAAGCTACAAACATCACAATTTGTTATTTGTCTTGGGATAAATTTCTCACATGTCTGATTTTTTATATTTATTGTTATAAAATATTGAATTTATGTACCCCCTCGAGTAATAGAAATAGCTGATTAAATATATTAGTATTTATCGTTGAGGCTCGCGAAGTAAGATAACAGAGCCGAGGCAATTTCTTAAGTTAATTAAATTTTGCTTTTTTTCCTTACGATTGGTAATTCTCCGCATTTTCCCCTAAATAATAATGTTGAGTGTCTAGCCTCATAATACACCTTTCTTGTCCTGCTCTAAACAACCAGAGGCCCATATTGGTGCTATCAAACAGCACGTTACATTATACAGCGAAACTTATTTAAACTAGAACTTATACTGTGGATACTTATTCATTGTTCCATGGTCCTAGGTAAGAAAATAGTTTATGCAATGTTGTTCTTTAAAACTGCAGTTGAATGTGTCCAATATATATAGGGTGTTTCAAAACAACACCGACAACGTTTGGTTCCTGACACCAAGATAAGGCGAAAAGTATCGACCAACTGCTTTCTTTCGGCGTTATAGGCTGCCGAAAACATGAAGAAATGATCTTTAAAGGTCCATAGCTACAAAACTGTGGGACTTACCGTAGTCGAGTCAAGACTTCATTTAGGAACTAATATGTGTGCTATTTAAATACCCATGTTGCAGAATCCTAAGCTACTCACGCAACAATTTTTGTAGAGTTTGGCTACGGTCATGCAATTTGAAGTATTCAAAAACCACCTCTATAAGAATTGTTGCGGAGATACCGCAGTATTCCGAAACATGCGAAAGAATATAATCCAACAATACCGTAATCTTTCTACTAGTTCAGAAATCGCGTACGATGGTAAGTAAAAATATATTCGCAATGTAACTGTAACTTTTTTACACTGTTCATACTGAATTTTTAACTTCGTTTATTTTATTGTTATGCTGTTATGGGCATGCTATGAAAGTTTGATCCTAATTTTTCCGTTTTTCTTCTTAGTGTTGGAGATAGATATGCCCGCTCAGGGACGTAAATAAGGGCCCCGCAGATTCCGCATTGTAGCTGGCCCAAGCCATCACAGGGCCCCCAAATCGTGAACTGGGACGTAGAGAAGGGGCCCCATTCCACGCTGTCTGCGGGGTGGTCCCCAAACTTTTAGTTACGCCACTCTGGCCGCTCCATTAGAAGTTGCACCAAGAAGAATCAACGAGCAGAGATCCGGTTTCTGTGGTCGGAAAGTGTATTAGGAACCTTGACTGATTTCCAGACGATGTGCCACTTCACCAATAGTCACTCGGCTGTCTAATAGAACCATGTCACGTACACGCTCAATCTTGTCATCATTTGTAGCCATAGATAATCGTCCGGCTTCTTCCTCGTGCGTAACACTTGTGCAACCATTTTTAAATTTTTTAATCCATTGTAGACACTCCGTTAAGGCAAGTCTCAGTTCCTGTATTATGCCAAAAGTGTTTGATGCATTGCGGCCCCTGATACTTCTTGCGACCATAAAAACCTGATCACTGCTCGTTGTTTTCCTCTTTGGTGCAAACCTTTAATGGAGCGGCTATGATCTATCTGCAACAAAAGGAAGACAAATGGAGGTATTAGGATCAAACTTTCACAGCATCACCATAACAGCATAACAATAAAATAAACGAGTATAAAACTCTATGTGAACAATGTAAGGAAAGCTATAGCTACATTGCGGATAATTTTTGATTTACCCTCGTAAATGAACTACTTCTGGTTTCAACGTTCATGTTGATAAAGTGGAAATCGGTAACAGATAGTTAGAAGCGGTTTTCGGCAATCGATTAAGTGTCTTAAGAATATATTCCGTCTTCGCTCTAATCTCTCTATTGAAACCGGATGTGACAGAAAATTGATCCGGTTTTAACGTTGGTTACTATAGAGTAGATACGGTAATCAACGACGTAAGCGATTAAGCGTCTCAGTAATAGTCTCCTGTAATCGATTAAGAGCCTCAGTAGTAGTTTCCTGTAATCGATTAAGAGCCTCAGTAATAGTTTCCCGTAATCGATTAAGCGTCTCAGTAATAGTTTCCTGTAATCGATTAAGCGTCTCAGTAATCGTTTCCTGTAATCGATTGAGCGTTTCAGTAATCGTTTCCTGTAATCGATTAAGCGTCTCAGTTTCCATCCTTAAGTTTCTACTGAGGCGAGAAATGGCGCAAATCCATTAGAACTTCTTTCAATATTGATCCAAGTAGAGCAAAGATATAAAACGGTTTTAATAAATCGATTTAGCGTTCTAATAGTAGATATCATCATCTTTCTTAACCCTATTCAAATCTGAAGTTGTAGAAATCAAGCAATTCCTGCTTTAATGTTGATTTCTATACAATGAAAATCCTGCATTAACGATAAATAAGAATAGAACAAGAGTTTACCTAAAGAGAAAGAAAGGAAAAGGAAGAAGAAAGAAAATAAATTAATAAGGGAACATTGTAAAGATAATTAGCGGACAAGAATGTATCTAGCAAAAATGTACATTTTTAATTGGACAAGTGCTCAGCTGAATAAGTGAGAGCAAAAAGGCAAGTGTTATTTTTAATGAAGGCGGGAGGTTAATTAAAATTTGATCACCGGGAAGTACAGGTGACGAACTCCCAAGTAGCCAGAAGGAGTGCAGGTCTGATGAAGACACAGTTATTGTGTTGAAACTGTAGGTGGTTGTGCTTATTATATACTATTAACTAGCCTTAATCAATGTGTAGTGAAGGGCCGCGGTGGCTCAGTGGTAGAGCGTTCACCTCTGGTGCTTGGGGTCTCGGGTTCAAACCCTGCTCCCGCCAAGTGAACTTTGTAGTGGACAAACACCGTGTGCGTGGGTTTCCTCGGGGTTCTTCCGTTTCCTCCCACTTTCTTCATTCCACCATTTCATTCATTACTCATCATCACCGTCTCCTTTAGCCTAACCGGCATAACCGTGGGACGTAAAACTCAAAAATTTCATTTCATTTTTTTCAATGTGTAGTAATTACTTATATATATATATATACAGGGTGGGCCATTTTAATTAATCCACGGAAATATCTGAAAAATGATAAAACATAGAAGAAATGTTTGAAGTACACGTTATATATTGCTAAGGGGGAAAACCAATTCCGCCAAAAGTACCCCTCCTCGCCTCCCGTAAATGGGGGTAACGGGGGGTAACTTTGAAATGTCAAATGGGAACATGGGTCGAGTAATACCTCGTTCGAAAGGTCTTGGAAAACTAAGTAACGCTGTACCAAAAGATGTTCCATATTGTGCACCAGTTTCAAAATGGCCGCCATGAGATGGTTCGGAAACTTCAGCACCCGTAGTATGAAAACCATGGAAGGTAAATGAATAGAACAAAATTGAAATACGTAAATATCATAGGATGATCCCTGTGATCCCAGTGGCCTCCCTGAAGGGGTCTTGGGGGCTAACTTCAAAATTTCAATGTCCGACCGGACAACGGTTCGGGCGTACGCTTGACCTACCCAATGCTGTTTGGAAGGCAGACTTCATGGATAGAGAATTGGTGCACTGAGTTAATGCGGATGGCCACAGTTACATTTTGAGTAACTATTAGCGGCCTTTTGAGAACACTGCCATTTCACCTCAATCGTTTTCTCCTGCAAGATGTTTGATTTTGCAAGATTTATCGAACGAGGTACCACTCGACTCATGTTACTATTTGAAATTTTGAAGTTAGCTCCCAAGACCCCTTCAGGGAGACCACTGGGATCACAGGGATCATCCTATGATATTTACGTATTTCAATTTTGTTCCATTCATTTATCTTCCATGGTTTCCATACTACGGGTACTGGAGTTTCCGAACCATATCATGGCGGCCATTTTGAAACTGGTGCACAATATGAAACATCTTTTGGTACAGCGTTACTTAGTTTTCCAAGACCTTTCGAACGAGGTATTACTCTACCCATGTTCCCATTTGATATTTCAAAGTTACCCCCCGTTACCCCCATTTACGGGGGGCGAGGAGGGGTACTTTTGGCGGAATTGGTTTTCCCCCTTAGCAATATATAACGTGTACTTCAAACATTTCTTCTATGTTTTATCATTTTTCAAATATTTCCGTGGATTAATTAAAATGGCCCACCCTGTATATTGAACATTTAACAAATAAATGTAATTGCACATTTAACAAATAAATGCAATAAAATAAACTTTTCATTTTTAGAACACACGATAAAAGTTCCTATACATTTTCGCCCAGGACAACTACCTTTTGGACTTGAATCAAGTTTGAAAGGTAAGTAAAATATAAAATTATACCTTTGTACTTCATTTTATTTACATTAACCTAATTCATTTCACCGAAAGTTCTATTCTGCTTTTAGGATGACAAACGCGAACTAATGAATTTAAGGAATGTATTTTGACTAAGCTGAAGAAATGATTGTCCCAATATACTGTTAATGAAATTGATAATATGCTATATGTTATTTTTCCCATTAATAAAATATAAGGCTAGGGATAAATATTAAAAAAGATAATATAAATAAAAATATCTGTAACACTTGTTGACATGTAGACAGTTTTCAGTACCTGTAAACAGATAGAAGTTCTATAGCACTTTAACATAAATAATGATAGTCATTCTTAGAATCCGTGTAAGGAAGCAAACTACATAAAAATGTAAACTATAGCTAAGGTTAGACAAGGATGGAATAGGGAACAGTATACGTATTTCACATTTCTTTTACGAGAAGTTTCATTGTAGTGTGTGAAATATATTTTGAGGTCAAAATATCCTATATTTGGTTTTAAAGTGAAATGATATAATTAAATTTAAGAAACTAGCGTTTCTGTAATTTGTTTCATGAGTGTAAAACAATGTTAATTCATTAATGTTAATGATTTTTCAGACGTGAAACGCATCTTTTATCGCTACATTACTCATGGCCATCTTTTCAGCTCAGTAATCTTTTGATTGGTTTGATGCATCTTCCAACTCTTCCGTAGCCTGAACCAGACATTTCATTTCTGCATAATTTTCTTCCGTACATCTTGTATTAATGTTTAACACAACTCTCCAGTCTTCCCTATCCTGAGCTTTCTATTTCCGTGTACTTTTTCCACCCAGAACTTCGAACTGCATTGTGTTTTTTTAAGCAGCTTAAAAGGTGGAAATCTGCTTTCACTAAATCGGACGATTATAGAGGGTGAGATAAACACTCAAACTATTGATCCAAAGTAGTAAAGAATGTGACACTGACGGCGTGTGGTCTCATATTTTACAAGCATAAGCACATTAATCACATCAGAGCACATAGTCTCCTCAGAATTACTGGTTTCAGTTTTACGTGTGGATGACTGGAATAGGTTTTACTGTTAACATTATAGCCTATGGGCATGGAATGCTCAAGAAGGGGTCAATGTTGTACCAAAACAAAAGTGACACGACATTTCCAGCACACTATTGATACGCAGCTTCTTCAGTCTGGGAGACGAAAGATAATGCTATGCCATTTGTGTCTCGCTTAATTTCGGTTCATGAGATAAACCAAACTTTCATCTACAGTGACAATTGATCGAGGAAATGTCTCATTGCCAGGTCCATATGGCTTGAATGCTCTTTGCACATCTATAAAAGTATTCTTTGTGAAAGGTTTCCGAACCCACTTCACACATACTATAGTGAACCTCAGTGAGCCATAAGCAATACGATGAATTGATCCTTCACTTATCTTTATTCGTGAAGCCACTCCATACACAAAAGTAAGCCAAAGGTGTTTGCTGTATCCTCACTGAAAGGGTACCTGCACCCAGAGAATCTTCAACAATGCTGATATCCTGTTTAAACTTTTGAGTTAACTCGAAAGCTAGTGTCCAACGCATAAAATTGTCATAATACTGAACTGTCAGAGACGAAGAATATCTTTCGCTCTAATGCCTCTACTTAACAAAAATATCAAGATACTACGTTGCTATGGTTTAGAGCAATTCTCTAAGAATACTGTCGTCTTTCGCATCTATCTCTTAGTGTCTCGTGCTCAACGCTTGGTTGCTAGTACCAGAATGTTAGCACAAAATAAATATATAACAATGTCGATGGTATTTTAAATTTTTCATAGAACTTTTCAGGTTATATTTTAAATTAACTTTGTACGTTGATTACTTCTTTATATTACAGAACAATTGCCATTCACGCTACAACCATTCCAGTTTTCACCTAATGCGCAAGCCAGTGCCATTGCAATATCTAAAGGTAAGAGTGCCACCTTCCATATTTTCTTTTATCCACAATATAGAGTCAATCGCTCTCCTACTGTAGACAAAATTCAATTAATATATTGGAGGAAAACTGATGCTAAATACCCAATTATTAGAGGAAACAGTAGAGTTAAAAGGCTAATACTTGAGTAGTTGCTAATGGTAGCTGTAAGATACATATTTAATACTGGAGAGTTAAAAACTTTAGAATGTATCTGAAGAGGAGAAGTATATTTCTAGGTTACCAGAGAACAATGAAATTTTCGGATGGATTTTCTCTTCGGATCCAAGATAAAGTATTTTTATTCCTAGTAATACTGAATTTGCTATAACTGCAACAGGAAATTTAACTTGATTATTTTAAATAACGATATTAAAATAACTTTTATTTTACCAGTGAGTTTTCACTGGCTAATTCACTATTTGTCTTAGTCCACTTTGGAATTTTTGAAGAGATACAATTTTATGTCTTTCTTAGGAAATTATATAGTTTTATACTGTATTTTCAAGAAATTTTAGTTCTTGAAAAGGTTGCAATTTTTAGAATTAAATAATATTATTGTTTAAAATAATATTATTTGTAACTAAATAAACTGGCAAATACGAGAATTATTTGTCATTGTTTTTCAAGGATTCCGAGAACTTGTAAATAGTACAAGCTTGTTTTAAACAAATTCAAATATGAGATCTTATTTTAAAATTCCCAAACAAGAGAGGAGTTTAGAAACCCAAATATTGAAATTAAGTAAAATTCTTTTAAGTTTTTATGAGATAATGGATACTTAAATTTATTTTACACTATCTGAAATGTTCAAGGGAATAATAAAAATACGTCTTTACGTTTTAGTTTCATGTATTAAACACAATCAACTATAAAGTTTTCATATAACTTAACAAACGTACTGAAAATGAAAGTTTGCACAATTGTACTTGAGTTAGAACAGCGTGAATAATAAAGTTGAAAGAAATCAGAAATTTTGATACAGTTCAGGTGATTAACTTATGTGCAATGTTTCTCGGAAGTGCATAAATAACTCATTATTGACAAGGTGAGATCTATTATCAGGGCTGGGAATAGTTATATGCTGTAATATATATTTCTTACATTTTCATTTTCAGTGTGCAATGTGTGTGTGTAGTTTTAGTTTACATTGTTTCTTTCACATACGGTAGTATACAAAGATATGACCTCCTCTAATTTTTAGAAATATATAAGCTATAGTCTTAGAAATAGTGTTTCATGAAGGAATAGATAATTTGCCGAAACTGAAACGATATTATTTATTAGTTAATATATGCTTTAGTCAGAATTTGTCTTTTATTGTATACAAGAAGTTGCAAATTTAAAGTGAGTGGGATTTAGATGTGCTAGTCGTAACTATGTCGCAAAATAATGAGTTAGTTTTCTACATAGCAAAATCAATTTTAGTATTAATATAATTATTTTGTGTATTTTGTTTCAGAGGAAGGAAAAGATCTCCATAAACAAGAGCTATTGAATAACATTCCAGGTATGGCGATAAATCCTGTTCGAATACGACTAAGTTAAGTGTTTTCTGATTACTTAAAAGAAACAATTTCATTTACAGGATGAAAGATATTAGTGCTAAAATTAATTTTTGTTTCTCAGGAATGACACTGAAGAACCAAAAGAGAATTTTTAGAATCTTGATGTGTGTTTCAATAGACAGAAAATGGATCTTTAAACTAATAATGTATCTAAAGTCTGTTTCAGCAGAAACACAGATTTTAACAATTGTGCTTCACTTTTCAGTTTGCGTAGGAGAAACGAATAATTTTGTTCTTCATGTTACATTAATAACTTGATGATAGTTTTAATAGGGAACGAAATACACGTTTTGAAGTACTCCATGAATTTGGTGAATTTGTTTCTATGTACTGTATAATCGCGTAAAGTTTATATGGAAACTTCTAAGTATCCTTTTATTCATATTTTATTAACCAAATTACTGGACTAGATAACTTACTATTGTATTGTTTTACTTAAGAATCTGTACACCAATTTCCCATTGGATTTGAAGTTAAATATCACGTATGAAGTGACTATTTCGCTTCTTTTATGCATGCACAAGATGAACTGGTATAGAATTATCAGATTCTTCCAGTATTTTGTTGTCTGTTTTAATGGACTAAAGTGGATTTTGAAACTAATAACTTAAATAATTAAAATAAGCAATATTACACTGTCGAGTTTATTTACTGTAAAACAATATAATCTCTTGTTCCTCGTGGTGTATATCCACAAAATATTATCAGCACTTAGTTTGGTATTTCGTGAATGCATGCATATCATAGTTTTCTTTGTAAATTCGATTTCATAAATTCCTTGAACTTTCAGGTCATACATGCCCAATACAAGGTATGAGATTCAAAAAATATTGACATTGCGTACACTCAATTAATAGTATAAAATATATACATTACACGATAATAAATTAATCAAAAAACATCTAATTCAAAATTCTTTAAATAGAAGAATAACATTTTCTTTGAACATTTTAATAAATGTGAATTGTGCCTATTACAAAATTTTGATTTTACATTCATTAGTTTGTGCCAACGTTTCGAAAGTTACTTTAACAAATTTCGTACTAATAATTTTGGAAATAATGATACTTTGCATAATTTCGTTAGTTTCATCAGATTCTTCTCTTAAACTGCTTTACAGTAGATTTTGAGAAACGTTGGCGTAGTAGATGTGCAAGCAAATTAGAGAATGAATAATAACAATCAATAAATTCATTAGAATTTTTGTACATAAACATTTTAGAAAGTATATAATGCATACAAGTATTTAATACAAATAATTTTATAATTCAAAAATACATTTTTACTCTTCAAAATTACATACTTTCCGATGCATTAAATTATTAGATGATCTTTAAACAAATTACTTCTTTTTACATAAATACATGAATTAGAAATGGTGATTATTTTAATTAATTACCATTTTAAATTTTCATCTAACCACCAAAATTTGAATTTTTACTAATATTAATTGTGGATACTAAATTTTTGTTTTGTTATATGTTTCTGTGTAAGAACTTTCTTTAAAATTTATGCAATTGTCAATAACGTAAGATGGTTCATATATATATGTATTTTGTTAACAGGAATTATATTGTTTGGTATTCAACCACAACCTGGTAAATGAAAATTTGATTTTTATTAATATTTAAAATATTCTTAGTTTAGATAACTAATAAATTCCAGTATATTCTGTCAGCTTCAAGATAGTTTGCATGAAACAATAGATATTGAACATTTTCTGGATAGTCATTCCTTAGATGTCGGCAAATATAGGCATTTTTGAATGTCAAATACACATAATAAGTCTTATACGAAAAACGTTAATGAGATACCATTAACAAAATTTGAAAAATAAAAAAATAATTACTATTGAAACATTTCGAATCACTGTCGCTTTAAGATTAGGGCCACATCGCTGTCCAGCTTGCGGGTATCAAGTTAACCAACGTGGCCTGTATGGCCTTTCATGGATGGAAAGCATGGGTAGACGCTAGACACTCCTCTGTTAACGATATCATTTCATGAGACCTTACCACAGCTGGAATTCCTTCGATACGTGAACCGCAGGCTGTTGTCGTTCAACGACATTAGTTCCTTGGTGAGAGGCAAATCACTAGTATGGGACTTCACATGTTCAGATGCATTTGCTCATTCAAGTCTCCCTTTAGCTGTTATGAGCTGCTGGAGCTGTTGCTAGTCGTAGAGAGGTAGAAAAGCAGAGGAAATACAACAACCTCCTTACCAAATTTATTTTTGCTCCAATTGCCATCGAGAAAAGTTGTGCTTGGAGGTCCAGAAGCCTTAATTTTATTAGAGAAGTAGGCAGACGCAAAGTAGGCATTTCTATCGTTACTGGAGATGTGAGTTCAACATCTTTCCTAATGCAACGCATAAATATTGCGATCCATCGTGGCAATGTGTCGTCGGTTCTTGGCACATTATCACATGGAAAGGAACTAGATGAAGTGAACACTGAACATATATACAACTGGACGACATACTGTACAAATAAGGTCAATTATGTCAATGAAACCGAAGAATAGCAGAGGATCTACTGCGAAGGGAGAAGTCTCCTTCGCTATTTAAATGATAATAAAAATTATTTATAAAGTAATTATCACATGTCCTACTGAAATATTACTTTTCAGTCATACTGTGATATAGTGTCAAATTATGTGACAATTATAATAACTAAAATATTTTTATGTGGTAACAATTAAAATTTTGTCTGTGACAAAAAGAATAATGTTAAAAAGCTAGTTATTTCAAAATAAACTCTCATTTAAGTTATTAATTACGTGAAATATAACCCAGTTTCAATCTGATTGTTGTGGCAACACACAAAATGTCTCTCGTAGTTTTCTATGTGTTTTTGTTTTAACACTTACGAAAATTATTATTATTTGTAGATAATGCACATTTGTTTATTCATATTTTAAAATTAGTTATATGATCGTTTTTGAAAACAAAGAGCGGAGATATACTACAATATCGTTGAGTAAAATGAACTATAATAGTTAGTTTAGATTTAATTTTCCTAAAAACCTAGCCATTTTTCAAGATTTAAGTTTAATGAGATCGAGTACAGAGAACTGAGCAATTTAATAGGATCTTCACCATTATTGTACTACACATTTTTCACCTGCTAACCAAGTTATTGACAATACTGTATATTAAATTAAACTTGCACTGGTTAGAGCACAAAAAGCTGTCGAAAGCGTTCTTAATAAACTTATATACTGTGAATTTTTCTTGTAGTGTTGTAAACAATAATCGAAAAGCTTTGTATTAGATATAAGACGCATAAGGTAGGACGTACGAATTAATGTTCTTGAGTTTTGTCGTGCACCTTGTGATGCATGCAACGTGACTTAATATGATACATCATTACACTTTCTCTGTCAGCAAGTACAATAAGCGAAGTTCAACTTGTATTGGACAATAGAATTCAGAGATTATTGGTTTACAAATTTTAAAAATATAATGAATCGCAGCATGCCATCCATACCAAATGAATTTCAGTATGTTTTTCCTCGTTAAAATTTGAGCTATTCGATTGTTTACAGTTCTAATCATTGATATTTCCAAGCATATTTTTAATACAATATCCACTTTGAATTACTTGTGTAACTAACTAATTTAGGAAAGCGTTTCTGTTGATCTGCAGCTCAAAAACTGAACACAAGGTGTCAACACGTTGCTATTTCTTGTCCTCAGTCGAAATAATTTTGCCATTTTCGTTTTATGCACATATCGGAAAAATTACTTATTTTATGCCTGCAATTTTATTTATTATCTGTCACGGATAGCCGATTATTATTATTACTACTACACGAATATTTATTTCATAAACAATTGAAGCCCTATCGGATCTTGGAGATTACTGTAAAAGAAAGTCTCTCTTGAGATATGTCAAAGCATGCTTAGCATGTCCTTAATTCATTGCTATCAGGCAGGATTCACGAATGTCAGTTGTCAAAATTTTCAGTTTTAACATAAAATGTCATACATAATATATATTTAGAACTTACTAGATTATTTGCACTTTTCAAACCATAAATCACATCAATGTGTTTTGATTGTGATATACGAAGACACGTACTTAGTTTTCATATGTGGTTTGCTATGGTGCAAGTAGGTCGTGTAAACATAATTTCTAGAAAATGACAAATTTTACCAATGGTCTGTAGCAGAGTAAGGTTAAAATACATTTTGTCATTTTTTACACTACTTAAATGACAGACATTCGTTTATCAACTGTTGCTGTTTTGACGTTTCCTGGAATTAATGTCTATTATATACTCAGAAAAATCTTAAATGATTCCCTAATTATTGTATTTTCGGCCGCCGAATACGGACTTAACGAATTGAGGTCCAGCCATTTAATACTCATTAAGAAATTTCCTATTTTGCAGTTTCTCCGGTTCTTGGAACTCAACCTACTTACACCGAAGGTACGATATATCGATGATATAATGATGAATTGTATAAGAGGTTTCTGTTATTGCAAATAAATTTCATATATAAATGAATAATACATTATCGTATCAGATCTTCGTACATCATCGTATAGAAATTCCAGATAAGTTTGAATTTTCGAGATGTCTTGAGACTTACTATTGAATTTAAAATTTTAAAATGTTTGTACTAATTTATATATTCTGTTTTAATACGTCTAACAAAACCTTTTTGAAATGAAACAAATACAAATGTTGATCTTAAACTTTTTGAAATAAAACAACTACAAATTTTGATCTTAAACGTTTTGAAATAAGACAAAAATAAATTTTGAGCTTAAACGTTTAGAAATAAATCAAACAGAAATTTTGATCTTAAACGTTATGGAATAAACCAAATACAAATTTTGATCTTAAACTTTTTGAAATAAAAGAAACACAAATTTTGATCTTAAACTTTTTGAAATAAATCAAATACAAATTTTGATCTTAATGATTAGAGCATAAAGAGAACAAAATATTTAAAAAAATGTTATAAGATCAAAGAAACAGAACACCATTTATAAAAGACTCCGATTAATACGGGAATATATCAAGTATGCTGTGGTATGAGTTGAAGTCTCTGTATATTAACTATAATTTTGTTGCTTTTATTTTAAATAAGCAACGATAACAAAGATAGGTTTTGTTTATAGACATTATCTTGATCAATTTGGAAGAAATGTTTATCGTTTAATACATAATTTAAGTTGTCTGTAATATCAAAATACTATAAAGTAAATTTTCTCGATTGCCTAAAATATTTTTCATCTCTTGATTATGCGATAACTGTGATGTTAAAATATTTGGTCATGGTAATTATATTTATCACAAGATGGTATTTTCTCAGACTGTGGAGATATGCAATCTTATCTATTCATCAGATTATATATCTCTCTCCATCTGAGATATCATTATTTGAAAGTAAGTTCCAATTACTTATTCTAATAAACATTTTCCTTTTACTTTGTAGAGTTGACTTTTAAGCGGTCTAAACTCTGATTTTATTTTTCTTTTAATTAGGCACTGCACCATCTGTTCCTACAGCTTCCATAACAGGGTTTACTGGAGGTTAGTTTACAGCAAATTTTCGATTTTGCAAGTCACAAACAATATGATTTTAAATAAAATGTTATTTAACAGTATATGTTGAAAATGAATACTCACACTTTAAAATGTAGCTGATTTTCGTTTAAAAAAGAGGTTAGGGAAATTTGTATTGAAGACATAAATCATAAAAAGCAGTAAGATACTAATCAGAAGTAACGTGACAAAGCGGACAAAGCAAAAAATTTAAGAAAATTATTATTAAATATAAGGTAATGTTCATACCGAAAGTATGCGTTATCAACATTTAATTAAATTTAATAACTCATGGATTGTCCCTGGATCTAATAATAACTTATTCATTATTTTATTTAATAATAATAATTTAGTGTCAATATTTAGTTAGAACTGAAACACAAATTCTGGACTAATGCTCTTAAACTCATTTTTGTAAAACAATTTTAATTATTGTAATCAATTATTCAAAAAATAATTTTATGAATATTATTAATTAAGCTTCTGACACAGGTTATAATAATAATTGTCAGTTTGGTGTGTATGTAGTTGTAGGTGAACGTATATATAATTTCAAGCAGTAGAAGACATGTCGAAGAAGTATTTAACATACATCTTTCAAGCACTCAAATAAAATAAATGCTCTGCAATAGTTATTGTGAAGATAAACATTAATGGAAATTAAACGATATATTTAACTTTAATGTCCGATCATTCCCCTTTTATGTCCCCTTTTATCATTCCCCATTTAATGTCCCTTAGGTTAAGGAAGACGATGATTAAGGCAAGTGAATGATGATGGAAAAATTCGTGGACTGTGGGAGGAAACGGGAGCACTGTTAGAAAACCGACGGACACGATTATGTCTACCAGAAACTTACTTGGCTGGAGTCCAACAATGTATCCCACTTATCAAAAATAAGCATTCTATGATTGAGTTACCGTGCCACCATAAACATTAAAAGAAATTTCATTTAATTCTGCGATTACATACATGTAGGCCTCTAAACTGACTTAAAATGTTTTAACATTATTGATTATATTATATAGACGTGAACAACACCATATGTCTTCGGGAATGAAATCTTTCATGAAAACGTAAAAGAAATATAGACTATCGTGGGTACAAAAAATTATCAGAATGTGGTCAGCCGAAGAAACCGGAAGCCGAAAATTTGTCAGAACAGTATAAAAAAGGTCATATTGAAAAATAAATATCGGATAAATTTCGGGTAAAGGAAAATTGTAATTATTTCTGCCTACATGCCATTACTGTACCTGTTGATATGAAATGTGAGCCAGCTTTTAGTTCCTGATTTATCATTTTACGATTTTAAAAGACCTTATGAATTCTTTCTATGCTTCAAGACTAACTCGCCACCCCCCTATTCTACATATATTGGCAGATTAATGAAATGTAAGATCCAATTAAGCACTGTGTTCTTTGCGTCCGACATTTTCTTTCCAAATTTTCTCTTTTTCCTTTTCATTCCACGCAATTTTAGTCGGCCTTTATATACCCATATTGGTCTTTTGTAGTAGCTTTTCTTGTAAATTTTAATGTTCCAAAAATATTGGTGTTATTCCCAAACCCGTGAAATATACACGATAATTAGAGCTGGTAATTCAAATCATGTTTACTTAAGTTATTATAATAACTATGTTATTTAAATGATGTGATATCAATATATTACAGAATTGTAGAATAAACATTGTAGTTACATATCATATCTAATATAATAAAATAAAATATGACTGGAATTGTTTAAAAAAGTATTCAAAGTTTGAATAATGTAAAAGTGCTATTACAAATATTAACATTATTAATGTTTGTAGTAAAATAACGCATATATAATGGGGCCACGGTTGCTCAGTGGTAGAGTGTGCACCCGTGGTGCACGGGGTCCTTGATTCGATTCCTACTCGCGCAGAGAAGTTTGTAGTGGACAAACACAGTGTGCGTGTGTCTTCTCGGGGTTCTCCCGCTTCCTTCCACTTTCTTCATTCCATTATTTCATGCATTTCTCATCATCACCGCCTCCTTTAGCCTAACCGGCATAACCTTGGGACATAAAACTTTCATTTCAGTTTCAACGTTTATTTAAAATTTCGACTAATTCTGAGTTAATTGGAAAAATTTTCCCATGTTACTGAAAATGATTAAAATAAAGTCAATGCAATTAAGTAAAGTTCAAACAGAAAGAAAAATAGAAAGCTGTAAGATTTCTTATTTTAAATATGTAGAAATAAATTTTCAAATTTCATACACAGACAGACAATCATGTCACTTTCTGAATTTAAAATATGCTTGTGGTTCTGTTGATAGCTTTCATCACACTTGATATAACTACTCACGCATTACCCAACAACTAAGCTATATTGACATTTTTGTGTAATAGAAAAAAAGTTCCATGTATATTAACATTATATTGTAGTATAGTGTTGTTACAATTTATAATTGAAAAATTCACAATGCACTTCATTACCAAATATCACAGTATACATTTACAAATTGGAAGAGATTGAAAACACACTTACAACTTTCTTGTAAAAATGTATAATACACAGTTTGAGACAATCTTTTTTTCTTATATTACACTACTTCACAATATATTTCTTTCTTTCAGCTGATAATATGTCCAACATGATATGTAAGTAATTTCGATTAACAAAAATGTGTTTGTTCATTTACATAATAACATAGGAGGTTATGTGCGAAAATTATGTTCTTTTATTATAATCGTGAACTTGAAAGTCATACAGAGTTACTGATAAATTCATTTCATAAAGGAATATTTACTTTGAAATAAATAGAAAAGGAGGACGGCTTCCGTTGTTGTATCTTAGTTTATATCAACGTGGAAGATCCAGATTCGAAGGAGCTTATGTGGTTCGAACTCGACATTGAGCTGTAGGTTCAAGTCTCATATAACCTCATTGCTAAAAGAGAAGCTAAAACTCAAAATCAACCAGTCATAGGATTAGACATGTATATCTTTCTGGATTTTCTAAGTTTCCTATATTGTCAAGTATGATTCCAGTACAGCATATTTTTAGAGTTTGAAACAAATAAAGTATATTACATTGAAAGTTTTAATAAGTAAATACATCATCATTATTATTATTATTATTATTATTATTATTATTATTATTATTATTATTATTATTATTATTATTATTATTATTATTATTATTTTAAACGAATTTTACACGTTATGTTATTGTATTTGCTGTATAGAATACTTTTATAAATCACGTAAACAAGTGTAAATGAAAGTGGATTACAAATCTATATATATTTATATCCGAATGAACTTGCAAATGTAAAGATCTCATACTTATTTTGGAAAGTAATTACTTAATTTGCTTTAACTTTAAATAAATTTCAATATATATTTCATGCAATTAATTTCATATCTAGTAGAAAATTTAATTTATCTTTTTGCAGCACAATTATCTTCTCTTCTTAGTTTTGCACAGAAAAATATCACTGACCGTAAGGAAATTCTTTTATAATTTTAAATAGAATTAAAATTTTAATGTATCAGAGGAATTATTTGCAGACTTAAGGACAAAATGGTTATGACAGAAAATATAACCTCAAAAACTGATCATGTATAACATACAGGGGATGAATAAAAATATGGGAACACCTGCTATAATAGAGGTAGCCATTTCAGACACGATTTGCTTCTGAATGGTAAGTGTCGCTGTGGACACCGGCATATCCTGTGAGCATACAATCTGGCCAACCAAACAGATGGCTCAGTTACAGTTCAGCGACTGGTCTGTGTAGGTTATTGTCAATCATATCTGAGCTGACAGACTTTCAAAGTGGGCAAATTGTTGGTACGCATATGGTGGGAGCATCCGTGACGAAAATAGCGGAAATGCTTGGTGTATCAAAAGGCAAAGTCTTGAAGATCATGACTGCCTACGAGTGTTCCGGGAAAACTGCATCAGCGAAGCATGATCTTGGACGCAATTGCGTTGCATGACAGAGACAGACGCACGTTGGGTAGGATTATGACCAAGCAGATTATCATGGCGCCAAATGTCACAGCTGTGCTGAATATAATGCTTACAAACCCTGTTAGAGTCAAACAGTAAGAAAGGATCTCCACAAGCAGAGTGTTTATAGCAGATCTGCAATTCCCAACCCACTCGTGACTGTTGGCCATGCTATTATACAGAGACAATGGTGCAATGCCCATAAAAATTGGACAATGGAGCAGTGAAAGACTGTCATATGGTCGGATGAGTCTTCCTTCACATTGATTGCAACTGCTGGCCCATTTTACCTGTGGAGAAAACGCCAGCGCAAGAGTACGATGCTGATTGTCTGTTACCACGAGTGAAGCATGGCTATGATTCAAGGTGATATAGGGAGTTTTATCCTGGCATTCTGCCAGACCCATCAATCACCCTGCATGGACATATCACCATCAAGGACTACGTAACCATATTGAGTGACCAACTGCATTCCATGATGCAAACTTTGTTCCCAGATGGTAATGCCGTATTTCAAGATGACAGAGGCCCTGCTCATACAGCTGACATAGTCCAGGACTTTTTTGATGAGCACGAATATGAAGTATCACATCTGCTATGACCTCCACAATCACCAGACCTCAATATCATTGAGCCCTTGTCGTCAGACTTGGAGATCAAGGTGCAAGCCCGCTACCCACCACCGTCATCTCTACAACAAATTGCAATTGCTTTGGCTGAAAAATGGTACATCATCCCTTTCACAACCATACACTACCTGTATTTCTTCATTCTCCGTCGACGCAGGCCGTTCTGCGTGAATAAGGTGGTCTTACGCAGTATTAATAAAGGTAATGTGAATTTTTTCAGATGTTTCCATATTTTGTTCACCCCTGTATATATATATATATATATATATATATATATATATATATATGATCATATATAGCAGTTAAGCATGCAATAAATAATTGTACCGAAGAAATAAAAAAAATAATTAACTATGTGTCAGTAATTTAGCTTTCAATATAATGCACAAGTATCCTATCATAATTAACTCAATGGTCATAGGAGCAGTATTAGGAACGTGAGTACTCTAAAGAGAAAATTTTTCAAGTTGATTTGATATTATTGAAGTTTAAACACATTTTAGTAGTTATTAGTCTTGATTATTTAAATTTTCTAGTTTCTGGCTTACCATCTGTCGACAGTATTTGGATGCCTGCTTCAGGTACTGTTCTTTCTATTTTCTTTCTGTCAGAAGGTAACCCGTTCTAATGACCTAAATTGAAAATGAATAACAGCTGGAGTAGTGGATTTTTTTTTATTGAAAATGAAAGCATAATCATCAGTGTTCTTACAACAAAACAAGAAAAAAAGTTCATATGGACCTGTGGTCAGAAATGTATAGATTCGGAGTTATAGAGTGCCAGAAATGTAAAAAAATGAGCATTAAAAGTCCATAGTTCTAGTACTATAGGAACGATTGTAGTCGGCTGAGGAACTAGTATGTGAACTATCCAAATACATATCTCTCAGAAGTTCCGGTATTTGCACAATCATTTTTAGATAGGCTCTTTGGCAGTACTTGGTCATTCTCCACCTACTTCTCTTAAATTGGTGTGCGAGTACAGGAGCGTTCTTAAACACGGATAATAGGATAGTTCACATTCAGTTCTCCAGTGATGTCTTGGCCCGACTATGATAGGCCCCATAGTAGTGGAGCTATAAACTTTTAAATTTCACTTGTTTCACGTTTTCAGCCCTATAACTCCAAAACTATCCAGTTTTAAGCACAGGTCCATATAAACTTTTCTTCTTATTGTGATGTGCAGAATTAGTTCCAAAATATTGTGACTCATTTTTGTAACACTCTATATTTTTCAATATGATGTCTTGATTAGTTCGTTAATTTTGTTATTGTATTTTAAGTAAGTTTTAAATGTTGTCTGCGACATTTAGATGGCTTGAGAACATATAAAATCAATAGATATGTACTGAAACTTCCTTAAATATTTCAGATTTATCTCGTATGTATATAGAGGCGTAGTTGAATATTTCTTAGTAGAAGATAGTACAATATTTAGTTTATCCACAATTAATGTACATTCTTTAAAATAATGCAAAAAGTTTTCACACAGAATTCATTTCACATTGCTTTAACACGTTCAACCCGAACGTACGCCACCGGTGGCGTACGTTTTATAAAATAAGATAATCAACGTAACGCAGTGGGAAAAAGCGTTAGTTTCACAAAAAAAACGACATTCAAATTTCAGGGAATTTCGGGGTTTCTATGAAGCAATTTATTCTAAGGTGCCTCTTTGGACATAAAGTACTATTATTGTGAAATGTTCACATGCTTGGATTCGTGCGCTACCGGTAGCGCATGGCGGCTTGTGTTTATTATACGATTAGCGCGGGCCGGCGCCGCACAATAATTTTGTCAAAACTTTCCGATTTGAGTATTAGGTACTTTGATGAATACCTGTATGATGGCATTACTTGTCAGAGTTAGAGAAATAGTATTGCGGATATTATCTGTACATTTCCATACATATTTTATATTATAAAAGATGTCATACTAATAACTTCATGTACAAGGAATATCACGTTTATTTCCCCTAAAAAGATTTACAGGCCTGCTCCATACATTACTTACGATGTATATAATAACAAAGTACGTAACACTTTTTTAGATAGGAATCCCAAAGGCAACTAAATACCCATAGCCACGAATATCAGAATAAAGATCGTGTACCACCGGTTGCGCACGTTGAGAATTTCGGAAGAATGCCGTGCACCACCGGTGGCTCACGTTGAGATTTTCGAAAAGTATAGCTTCTTCCGGCTGAACGTGTTAACATGTACAGCAAAATAACAATTCTTATTCCTATTCATTTTCTTCACCGACACTTTGACATTTGCACCACATATACTCACACTATATGTTGTTACGAAGAAGGCAATAATGGTTTCTCATATACACATACATAATATAATTGTCTTTTTATGCAATTACCTTATTTAATATCGTAACATAGTTTCCTTGTTAATGTTTAAAACCCCTTATGTTGTTATTTTTAAAATATATTTAATAATCAGTAATTATTAAACTAACAAAAATTAATGTTTAATTAAAAATCAATAAACTACTTTTACCTGACATTATTATAGTACATATATTGATTTAAATGAATACATATTTGAGAGGAACTTATCCTTATTAATAAATAAATGTTTATTGTAATGGGATAGTTGAACCATAAAGCAAGAACTGTAAAATCTAGGTATACACCGTTCGCCAATTAACTAATGATACTGATTTTATTGTGACCAAATAAACAAAGATAATGTAATAATTTCTGTTCATTATTCAAAGTACACCCTTTCCTATATCAATACAGCAAGTAGCACGATCACGCAATAGGTAGAATAACCTCTTCAACTCAGTTTTTGTGTGTTCCGTAATGCAGTTGTCATAGGTGCTTAGATGTCTTGAACATTGTCAAAAAGTCATTCTTTTAATGGTAAGTTCAGTTTAGGGAACAGAAAATAGTCACAGGGGGTCATATCTAGAAAGAGGGGTGCTGCAGCACACACAGTTGCTATTTTGGCCAAGTATTCCTTAACCATACTTCCCGCTGAGCGTGTGCATTATCGTGGACATGGAACCTCTACCTGCGGCTGAATATTCAGGCCGAACACTACGAATTCTCTTCATGAAATTCTTAAAAATACCTAAATGAAACTGAGCACTCATTGTGGGATCTTCTAGTACAAATTTGTTATGAATGATACTCTTACTGTCGTAGAAATTTAGGAGCATTGCCTTCATTTTGTCTTCTGAAGTCGAAGTTTCTTGCCCTTTTGAGATTTTGGAGACTTGTATTCGCCACTCTGAAGTTTAGTAGCTAGATCATAACAATAACACCGACATTGTCCACCACAACAATGGAAAGTAAAAAAAAAAATTATTCCTACGGACCGTTGCCAGGATGTCACGGGCGTAAGCAACTCATCTGCCATCATTCTCATAGTAACGCAACGGTCTTCTTTTATAAGTTCACGGATTTTTGCAATGAGTCCTTCGTTACAAAGAGACATTGGACAACCCGGCCGAGGTTCATCTTCAATTGCTTGCGCACCATGTTTAAAACGTTCTTACAATCTAAAGATCTGCGCACGAGATATATAAGTATCAACATACACTCTTCACATCATCTCAACAGTTCCTGTGTCACTTTTACCCAATTTGACACATAATTTGACATTCGTTCTGCGCTTCATGATGCTAGAGACGAAGGCCTCTCAATGACTTCTGGTAACGGCGTCATATTTCTCGTCATGCTTCGCATGCGACAATGCGGTGTTGCCAGATTGTAGAGGAGGAATTATTCTTTCAAACCCATATGTTGATTTACGGATTGGCTTTACTGTTTCGCCACAATAACATCAGTGTTATTATTTAATTGACGGAGGGTGTAGAAAGTAATAAACAAATAAACATTGTAGTAGAAATTTGTAAACAAAAGATTCTTGTATTACAGTTGTGAAACTACTGTAGACTTCCAGACTATGTGAATTCAATATTAAAATAGATCTGTAAATTCCAGCTGTAATAGTAAGCTAATATGAGACATGAAACTTGTTCAGTTAAGGTTCCATATCAAAAACAGTTTTAGGCTATGCTCTATAATTATTACTATTTAGAAATCAACATTGAAATCAGTCTTACTACTTCCGGTTTCAGTAGAAAAAATAAACTGAGGTAAAATTTATTCCACGGACACTGAATCCTTATAAAAATAGTTTGTCGCTTGTATTACGGTTTTCGTTCTATGAAAATTAATATCAAAACCTAAAGCTGTAGTAGATTTTTACCATTTTCAGTTGCAATAGAGGTGTAAAGCCTGACGTTGAAACTATGCTTGAGATGCTAAATCGATTAAAAATAATTGTCGATATCCATTTTCGTTTTCTTCTATGTCTATTAACACTAAAATTGGAAACAATTTCTTTGTATCACTTCCGGCTTGAATAGAGACTTAACAAAGGCATGGAACCTTCTCTTGGAAAGCTGAATTGATTCCAAAAGATCTCTTTTCACTTTCGATTGCAATTTTTCTCTATAGAGAACAATATGATCTATACAGAGTATGATAACCAGAGAAGAGTATTATGGGTTAGGATGGCATTTCTTTATGAAGCAGTAAATCAATTCCAAGAGATCCCTTGTCGCTCTCTATTACAGTTTTTTTGATTAACGCTGAAACCGGAAACGGTTGGTTACTATTTCTTCCAATTAGTGGAGAAGATGAACGAAAGAGATGGAACCTATTGTTGGCACACTAAATCGATTAGAAAGACCGCTTCTTAATACGTATTAGGTTTCTGTCGTGTCCACAAATGGATAGATAGACATAAATATATACATAGCCGGCGTATCAGACTTCCAATACTTACACGTAGCATAGTTTGAAAATCTAATAAAGAAAAGTAAACTTATTTGAATGACGATACGCTACCAACAGTTTTACTTCTCTCATGATAACTTGAGCAGATAATAGTATTTTCTTATGATGAGATTTTCCATATACGCGTATCATCATTTGGCTCTCGAGAAACTCCTGTCTCGGGGACTTCTGACTCTTCCCCGTATTCACGTATTCAACTTCACTGATCTTTCACTCCACAATTTCTTTCCAGCTTTACAACATTTACATTTGTATATTGTCACCAATTAAATATTGGGTTTTGAAAATCTTACTGCAAATAGAGTATATTTATTTTGAGTAGCAATGCATTTTTACCTTTTACTATCATTGAGATATTAACCGGGAGTTAGTTCATAAAACTTTCAGAGATCTGTCTGTTTCTTTACTGCCCGATCTATTTTAACTATATAATTTCTGTTTTAAATTATTATTTTCAGACTAGGTGATAAAGAGTTTGGGTGATACAGTCGTAAATTTGAGAAAACTGGAATAACTTTGGAATTAAATTGGAATAACTTTGATTAGGATTATACGATTCATCTTAAGTTAATTCTTGAAGTTGAACATGCTGACATACCTTTACTTTAATCTTTTTGGTTACAGAAATTAACACATTTCACTCTCTTTCAGAATGATCCCTTACAGACTTAGGAATTAAAGGATCAACGCTAGATTTCTCTTTCAGAATGGTACCAAGAGGAACTGTGATGATTTGTAGTACGAAATTTACTATAATTATACCAAAGTAAATACAATGGACACAGGAAGCACAAATGCAGACAATTAGGGAATTTTAACGTGATCCATATTCTATGCAAATGATAAAACTGTTTGCTCCACTTTGCTGCAACTTTGCCTCTTTCAACAAATAGTCTTATGACAATCAGCAATAAATCAAAGAGCCATAAAGATACGAGTATGGTTTCTAAGTACTGTAATAACTACTAAAGACTCCTTTATTTAATAGATTGGAGGCTAAGTAATTTATAATTAGACCAACACTAAACATTTTTATGGATGCTGACTATTTTAGGAAAAATAAGCCATATGTGTAGACTGTTGTAAACTAAAAATATCTTTTAACACGTACATAGGGCACTCTGCACTGTCGGTTCTTTGTATTCTTCGTCAAAACAGAAAAGGAAACATTCATAAACACCTTCTCAGGCAATACTTACATCATAATCAAGGTGGCCTACAAATTTTACATTTATATAAAAAATTGGGTTTTAAAAATTGTTTAATTACTGTCACACAACATATCAAATTAAGAGATATGTTACAAAACAAAGCATGAACTATTTATACTTTCAAGAATTTAGAAATATCTTTCTCACTTAGCGTTTTATGGGGCTTATAATGTAGATAAACTTAGTAATGTATAACAAAGCTGACATAGGGTGTTTTGGAGAAGTCCTAATAAACATATAATCAAAAACAAATTGCATCTGATTGAATTTTTATCTTACATGATGCATTGGTTTTGCATTGTTACTGTACCATATTTCCGAACTATTTACAAGAAAAAATAACAAGAGGGGAATATTATCAGAGTTCCATTGATTATTATTTCAGTATTAGCAAATTTTTCAGTAATGACACTTCCTAGTTGAATAATGTTTTCATTGTTTTCAGAACAAATTGGTAATGAAAAATTAGATTTGTCTCGACCAATTGACGGTATGTAAAGAACAATTTACCTTGTAAATTTTGATTTCAACTAAATTTAATATTTTCAGTGTTGTAATGTCGTTAATAATATTTAATATTTATGAGATTTTGTATGATATTTAAATAATGTTCATATTTTAGTTTTGTTCACTAAAATAGTTTAATATATAATAAATTAAACACACAAACTCGTTACATTTTGAATAATATGTACTCGATCTATTGTTGATGTAATATTTAAGTAAAATGGTCTTTGTAATTAAGTTGAAATACTTGCTGCCATTGGATGAAAGTTATACTTCTTATTAAACCAATTAAATTTAACTTAAAATTATTTCAAGTTGCGCATATCTTTCTCATAAATGTAATTTGTTCACATTTTTAAAAATAAAGTTCTTTAAATGATATTATTGCAAATAATTAAAAGTAGAGTTTAGTACTTATATACATTTCATGCATTAAGATATATTATAAAACTATTAATGTGGAAGTCGTATAAAATAGTACCAGGAAACTAATTAAAGATGAACCTAGATAAACAAACTATTTTTAGGAATATATTTGACATCAGTGTCTATAAAAATAAATAATACTAGAGTAACAAAAAGAGGAACAAGTAAATATGCTATTTGTTCAATAGATAACACAAAGCTTTAAAATCATATGAATTTCAAATTCTTTGTAATCAATGTACGTTTTAAGAAAGAAGTTAAATCATTTTTATCTCAGGTTCAATGTAACAGACTTAAAGTACATTGAATATGCATGAAGATGTATTTAAAATTTGATTCAACAACATAACTATATGATTTTGATAATGTACATAATACCCTTTTGTGAAAAGAAAAGAATAATATTAATTACTTCTTCTATTATTGTTAACTGTCTTTCTCATAAAATATTTAAATTAATTTTCCTTTATAGTTTCTGGTTTCCATATAATGAAAATGCCAGGAGGTATGTAGCTAGAAATTTTATTTAGACCGTTATTTTAAAAATATTCTTAAAAACGAAAACGTTGAGAAACATATAATTACTAGCCAATTAATAATAATAATATCGATAACTCGTTTTGCAATAGATGAACTATGTTCATATATATTTATTTTTATTTTGACAAGAGGTCTAGTTGACTTAAAGGAATGTCTTAAATTATTTTAATTGAAAACCGACTAGGTGATAATAATAATAATAATAATAATAATAATAATAATAATAATAATAATAATAATAATAATAATAATAATAATAATAATAATAATAATAATTCATATTTAATAAAATTCAAACTAACTTATAGTGGTTATTTATATGAAATATAAAGTAAAATGTTTACAGAAAATTTCGAAGGTTATTTTTATGCTTCATTTTTACATTCAAAAATGTTTGGAGAAAGAATGCACAAAAAGTAAATCATACGACGTAGTAATATTGATAAGTAACAGCATTAAGAAACAACAATAATGAAAATAAGGATATGGGTAAAAATATAATATTTAAATGTTTTAGATATTATGTTTCTCTATTAATAAAAGAATAAAGTTTAACTTGAAAATTTCATAATATTTTATTAGAAATATGATTGGAGTATTATTTAAGGTATGTTTCTCAAAGATTGAAATTTTTATTTGTACTTGTATCTTTTACAATTAATGTTTTATATGATTTGTTTCTTAAATAGTAAATACAGAAATATTGTTTTCCATTTCTTTAGCCATGACTCGTAAAACTAATTCATAAATTATGGTCTTAATAAACCTTAAATTTGATAATGGTAGGTCTTGACTAAACTTTAATATTAATACTATTTTTAACTACGGTGCAAAATTGCGAAGTCCCTCTCACAGTAACTTTAAAATATACATTTGTATTCAGTGATAGCCAAACATTTTAATTACAAGTTAGTGAATAGAAAAATGATAAACAGTTCCCGGTTTCGGTCTCTAGGTCAGGAAGTTTTGTTCATTTACCGAAAATTGGATTCAAAAGCGACTTAATAACCTCTTGATAATATTCCTGCAAACTGAAGTGATTCATTAATTTTTTCTTTACATGTAAAATGCAATATTGCGTTTGTTCAGAACGGAAAGTGTCATTTGTGCAGATTTCGAAATACACTCCAGGTTTAGTCCGTTTATCTATCGAAATCATATAATTTATTTATTAATAGAAGATAGTACTCTTTTTCACCTTTCAATGGAGTTGGATTCCAGAAGCATTTATATATATCCAACAATGGTAGAAGTAAAATGGTAATTTGATAGCATTGTTCCGAATTTGACTGACCAAATGATGCTATAATATCAACTGTGATAGTGTGAGATATACACATTTTAAGTAGAAAGTTGTAAAACAATTGATAAATGACACATCACAGTGCATTTAACTATCTGGTACACTTTTCTAAAACATAACGCAGTTGCGGACAACTTTTTCAGATTACCCACATTATAATTGTTATACTACGTTTTCAAATAACGAAATATATTGAAGATATAAATCGTTAAAGGTCTGAGATCAAATAAGAGGAGTTGTGACATAATTATGGAATTCTTCAACATACGTGACACATGTCATGCGTCACACACACAAGTATATGCAAAAAGTACTTGGAATTGCGAAGAATTCTTATTTATTGAGGATTTGTTGTCATAATAATACATTTCGTATAATACACGTACTTTAGAAATTTTCTATGAGTTTCAAAATGAATGTTAAAGGCTTAATGCATTTTTGGTAAATCTAAAAGTGTATGGTTAAATTAAATGGAATAACAATTTGGATTTTAAATCCGAAGAATGTGCACTTTAGGTTAAAGGAGAAGAATGATTAATTAAAAGAAATGATTAAGAAATAATTAGTGGACTGAAGTTGAAACCCGAGAGAATCCACGTACACTATTTAGTTCATCACTGTGCCGACGCCTTTTATCAACAAAGACTCAGTGGTGCAGGGTTATAGGACCCACACAAAATTATTAAAAAGAAGTCTTTATAAAGGAATTTGGGTGAGCACTACACTATTACGAAAACCGTGGTGACAATTCAGATATCAAAATATTAATGTAATTGCAAAAAACTCCACTAATTCCACTAGTAGACTGGAAGTTTTAATAATTATAGTTCAAAATTTGATTGAATACACAGTATAGTTGTAACACTTACACAAAAAATTGATAACATAATCATTCGGTGAATAATGGCAATTAGTTTTAAATGTTCCTTTAGATCGCACTTTGTCATTTTCCTTTTTCCACATAATTCCTTAACATTAAATGTTCATACTGATTACACCTTTGATATTTAGTAAAATCTTCACAGTTACTAGGCTTATCACATAGTCAGTCAAGTCAGAAAAAGAAATTCCAAAATACAGTTATTAATTTGCACCAAATAGTGCCTCGATAACTTTCCAATTAGCACGCCCATTCACCTTTAATTGATGTCACTAGGCATTTTACAGAAAACTATAAATACTTATCCAAATATGTCATGTATTGTACAATTAACCAACTTAAAAATTTTGAAGACTAAGTCCTTGCTTGCTCTCAAGATTGCACCATTTCGACTCTTAACAAGAACATGTGCTCTTCGTCTGATTCAATTTTCCATTGGCCATAAGGGCTTCAGTTAACTAACTTCAGAGAATACTAGTTCCTCCTCTTACCACACATTCGAAGTGGTGCTAGTATTAAATGATTTTTTACAAAAGAATATTAATCTTAAAATATGCTACATCACAAAGTCACGTGGCCTCGGATCAAATCGGCGTTACTCGGAACAGAGCTGAGTTCTGTATCATTAGCTACCCTGCTTCCCTAAAGGAGTTAATGTTTTTGTGTTAAAGCTCTATATGAAGCATACTAATTCATTTATGGTATAACAGTAAATACTGAAATTTAGGCAAAAAAAATACATGTGGTAAAATGCTTTGTCTTCAATATTTCAGGAGGCCCTCAGACCACAAACTCGATTGTGAAAGGTATGATTCATTAACATTTTTAACATTGTTATTCTCGCGCAAATAGTACTAATTTTCTTGTATTGGGTTTTGCACATAATGGTTGGTGATAGAAGAACAAATAAATAAAAATACTGTCAGATGATGCATCGAACGGAGAGCTCTGCTTCCTTGCATGGCTCCCTATTATAGTGCAACAATAATAATCCGAACATTTTATACGGTATGGTATGCAAGGTTTTACAGCCTTGAAAGAATCGTTGATTTCATATTCATATAAAACGTCCAGTGCTTGTAAATCATTTAAGACCAGAGATAAGAGATTAAAACTATAAATGAGATAGATAAATTCCAGAGAGTATCAAATGAAGCGCTATGCTTGCCTCATAGAGCATCTTATTATAGAGACTCGGAGGTTTATCTTAAAATTTTAAATGGTTAGTGTGGGATTTGTTATACCAATCAAATGACCACGGAAGAACCAAGAATTTAAAAAAAATGTCATGTAGAACATCGTTTATAAACTTTCCGCCATTGGATTGTGGATACGGTGAGATAAAACAAGGATTTAAATGGTAGCTGTTGCAGAAACAATACTCAACAAATATCTTTCTCCGATAAAAGTTTTCCATAATAGTTTCAATAATGTTAAATTTCATATTTTAGCATGTAAAATTACTGCTTGGGGTCTCCTGAGTCTCATGATATGGGATCCTATAGAACAAGCGTAGCTCTCCGTTTGATGTATTTACTGAGTTTATTTTTCTTACTTTGCATATCATTCATTCATTTCCAGGAGTTAGTGATTTATAACCATCAGGTGTTTTATTTGATGTGCAGGAACTGACAACTCACAACTGATTAATTTTGGACTTAGAGTTTCTTTCAGCTGCGATGCCATATGAATCGTAGACCTAGGGAACAACATAAGCTTTAACCAGAAGTAGGACCTGGGTCTCCCGCAGCAAAAGGAATTCGCAATGAAACTATTTCGTAAGCGTTGTTCTACACGGCATACCTTTTCCTGCAAAAGTTTTCTTCTCCCATTATCTCTCGAATAATTTGAACAAATCATACCGCACTTCTGTATTTAGAAATGTTTGGTAATTCAGTGTCCCATAATAGGGTATTTTCGGGGCAAGTAGTGCGCCTCACCCGATTCGAGTTACGAAATTTTCTTATTTCATTTTTGTTTATGTTTCATCCGTTTATCTGCAATCGTTTGTTAGTGAATCACATAATATATATATATATATATATATATATATATATATATATATATATATATATATATATATATGAAATATTTAGGAGCAGTTTGTAAAAATTTCTTTACTTGTTATAATGCTTACTAAAGAAATAGGAAGCAATATACTCATGCATCCTTCTAAAAAATTTTGTGTGGAAGCAAATTAAAAATGTACAGTGTTGAAATTGTTACATGACTGGCCTGTAGAAAACGACGTAGCTCGGTTGGATTGTACTCGTATTAGGGATTGGAGAACTTAGCAAGACAAAGCTCTCCACGGAATAATACCTGAAATAATACTGAAAGTATTAGATAGAAAGTACGATAAACGTTTAATTAAATTTCAGTTTGGACTATGAATGATTATTGTTAGCAAATAGGTATAATATGAGCCAATTTAATAAATATTTGTTTCCATATTAGGCAAATGCTTCAGTTTTTCAACTTGGGCGCAGATGTTTTTGAAGTAAGCCTAATTTAGAATATGAATGAACAGAAGCTGGTTACTGTGTATAATAGAAGGCGTTTAGTTGTAGATTTTATTGTATTATTGTAACGAGTTTATGCTAAGGAGAAGTAATTAGAAAAGTAGTTCGTGTTTGATGTCTAGAGTAAAAAGAAGTTGTTGACAAAGATTTGCGGCAATGGGGCAAAATCTACGTCTTTAAGAATGACACACCTTTCGTCTTTGAAATTGTTATTTTGTTCTTAAAGTTGTACAAAACTTAAGGATCTTTGGTACCCAGATTCACATATTGGCAAATATTCGTATTTACAACAGATAAAGTTCGTAATACGTATATCATTATTGCTTCAATAAGAACAGCTCTTTAATAGAAAGGCCAAGATTCTATGGATTGTTTTAACAGCAAGGTTAGCAAATTGTGCAATCACGTTCTCAGTTGAAAAAAGAGCAACTTATCATCGATAATGATCATATCTTGTTCAATCACTACATGACCAAGAGTAATTAGTAATTGTTTGAGAAAAGTACTTCTTTTATCCCAGTTAGTATGCCTCTAAGAAGTGGAGAAAGCAACAGGTTATACACGTAAAAGTAATAAGTTTAAGCCTTTAGATTTTAAATCAGGTAAAGAATTAGATGAAGATTTTACTAAAACTTTCGCAATGCACTGAATATGAAAGAATAATAGACTTCTTTCTAATATCAAATCTATAACCAGATTATTTCCAATAGTGCTTCAAACTTCGTTCTGAAACAAATGCGTCTTCTAGCAGATATCAAACAAATAATTTAGATTATAAATATACTAATGAAGGAAAACTGTAGAGTTACAATAACAACTGCCTGAAATAAGTTTCAAAAGTTGGGAAAACTATCTAATTATAGTTCTGAAGCATCTGGAAATGAAAACCACCGAGAAAGATAGATGATTAAAGCTCAATATTTTACTGGAGTGCCAGAAATAATAAATATTTATAATCAGATATTACATGGGATTTTCCAATATCACATAGAGTTTTGGCATGAATTTTGAATAGTATTTCTTTATAAGTGATTGTAAGTAACTTTTCAAGGAAACCGATTCAAGTGTGACATGAAATTGTGGACGAACGTATGCGCAATCGAAGTGTTTTGGTGAACAAAGAATTCCATTAGAGAAAACATTCTTGATCTCAACCGTTCCGGAGATATAGAGGGGTAAGAGGAAAGCTGGTGCTCTGAAATTTGGTGGATTTTCGGCTGTCTTGCGAGTGAATATGTTTGAAAATTGAAACGTTAAGAAATATGCGTCAGAGCGATTAAAAGTGGTTTTGAATGTTGAGGTGAGTGGCGTGGCTTTGACTCGGGGCCGGAAAAAGGGGCTATGAGAAATAACAAACGCCATTGACACTGAACAAAATTGTATGATATCGCTTGCCAATATATCATGTCTTCAGTTCGTAGAAAAAGAGAAAAGGTGATAAGAAAATGTATTAACTATATTGCCAAGGGAACAGAGATGTCATTATGTTAACAAAAATACGTCATATTCTGTGCAAAATCGCGGTAGAAAAACAAATCAAATCATATGAAATATAAACATATGTTGTTGAAAACGTAAAAACAATAATGTAGTTGTGTGACATATTAAAACGCAAAGTATGAATCAATAAACAGAAATAGTATTATATCTTCCACTTAAAAAATGAAAACCTGTACACCTGATATACTGTATATCAGAAAGTTGTTGCATGTAAACTACACTGACGTCACACAGTAAAGTAGTTCCTCATACCGTCGTACGTAAGAACATACCTTGTGAAACGATACAAAATTTTAAACGCTAGATCAATGGAAAGTTCGAACTTCTACCATTGTTTTACATTTTTCATTCTATTTGACCTGATAACGCTCTTATTCGATTCAGCGTACCAAGAAACCTATACACTGACACTTTACACGTCTATTTCAAGCAACAATGGAACTCCGTTAACTTCGCCTTCCCCTCCAAAACATTCTTGCCCTAGAAGTTTTATGAACTTTTCGGTTTTGTAACCCTCATGTCTAAGACGATTTATTACTAAAGCTTCGTGGATGAAGAAAGTTTTCATTTTAAAAAGTCTCTTTTACTTGTACTTTCGCTACATATTCAAAAATTCGCAAAATATCGGAGCACCAGCCTTCCCTTATTCCTGTATATTTCCGAAACGGTTGAGATCGAGGATTTTTCCCTCTAATGTTTTTAATTGTACACAAAAGCACTTACTTTGATCATAAACTCGTCCACAATTTTGTGACACACTTGAATCGGTTTCCTCGTAAGCTAGATCAGTCAAAAAGTGAAATGATAGAAAAAACACAGAAACTCGAAGCGAGAACACAAGATCAGAAATGCAGAAAATGGTAAATTAGTGATGGAACAACTTAATGGCAATTGGCAGTTGAAAGAAACAAAATAAATAAGATGAATAACTTCAAAAAGTGAAGAAGCTAGTTACTGGGAACAGGTTATCTGGAAAGAAAAGTAGTAGTTGGGAAAACAAGCCAAACAACATAACATCAAATAAATTGCAAAAATATAATAAAGTTCAAATAGAAATATAATTACAAAAGGGTTTCAAATTTTCAGGATAATCGAAAAGTTTGTTAAAGCGAAGAGTATCGGATAATAGAAAACAAAATAAGAATTACAGAGATTTAAACGAAGAAGGAAAGAAGTAATAATTTTTAGAAAAGAGTAGAATTAAAATTATGGTTGTTTATTTATTTACGTATGTATTGCTGTAAAGGAGTGAGGATGCTGGAGCTTTCAGAATATTGGCGAAGAAAATAATATATAATGTAGTTGAACGAAAGAAAATAATGAACTGTGATTGTTAGGACAAGTAACGTTTGCTTGAATATCAGTTACGTTTATAGATTAAGTATCTCATGTCTCGATATCGGATGTATAGGCATTAAAAACCTGGAAAATAGACACGTAAAATTAAAAAAGTAGGTACTAAAATGTAACTCGAAATAAATAATTACTGAATATAATTAAAAAATAAAGTCGTCAGAGACAATGTTCCAAGAATATAGAAACACGCCTGTTTGTTAATATCGTCTTTTACTGCGCGTATAAAAACGATTCGACATGTATTGCATGTATATTTCGTAAATACAATTTATACAGCACTTTTTCACTATACATAACAGTCCAAATGCTATACGCTTTGTCAGTGGACATAGCAGTCCAAAATTTTTCGCATTTTATCACTACAAACAGCACGCATATTTTCGTAAAAGACAGAATCCTTTCTTGAAATACTAAATTATATACTTTCCCAATAAAGTTTTATTTTGAAGAAGAGACATAGAATAGGCAACATTAGGCACTAAAACAATTATTTAGGCAGGAAGGGGCAACATAGGCAGAATTGGAATCTTAAATTGAAACTATAACACCCCATATAAACTTTAAAACATTAGTTTTGATCATGCCTCTAAGATTAAAGAATACGCTTTTAGAATAACATCCGATGTCTACTAATGTCTATGTGATTATACTTTTATATAAATGGTAATTTCTATATTAATGTTTGATATATGATCAGAACTTTGAAACTTACTTGAAAAGGAATATTTTTGTAGTTAAATTATGTTAGTTGTAGTGAGTAATAAGGAAGTTCACTTGTGTGTGTTTTATCATGATTATGATAAATTTGTTCTGAATGTCCGACAGTTAGTAAATAAGTTTGTGCTTGGTATTTCTTTTGTTACTATACGTTACCGCAATGACTAATGATGCTGTCACTGTTAGAAGTTTATGATTACTAAGCAGTCTGTCTTTCACAGATATCATGGATGAAATTTGATTTGATGACACAAAACAAGTACTGGGGAGATTCTTTTCCTCATTTACAAAATTCTAACTTTTACAGGCAATTTGTTTATCAAAGTTGGAAAAAGATAAAACACGAATGCATTGTATGATGTTATTATTGGATTTTGTGTTAATAATTTATTTTCTTTCTGTTCTAGGAGAACAAGTTCCAGAGGGAAGTAAGTAGATATTCCAAGTATATATAATATTAAAATGGAACTGAAAAATAAATTTCAAATTTATTTAATTTACCAAGTAAATATATTATAAGCAAATTTGTTTCTTTTGTAAATATACTGAAATGTGAATATTAATACTAATATTAATAAAATTAATGTGAAATATTTGATATTATATAAATATTCTTATCACTATTGGTACATCAATTGAAGTTTTTATGTTACATACCAAGTGTAACTGTTAATAGTCAACCAAAGTGTTTATTAGTTAGAGGATAATTGTACGTTATGCTATATAACGACAAAACTAATGGGATTTTAATGACTCACTATTAATTGGATCATTTGTATGCTGTAAGTAATGGAACGGCTAATATCAAGAACAATATTTCATTTAGTATATGACCAGTTTACATTGTATTTCCGAAATAATGCAAGGCAAAGAGAAATATCTTCCCTTTAAGAAGTGTCTATGAGTTTTGTTCAACTCAACTAAATGTAAATTTCTTCTAGTTGTATTCTCAATAGGAATGTTTCATACCCTTTTATATCTTTTAACATAGTTTTCAGTTTAGGTTTATTTTATAATAATACTGTAAATTTTGAAATACTTTGATTTTGCGTACAGCTGTAAATTAATATGACTCATAGCAATTTGTATCATTTGAATGTAATCATTTGGACTGTTGAACACAACTTGAGTTGCAAAAATAATTATACACTTAGATAAAATGATTTTCTTCCAGATGAAAAACATACAAACCAATGAAGACTATCCAAAATAGTGGACTAATATTAGAAGTTGCAAATTATCAAGTGTATTTAAAAATAAATTATAATGTCTAAACAGTATGGAGAAAATTCAGGAAATTTGCCGAAATACGAATATTAAAACCAATTTTTGTTTTTTCAGAAGACTTTTTTTTCTCAAATTGTTTATATCTTAGAATAGTTCTGACATAAATTAATAAACTGGACTTGACGCTAGTGTTAACATTAAAATTTTTATATGATATTGTCATAATTCAAGTTTTATTTTTCTTTGATTATTGAAATGAGGTGTTCTGGCTATCTATTTAAGAACATGAACAGTATACTATAAAAATATTGAAAATATAAGTTTACTAAAGGTACATATAAAACCATTTGCACAACTTACTCTCCAATAAATGTATATATTGGTCTCAGGCCCTAGTTGTGATATTGTGTTTACATGTCGTTTGTGCAGAGTACCAAAGTTCCAGGAACTATGTACGTAGAGTACACATAGCAAATATTACAAATCATTATTTCTGTACGGAATAGACATTTTGTGATTTTTGTTTTTTTCTTTCCTTTTCTTTTTTTTTTGACAAATTTGTGGATTGGCTGGAGAAATGAACAAATTCGTCTAATGTAACATTCATTTATCGTCAACTGCTAGCTACATTTCGTCGTTAAAATATATCAATATTCGGGTAATACCGTTCATTCATAGCGTATGGGTAATTTCTCAGTTAGAGTTATATATGCTACGTGAACGTGCAGTGTTTTACATTTTAACAGGGATAAACACTAATTTAATTATTACCATGGTCGCTTACATGTCGTTTCTAATGACAAACCAATGAAGACTATCCAAAATAGTGGACTAATATTAGAAGTTGCAAAGTATTGAAGTACTTTGACAAGCAAAATTTCGTGCATTAGAAAATGGCTTGGTAGTTTAGGATGAACATAAGAGCTTTCCAATAGTGTATATGCCAGATGAGCAACAAGTAAAAGACAAAAGACTATAAAGAACACGGAGTTTACCTGCAATTAGTTTCTTTCTTTTGGAAATTCAATGCTTGGGTGTTTGTTTGGCCTAGTTCACTTTCAGGCACATTTGACTCTGTTGTGCTTGTTATTCATGCACAAATAGCTAAAAGAGTGAAAAGTGTTGAGATGCTGTGTCTTCCTAGTGAAAATTAACTTTGATTCTTAAATTGAAAAGAAACACAATCTCACTATCTTGAAGAAAATAAGATATTGCTGATAAAGCAAGAACATGTTCTTTTATTAAGATTCTGAAATTAAACTTCTGAAATTGAAATAGAAAAACATAGCTTATATGATTTTATTTCTAATTGTATAGACATTCTTAGTTTCGTAATGGCGTGATTTTGTAGTAAGTACAAAAATATAACATACTCTATGATAAAGGTAGAAGTAATATCAAAGTTTAATTCGATTCAAACATGGCAGAAAATTATTTCATACTCTTTTATAGAAATTAACATAAATTGTGACAGTCGCAAGTGAGATTTTGTTTGATGAAATCCTGTCTTAATTCGATCTGTTTAAATCGAATAGGACAATTGTGCTGCTCATATTTTTCTTGTACATCATATGGAGATTTGTATGTACTTTTGAATATTACTATGACATCTGTCAAAGAGAAACATCTCACTTGGCGTACTGAAAGATTGTTGCCAACAAAATGTATACAAAGGATTTTCCAATGCATTAAAATGCAATTTTATAGTATTTAGACTATTCAGGATTCTTTTAGATGGTAATACACTGTGAAAATTCAGCAAGTCGCGTTCCATCTTCTGATGTTAAAGCTTTCTTATATTTTCTGTTCAATTTCCCTTCTGTGATAAAGAGTTTTATCTGCCATTGCTAACCTCCAAGCAGCTATCGACTTGAGTTTTGTGAAAATCTACTATTAATCTTTTTCCCTCGCATTGTTTCTTTACTTTCTACCCTATGCGCTTACATTTCTTCTGTCAGATATACTGAAGACAGTATGTTTTTAAAGCGATTTTCTACAAAAAGCACTAACATAAAAAAATCACATTGGTACATATTTCATCTTAGAGATGACTACTTTTGTTATAAGAATCACTCTCTCTTTGTTTAAAATCTCTAGTATAATACGTGAATTATCTCTTTCATTTTCTATCTTTTGTTACTGCCATATGATATAAAGAAATCTGTCAAGGAAAGAAATGAGGTAATTTACTTGAAGCAAAAACCAGTAGTTAGTTCTTTGAATTTCGTATAGATTAGAGAAACCTACAATATAAGAAATATAGTGGTGGTAGATTCGATATACGAATAACTTGAATGAAAAATTTGTTCGAGTCTCGTCAGACATGGAATACAAAATTAACTTTTAGACTATCGAGGATGCTGCTAGAATAGGACGAAACATGTAAAAGTGGACAACGAGCGGGACTTTACCCACTTTCAGTTGACATATGTACACATCAGCATGCAAGATGCACAATCATAGTATAGACAGTATCATACTTGCTCAGTTGCAAGAGAGCAGCAGACCACGCTACCGTCTCAGGCTACTAGCCATCAAATCACAATAATGTTTGAAAGGAGAAAACTATTTCATATTCAAGGTTTTCGTTTACACTTCAAGTAGAGAGAGCGACAGAGAAAACGATGCTCAATAGATTTGAACCTATGACGTTTGAGTTATGTTTGCAGAAGGTTGGTGAAGAGTAGAATTACGGATGCACCAATGATATATGATAAAATGATAAAGAACGCAACACCATGGAACAAAACATGATGTTTATATAGCGTCAACATTTTACGGGTTGTTTTGTACAACAGGAAATTCTATACGTTCGTCACAAGTTGTTTATTCGTGTATACTAGAAACGTAATTTTTGCATTGATATATCCTGCATATCTATATCAAAGATTACAACTATGTACTGAAATGATAAAAGTTTTCATTTTAATTCAAGCCTCGTAGTTCGTGCATTAGAATCCATACCACATATGCTCCGTTGCGAATAAACGTCTTTCTCTATAGGTCTTTCTCAATAATTCCGTGTATTTGATGGAAATCATAGAACAAAATTTATGACATAATATATTTCCACATCATAAACTATCCAAAGGTAAATAGTAACAGAGACAATAGTTCATTATTGTATTTTATCTTCACGCAAAGTTTGCATTAATTCATAGTTCACTGAATGTTTGTAGATTGAGGGAAATTTCTCTAATCTCATAAATTTTTAAAACAACTTTTTCCTAATAAAAAAGGCAATCTTGGAGCAAAATTGTGGAATCCTAGAAAATAGCGGATTCAGGTTTGAAACGATTTTTATGGGCTTGTTTTTCTTCTAACTTCTATTGAGAATAATTTAAAGTCTAAATAATCTTTATTTTCTTTCAATGTTTTGTTCTTCTGAGGCCTTGACAAATTACTTACACTTTGTCTTTATTTTTCTGTCACTACTGAGAATTGATAAAACGTTCAAGAAAAAAAGTTGTAAATGCGGAAAGACTATCATTTGCAAACAATGGAAAATTTAACTCAAAGGGGAAGTTTTGATCTCGTTAATGGGAGAATTGTCCCAGAAAATCTATAGATACTAATATTCACTTTCATATTCAACTTTCTGTTGTTATGTTGCCACGTTCTTATGTCTTAGCTAAAGATCTGGAAATTACATAACTATGATTATAGCCATGCTCCAGAGATACTAAGCAATCCATATTACTGCATCGTTTTTTACTTCTCAATATCATGGTTCACATTACATTTAATAACAAGTGCATATATTCGGAAGTTCCTATATATATTACTTTCTATGCAAATCCGCTAATTTCAGTTTTAGCATTTATGTTGTTTCAAGCTATATTCACCCTTACAAGATAGGAAACATCTCCTACTATACTACGCTCTAAATCAAGTTTTAAGTTTTAAAATTTACTATTTGTGTGTGCTTCCTTTGAATCATTATCACAAACGTAAAAACATGAGGATTATGCCTTTTCAGTGAAGAAATAACGACAAGGTACTTACAGAAATCTTTGAATATACCTATATTTCCTTTCATAAGAAAAACATTGGGCCCAGCTTACGTCTAATATTTTTCGAGTAAAGTATTCCAAAGTTTATGGCTAGGTCATATCTAGAAATTCTTGCACATAGGAAAAGGTGACCATATTTAATCTTACTTTGAATTTGTTCTCTGATATATATATTCTTTTATAATGGTTTGCTAATTTCAAGAAGTCATTCATTTCTATTGTTCTCAGAATAGTCTTTAAAATAGAACTTGTTTTCATACATACATTTCCGATACGGGTGAAGAATTCTAATTTTTTCTACAATAATTGTTGAAAACCGTGGATAGTAGCTGTTTGGATGGAGACTAACCAAAAGGGTGAACTTTATTATCTCGAAGAATTCAAATTATGATCATTAAATTTGACTTACGTAACTTCATGTAGCGTTCAGAAGTTTCGTCTGAGTAGTAAGTTTGAGATCTTGCTGCAAAGATTCAAGTTTATGAAAATATGTTCGGCTGTTTGAAACAGTAAATCTTTCATAAATGAAGTACTTGTATCGATACTTTTTAGGAACTGTTCACTATAATTCAAACTATAATTTGTTTACTATAATTCAAACACTTTTTTTTCGAGAGAAAAGACGTGTTAATACTGGTAGTTAGACAGCGCCACAAAATGAGTTGCTCTCTCTCTCTCTCTCTGTATATATATACATATGCCTCTATTTTCTTAAGGGTATTATCTGAGGTCCTTCCAAATTTAAAACAAAATTGATCTTCTTCATAATGTTTTTTGAAAACAACATTTTCCTTTTGTAAAGCTGTTGTGTCCGGAATCTGTGAAATGTGAAAGACAAATCTATTTTTTGTTGTTGTGAAGTGTATTAAACCTTTTTGACAACTACCAGCCTACGTAAAACACGAATCTACTCCACACCATTAAACAAACATACATTATTTCCAAGCAGCTCGCATGAAAGGCGGAAACAACTTAGATACCGAGCATAGTTCATAAGTAAAACCAAGAAAAAATCAAAGTTTTAGTATTAACCTTAACCCAGTAAACAGATGAATTTTACGTTTTGACGCTCATGGTGTAGTGCAAGTAATAAGTATTTGTCCTGTTTTACATAAAAGCTCAGTAGAACCTTTCATGTTGAAATGCACAAATTATGTAAACAGAACTCTTAACTGTATGTGGCAGAAATTAGCTAAGTAGAGTCGATGAAATGAAGAAGTACATGAGAAATAGGCAGTTTTGACCAGAGTATTATTTAAGTGATATTTTTAATTTTAATTTTAATGAACAAAATATCTTATGTGTAGACTCCTCAACATTTTATAGATGTGAAATAATAATAGAATCAGATGCTTGAAATATCGCTTTGTAGATTAGTTTAGAGTTCGGTTATTTTCAGCACCAAATCAAGTATATTATACATTTGCTAACATATTAATATTGAATCCAAATCACGAGATCTTCCACCAGCAATCGACAGCTATATTTTTACATAGAATCGTACATTAACATTATTGTTACGGTAGAACACTATATTAAGAATGTTGTAATACATTTCTCAATATTTCAAACTATATGTGATTAATGAGTTGAGTTGATTTCGAGTTTAATGTCCCGTTCAGCAGTGAGACAATATGAGACGTGGAATCTCAACCACATGAGCTCCCACAGGGAATAGAAGCCACGTCTCCCACGCCAAAGGTACGTACACTATCCGTTTAACCACGAAAGAGCTCTGTATGTAATTAAGGTCTATTGATGACAAACAACGTAATAACTCATTTTTTCACACCGGGAAATCATACATCTGGATAATTATCACGATTATTAAACATAATATTAACACATCAAAACATATTTCTGGGTTTGTTAATATGATAAACTACCTCAAGGTTTACCATTTCGAAACAGTTACGTTTTATTCTGATAAATTTCTTTCTTTAATAGTTTGAATAGTGAAATCGTCTTTTAATAAATGCTGCTTCTTAAATACTATGAAAATTATAAATGGGAACCTTAACAAACTAGGTAGAAGTTATATAATGGTGAAATTGTCATTTCCGGAATGTAATCTCAGCTCATCTAAAAAAAAAAGAAAACAACTTGCTTTCGAAGTGAGATAAGTTGATGGACACCTCTATAAGGGGAACTATTTGAAGTCATATGGTTAGCTTATAATCGTCGACGCGGAAACTCAAGTTTGATTCTCGATGGAAGATCTGTTCAGGCCGCATATGAAACTCAAGTACAACTTTCTATATAACCTTGATACAAGGAGGGACCTTACACTTTCTAAAACTACACAACAAATCGTATAATACGATGAATTGCTTTCGTTATTTTTATATGAATAAAGATAAAAGCCTGATTGTTTTTAGTGCATAGAAAATATAGAATTGAGCAAGCAACTGAACGTTGATTTCATGGATTTCAAATGATTCTCACTATAAGTTGTTTTGAAGTTAAATATTCATTTCTGGTCTAGTTTACATTACAGGTTACGATGAGTCTACTGTAAATAAAATCTTTATGTTTCGTATGAAATATACAATCTCTAACCATATAGGTACAAAGGAGCCTTGATATTTCTCTTAGTGTACGAAATACTTTACGCTGTTCACTTTCTAGAAGCAAAATATCAAACTTATGGTAATCAAATTAAAAAGTATACTCTTGCTCTTCTTTGAAAATGTTTAAAATAATAATAACTTTCTCTCAATTAACTCTAAAGATTACATTTTTAGATAACTTTAGATATTGAGTTTAAACTATTGTATGTTTAAATAATTTTTCCGAAAATATAAATTGCTAAAGCAATCACCATCATACTATATTTCCTCCTTCTAATTGGAAATTTCTAGGCATAAATAATGTATCTTCCATTAAATGAAACACCAGTTAAACTTCTTTAAAAAGATTTATTTAACGGACACTGAAAAATAAAAATATACATGTGTTCTAGTACACACCCACACCCACACCCACACACCCACCCACCCACCCCCACACACAATAGGGAATTTACAATAGTTTCAAAGAAATGTTGAGACGATCTGAATTTAATACAGCAGTATTAAGGAAGAAATATAATGCTATTTTATTTCTTCTTGAAGGTCATATTACAAATAATAATAAAAAAAAACAAGTGCATGATCGCAGAAAATTAGAATTTCTGGTTTTCTATCAGAAGTCTTCCATCCTATTGTTCTGATTGTTGAAAAATGTTTGTCTAACTTTAGAAAAACAGAAATATTTTAGAAGTCTCATTTTAATGCCACGTCTATGCCTTTAATTTTTTATACTAAAAGGCTTTGTTAAACAGTTTCAAGGCTGGTAGCCACGTCAGTACTGTAAGTGGAGCAGTGTGGAGCGCAGGTGCGCAGAGTAACCATAAACTTTCGAGAAGAAAATAATACACATGAGTTGCCACTCTCAGTCGAGATTAGTCTGTGAGCAGCTATTCAAGAGAGAGAGAGAGAGAGAGAGAGAGAGAGAGAGATGTGCAATCGTTTTGCCGGAAGAATGGCAGATGTGAAAATTGAGCAATGCATTAACTTGAAGTTCATTGTGAAATTAAATGAACCGTCGAATAACTGTGTGAAACTTCCAGCATATGTGTGTGGTGATAATACGGTGTCACATACACGAGTCTTTGAATGGCATAAGATCTTCACCGAGGGAAGCGAGAACGTTGTTCATGACTGAAGACAGGGTCGTCCAGCCACAACAACAGAGGAAAATGTGGAAAAAGTGACTAACATTGTCCGGAAAGATTGTAGGCTCAGCATTCGAATGATAACAGACGTAGTAGACATCAACAAAGAGTTTATCTTCAAAATTCTGCACAGCCATTAAAGTTTGCGCTAAAATGGTTTCGAAAAGCCTCACGGAAGACTAAAAAACATTCTGGAATCACGTATGCAGAAACACAATGAAATTCCTGGAAGCAGAACAGGATTTGTTATCGAAAAGCGTCACAGATGACAAGACGTGAATTTTTCAGTATGATTCTGAAGCGAAAGGACAATTCATACACTGAGGAATTCTCCCATTACATGGAACGAGAAAGGCGCGCAAGAGGAAATCGAAAGTTAGGGTTATGCTCACTGCGTTCTTTTATATACGTGTAAATAGATGTTCCTGATTGAATATCATGAGGTCAGATAGTGAATAAGCAGTATTATCAACAAGTTTTTGTTAAACTGCGAGAACGCTTGAGAAAGAAAAGACCTCTCTTGGGAAAAAATGAAGGGATATGTATCACGAAGGTGCTCCTTCGCATACAGCTTTGACTGTTAAGATTTTCTGGTTATTCACCGGACTTGGCACCCTTCAAGGGAACTCATTTTCAGGCTGTAGAAGAGATGAAGCAGAAAAAGTCAGCGGTATTTAAAATTGTGAGACCTGAAGATTTCCACAACTACTTCCAGCAATTTAAACTTCGTGTACAAAAGTGTATAGGGGGGAAGGGAGTACGTTGAAGGGATCATCCTTAGTTTGTAAGTTGTGATAATAAATCATACTTTTGACACCAGCACCAGTATTTTGTATTCAGACCTCCTAGGTCAATTACAATTCTATCTTCATTTAAATTCGATATCGTTGAGCCTTTAGAATAAATGAAATAAATAATATATGCGTGCTGAAAAGAAGGGAGAACCCCAGGGAATATGTCAAATACCACGACTCACAAAGCAAGTTCGTGTGGCCTAAGACGGAGTCACCCGTTGCCATACATTGAAAGTAACAGTTTTATCTCCGTCAAAGATATGTGTTTCTTCCGCAATGATCCATTCTCACGTTGTTGTTATATGTAGATGACATATACCACATAAGACATAAGTATTACCAAGCATTATCATGGCTTAGTATATTATCCCTACAGCAGAAGATATGCTATGCATGTGCCATTTAGGTATCCCAACTACGTTTTAGGTACCCGACATTTGGCACATATGATATTCATGTGCTAAGTATGTACTTCAGCTACCTACAGTTTTAGATGCTTGTTACAGCTAATTGATATTTGCAACTATGTACCACAAATATAGCATTATATACCTGGCTCAGTTTCGCATTCTAACAGTCATTTGTTTTTATGTCGCCACTTGGGACATATATCTGTCATGTTGTAGGTACGCCCTTTAGGTACATACTGTTTCAGATACCCTAACAGCACAAGATGTGCTAGGAATGCGCTATTTAGATGTTCTAAATTCATCTCCCACATTTGAAGCATTTGTTGTTTCTTTTTCTAAAGTGATTGTGTACTAGAAGCAACAAACGGAACCAGAAGCAGCAATCAACTTTATTAGATGTCAATTGTCGCCGATCATTTGAAAGTGAATATGGAAGAAAGTAAATAGACACTCTCATTTTATTATCGAATTACATGGCGAGCAGATTTTATCTGATCGCAAACTGTTCTCGTCGAATATACTCGGTTAAAGGAGCACTCTGATTAGCCAAATTCACAAGACCTCAACAATTTATCCATCTACAAGCAAAGTTCTCTTCATCACCTCCGTGGCCAAGTCGGAAGAGCACGCGGCTAGTTATCCAAAGGTTGGTGATTCGCGCCCAACCAGCGGTATATTTTTTACTTGTGTAAAGTGCTTTTAGACTTACGTTAATGTAAACACACTACGCATATAAGCGATTTAACATAGTTTGGCGCTTACGGCACGGGAACATACCTAGAACCTACTAGGTACGTTCCAAAGGTACATGTCAGGTATGTGCCTAGGGGTG